>NC_138990.1:48621027-49221027 GCF_964341445.2 Mesoplodon mirus
GGAACTAGACAATCTGATCCCAAAAGTGATTTGGAAGAGGAAAGGGCCAAGAATAACTGAGAAGCAATTTTGAAAAAGTACAAGGTAGAAGAGCTTGCCCTACCAGATATCAAGACCTACCATCAAAATATTTAGTAATGAAGACAATATCATTTGGGCAAAAGGATAGACCAGTGGAGCAGAATAGAGAGCCCAGCCACTGGCCCACCTGTACTTGGAAAGAATATAAGGCAGAGATGTCACAAATCAGTGTGGATCTATTTAGTAAACGAGTCTAAGGAGCAACTGTTTTCATATGGAAAATACAAAATTAGATTTCTACCCTAAATCAACCCCAGGTAGATTAAAGAATTCTTCAATAAAAACAAAAAGCAAAAGTTTAAGATACAAGATGAAACTATAGAAAAATTCTTCATGACTTTAAGATAAAGAAGGATTTCTCTAAGAAATGCACACACACCAATAGAAACCAGAAAAAATGGATAATTTTGACTACATTAAAATTAACTTCTACGCAACAAAAGGCCACTATAACAAAGTGAAAAACAAGCCATAGCCTGGGAGAAGATATTTTCAGTGACTATAACATGTAAAGAAATCTCTAAAATTAATTAGAAAAAGATAAACAACACATGGGGGGAAATGGGCAAAGAATATAAACTATCGATTTGCAGAAGAGGAACCCCGGAAGGTCAATAAAAATACAGAGAGATGCTTGCTTTCACTATTAATCAAAGAAATACCAATTAAAACAGTAATGTAATACCATACACACCCACCAGGTAAGCAAAAATTTATGTTAGCCAATGCCAAGTGCTGGCAAAGATCTGTTATGTCATGGAGACTCATTCACTGCTAGTGGGATTGTAAATTGATACAAGTACTCTGGAGAGCAATTTGGCTGTTACTAGTAAAGTTGTAGGTGGTCGTGTCCAGAAATCCCACTCCTAGGCATACAGTCTTGTATATATGCACAAGGAGACATGTATTAAGATGTTTGCTGCCACATGGAAACAACCTAAAATCCATGAGACTGGATGACTAAATTGTATTATAGTTATACAATGGAATACAGTACAGTGTGTGTCAGCATAGATGAAAGTCTCATAATTGTAATGCTAGGGGAGAAATGCACATTGCAGAAGATTATGATTATGTATACACACACGTATACACACACACACGTATATAGTTTAAAAGCTGGCACAGCATAATAATACTTTATAATGTTTATGGATACATAAAAATGCAATAAATATAATAAAAAATATAAAAACATGCACGAGGATGTTGAATTCAAAACAGTGCTTCACTCTGGGAAATGAGGGAGGAGAATGGAGTGGGGAAGAAGACAGAGGGAAACTCAGCTGTGTCTCTAATATTTACTTTCTTTGAAGTAAAAAGACCTGAAGCAAATAAGACAATATGCTAATATTTTCTAAAGCTGATGTGGCCATCATTAATGCTGTCCACCAAATATTTCTGGCTCCCTGCCTTCCAGGCCCATGGTAAGATTGCATTTTCCATTCACTTTGAAGTTAGGGGTAACCTGGAGACTTTGGCCAATGAACTGAAGTGGAAGTGACTTATATTTCTGGTCTCAGTGCACAAAAGTGTTGGCCAACATGGCAGCCCAGAGGCAAAGTTTCTCTCCTCCCCAAGCCCTAAGCAGACATGATATTTCCAGATAACCTGTGGAGTACAGGTGGATGAGTGAGAAATGAACCTTTATTGCTCTCGGCCACTGAAATTTGGGGATGTTTTTTACCTCAGCACAACCAACTCTGTCCTGACTGATACAGCTGTGAAGTGTGTCCATAGGTGTTCACTGTGTTAGTCTCTGATTTTATCTACCTGTTGAAATATTACAAATACATTTTTTAAAGTTTTTAAATTGGACTGGATTAATCATATTTCTCAGTTCACGGCACATTGTCTTTATTGGTCTGCATAAGGCCCTTCTCTTATTCTATTAATTCTCATTTTCTTAGTAAGTACCTCAGACTTGGGACGGAAGCAATGTTGAAGGACAGGAGATCTTGATGTCTTGACAAAGGGAATGAATGATGGGCTCGCACTCCTAGCATGAGTCCAGGTTTCCTCCAGTGCTCTCTGGTAGCCTATAGCATCTCTCGTCAGACTGTGGGAGCCAGACTTTCCAATTAGAAAGTCTCAGCTCTTCTCCAGAGAAATGTAAACAAGAATTGTGATGAATGCAATGGTCCCAATTGTTGCTGACTCTTTATATGGTTTTAGAAAAATCATTTCACCCTTTGTTCCTAATTCTCTGATGTGTTGGAAAGTGCTAACCTTGCCCCCAGGGAGTTCCTTCCCTACCCACTTAGAGCCAACACCTGCCCTCCATCCCCACCGACCAGCAACTGTTTCCCCAGACGCAGGTCACCTCTGAGAGAAATGCTACGAAAACTTTCCACACCTCGTGGCTCCCAGGTTCCTTTTGCAGGGCTGCCTGCAAAACCCTCAGGGAGTGAAAACCCCAGAAAGAGAAGGAGGAAGGGGGCGGAGAGCTGGGAGAAGGAAGAGAAACTTGTGCTTCTGGCCAGTTCTGTTCTGTACTGTGCAGCGAAACACAAGCGGTGCCTGGAAGTCACCGTGAAATTTGATGCCTTTGAGAAGTTCCGTGGAAAGAATGACATCATGACCAACCACTCCCCCCCACCCCACCTTTTTTCCAGTGGGAGTGAGAAATAAATAGACTGACACATTTTCCAGTCAGGGAGCGATTCTGGAGAGCAAGTTTACCTTGGCTCAGGAGCTCAGGTGGGGCTGTGAGAAACCTTATCTGTGCTTGCCCTGTAAACAAGGGGCCCTCCGTCTCCCCGGAGCCTTGGCCACTGAGCAGGTGACCGCGGCAGGCAGGTGAGCAGGGCAAGCCACAGGCTGGCCAGAGCTACCGCAGAGCCAGCCTGGCCCCAAGCAGGCTGTGTTAGGTAAATATTGCCTAGATTTGACTGACAGACTCATTTACTGACTGTGGCTGCCAAGAGAAATGCCATCAAATCCACCAGATTCAAAGGTAAAACAGACGTCCCTTAATTCGATGTTTCTCAAACTGTAATGTGCCTGTGGTCACCTGGGGATCCGTTAAAATGCAGCTAGTGATTCAGCAGGTTGGGGCAGGGCTGAGAAATTGCATTTCTAACAAGCTGCGGGGTGATGCTGACGGTGCTGGTCTATGGAGCACACTGTGAGCTGGCAAAGCCTCGATGTTGAGATGGACATGTGCATTTTACACAGTCGAAATAGTTACCATTTAAGGAGCTCCGTCTGACTCTGTGACAGGTGCTGTACCAGGTGTTTTCTGTCACTGAGCTCTTTTACTCTTCATACCAGCTCTGCAAGGTGGGCATTATTATCCCTTCCCCTTCCTTGGCAGACAAGGAACTTGAGGCTAAGAGAGGTTAATTCCTGCTCTGTAAGTGTCATTTCTAAAAGCTTTCATTGCTATCTTCCCTCCCCTTCCCCGCGATCTGAAATAACCCAAAGACAAAGGATAATACACACCCTGTGTAGGGCTGGGCGTTGTCTGCTTGTGGTGATCGGCCCACTTGACATCCGAGAATGAATAATTCCTTTTGTACAGAATCATCGGGGCCAAGCACAGGACTTCAGGAATCCTGGAGTGAATGTTTGGCCCAGTAAGCCCTGGCCACAGTAGAGATAGTCACTCAGAAAGGTGGACACGTCTGGTTTTCAAATCCCTCTTGTACTGATGTGTTCACCCCTAGGAAATGCGGTTTAAGATTCTAAATACCAGGAGGAGATGCTTTGATGTGTCAGCTTGGAAAGAATGCCTCTTAAGGGCCATTTAGGACTGCAGGAGGGGAAAAAAATGCCCCAGCTTGTGGAAACACCAGCGTGAAGGCAGTTGTAATTGACTGACCCACCTGGAGATACTTAAATACCTACAAGAACTGTGATGTGCCCTTGCAACACCCAGACAACTTCCGGGTATGAACTTGCATCACGTCTGCATCTCAACAAGCAAGGCAATCCAATTAGCTGGTCCTGGCCACACACAGGGCAAAGTGGGAAAAATATGATACTCTCCCCCAGACCCTTGGAAGACCTGAATTCTGGTGACCACTTAGGAAGTCAGACTGCTCTAGAACTCCATTAGCATTTGAACCTCATCCATAGTCGTTCCAAGATGCGACCATGATTTGTACTGCAGGGTGGGGAAGGCCAGGTTCAGGTCCTCCTGGAAGCCGTTTACAACTCCATCCTTGTTACACAGAAGAAAATACTCAGAGTAGCAAGTCCCAAGACAAATTGAAGGCCTCCAAAAAGTCACATTTAATTTTATTATTTACATATTACATCATCCTAAAACGTATTTGAGGGAGTTTACGGAAACCACATTAAAGAGAGCAAAGTTTTAAAAAAAAGAGAGGGAATGTGGGAGGAAGGGAAAATAAAAGAAGAGGATTAAGCCTGGTTTGGTCAATACCTTATCAAATATTTTAAGGTCCCATGCACTTGGACTAAGTTATCTTAAATCGAGCTCTGACTTCCTAACCTACAAAGCAAAAAAGAAAAGCATGGACAGCACTCACTACACCTAGGCTATAAAAATGAAGCAACTGCTTCAGAGAAGCACAGCTATACCTGGTGCTGAGGCTCCCCATGGGGCTTCATGAGGGAGAACCAGAAGACACAGTGGAATGTCCTCAAGAGGGTCCTCAACACCAGCTCTATGGGAAATCCCACGGGTTGTTTCATGGGGATGTTTCCTCTAATGCGCCCAGTGCAGGCTGATGGCCGTGCCAATGCCTAGTTCATCGAGAGCAATTGTGAAAGATTCCAGAATGACCCCTGCGGAGGTGGCTTAGTCCCAGGATAAAAATCAGAGGCAAGGAACTGCTCTGGGAATCTGACAGTCTGATTTCTAAGCACTCCCCGCGCCTGCCTCTCTGGGAATCTGAATTCAGTCTGCTCTCCAGGTCTTGTGCCCACCTCACTTAATTTTGGGGTGTGCATCCAGAGCACTCCCAGCAAATCTGCAGACAATGAAGGTGAAGACAGGGGGCACAACCTGTAGCCCATCCCCGAGCTGGGAGCAACGGTCTGCCCGCCATGACTTGCTGGGCACAGAGCAGTCTCTTTTCCTGGGAAAGCACATGCTGAGGAGCCAGAGGACCAGTGCTGGTCCTGAGTTCACGCTCACTGACTGTCAGAACTGAGGAAAGTCAACTCCTCTCTCTGGGCCTTAGTTCTGTTGTCTGCAAAAGGGAGAAGATGGGCTGGCATCTAATCTGTCCCTTCCAGGAGGATTCCCCAAGCTGTGGTCCTCTGCGACACACAGAAAATGGAAGAGAGGCAAGAAAGCAGAGTTGCAAGCTTTGGGGTCTGTGATAGAAATGGAAATGTGCCACCTGGATCCCTTTCAGGGGAGCACCTGCTGCCCAGCTGCTGGGAGTGGGGTCAGCAGACTGCGTCCAGCTCCCAGCTCCTTCAAGGTCAGCCTCGGCTAAAGAGGGCCTCCTCTGCCAAGATCAGGCCTTCCCCAGGACTGCCCACACTGCAGATGCAGGAGAACAAAGGCCCAGGCATTTTGTCCCAACGCGGGACACTCTGACAGGTAATATTTCCCCCAAAGCTCCCCATAGGCTTGGCTGAGATTTGTTGAGCCTGCATTAGACTTCCTTCTCCGCCCAAGCCTGCTTCTTACCCTTCCTTTCATCAGTGTTGGACCCAAACCCTGTCTCCACAGCTGCCTCTGAAGAACCCAGTCTGCAACAGCTTCAGAGCACCCACGGCACAGAGACTTGCCAGATCTGACCTTCAGAACAGAAGCCTTAGCCACCAGGGACCCCAGAGTGAGAGAAACAACTAGTGTGGATGGTGTGACAACACTTATAGCCACAGCCGCAACTCAACAGGCAGTCATCACATGGACGCCCTACCCATCTAAAACTGACATGACCCTCTTCTCCCCAAATCAGTCCCTTCTGGGCTTTGTTTTTCCAGCGGATGGTGGCAGTTTTCCAGTCACCCAAGCTCAAGAACTCCAAGACTTTTCCAATTCCTTCTCCCTTCTGCTCTCACGTCCAAACAATTACCGAGTTCTAAAGCCTCCATCTCTGCATGGCTTCTCACCTTGTCATCTGCACCTCCCATGGACACAACCTCTCTCTTGGGCCATCACAGCAGGTCCCCTTCTGACCTCCCTTGCTCCAGCTTGCCCCTCCTTACTTACCGTCCAATGGTTATCCCTCTGCGGGCTCCTGTCACGGGGATGGCCCCCACTGCCCCCCGTCATTGCTCTAGGGAAGAAGAGAATGTCAGAGATACTGGAATCACACCAGTCCTTCACACCTGTTTCCCCTGTAGTCACTGGGAGGTATTTGTTGCTGCTTGTGACAAACACTCATACACAAACAAAGTGGTAAAACAACATGAATTGGATAAGTTTCTGTTTCTATTTGGATTGAGGTCAGCGTTATTTCCCTACCTTAGACCCAGAAAACAGAGTACTTGTTCAACTGCCGAGGTGCCCCTGGCATGTCAGTGTATGTGCCTGTGTGGACATGTGGAGATCCCAAGAACAAAAACAGAGCTGGGTGACTTGCTGGCATTCAATACCAGGGTATTTCTTAATGTTCCTTGTTGAACAAATAGCTTTCATCTGCCCATGTCCCCATGTGCAGAAGGGCAGGCTGTGAAGGCGGGACGCCATCTGCCTGCCAATTAAGGCTGGTGGAACCTCCCTGGGCTTTGATGGAAATGCAGCAGTTCACACACCATGTGCTTCTAGCCAAGGCATTGGCAAGTGAAAGACTAGTGCAAATACTCTGAGAAATGTGCTAGGAAGAGGGAGAGATGGGTAATCAACCATTATATTTGGCATCATCCTCTTCTAAAAGAACTGGCTTGGCCTCTCTCAGAAAACAATAAAGGGTTGCTACCTTTGCTGTTTTCTTGTTAACAAGCAACAAAATGAAATAATTGATGCCGGTTTCACTATCCCTTCTTTTTACTGTTCATCTTCAAGCAGATCCAGTAGAGAATAATTTAACACTGTACCTTTCTGCCAAGGAAGCCGAGTGTCTGCCGCTACTGCACCCTTATGTGTGACGAGCTGAGGGCAGGGAATATCAGGTCCATTTTACAGAGGAGCAAACTGAGGCCAGACAAGTAAAGAGACCTGTTCATTCTCTTATTAAGAATGTCAGACAACATCATATGTGGTGTGTAATTCATTAGTCTTTATATAGTCTTCTTTTTAAATGAGGAAATTAGTAAGAACTGGGGAACATTAGGGTCCTGGAGGTGGAGGCAATAACAGGAGAATAACCCTGGGGAACATGTGTGGAGGAGACCCCCTCCAGTGAGGAATAGGAAGTGAAGTGGGTCAGGGCTTTCAGTTGGGTTCTCCAACTACCCCTAAATAAAAAAGAGCCTGTGGCTAGGGGCGGGGGCCGCCCGCTCTCAGCCTCCTGAAAGACTGGAATGCTCTAGCTTTTTTCAATAGTAACATCAGGGCATTAAAGAATGAAGTTAGAAAACAGCCTCAGGAGGGTCTCCTTCCCTATTTCTGGTTTTCCTTTCTTTTTTTAAAAAAAAATTAATTTATTTAATTAATTTATTTTTGGCTGCACTGGGTCCTGGTTGCTGTGTGCAGGCTTTCTCTAGTTGTGGCGAGTAGAGTCTACTCTTTGTTGCAGTGTGCAGGTTTCTCATTGTGGTGGCTTCTTTTGTTGCGGAGCACAGGGTCTAGGCACGCGGGCTTCAGTAGCTGTGGCACGCGGGCTCAGGAGTTGTGGCTTGTGGGCTCTAGAGCACAGGCTCAGTAGTTGTGGCGCATAGGCTTAGTTGCTCCGCAGCATGTGGGATGTTCCTGAACCAGGGCTCGAACCCGTGTCTCCTGCATTGGCAGGTGGATTCTTAACCACTGCGCCACCAGGGAAGCCCCTGGTTTTCCTTTCTTAAGAGGATGCCAGGGTGATGAGGAATGAGACAGCCAGGTGCTCTCTCAGAAGGCAGGTGGGGATGCAAGGCAAGAGTCCTGCAGTTCAGGCTTTGATGTCAGGGTTGGGGGTGGAGGACGTGGGGGCCAGCTGCCCCACTGTCCTCAGTAGCTGGTGAGCAGTACTGTCCCAGGCTCTGCCCAAGCCCATGTGCCACGCCGTCCACTCGCAAGGCTTAGAAATCCTTCATGGAAGCCTCTGACGCCCCAGGGCCTCATCAAGCATGTGAAAGGGCATTTGGCCTTCCTCGCCTTCACGACCTGTCATCAGCTTTGCTCACACTGGTGCAGGACTTCAGCAAGGCCACCTCTCCTGGTGCACACGTGGGCTGCTTGGCCTGGCCTGGGCAGGGGTACTGGGTGCCTGGGGTCCACTTGGAGAAGTATCCTTTAGTCTAAAACTCCGTCCCTTCTTAGTACAAAGGAAGGAAGAAAATGATCTGTCCAGACTTTTTATACCCCTCCCCATTGATCACTGGCGTTAATCTGCTCCAATGCTGTCGTCAGATTCGAGCTGGGGTCAAAGATTCCCATCAGATCCCTCCAGAAGGGCTGTGACCGACTAGGGGAGTCATTTTCTATTGTGCCCATGGTTGCACCCACCCAGCCCTTCTGAGGGGTTCACTTCCTTCTCTGTCCTCTCAGGGCATGGTTTCCCCTCAGCCTCCGACCATCAACCATACTCCAGGCTTCGGGACCACAGAGATCTTCCCTCTCACCCACTCAGCCTGCCTGAAATGGCACTATTAGACAGAGACCCTGGAGGTATTGTGAGCATGTCATTCTCACAATAGTGTGAATTTGTTTGGCAGATCAAGTTCACTTGCTTGGCAGCTGCCTGAGATTAGGGTGCTGAAGAGTGGATTTTTCTTTGGAAAAGAAAAAAGATGGCTTTGGAGTTTGGGAGGCCAATATGAAGGAGGGAGCATGGGTTTCTTGAGATCAGTGGGTGCCTGAGGCGGGTCAAAAAAAAAGGTGTGAAACAAGAGGAGATGGAAAGGGGAAGTCTCAGAAGACACGATTCACATAAATTCAATCTGACCTACTTAACACTTCTGCTTAGGCCCCACCCAACTGGAGGAGAAATGCTGATATTAACTCAAATAACCTAGAGGTGAGGAAAACTGGACTGGTTTGGCTAACAGAAGTTCCAGACATTTTTCCTGCCCGAAATTTGGTGCACAGTCCATGCTGCCGAGCACAAGGCCCTTTCCTAACAAATAAGTATTCCATTCCTCGTTCAGACTTGGAGTCCTAGGGGCCTCCAGTGTCCCCTCCCAAGATCTAGATTCTTTTGCTCACTCCTGGTTCCCAGCACACCCTGGCACTTTCTCGCCCCTGGGTCTTTGCTTATGCGGTTCTTGTTGCTAGCATCGCCTTTCTCTGGCTTTTACCCATCCTTTGAGGCCAGCTCAGTAGCATCCTTTCCCTTTAGCTCCTCCTGATACCATTCATTTATTCAACAACTATTTCTTGAGTGCCTACTATGTGCCAGGCACCCTTCCAGGTGGTAAACGTACAGCAGTAAACAAAACAGACTCAATCCTTGCCCTTATAGAATTTATATTCTGGTAGTCAGCACCCTTCTCCCCAAGACAAGAGTAATCACGACACCCCCCCATGCTCACATCTCTATCACAGCAGCTATCAGATGGTCCTAGAGGGGCTGGCATCTCCCAATCTCCCCAGTGACGGACACCATGCCAAGCACCAGAGGCAGCCCCTGATTTCTTTATAAAGGGAACTCAGGGATAGAAAATCTGGTAGGAAGGGTAGAGGCTAGGGTTTTTTTTGTTTTGTTTTTTTGTTTTGTCTTGTTTTGTTTTTTAGAGGAGGACAACACATTTAGTTTTATTTCAATCAAATCACAGAGGCTAGGGTTTTTATATGCAGACGGTACTTACATAGCACATATGCTGTTTTTATTCGGCTTTATAATTATTTAGGGGATCACTAAAACAATTTAAGCATTTGTCTTAGAGCTGTGTTGGCCCGTCAGACCCTCTGTTATCACATAGTGTGTGTGCCTATTTGAGATGGTTTTGGGGGTGATGGAGATGGGAGAGAAGTAAAGACCTCCTAAAGTAATTCCTTGGAACTCCACCATCTGGCATGTAGTAGGTGCTTAATACCTCCTTAATTCTACCTATTGGTAGAATTGTTGTTGAAAGGTCAGGAAGGTGTAATATGGACCCAGCTATCTGATCCCAAGGCTGGGCACCATGTGGGTGTGAAGTACACGGGGGACTCCAGTGAGCTGGTGTTAGCTTGGGTTACAGAGTTGGCAGAGGCCTTCAGAAGGAGCTGCTCAGCGTGCATAATTCACTGCTTGTTCCTCCAAGGAGGAACAGTGGGTGTGAAATCAAGAGGGACACAGCTGGCCCTGGAGGAAGCTAGCTGACATCCTGTATATTTGAAAAGAAAACTGAAAGTGCTTTTCTTCACAAGAAACTATTGTAAGTGTTTTTCTCTTTTTTCCTAACCCCACAGGAGCCATGGAGTTTCTCTGGTCCAGAGGTGTGGGTGAAATGGCAGGGGGTAGGGTGGTATGAAGGGAATTTGGATTGTTCTGTGGTCTGTGCTCTTTGTCTAACTCGAGGAAGGTATCAGCCTGCTGGAGTCCACCCCGAGGAGCCCTCTGCTATATGATCTGTGTCCTGGTGATAGTAACCTCTTTTCTGGCTGTTAAAGTACATTCCTGTGTAGATGTGGAAAGAGAGAAAGCACGCTAGGGCCAGAGCCAGGACAGGAATGTGAGTATTTCCTTAATTGGACACGAGAGCCTTGAACTGGTTCCAGTTTTAGTGTTTTCTTTTAAGAGCCTGGACCCTAAAGATTCCATGGAGTTTTCTTTCTCTGAAAAAAATCCCTTTGGTTCAAAGCCCCCTTGATAGAAATAAAGAATAAGCCAGGGCTGAATCTCTTTGATATTTGGGAAGGCAAGAGTTCATGGGCTGCCAGATCCCAGGCTTCTTTTGGGGGTGAGAGCATTCTGGGCAGAACGTTGGAGGCTCCTCGTGAGATGCACAGGGCAAGAGCATCCACGGGCTTCATACTGGGCTGCAGGGCTCTGATGATAGGATGCAAAGCACTTCGCTCTTGAGCATTTATTAAAGCAACTTTTCTCAGCCTTATTAGTGCCCTGCGAGCTAAAAAGAGATGCTATTGCCTGCCTTATTGCTTTAGGAGTCTGAGACAGAGAGTTTACACAAGTTGCTGAGGACTTAGAGCAAAGTCAGTGGAAGGCTAGAGGCTTCTGTCCAGTGGGTTTGGGTTGCTCCGTGTGGTGGACTGCTAATTCCTTAACGGCCGAGGTGGGAGAGCGTGCCCACACTCTCAGGCCCGCTCATTCATCGTGTGCCCAGAACCCAGCTGTACGCTTGCTGGGAGGCACCGAAAACTCCATGGGGTGTGAGGGGAGCTGCTAGGACTCTGGGACCACAGCAGTGCCCACCAGGCAGAGCTTCACTGCTTGCCTCTGTTGTCTGCCCCGCAAAAGCTGGAAACTTCAGTCAGGGGGCTCCATGGGAAAATGGGGCAGTCTGTGGTTGAAATAAGTGAAAACCTGAAGCAGATGCAATCATGTCTGCTGAACCCCTTCTTTCCTCCCCCTCCACATCTTAAAAACAAGCCGTGCATCTGCTCAGTGCTTTCCAACTTACCAAGTGTTTTCATAACATTATCTCATTTCATCCTCACATCAACCCACACACATTCTTGCCTTTCAGATTTCTTATATACTCAAATGAGTTTCACTGAAAAATTGGCTAGAAACTCCCTTTCTCCCACTCACTTTTTTTTTTTTTTTTTTTAACCCCAAGCCTTTGACTGATAGTTTGAGAAATTCCTAGATTCCCAGGGTGGGAAATTTGTTTGTTCTGCCAGCCCTACTACCCTGCTGGATGGTCACAAAGGAGTCCTGACCTTTGCTATTGGAATCAACACCTGTGTATTCAGTTTATAGATTAGCTGTTAAAACAAACAAAGCCACAGAGGGGAGGATAAATGTCGCATTGTGGGGAGAATATAGGCTTTAGGACCAACAAGCCCCAGAGTCAAATTTTAGTTGAGCCATTTGAGAGTCATGTTACTTAACCTCTCAGAACCTCTTTTTTCAGCTCTAAAATGGGGCAATAGTGCCTCTGTCTTAAAGTTGTTTGTGAGGCATAAGTGTTCTAACAGATGTGAATGTATCTCAACAAACTTACTTTGTGAAGTCCCTTCTAGCTAACCCAAGAACCAGCTTCACCACTACTAGGCAAATTGCGAGCAATACTGCCTTTTTGCAAAGGCAGAAGGGACATAAAGTGTGGGAATATGTTGCTAAATGAATGTGGATGGAGACTTTTTTACTCGATGAGTAATTAGAGACATGTCCTGCATATATGGCACAGTGGTGTCTGAGATAACTCTAATAAGATATAAAGCTCAGTACCTTTATTCTTTTTTTTAACGCTTATTTTAGGTGAGAGTGAGAAGGAGCTGGGAAACTGGATTTATGTAATGTTGGAAAGCATTACAACTTGGATGTTTCAAGTTGTAAAGTTCTCATTACACTTGGATTTTTATCGAAGCAGAATTGCAATTCAACTTTCTAGTTCCTGGGGACAAAGGTAGGAGAAGGGACTACAGAAGCGTATTTAGTTCCCTGGTCTGCACATTGTAAATGCTCAATAAATGGTGGTGGTGGACTGAGGGGGTTTCAAGAGACCAGGTCGTGTGTTTGACTTCTGTTGCTGACTTCCTGGCAAGTGCAATGCAAGGCGTGGGGTTGTCGTGGAAAGAACATTTGACCAGCAGTTTGAAGGCCTGCGTTCAGGTTCCATCAATACCACTTAATAGCCTGGCGACCTTGGACATGCCACTTAATCTTTGATGTCTTCTCACCTGTAAAATGAGGAGACTGGACTCGGTGATTTGGAAAGTCTCTTTCAGCTCTAAGTTTCTGCAGCTCAATGCAACTTCATTAGTTTGTGTTTCTGTTTCTTCATTTATTCAAAGGAAGCAGGGATAGAAACCTATCTCATGGGGTATTGGGAAGAAATGGTCAGTCTGCAGGTTAAAATAACCTGTGTCTTTAGAGAGATGAAGGAAACACAGAGCCCCACAGCAATGTAGTAGAGTGGCTGTGTGATCCTTGGAAACCCCCCTCATTTATTTCAGCTTCTGCTGGCATATTTGTAAAGTTGTGCTATGGTAATCTTTCTACATTCTTTTGAAAGTTGAGATCTGGAAATGCTTTGAAAACCTACAAGGCACTATAGAGAGTATTCTGATTGAGAAATGGTATATTTGTTATAGTTGTATAAAAGTTTAGCACTATGCTTCCCATATTTTCAAATGAATGAATGCGTCATGGGGACCCAGAGGGGAAACAGAAACTATAGATTTGGGGTCCAACTCAAGGCTTACTTTCAACTGCTTCCTACTGACGGAGGTGAAATTTAGCTAAAATTGGCATTAATACAAAGTTTCCCCAAGAGGAGCATAAGATAATTACCTCAGTGTTCTCCAATGTGGGAAATTTTTCCAGAGGCCCGATAGGCCAGATATCTGCTGATGGAGGCCTTACTTCCCGTCCTCTTCTCAAAAATGAGGCCATTTTGACACTAAGAGGTGTGTGTGTGGGGGGGGTAGCTTTCTGAGTTTTGAAAGTTTCACAAAGCAATAATCACAAAGATATAATGCACGGCTGTTGGTGTAAAAGCGGCGAGACAGTCTTTCATGCCAGGCCTTGCCACGGGTTGCTACTGGGGAGAGATGGCAGAAGGCATCAGTTCTGCTCACCCAGGCTCTAGCTCAGGCACTCTCCTCTAAGTGCCCCAGAAAGTCCAGTCTGGAAACCAGTTCTCCAAGCACTGGCTTCTCCTTTGGTGGAGTAGTTGACATGTCACACCCACCCTTTGAGAAGCTTCCCCACCCTACACCCAAGGCACAAACAGTGCCCCCTGGCGGCAGTCACCTCACACCTGAAATCCCCACCCCACCATGGCACCTGTCCACAGAAGCATCATCGCCCTCCATCTGGACAGTACCTCCAGAGGAGCAGAATGGAGGTGGTACTTAGAAGCACGAATCAATTTCTGATTTATCTTGTGGGGAGGGAGTGGAGATGGGGGTGACGAGAAGCTCCTGAATTTCTCTGGTTGGAGGGAGCAACTAGGGGGCTGATCTTTTTTATTTTATTTTATTTTATTTTATTTTATTTTTTGGCTGCGTTGGGTCTTCGTTGCTGCACTCAGGCTTTTTCTAGCTGTGGCGAGAGGGGGCTACTCTTCGTTGCGGTGCGCGGGCTTCTTATTGCGGTGGCTTATCTTGTTGCGGAGCACGGGCTCTAGAACGCAGGCTCAGTAGTTGTGGCACACAGGCTTAGTTGCTCCGCGGCATGTGGGATCTTCCTGGACCAGGGCTCAAACCAGCGTCCCCTGCATTGGCAGGCGGATTCTTAACCACTGCGCCACCGGGGAAGTCCCTAGGGGGCTGATCTTGAAGCTGCATTTTCATCGGAAGTTCACTGTTTTTATTCAGGTTGTATATATAAATGACTAAAAATAGCAAAGTTAATTTTAATTTAATTATTCTTATCAATTCTTATCGATTATTTTTATTTGGGTTGGCTTGAGAGGGCTGATCAAATTATGAGGGCCTCCTCATGGCCCTGCCACTGTTAAATTCTCACCATTAATCCTATCCTCCTTTACCTGAGATAAACCTGATGTTTCTACTTTTAAGCGCATATATGTGGATTCAATACATTCACTATCTTTCAAAGAGCTGACTTCAATGCACACTTCATTTTGCCTAGTTTTGGATACCGTCCTCCCCCTGTCCCCCCTCCTCCCCCCTCCACACACACATAGACTTCCTCTGTCCCCAGTACACACTTAAGTCAGGGTTATAAAGCCATTTTACAGGAGACTCTGAGGCGGAGGTGTGAAGGCAACGCACTCCAGCCACAGAGGGGCAGACTCCCATCCCTGCTCTGGGGGCTGCGCAGCCTGACCGCACGAAGGGACTCCCGGCGTTGCAATTCCCGGGCAGTGTGGGAGGGGTTCGGCTGAAGCTCTTTGTTTCTTCTTGGAGGAGATCTGGGAGCCAAGTCTGGTGGGATGTGCGGCGTCCCCCAGCACCCCCGTTCCCCCGCCACGGGTCGGGTGTGTATGTGTCCAATGAAAAAACCCTACGACGACACCACATCCTTTCGCACACAAATCAAACCCTCCACGGCTCTCAGGGCTGCAGACCAGTCCCTTGCAAGCTAACGTGAGCCCCTCGGGCACTCGGTCCCGCAGCTCCGCGTCCCCTCCCACCTTCCCACTGCCTCTTTTTTAGCTGTGCTCTCATTTGCACGCATCTTCCCAGGGATAGAAGAGACGCGTCTCGGGCGCAGCAATCCAGGTGCCACGGGCGAGGATGCCAGGGAAAGGCCTAGTTTGGAGGATGTACGCTGAAGAGGGGTCCCGAGGTGTGGGCCGGGGACGGCGAGTGGGTACAAAAGAAGGCGCTGGTTGAGGGATGGCGCCCGCCCCCCGCGCCGAGCGGTCACGTCCGGAGCGGGCCCCGGCGACCTCCTCACACCATGGTCCTCTGCCCCCAAGTGCCCGCCCCCCGGCCCCGGAGGTGTGTGCAGGGAGAGGGGCGCGGGGCACCAACGCCCGCGGGATTGTAGGTCTGAAGTAGCGTTGACATTGAACTCCGGTCCCCTTGCGTGCGTGTGTGTGCGCGCGCGCGTGGCCACGCGCGTTTGCGTGTGTGAGTCGTGGGGTGGGAGCCGGGCTAGAAGCTGCAGCAAACCACTGCCCTCGGGGAACAGAGCCGAGCGCGCCCCCGAGCCGCCGCCAGCGGGAGCTGCGAGCGCCGAAGCCATTCATGATTTTGGTGACGTTATTCCAGGAGTGGGCGAGGGGGGGCGGGGCCTCCCGGAGCCGAGCCCCGCCCCCGCCCCTATAAATACGGCTTCCTGGGCTCTTTGTGGGGCCGCGAGCTCGGTGGAGAGCCGAGAGCTCCGTCTGCTTTGCCGACGCTGCTGGCAGTGGGGCTGTCTCCGGGAGGCGGACCGGCGAACGCCCAGTGCCCACACTCAGCAGCCTGCCGCGCCTGTCTGCGCCCGTGACATCCTTACCCGAGACGCAGTGACCGTGTTTAAATCACAAGGGCGTGGGTCAGGCTCCCCTAGGACTTCATGTCTGTATATTTCCCCATTCACTGGTAAGTATCCTGCGCCCTCGGCGGGCATCCGTGTCGCGGCCGTGGCTGCGGGGCCCGGGCGCCTGCTCGTGCCTGCTCTGTGCGAGGGCAGCGGGTGGCGCGGGCGCCGGGCACTAACCCGCCGCCCAAGCCCGAGCAGGAGTCAACGTCAAGGTTGCAAAGGTGGGGGTGGGGAGGTGGCGCTGAGAGCATCCAGACAAAGGAAGTGAACTCGAAGCCCTCACTTAAGTGACGGCTGGGAGGGTGTGTGTATGGTCGTAGTGGGGTCGGGGGAGAACCAGGGGTCACGGCTGAACCCGGCTAATAAAAGCCCCTTTGCGGAGGGCTGCAGGAGGCGCGCGCCCTGCCTGGCGTGGGGGGCTCCTGCTCTCCCCGGGCCCCTCCCCTTTTCCTTTTTGTTTGCATGCAAGTCTTGGCGTCGAGGCCGGCGGCAGCGGGGCTGAGCTGGTGCAGCGGCGGCGTTTGCAGAGCTCCGAGGGGTGAGGGAAAACGCTCTCCCCACACGTAACCCGACTGAAGCCACAGGCAGCAGCACAGTCCTTCGCTGCACCCTCTCGATCCCTTTTCTCTCCATAGCCCCTAAACCCGAAGCGCCTTGATGGGGGCCCGGGTTGGGGAGGAGCCGCCCTCACCGGGCCCGCCGGGAAGGAGCCCGGGCCGGGTGTGGAGGTGGAGGTTTGCACCCGACCGGGGATCGGGGCTGGGAGGGATGCGCCCCGGACGCCCGCCTCGTTGAAGAGCGAGGCCCCCGGCCGCTGGGACTTGCGCACCGACTGCTGCTTCCTTCCTGCGCTGGGGAAGAGGAAGAGCTGTCGGGGGGCGAGCGCTGGCGGCCTGGAGCTCGCTCCCAGGTGCGGGCGCGGAGAGCCCGGCGCCGCAGGCTTCATATCCGCGCAGTCCTGCTCAGCTCAGAAACCGGAAAGTTCATGCTTCTTGCTTCAACTTTTCGGCCCCGCGCCACAGCCGGGAGTGAGGAGCGAACGCCCGGACACCAGGCTAAGAGCCTGGCGAGAGCCCGGTGGGCGCTCTTCTGGCCCATTATTTTGGGGGTGGGCAGTAGCCTCTCCATAACCCAGGGGGAAACTGACTTTGGAGTCCTGGCTCCTGACCTTAAACTTGCCCGGAAGCCTAGCATCTTCTTTTAGTCTCCCCTCCCCCAACCCAGCCTGTCTCTGTTTAGAAAGGAGACTGAACTCTCAAAACAAAGTAAAAATTTCCTTACCCCGGAGGCTTGCGTACCTCTCTCCTCTGAGCGCTCCTTCCCTCCCACCTCCAGGTACCATATGCGTGAGACTTGGAAGGCAACTGGAGGCTGTGTGCCCCTGGCCACTCAAAACTTGCCAAGATGGTGTTAATACTCATCAGGGTTATTGTCCCCTGAGAGATTAAGGTTTGGTATTATTTTACAGCTGATTAGCATTTCATAGTTTGCAATGCTTTTACCCCCCAGAGATTAGTCCTTTACCATAACTGTGAGATATGCATTATTAGCATCATGGTAACAGACTAACAGCGCATCTGCAGCTCAGAGAGGTTATATGACCTGTTCAAGATCACACAGCACTTGAGTGGCATAGCTTGGACCAGAACCTATTGCTTCTATTTCCAAATCCTGTGCCATTTCTACTCTATGTAGTAGATGTAAAATGAAGAACAGTTTGATACCCTTGTTTCCTTAGATACAGTCTTTCTAAGGCCTACCCTACATTTTTTTTTTTAACCATGTGTAAAGGCATGATGGTAAAAATATTGACTGCTGTGTAGGGAGTACACTGACTTTGGTATGTTCTATTTGGCATTACACATTCGGGACCCTGTACGTGCCCATGGCTTGTGTGAGGATAATGGAACACTTGTATCCTGCTTACAGAGTACAAAGCACTTTCACATGTCAGCCATTGGTGGGCCAGCTTGGCCCCTCTGGAAATTTCCTTTGCAGTCAGAGTCCGGGCATCCTTAAGGCTTTTAATCCAGGGGATGTTTTTCAAGCTGTGAGCTTGCAGCTGCTGTGGCTGGGGCTAGAGAAGGAGGTTGGATGGCAGATGTGAAGCTTTCAGAAAGCTGACCCCTTGGGGCTTTAAGTGGGACATTTTGCAAAAAGGAACACCAGAGACACAGAGAGAGATTTAGGAAGGCAGCATTATTGAACTTGGTTTCTCTGAGGTTGACCTGTTATCATTATGTAATAATAAGATTCAGTTCCCCTAGAGACGGGTTGAATTGGTTTTAATATAGATAGACGGCCTCAGCTACTTACTGTTGTTGTTTTTTTTTTTCTAGTTCTGTCACTTAAAAGAAAATCCAGAGTCGCTCTGTGCCAGTAGGGACTAGTACAGGAGAGGAGGGAAGAGGAGGTTTGCCAGAGCTGTTTTCAGACAATGGGCTTTGTTGGTGGAGGTTGAGAGTCCTGATGCTCTAGGCTTGTAAGGTGCTTCCTCGGGGCATGAGCTCGTTTTTTCGGCGAGTTCTGTTTTGAACACCTCTCATCCTGCTTCCAGGCAGTCCTCTAATTTAACAGCAAAAGGCACCGAGAGTAGGCATGTGAAAGTGCGTGTGTTTGTTGACTTTTGCTCTGGGTTTCTTGGCAGCCCTGACTATCTGAGATCGGCCGAGATGACTGAGGTGATGATGAACACCCCATCCATGGAGGAAATTGGCCTCAACCCCCGAAAGGATGGCCTTTCCTATCAGGTAAGTTCAGTACTGGCTTCCTTCTGGTTCCTTAGAGCCTAGTGTCTTTTGCTGGGGCTGGAGGCAGACTTGGTTCTGTACCCCAGTGCTATTTGTAAGAGCTATGCACCCTTGAGAAAGTCCGCTAATGCCAGTAAGCCTCGGTTTCTTCATCTGTAAAATGGGGCAACAATAGTCCTTACTTCACAGAATTGTGGTGAAGATTCAACATGATGAGATGACATGGATAAGGCATTCACAGTACCTAGGAGGCAGTAAGCGTTCAGGAAGCATGAGCTGATATTATTAATTAGTCATCCTGGCTGCTGTGGACTCTCCGCTTCATGGTGGCAAAGGGGGAAGTGGTAATGTGCAGTCAGTTCAGATCAGAACTTCCCTCCCCACCCAAGCCTTGGGCAGTAGCAACATTGCTGTGAGGGGCAGCTTATGGGGAAGGGTAGTCTGGTGGAGGCATTGCTGTGTCAAATGCTGCTTTCTTCTTCTAGTTGATGGTTGACCAACTGATTCCAACAGGGTTAATGTTCAAACTACTTAGAGTTGAAGAGACCTTTCCCAGAAGGGTAGCTCTCTCAGGGATGTTATTGCCAGGATCCAGCATATAGATTATGCTGTGTGGTGGATCCAGAATATATAAGGACGAAAAAAGTGGTCTAAGTAACACCTTCAGATTCTCAGCCCAGTGCTCTTTCTGGCCTGCCATTCGCTTTCCACTGCCCGCAGCTGGCTACAGAGACCTCCACATAGCGCCGAGGCAGTGAACTGTTTTCAGATTTCCAAGAAGAGTGCCTACGTTATTACCTTCAGGGGAGGAAAGAGTCTGTTCTTAAGGGAAGATCTCGGAGCTAGGGAAATTGTGTAGGATGGCTGGCCGGGGAAGATGAATGAAGTGTGATGGCTCATTCAGCAGATATTAACTGAATGTGGCTGTGGGCCATGCACTTTACAAATGTTACTCATTCACTCTTGACCATGGGCACTGAGATGGGAATTTTTGTTCTGTTTCACAGATGAGGAAACAGGCTCAGACTGAGTGGATGACTTGAGTCTCAAACTCCAAAACCTTGCTCTTCTGATGTATCATGTGTCTGTGCCTTGGGTTTGGCTCTTGGCTGGAATCTAGACTTGCTCTGCCTTAGAACCATTCCAGGGGCATTTGTTTTGTGAAGGAAGAGAAAATAGAAAGCTGGGTGGGTGTGATGGAGGGAGGGTGATCAAAGAGAGCTGAGATGAAAGCTAAGGTTGGGTAAGGTAATTTGGCAGCAAGAGTCACCTCAGACACACTTGGGAGGTTAGAGAAGGCCCCTTTGTTGTGTGTCAAAAAGGCCAAGCCCCTTTTGCTGGCTGGAAATAAGTATTCAGGTAGCCTGAGGGGGGGAAATACCCTTTCCTGGTTGGTTTTGTACCTTCCACCCTCAGAGTGGGTCTGAGAGAGACAATTGAAAGCCCCACAGCCTGTGGGAGGGTAGAAGTTTCCTGACCTACCAGCTGGGGTGTTTTTGGATACCAGTTTCCAAGCCACTGAATCAGACTGAATCTCTTTGTGGTTACAGGTGAGGTGTTTTTTGTTTTGTTTTGTTTTGTTTTTTGTTTTTTCAGTTCTGGGTTTTAGATTTCCATCACAAAACCTTTCCAGACACAGTCATTAGTATGTCTGTGTGCTTTTTGATATTCTCCTTTTGAACGTGTTCCCGGATAAAGGGCCAGGTCCTACAGGACAGTTTTCTTGACCTTCAGGTCATTCCACTGGATCTGAGGGTAAGAGCAGGTCATCACCCAAGAAGGGGCTGCAGTGCTGGGTGAAGGCAGCTGAATTGGGGTTGCCATGGCAGGAGGAAAATAAAATCGCCTCTGGGTTCCTAAGATAACGATGCTGCCTAAGAAAAGGGCCCTCAAATCTTCCTTTGTGATGCTAGACTTAGGGCCCAGTTTTCACAGCCTCTCAGGAAATCTGCCCTGCTACCTGAGTGGGGACTACTGCACAGTTCCAAAATATCTTACCTAGAACTTCAGAGCACTCTGTCACAAGATTTCAGAAAGGTCTTCTGGTTGCCTGGTGAAGAGAAAGGGGAGAGGTGGTTATCGTCAAGCAAGCAGTATTTATTGGACACTTGCTATATGTAACATGCTATGCTGGGCATTGTAGGAAGGGTCCAGGGCTCACGTGGGAAACTAGCATGTACATAACTGGCACACAGGCCACCTGGTGGAGCAATACGAAAGCTACGGTCTGTCCAGGGATGTGTGGCAATCTAAAGGCTTGGGAGAAGGAGGTCAGAATGGGGCTGAGCCTTGAAAGAGGCTTTGAGAGGACACTCCCATCTCTAATTTTGTTGCACCTTCAGATACCCCTTGGCTTGCCCCTGTTTCAGCCAGGCGCAGGGCTGTGCAGTGAATTGGTCTGCCAATTGTCATGAGACTGGTATTTTCTGGGCCCACTCAAAGCCAGTGCCATCCAATTAAACACATTCCCACCAGAGTTCTGGGGATTGGCTGGGGCTGCACTTGGCTGGAGCCTGTCCATTGTACATGCTCAGGCTAGGCTTGGCTCTGGGGGCAGGAGATCTTTGAACTCTGTTCTTGGCATTCCTCCTGAGGGTAATAATAGTACATGGCTTTTACTGCAACCTGCTTTTCCAAGGAACTAAAAGTGGGAAGGAGACATCAATCCCAACTTGGCAGTTGAAATAGAATCTCAGACTTGTGGTTTGACCTTGAAACAAGGTCATAAAATAAATAGGCACACTGGAATTTGTCAGTTGTTCCCCCACCTTCCAGACCTACCCAGAAGGAAGCTTTCCTGATTTCTCTGCCCCAGATGTGACCTGCTTCTTCTCCAGCACCTGTGGCATTTGTGCTTAAATGATGCTGCCGTGGTCCTGCCTGACCTTCTCCCTGCCCATGTGTCCTAGGGCAGGGGATGACTTATTCCCTCTTGGTCCCCATCAGCCATCGCCCCTCCTGCAGCCCTCCCCAACCCAAGGTGCCCGCTGGCCCTGGGCCTTCACAGAGCAGGTGCTGAATGGATGGTGGTGCTTTCAGTTAAATTGAGTCTCTTGGTTCTGAAGCTGCCCACCTTCACTTCTGCCTTAGAATTTTTAAAGGGCCTCCTCAGGGTCAGATAGATGTCTTTCTATCCCCTGAAAGATTCGGGTAAGCCCGTCTCTTGTGCTTAGGGAGTTAGCATGTATAAAAATCCACAGAGCCGGTGCCTTGTTTTGTCTTTAACATTTACTTGGAGAGTCAATTCAGTGTGTGCAGTGCACGTCTGCTCTCTCACTTGGCATGAATTATGACACCCCGCGGGGTGGGTGAGTGAATGGTTACTAGAAAGTCGAGGACATGTTGGGCGGGATGGGAGTGGCGGCCAGCTCACGGGGCTGAGTGGGAGGGTCTCCATGAGGACATTTCTGCCCCTGCTGGCTGCAGCTCGCTCCCCACCCTGCATCTGTCAGCCTCCGGTTCTCTGGCCCCTGGGACGGGAACGTCTGCGCCTAATGCCTTCTTCCTTTCCCTAATTCAGGGGAGCAGGTCAGTGGCTGCCTTGCAGCTCTAGGGACTCTAAGAATGTGGCATTTCGGAATGCCTCTCTGACTGGGTCTCCTTCCGTGCTAGGCCTGAGTTGGCCTGGAGAAGGGATCTGGGCATTTGCCTGTGGACACTGATGCTGCCACCGCCAAGGGCTGTGCATTCTGGCCTTGCTGCCTAGCTTCCCCCGGCACAGTTTGCTGAGGCTTTTGCAGTTCTGTCCCCCTTGCTAAGTTCTAGACAGAGATATGGCTCCCCAGTTTTCACTTAAGACTGTCCCATCTAAAGCAACTGGACCAAGATCTGATAACTTTTATCCTTCCCAAGGCCCTTTAAATTCCTCTCTGATCAGCATACATGTCCCTCCCTGGTCACCTTTTGTATTCCTCTTGCTGTTCTTGGACTCATACTCCTACCATTCAACGGCCACCTACCAGTCAGATGAGGGGAGCCAGGGAGGATGCGCTGTAAGCCAGAGGCGCTAATTCTACATGTACCACAGTGCCCCGTGTTCTGGGCCTTCCCTAAGAGCTTCCCCTGCATTTCCCAATAGGAGGGAGGGATATCCTGGCGTTTTATAGGATAGGGAGGAGGGACAGTGATGGGTGACTTTCTCGTGCCACAGCCCTGCCGTTTGCTTCTTGCAGTCTGAGCCTCGCTTTTAGCTCTGCATTAGGACGGGTCTAATGCACTGTGCTGGCTGAGAATAGCTGCTGCCCAGATAGGAACTCTCTGCTTCTTCCATCTCCAAGGCTCAACAGTAGACTCCTTTATCTCTCCCTCCTCACTCTTTATCAGAAGCAGCAACCTCTCTCTTAAAGAACAGTCTCAGTTGAACCTCTAAAGTCAGGTAGCAGTTCGGAAACACTTTCTCTTCACTCACCTCTCTGCTGAGCCTTTCTTTATGAGACCCCCGAGGCTGGCTCTCCTTGCTACCACCCGTGTAAATGCAGGTGTTGAAATCAGTGATGGGCTGGGGTTCCTGCGCGTGTCTCTGTTCCGCCTCCCTCAAGCCCCCGCTCACAAGGCCACTCCAGGCATAAGTCATCACCTCCCTTTGTCTCCTTCTCCTGGTGCCCTTGTCTCGTTGGATACTCCCAGCTGTGGTACCCCACATGTTCTCAAGAGTTTTGGAGGCCCAGCTGGGCAGGCGCACAGAAGTCCCATGGTCACCAGGAAAACATCTTTCACATCAGACTTAAAAAAGCCTCAGTTGGCCCTGAAGAGACATAAAGCTAAAATTCCAAAGCACTTGGCAGGAGATGTCCCCCCATGGACACGACATGCTCCTGGAATCCGAGTGAGTTTTCTTTTTCCTATATCCCTACCCCGTCCACCCTGCTCCCTGCTTGGTACAATTCATAAGAACATGAGGCAAACAGGCAGTCAGGGCCACAGGGTTCAGAGGCACAGGAGTTCATGTCTTTGGGTGGCGTTGGGCCTGCGTCTGAACGTGCTGCCTCTTTCTGAGTCAGTGCCCAGGTCACGTCAGTTTCAGGTCACGTCTACTTTGTATGAGGGATCCAGCACCTTCCTTCAGTGCCCAAGGCCTTGACACAAACATGGTGTTCAGCGTTTTGGAATGCCCCTGGGTGAGGGCCTGCAGAGGGCTGGAATTATTCCCGTGGGGTTCCTCCCCAGCATACACACTGTGGTCACAGCAGGGAGTCTGTAGCGCTGCCAGGGAGAGAACAAGCTTGCTTCACTTCCCTAGCCAACGTGACACACACTGGAGCCATACAACCTGGTCTTCTCTCAAAGGGCCTGTGTTAGGCCTGAGACCTCTCAAGCGGTGGTGTGTTCATCTCTCTCCAGACCCTGGGTCTGTGTCTTAGACGGCTCTTTGTTCCCACAATGCTGGGCACAGTGTCCTGCAAATAGTTGCTTAATGGATGCTGTATGATTGATTGGACCCTTCCTCTCTCCCTTTCCTGAACTGAGAATTATCCCTCCACCTTGGCTATCCCACGGTGTGGGTTTTTATAGAATCAGCATTTTCTCTATGGTGACCCAGTCTCCCAGGTCGGATAGAGAGGAGGATTGTACCATTAGGGAAATGGATGAGTTTGGGTGGTGAATCTTGTGACTGGAGCCAAGAGCTATTCCTGGGTGTCTACTGAATGTCCTGAAATGATCTCTCAGGCCCTAGTCCTGAAATAATCCTCGGAGGATGAAGACAGGCCCTCATTCACACGGGGCCCAGAGTTGCCGGGGCTTCGTCCCTTTTCAGTCTCATAGACCCTGCACCCCCCTCGGCTGTCTCTCGCCTCGCCACCTGCCCTTCCCTTGTCCCGGAGCCCAGCTCAGGAGGATTCTTGATCAGTCAATCAACTCCTGTGTCTGCTCCCCACTCCTTGACTGGGGGAGGGCCCCTCGTTGCACAGACCTATCTTAGAAAAAAATTAATATTTGCCAAAAGTTTCTCCAGCCTGTTTTGACCTCAAGGGAAGTTTGGGAGCTCCCTCAGTCCCCTCACTTCTAGAATTAATTGCCTTACACTGTCAGAAGCCCCTTTTAGGTAAACTGTAGAGAAGAGG
This sequence comes from Mesoplodon mirus, assembly GCF_964341445.2. Lineage (NCBI taxonomy): Eukaryota > Metazoa > Chordata > Mammalia > Artiodactyla > Ziphiidae > Mesoplodon > Mesoplodon mirus. Next base: position 48,645,979 of record NC_138990.1, read on the forward strand.
CACCCAAGCATTTAGCTGAAGCGACATCGACTACTTGCAACTCGGCCAGTAATTGTACTGGAGCCAATGGGAAGGAAGGTTCCAGATCTCTCATCCAAAGGAGAACTGCCCTGAGCAAGGAGGGAAGTCACAAACCTCAGTTCAGGGGGGGTTTGTCTCTAGGTCTGACTTTCTCCTAACTTGAACCTGAAGGTGGTTCCCAGGCAGAATTAATTAGTATACCTTGAATTCATCTCCTGTCTTTACTTCATAGAGCTTGAAACACATGTCCACCCTGGATTTGAGAGCATCCTTGGTTTTCCCAAATTCCTAACCATTTTCTCTAGACACAGCCCTAGGTGTCAGTTCTAATTTATCCGCAGGTGAGCATTAACCCGAGGTGTGTAGGCAGCCCCAGGCTCAGCCGCTGATCCCCATGGGACAGAGCCTGAGATGCCTACAGAGGCTCACACACACACACACACACACTCACATGCACTTACATGAACTCACACACACGTGCGCACACACACACACGACCAAAAGGGCAGACAGCAGAATGTAAATAGCAGTTGTTTTAGATCAGAGTGCTGTAATTACAGGAAAATTTTCTTTTCCTTCACCTTTTTTGAGTAATTTCATATTTTCACTGGCAAACTATGTATTTTATTATTCTTATGCTTACTTTTCAAATTTTTAAAGTAACATAGGCCCATTATGGAATTTTTATTTTCTTCTTTAAACTTTTTTTCCAGTCACCATAATCTTACCATGCATAAATCGCAACTGTTAACATTTTAGCATCTTTTCCACGGAACTTATATTTTTATATGGCCAAGATCACACAGGGTTGTGTTCTGCTTTTTTACTTAATGGTATGTAAGTCATCAGCATCACATCATCACAACTTACCTTTTTTTTATAAATTAATTTATTCTATTTATTTTTATTTCTGGCTGCGTTGGGTCGTTGTTGCTGCGCACGGGCTTTCACTAGTTGTGGCGAGCGGGGGCCACTCTTCGTTGTGGTGTGCAGGCTTCTCATTGCGGTGGCTCTCTTGTTGTGGAGCACGGGCTCTAGGTGCGCAGGCTTCAGTAGTTGTGGCTCACGGGCTCAGTAGTTCTGGCTCGTGGGCTGTAGAGCACAGTCTCAGTAGTTGTGGCACACGGGCTTAGTTGCTCCGCGGCATGTAGGATCTTCCTGGACCAGGGCTCAAACCCGTGTCCCTTGCATTGGCAGATGGATTCTTAATCAATGCACCACCAGGGAAGCCCACAATTTATCTTAAAAATGCTTCAAAGCCAGCATTTTAATAACTGCACAATGTTATAAAGTTACAACATGATTTTTTCACCATTCTCCAATTGTTGAATTATTTTTAAATTGTATATATTTTTCCCTTATAAATAATGTGATAATTTATATATAATTTTATATATAAATCTTTGTCCATAGTTTATACTATTTCCTTAGAGTCTTAGGAATAGAATTTCTGAGTCAAAAGGTGTAAGAGAGCGTGTGTATGTGTGATAATTATAAAGGTGATATTAATTCCTTTTAGAAATTTAGGAAAATATAGAGAAGTACAAAGGAAATTTTAAATGCCCATATTCCTATCACTGAAATATTTTGGTATGTTTACTTCCAGTATTTTATATGCATTTTTATTAAAAAAATAAAATTGAGGTAAAACTGTATATGCCAGAGTGAATCTTTTTTCACTTCATATAATATTGTGACTATGTTCCTGTCATTTGGTTTTCTTTGTAAAATGGCATTTCATTTTGTTATGTACCACTTATTGCTGAATATTTAGGTTGTGGCATATTTTGTTCTTACAGAGAACACTGCCTTGAATATCATTTTACACAAATCTCTGCTCAGGTCTGATTTGTTTCCTCAGGATAAATTCCTGGAAGTAGAATTACTGAATCAAAGAGATTCAACATCATTAAGCCTCTTGATTATATATTACCTTAATAACAGAAGACAAATAAAAGAGTTTATCATAGTATAAGCTCCCAGCATTGAAAGTTCTAGCAAATAGAATCTCAGGGTTGTAAAATCTATACCAATGGGATGATGGAGGAGCTTTGTGGAGAGAGTCAGAAAGGTGTTTGGTTACTTTAAAGTGTTTGGGAGATGTTGTACATCTTCCCCTACTTTGTTAACTGCTTATTTTGAGCAGAGATGTTAACAGTTAATGATGTTTAGGCACCATTTAGCCAGCATTGCAAATTAGCCAGCGACATTCTTGTCCCATAGTGGGTATGTTGACATGCTCTGTGGATTACAAATGTATATGAGCTGGCGATTCCCCTACTTATCTCCTTTATTCTGTTAATGACATTGGAGCACCGTGTGACCTTAAGGAAGACCAGGGTAGTTGCCTTGGCTTGGATACCCACGAAGGCTGAACAGATAGCACGTTTAGTCCCCTGAACCATCTTGGTTTTCCTGGGGTTCCAGGTCTGGCTTATGGAATGGTCGTGGTTTAGAAATATTGCTTCCCAGGAATCAAGGATAAACTGGGCTCTTAGAAGTAGATCTGAACATAATGGAAGTCTTGGGCCAGTGTTCAAGGGCCTTCCACCCAACAGCACTGCAAGGCTCCAGGTTCTTTGCGACAAGTCAACAGCCTAGGCCAATGTTCCAGTAGAGCCCACATATGCCTGGTGGTTTACAAAGTTAATTTAGGTGCACAGACAAACTTTGAAAATGTTAGTGTATTTCATGGTTGTTACCTATGACAAGTAATACTACTTTTCCATTTATGTAGTGATAGAATTTTATTTTATTTTTTAATGTTTTAAAAAGTGAGTAAAGAAAAAATATAATTGAGCCATAGTGTGTATGTGGACGGGAAAGCATAACCATGGTGGTGCCTGACCTCCTGTGACTGGCGTCACCGTTGTTACCATGAAGGAATTTTCTTTCTTCGAGAGTTGAATCTGTCCTCTTGGACGGAAGCATTCTTAAAGATAAGCTAATACGAAATTATGATTTCTGTATTTCTTTGGTCATTTGCCCCCTTGGATATAGCAGTTAAAGTCATATCAGAAACGTTCTTGGCTGTTTTCCTTGGCACCCTAATATTGGAGGTTTTAATGCCAAATTACTTCTTAATCAGGTTCTATGTATACACCCCTTCATGTTTTAACAAGGTGTTAAAACCAGAGGACAGCTGCCCCTGAGTTTCACAGAAACTTTCAAGGGATAAGACAGCAGAGAGCATTTTGGAGAAATCAATTTCCACATCTTTGGCTTCCTTCTGTTGCTTTTCTAAAATTGCGTTTCCTGAAGACAGGCTTCACCAGTTTTCTTTTCCTACCTTTCCTATAAAGATTGCCCTCCACCCCCTTTGTAAGAGGACCTGCTTCTCACCTACGTGAATTTTTTAAGGTGCCTTCCCAGGGTATAGAAACCTTAGGAGAATCGAACAAATGGACCATTTAAAAATGTTACTATCTAAGAAGCTTCATAAATCCCACCTATCTATAAAAAAAACAGTGAAAAATTACCTTTGTGTTTAATAATTATTTGTGGTATGTTTATTGATTACTTATATACTAATAGCTGCAATAAGCCAATCCAGAATTTTATTTTTTTAACTAACAAGCCTTAGGGTCATGGGACATAAAAACATTAAAAGCCAATTTACAAATACATCTTTTTATTGCAGAGAAGTATGAAAAAAGCTAATGACTAAAAACTTTCAAGCATGAAAATACATTAATATAAAATTCTATGGAGCAGTAGAATGGAAATACATTTTCAAGTAGAGAAAGGAATAAGATTTGACTTACGAGCTTGTTTATGAGTTTTTAAAATAGGTGATGGTAGATATCAAATTGCTATGGTGTTTATAAGCCATTGAGTACTTATTTAAAAGAGTGGCATAAAAGTTTATTTTAAAATGGTAATATTTATAATATAGCAGAAGTTTTAGGTGTCGGTTTTAAAAGGTGTGAAAGGAGACAGTTTTTGAAAATTCTTTCAATTCTTTCAAAATTCTTTCAAGATTCTTTCAGTCTCCAAGTTTGGAGATCGTGGATATAGATATTTTCCTTGGGATCAAAACTGAGATACCGTAGCATCTCAGAGTGGGAGGGTACCTTTGAGACTGGGCCAGTCTCTATCAGATGTGGGAATGCACTCTACAGTAGCGTGGCATTGGGTCACTTACGTGTTCTTTGGACACTGCCAGTGATACGGAGCTCAGAACCTTTCAGCGCAGCGGGATTATGGAGTATGAATCTGGATAACTGGTTTCTAATCTTGGCTTTGCTACTGTCTATGTCATTTCAGGCGACTCCCAGCATCTCTTTGGGCCTTGCCTTCCCCATCTGTAATGGAGAGAGTTGATTCTATCATTTTTGTTAGAAGTTGTATAATGCAGTGAAATCCTCCATTCTGATCTTAGATAGGCCCCCTGGAGTTAAAAAAAATCTGCTCTCTCTTAGACTTCATGTCAGCCTTTTAAATATTTGAAGGCACCTCTTATGTTCCCCTCAAATCTTTTCCAGTTTTAAAACATATTATCCTTCAACCTTGACTTATGGAGTCGTCTTTGTGAAGGTATTTTTTCTCCAGCCCATTGGCTCTCAAATTTTTAAATCTCAGTCCCTTTTACTTTTTAAAAAATTATTTAGGACCCCCAGAGATATTTGTTTATGTGGGTTATATCTTTTGATATTAAAACAGTTTTAAATTTTTATTATTTATTAATTCCTTTAAAATGACAATAAAACCATTACATGTTAATATAAGTAATGATTTTTAATAAAAATAAATATATTTTCCAAAACAAAAAAAAAAGTTCAGCACAAAGAAAGGTTTCACATTTTTGCAAATCTGTTTGATGTCTGGCTTAATAGAAGACAGCTAGAGTCTCACATCTGCTTCTGCTTCCAATCTGTTGTGATTGGTGTTGGTTGAAGTACATGAAGAAAATCTGGCCTATGTAGATATGTACTTAGAAAAGGGAGAAATATTTTAGTAGCCTTTTCATATATTTTTCTTTGATATTTTGGCAAAACTCAGTAAGTGGTAGTTTCTTAAAGGTTAGTGGTAATGTAGAATCTGAAACCTTATCAATGAACTTTCTGTACTCTTACATTAAAATTCATTAGCTTATCTTGCACTTTGAACGAATCTTTTACCCATGCTTGTTTTCGTAACATGCTGTACTGATCATTTGGAAAATATAGGTTCGCTGAGTTATGCAGATCTTCCAAAGTTAACACATTTTGTTACATAATATCAAAAAAATCACATTAGTTAATATCTCCACTGGTCTCATCAGAAATTCTTCAAGTGATAGGAAACTGTCAAGATTATGGTGGCTGATACAAGTTTTCCAAAGTTCTAATTTTTGCTTGAGACCTCAGATTTTATCATTGGTAGCAAATACCATCAGTCATTTTTTGGAAATATCAGGCTCATTTTCTTTGAAATATCAGGCTCAGTTCTGCCAAACACCCAAGTCTGAATAACCATGGTTATTGGTCAGTCATTCTTTCAACGAAAAATGGTGTCCCATGGAAAAAGTGGCTACTTCAGCTCGCAACTCAATCCCATAAATGCTTTTCTGCGAGACAACCATTGTGCTCTGATGTGCACCAGAAGTGTTGTATGCCAGCTTTGCATTTCATCACAGAGTATATTAAAACAACATGTACTTAACAGTCAATGTTTAATAAAAATTAATCTTTACTGCTTTATCAAGGACACGAAGTTTTGTTTTTTTTTTTTCGGGCCTGTCACTGTTGTGGCCTCTCCTGTTGCGGAGCACAGGCTCCGGACGCGCAGGCCCAGCGGCCATGGCTCACGGGCCCAGCCGCTCCGCGGCATGTGGGATCTTCCCGGACCGGGGCACGAACCCGTGTCCCCTGCATCGGCAGGCGGACTCTCAACCACTGCGCCACCAGGGAAGCCCAGAGTGTTTTTGTTTTTGTTTTTAATTGCGCGTGGGAGGTGGTGAAGAATACAATGACCACCAGCACAGTTTGCTGCTGCCTCCATCATTAATTCTTGCTCAGGTGCCAGCAATTTCACCCACCGTTGCTTTTTATACCATTAGTGCAAGTATCAACACAGGAAAAATGGCAAATAACATCTTAGTATTACTAAGAAAATATTTTAACTCCATGGACACTCTGTCCCTGAAAGGAGCTCAGGAATTAAGCTTTGAGAACCACTGCTCTAGACTGAACAGAATGTGTCTGATCAGACGCCAGCTGGGCATCACCTCCCTGTTAAGCACAGATGGTGTAGATGGCCTCCAAGAGATTAGCAGACCTCTAGGAACATAGCCCTGTTCGCTTCAATGTTTTCACATCAATACTGCAGTTGCAATCAACTATAATCTCCAGGCCTCTTTTACTGGACCTACTATCAAGCAAGGTTTCCTGTTGGAGAGGGGAAGAAAAGTTTTTAACTTAAAGAAAGATGTAAACTAGCTGATGACCTCACTTTGGGAAAAGGTGAGTTGGAGGTGATGGATGTCATCCAAGTGGAGACTTTCACAGATGGTGTGAAAGGGCAGTGAAGCCATGGATTGGAGAATCATCAGCCTCAGATGGACAGTGGAAGCCAGGAAGCTGCCTGAGTCCAGAGAAAAGCCTAGGGTGACACCAAGTCCAGGGAGGGCACAGGGAAGGTGAGGTTAGACAGGTCAGGTGAACCTGAGCAGGGTCATGAGAATCAGGAGAGAGTGTAAGTCTTGAAGCAGGCTGGCCTGGTAGTGTGCTGCAGAGGTCGTGGTGACTGAAGCCCAAGCAGGGCCCTGGGGCTGGGCTGTAAGCAAATCCTCAGAGACCTGAGAGTGGTTTCCAACCAGCGATGGTTTTGGAAGCCATGTAATAGGGGAACCCCAGACAAGAAGAGAATGGGAGGCTATGGGACCAGGCTAAATAGTCAAGACTTTTGTCTCCAAAACAAAGAATGAGGGAATGGTTGGAAATGGCAGCCCTGTCAGTCTGGGCTTTCTGAGAGAGGGTGTGTGGCTGTGGGACACCTGGCTGGCACCAGCAGGAGAGAGAGAGAGAGAGAGAGGCCATCCCCCAAGGCCCAGAGATGACTGGGAAGCATGTCTTCTTTTCAAAGGGCAATAATGAGGTAGTCAGGGGGGATATTTGGATGGGGGTATTTGAAATCATTCTATGCCAGATAGCCGCAGTGTTTTCTTACCACCCTGGAGAACTTTGAGAGATGTTCTGTAACATTACAAAAGCCCCATCAGCTCGCTGGGCCCGAAATATCTGCAGCAATTAGTGCTAATTAATTGGAATTTGGAACTCCTGACTTGCAGGATGGGTGTGTGTTGGAGAGATGTTTATGAAAGATGGTGTTTATCCAGAGGATTTCCTTTTCTTTTAAGTTTCAAGGCTGGAGGCTTAAGCATCTTTAATCCAAAGGAAGGAGATCCAACAGTTGTTATAAAGCCCCAAATCTCTGCTCAAGTCTCCTGTAGGATTAGAGACACCAGAGGAGTGTAGGAGAGGGTGAGGTGGATAGTCTATAACCCCAGTCCAGGGGAGATTTGCGTGACGTGAGTCTCAAGGATGGAGAATGAGGTCATTAGCATCCGAGTGCAGATGGGAGAATGTTCTTCCCCATCCCCTGAATCTAGGCAGTAGCCACTGTGCCCCTTTGCTATAATTCTTTCTGTTCTTGCGAGCCACATTTCACTTTGAAAAGTCAATAAAATGCAAATAATGATGATGATGATAAAATAGCAGGAGGCAAGGATTTCAAAGAACGTATTTCTTGCCTTCACGTACTGTTAGGGGACAAAAAGCAGGGTGTACTTTTCTTTTGAATTAGCTGCCCCTCATTCACTCAGCCTTTGTCAGAGCAGGATGCTGGTAGAGATCTGCCCATTGTTATAAACCAGCCCTTCCTAGGAACGAATAAACACACAAGGCCAATCCATTGTTATTCTCCAGGAAAAATAAGAAACCCAGACGGCAGGCCCCTAGAGTAGGCCGGGGGAAGGAGAGGAGGATGCGTAATGGGGAGACTTACGCTGCAGGGGCTTCCACTGAAAGGCCAGGATCTGGACAAGGCAGTGGCTTCCATTCCAGCTGGCCTAACCCATGCCCTGGGAAAAGAGAGGTACTGTAGGAGAAGTGATGAACCATTTGTCCAAAGAACCTGGCCTAGACTTTGTGAGCACAAGCCCAGGAGTGCTGCTGATTTCCTCCGGTCCCAAGCCACAGCTACAGACGTTCCGGTGCCTTACTGTAAATGCTCCCTGGGGACCCCAGCTTTACCTAATAAGAACCATCATTAGGAATTTAAAGTTTATAGAACATACAGACATACCTGTATTTAATTCTCTCCAAAGCCCTATAAGATGGGAATTAGTAGTAATCCCAATTTATAAATGAGGAAAAGAGGGCAATGGGCCTCCAGATCTTTGAGCCTGTTGGGTTCCATGCTGGCACTCAACCTGAAGCATCATGTAATCCTTTCAGCAATACTGTAGAGTGGAAATTCCTTCCTCATTTTACTCACGAGGCAGCTGAGGCTCAGAGAAGTTAAAACGACTTGACCCCAGTCATAGAGATAATAAGGCATGGGGACAAGAGAAAAGCCAGATCTTTCAGACTCCTGGTCTACCGGTGGGAGTGGTGATTTTCCATCACAGGTTTGAGGTTCATTTCTACCCCCTCCTCTGGAACCAGAGAGGGGAGAGACACACTGTGTGGTTTTGGTTGCTGAAGCAGATTCCTCTTGGGGCCTTGGAGAGCCACGTGGTTATTCATCACAGGCCCTCTGCCCCACCTGGCCTCTCCCCCCCAACCCCAGCACGCCCTTTCCTCTGTTCCACCCCAGCAAAGACGAGCAGGATGGCCAAGCTCCCTGGGTCTCAGCTTGCAGAACTGGTAATTAGCCCTTTGTATCTAGTTAACCACCTTTCATCTCCTCTACCTGCTGGTGTCCGCTTTCCCTATTAGCATCTCTCAGCTCTTTGCCGAGCCCTCCACCTTCTTTGTGGCCAGCTCGGGTTGTTTGTCGGGGTGATGGCTGAGGGACGCATGCACACAGGGGAGGGCTGCTCCAACCAGAGTCGCTCACATTTTCCATCCTAGGTGCCAGGCATCTCTCTCCTCTCCCACCCCAGAGGCAGCCAGGTTTAGGTCACCTGGCTTAGAGGCAGACAGTCGATAGCTAGGCCCCCAAATTTCGGGCCTTTGGAGCCCTGGTATTACCTTTCAGTTCCCCTCCATGGGTGAAATGGGAGCCGACTGACCGGTGACTTTTATACTTTCAACAAAAGCCTGCTGACTAATTCCTCATCTACAGGAGCTCACCTTCAACCCCAGACTTCTCTGCTCTCAGGCCTCCCATGTCGGTCTATTAGCCAAACATCCTGAGCTTTCCTGGACGGTCCTGCTTTCACTGTCCTCATATTTATCTATTTATTTGTGTAGCTATTTCAATTTATATTAACTTTACATATTTCATATAAATTTATATTAATAAAAATGAAAGGGAATTAAAAATTTTAGCCTCAAGTGCTTAAGAGACAGTGACAGTGGCTGGTGTTTACTATTGGACAGTGCAGATAGAAAATATTTCCATTATTGTGGAAAGTTCTGTTGGACAGCTCTGATCTACAGGCAGAAATTCCGGTATATTGGCATCCAAACTACATCTCACAGACCATTTCTTCGCAGAAGGTCCTAAAGCTCCTTTGACCTTTTTTTTTTAAATTTATTTTATTTATTTAGTTTTGGCTACGTTGGGTCTTCCTTGCTCCGTGTGGGCTTTCTTTAGTTGCGGCAAGTGGGGGCTACTCTTTGTTGCAGTACGTGGGCTTCTCATTGCGGTGGCTTCTCTTGTTGCGGAGCACAGGCTCTAGGCATGCGGACTTCAGTAGCTATGGCACATGGGCTCAGTAGTTGTGGCTCGCGAGCTCTAGAGCACAGGCTCAGTAGTTGTGGCACACGGGCTTAATTGCTCCACAGCTTGTGGGATCTTCCCGGACCAGGGTTAGAACCCGTATCCCCTGCATTGGCAGGCAGATTCTTAAAACCACTGTGCCACCAGGGAAGCCCCTCCTTTGACCTTTTGAATGAACTCATTTGAGTTCCCAAAATGTCACATCCTGTTGGGATTGGAGGCCACCTGGCAAAGGATGCCTTTGAAGAAGTGTCCCCTATAAAATTGACCATTACCAAGTTTGAATGCCTGCTGTTCCCCACAGTGGGACATGCGGGACCCGGGATGTTCTTGGTGCATGTGATCTCCAAGATGTCATTTGCAAAGGAGGGAACTTGGTGTCTATTAGTTTCATCCAAGCCATCAGCCCTGGCAGCCGAGTGTAACAGCTGGATGTGGAGTCCAGTGTTGGTGGACAGAGGACGGGGCAGGGCTGAGAGAATCACAGCTGGGATGGGTGCTTTGTGATCTGTCCTGCCCTGGAGGGTGAGGGTGGGAAATGCTTCTCAGAGCCTCCCCATCTTCCTTTCTGGACACCTTAGAGAGGAGCCTTTTGCTTCAGAGAGAAACGAAAAGGATTTTTTCCCCCTTCTCCAGTCCAAGGAGAAGGGGCGCTTTGGGGTAAGAGGTTTAACCAGAAGCAGTTTCTTTTTGGAACAGGGGCGGTGCTTTATTCCTGGCCAGTTCCTGCAGGCAAACAGCATTCTGGGCTGGCCTGCTGCCCCAACTCTACCTGTCATGTGCTTGGCGAGTCTGACTTGAGTCCTTTTTTCCACTGCCTTCCCCACCCCGTCAAACTGCCGTTGCAACCTCTCATTTTTCTGCTGCCTAGATGATTAAAAAGCATGACTTAGTGGAAAAATCTTGACCTCCTTGGGGTCAGCCTCTTAGGCAGCTGTCAGAGATAAGATTGTACTGGCAAAATACTCAGCTTTGCTTTGCAAGGCTTTCTGTCTGGATGTGAGGAAATGAGAAGCTGTTTGGTTCTGGGTGCGTTTTGTTTGTCTTTGGAGAGAGCTACAATTTTCAGAGGCATAAATTGGTATCATCTGATAATACAGTATAATCTCTGATGGGAGGGTTAGAGTATTATAGTGATTTTTTTAAATGTAATTAACAGGCTTTGTAAAAGAAAAAAAAGGTTTTTTTTCCATGGCGCCTGCTTTGAGCAATTCAGGGAGCAAAGTTCTCTGGCAAGTAAGCAGTATCAGAAGTTCAATGCTCAGACTTCCCCCAAGGACTTAAAAGACTTAATTGTGTGGCTCCTGGTATGAAAGGCATTGTTTGGAGTTATTTTAATTACTGTGTTAGTATTGCTGCCTCTTGCTTGGAGTTTGAAACTGCTGTTGGAGACTGCTCTCGCAGTCCTGTTGAAACTGCTCCAAAGAGGACATTCCAATTTGACTTTAGCTTATGTCTTCAAAGCATTTTATCATCTCTGTATTTGCCCAGGATTTGCACCCACCTAGTGAGACCAGAAGGCCACTTCACTTCTTAAAAAGAGAAACTGAGGTCCGGGCGTTTCAGAGGTCTTGGTTAGGGTTGTACAAGTGATGTCAAGGTTGATGTGGCTTGACACTATGTGTTGTCAAATGAGCGCCTCATTTGAAGTCCTGTGGGTCTGAGTTTGGGTCCCCGTTCAGCCGCTTCCTAGCTCTGTGGCCTTGAGTAAGTCACTTGCCCTCTCTGTGCTTCAGTTTCCTCATCTATAAATAGTGATCACACCACTGCATACTTCAGAGGATTATTGTGAAGATTGAGATTCTGCTCAGCAAATGTGCCTGGCGTATCTTCCATCATCAGCAGCATCCTTATTTTAACACTTTTCCCCCTACTTTTAGTTAAAGACGCGTTTCCAGCTTAGAACAAAATCATATGCTCTCCACCCTTGTCGTCCTCTTCCTCCTTCTGCTGGCCTTGCCGCTGCCTGTCTCTCTGGCTCTTCCTCAGCGGGGGCGATCCTAGTTAGGAGCCGGGCGCCACCTCTCTCAGCCAGGGGGTCACAGCGCAGGCCCAGCCCTGGGCTCGAGGTCAGAGGGTAGAGGCAGGGGCCCAGGGCTGTCTTGGGCCAGGTGTCCATCCCCTCTTGATATTTCGCAGTTCTGTCCTTGAAGATTTAGAACAACTGTTTGGACTGGGCAGCTCATCTTCTGGACCTATAGCTGCCCAGATGGTCATCCTGGGGCCTGAACTGCCAAATGGGCCATTAAAGCCTAGGGTCTTGGGCTTCCCTGGTGGCACAGTGGTTGAGAAGCTGCCTGCTAATGCAGGGGACACGGGTTCGAGCCCTGGTCTGGGAGGATCCCACATGCCGTGGAGCAACTGGGCCCGTGAGCCACAACTACTGAGCCTGTGCGTCTGGAGCCCGTGCTCCGCAACAAGAGAGGCCGCGACAGTGAGAGGCCCGCGCAACCGTGATGAAGAGTGGCCCCCACTTGCCACAACTAGAGAAAGCCCTCACACAGAAACGAAGACCCGGCACAGCCAAAAATAAATAAATTAATTAATAAACTCCTATCCCCAACATCTTAAAAAAAAAAAAAAGCCTAGGGTCTTGCCCACCCTCCCTGGTCAGTTTTCTGTGAAGTGGGCATGTTGACCCAGTGGCGTCCATTCATTGTTCAAAAGGCACAGGTGTTGAAGACAGGAGATCTAGGTTTGAATCCTGGCTCTTCCTTGTGACCCTCAGAGCCCCAGGGTCTCTCTGCTCCTGGGCAGCGGCGGGGGGTGGGGGGGAGGCCTACAGGAGGGATCTGAAGCTTTGTAAACTGTAGCATACTTTGCACTCATGGGGTTCCCCTCACTCATGGCCAAGGCTTGTGCTCGGAAGGGCACCTGTGTCCTTACCCACAGCAGGGGGCTCCGGCTCCCCAGAAGAGAAGTGAGGAGGGGCCCAAGTAAGCCACTTGACCTTTTCCCTGCTCGGCATGTGGGTCTGTGCGCAGAGCCCAGTCCAAGGGCTGACCTGCAGGGCTGGCTGCATCAGGAAGAGAAAGCCCGCAGGGGGGGCGTCATCTTTCCTCGTGCCTCCCTTCACCCCACTAGCCGAGCCCCTCCCTGCCTTGTTTTCCTCCTGGCCACCATTACGATACTGTTTATAAGCCTCGTTAAGTCTTTAATGATGCCTGGTTGTGCAGCTGGCTTAAGACTTAATCCCCCAGCAATAGGGCTTTATTGGATAAATGGTTAATAATCACTCGTCTGCAGGGATTGGGGAGGTTGTGTTGAGGCCCCTGATTCCCGGAAGCCCCACGTGGCCCCTGACATGGTCAGGGACTTGATGGGGACAGCACTGCATGGGGCTAGGTGCAGTAAGATTGGGTACCCTCATAACACCCCAGAAGTTGGGAAGGCCTGAGTTTCTAGGAGAGCACTTCTACTACCTCCAAGGAACAGAGCCAGGCACAGGGAACCCCCGGGATCTCTTCAAATGTGTGTCTCCACCCCCTCCAGGGTCTGCTTTCCTTTCTTTTGCCATTAACAAGCTGTGTGACCCTGAGCAAGTCTCCTGACCCCTCTGGGCCTCAGTTTCCTTATCTATCAAATGGAGAGGTTGGAAGAGATGGCCTTGCAGGTACCGTGTGATTCTGTGAGCCCCAGCGTCCCAGACAGTCTCCTCTCTCTGGCTCTCTGGCGTGTCCCCGAGGGCTGTGTGTGGCAGGAGACCCATTGGATTAAGTACTTAAGCTGCTGGGAGAATTGGGTCAGCTGTAGTCACAGGGCAGTGTGCGCAGAGGGAATCCGCAGAGCATGGATTTTATAGCCTGGTTTGGGGTTTCTCCCAGCTCTGGTCAGGACACACAGTAGGCATCAGAAAAAGGAACCTCGCTGACAGGACTCTGGAAAGACAAGTAGACTCTTTCAGGTGTAGAGCCGTCAAGGAGCCAGGTGTTGTTTACAGGTGAAAAAAGAGCCTGGGATTATGTTCCCATGTGCCTGTGTCTGGGGCCATGCCTTCAACCCTGATTTGACTTTGACTTTACAGCTACAGCGAGATCAGAACCCGTCTCCTTGAGGGGCATGTGGTATTGGCCACGGACTTGGGAGTCAAACAGACCTGAGTTTGATCCCATTCTACCACTGCTCGTTTCCAGGCTGAATGATTTGGGCAACCTCCTTCTCCAGGAATCTCCTGGGATTCTTTCAGGTGGCGTGAGCAGCACCTATGCTTCTGCCTGACTGTGTTGGGTCCAAATTATATATGTAAAGTGCCTGGTAGGTGCCAATAATTATCCTGGGAGGAACTTAATGTTATGGCACCTTTTGTATGCATTGTACTTCTAGAGTAAAATGCTTGCTGCAAATGGAGATGTGACTCACTGTGGACATGATTTTGAGTTCTTTTATCTGAAAACAAGACCAAAAAGTACAAACACAAATTTGGCACTGCCATGAAAACTTTCAGCTTCAGAATTAGTCTGGGTTTCCTTTGTTGCCCCAGAGTTTGTTCCCTGGCACCTGCCTGATGCTCTGCAGTATCCCACCTGCTGCTCCCCGGTATCCCAAGGGTGTAGCACGGTCTCTGGTGTATAGCGGGGGCTTGGTCCTGCACGTGTACCTGACGGGGTTCTCCGCTTTTATTTCAGATCTTCCCTGACCCGTCAGACTTCGACCGCTGCTGCAAACTGAAGGACCGTCTGCCCTCCATCGTGGTGGAGCCCACAGAGGGGGAGGTAGAGAGCGGGGAGCTCCGGTGGCCCCCCGAGGAGTTCTTGGTCCAGGAGGATGAGCAGGACAACTGTGAAGAGACACCGAACGAAGACAAGGAACAGTAGAGTCCACGCCGGCTCCCACAGGGTCGCACCAGACAGCATCTGTACCTGAACTGTGTTCTTTCCCACTACCATGGAAGGAGAGCATGAGCCACAATAGTTCTGAAAAAGTCAGATGATGGCTTCCGTTTTGCACCTGCAAATCACTGAGTTGGTTTTCTTTTCTTTTCTTTTCCTTTTTTGAGATGTCGGGCAGCGGAGCCCTCTGAGACAACATGCCAGACCTTTGAGAAAGGAAGCTGCTTAGAGCAGGGGTTGGGGGGTGCGGGGAGGCGGGTGTCTTGGAGATCTTTATCTGAACTCAAGCAGGCTGGGGGCAGCTGTGGGATTCCAGTGGGCTCTGGGGGTGGGCTGGGATGGGGGGATGTGCAAAGCTAGCAAGGAACGTCTGGGGCAAGAAAACAAACAGGAGATGAAAGAGAAAATACACATTTTAAAGAAAACATTGAGCAGAGAAGTTGCAGCCAGGAAGTACCTACCCAGCAAGCATTCGCTCTGGCTGCTGGGACATCAGACAACAAAGTCTTCATCTCTCTCTAGTTTTGCCCACTGCCAGCCTTTGTTTTTGTTTCAGGTGTGTTGGTCTGTAATGGGGAGGCAGGCAGAGGAGAGCAGTGGAGGCTGGCTACCTGCAAACCAGCTGGAGGTGATGCCGATGCCAGGAACACCTCCCGTTTCCTTCTCCAGACCCTCTCCTTAGGCCCTAGCAGGTGCACGTGCTCCTGTAATCTGGAGGTTTTTAAAGAGGCTGCAATGTTGAGTGCTCCCCTGATTTATCCTTTTTGCCTCCCAGCCCTTCTGGAAGTAGCGAGAGCCCTTCCCACCCTTGCTGGAGGGCCTATGTAGATGCTTGGACACCAAGGTCCATCCCCACCTGCTCCCCCCAGACTTGCTCTCCCTTTGGGCAGAGGCACAGAGTGGTGGGCTCCCCCAGGCTGGCCCTTCCTCCTCCTCATCTCCACCCTCCCAGCCCTGGCACAGCAGTCAGGCTGGGTGGCTGCCAGCCCTGCCGCAGATTCCAGCCAGCCTGGCCAGCCACAGCACCCATTCCCATGTGGGGTCTTGGCCTCTTTTTCCGGTGGGAGCTGGGTGGCGAATGGAGGAGGCTTTTTCTGTTTCTTGTGGGGGAAGTGAGCTTTAACGCAGGTCCTGAGAGCTGGCAGAGCCTGGGAGTTATTGGATGGCAGTGACAGGCTCTCATGCAGCAGCCTGGGGATTGAATTTGAAACTAAAGGGTGTCATGAGATCTTGGGCTTCTTCCACGGTGTTCCTGGATGCAGGGGGGAGGATGAGGGAGCATCATCCCTCCTCACCTCCCACCTGACCCCTGCAAGGGCAAGTTGCAAGAGAAGGCTAGCTTGGACTTAGAGCTTCTCGTCATAGTTAACCATCTGGAACTGCAAAGATTGCAGGACGAGCCCTTCAGACCATCTCTATCTCAGAGCAGGACAGTGCAGCCAAGAGGTGCGCTCAGGACCCTCCCTGGGGCTGAACTCGGCCAACGGAGGCACCCACCATGTCCCCTCAGGGCTCCAGTCAGTCCAGCCTGATCCCAGCGGGGACATGCGTGTAGAGTTGTACTTAATACCTCAAGGTTAGTGTGGCTCTGGAGAACGCTGGTGCAGGAGGACCAGCGTGTGCTGTTGTCGCATCAGCAGGACTTGGTCCTGGGAAGCCAACGCTCACCCCCTCACCCCTCTGCCCCCAACCTCTGTGTTGTCTGCTTGTGTTGCACACACCGATGGCAATAACTTCCTCCAGCTCCTTGAGCAAGTGGGAGAGGCCTGCAGCCTGCCCTGCGAGGGGGCTTCTCGCTCTCCCTCTTCTTCTGTTTTGGCTGCAGGGAGCCTTTCCCAGTTACCCTCACACCCCGCAGCTGCAGTTCTCATCCCGTGCCTCCCTGTGTGGATGGGGTCTTGCCTTTGAAAATCCCACGTTTCTGTGTCCCCCTCTCACCTGCTCCCCTGTATCATCTGTCCTGGTCTTGCCGTCTGATGGGAACGTGCTTGTAAACTGCATAACAAATCTACTTTGTGTATATGTGTGTTTATGGGGGTGGTTTATTATTTTTGCCGGTCGCTAGACCCCTTTGTACGGTCACGTGGAGTCTGAGCAGGCCAGGGGCTGACAGCTTGTCAGGACCCTCAGCGGCGAGCCCCTTGGGGCGACCCAGCTGCTCTTGGACAAGTGGCTGAGCTCCTGTCTGGCCTCCTCTTTTTTTTTTAAAGTAACTTGTGTGTATTTCTAACTGATGCTATTGAAACAAAACAAAACAAAACAAAAAACCCCCTAGTATTTCAGTAAAAATGCCTGTTGTAAGATGAACCTCCTGTAACTTCTATCTGTTCTTTTTTGAGGCTCAGGGAGAAACTAGCATTTTTTTTTCCAAACTACTTTTTGTCACTGTGACAGTTGTAAATAAAGTTTGAAAATGCTTTCCACTCTGGTCTGGTTGCTTTCTTGCTTGCTGCTCCGTTGGAGCAGACAAAGCACAGGAGCTACGCTTGCAGGAGGCTGAGTTCGTGGAGCCCCATGTGAGGGTCCTTACGTATCTCACCTTCTGGCCCTTCTGGGGTGAGCCCACCCATGGTTTTTATCAACTGGTTGAATGAAAGCAGCTTTTTTCTTCTATGCTAGCGGTTCTAACTCTGGATGTGCATCAGAGTCACCAAGAGAGCTTTAAAAAAATACAAATACCTGGATCCTACCCCCACAGACTTGCATTTCAGTTGGTCTGGGGTGAGGTCCAGGCATTAGCATTTTTTAGAATCACCTAGATTTTAACACACAGCCATGGTGGCTGTTGGTTTTTTTAAAATTTTTATTTATTCATTTTTAGCTGCATTGATTGGGTCTTCATTGCTGCGTGTGGGCTTTCTCTAGTTGTGGTGAGCAGGGACTACTATTCATTGCAGCGTGCAGGCTTTTCATTGTGGTGGCTTCTCGTTGCAGAGCATGGGCTCTAGGCACAGGGGCTTCGGTAGTTGTGGCACGTGGGCTCAGTAGTTGTGGCTTGTGGGCTCTAGAGCACAGGCTCAGTAGTTTGTGGCACACGGACTTAGTTGCTCCACGGCATGTGGAATCTTCCTGGACCGGGAACCCGTGTCCCCTGCATTGGCAGGTGGATTTTTAACGACTGTGCCACTAGGGAAGTCTCACAGCCATGGTTTTAAACCGCCCTTCTAAGGGAAGAGAAACATGCAAAATATATTGTAAAGTTGTTCACAAAGACTGGGAGTGAATGAATGGGCGTGTATATAGCTCAAGAGAAATCCAGGAACCATTCAAACCATTGACTGAGTGCCTAGGACTTATCAGGCATTGTTAAGAGTTTGGGTGAACAAAATAGCAGTGGTCGCAGCTCTTAACTGCACTGCTTTAGTGTAAAATTAAAGGAAAAACAGGTGCTCTAAGAGTAAGTGTCTGTTGGAAGGGTCAGGAGAGGCATCTGAAGAAGTGACAAGGGGTAGGAGAGGAAGGGCGTGAGGTGCACGGAGAGAGTGCTTCCTGCAGAAAAGGCTTGGGATGAGCTTGACTGGAGGGAATGGGGAGGAGGAAACAGTGCAAGGAGGGATGCTTAGGCCTGGGTGAGGAGTTTGGGTTTTATTCTAAGTGCAGGGCCTAGGACAGTATCATTTACATTTTTACACAATCTGGCTTTATGGAGATGGGATTGGAGCGGGCAAGATGGAAGGCTAAGAGACCAGGAAGGGGGCTTCATGGAGGTCAGAGTGAGAGAAGGTGGTGCTTTGTGGAAAGGGTTTTTGGACATTTGTTGAAACTGAGGCTGGCTATTTTTGCCTTCACTTAGCCCACATCTGGGCTCTTAACCATGGACAGTATAAGTAATCAAGTGATCTGTGCTGAGCTCAATTGATATTAGTGGAAGATCAATCCATTTTAACATTATTAGCCTGTCAGACCATTAGATCTATGGGTCTGCTGCCCTGAAGATAATGTTCAAGCCTTGACCATCCTCATCTTGGATTGCCCTCTGTGTCCCCCAAACAGCCTGAGGATAGAGCTTATTACAACACAGCCTCCTTGAACATAGCCCTACAGAAAACTGTTTTTATTCACAGATGATATCATTTATGTAGAAAAATGCTATGAAACCTATCCCAAAAATCTACTAGAGCTGACATGTGAATTCAGCATGGTTGCAGGATCTAAGATCAATATACAAAAACCGACTATATTTCTATATACTAGCAATGAATAATTGGAAGTTGAAATTTAAAATTCCACTTATATTAGCATCAAAACATAAACTATTTAGGGATATGACAAAAGATGTACAAAACCTATTCAATAAAAACTACAAAATACTACTGAGAGATATGAAATAAGACCTACGTAATCAGAGAGGTATACCTTGTTCATGGCTCTGAAGACACCATGTTGTTAAGATGTCAGTTCTCTCCAAATTGAGCTATAGATTCGACACAATCAAAATCCCAGCAAGTTTTATTTGCAGAAATTGGCAATCTGATTCTAAAATTCCTGTGAAAATGCAAAGGACCTAGAATAGCCAAAACAACTTTAACAAAGAACAAGGTTAGAGAACCCAAATCTCAGTTTCAAACTTTATTACAAAGTTACAGTAATCAAAACATTTAGCCTTGGCATCAAATAGACAAATAGATCCACAGAACAGAGTCCAGAAATGGACCCAAACATAAATGGATGATTGATTTTTGACAAAGGTGCCAAGGCAACTCAGTGGAGAAGGGACAGTCTTTTCAACAATTGGTGTTAGAACAATTGTACATCCACATGCAAATACCCCCTGGGGATGGAAACATGAGTCTTTACTTCTGTCTCCCATTGTCTCCATGTGACTTTCTAAATAGAATATTTATTTATTTAGGAAAAAATTCATGTTCATGGTTGGTCAATCTCTTCAATGCTGTCCTCACTCCACCCCAGGTCACCACCTCTGTCCCTAAAGGAGGAACATCGGTGGCAACTGGTGACCTTTGCTGTGTTATTCAGGATGACTTGTATTCAAGTCCTGCTCAGCCCCTCCATATGTTATCTGGGGCCAGTTTCTTAATGTCCAGGATCTTCAGGTTTCTTTTCTAGTACCTCTTGCACAGGGATGTGAAGATTGAACACTCAGTAGGCACTCCACAAGTCAGGGTTTTACCTCTCCTCCCCTTAAAGATCTAAGGAACCGGCCCCTGCCTTCTCTCCCCTGTTTTTTGCTCTGAGTCCTGTGTGCACACCAGAGTCAAGGAGAACTTCAAGGTGAAGACAGCTCCCTACTCACAAATGCACCTCCCTTAATCTGCCTCTTTTATTTCTCACCATGAAGGAGGGGAAAACAGGGAGAAGAAGGGAACTTTAATGCCTTCTGTCCACCGAAATATTGGAGAGGGAAGGGAGAGACATCTCCCATCAAGCTAGGCCTGATGTCTGACTCCTTTTTAAAGAGGAGATCTTTGGGCAGAAACCTGTTTGAAATGATGCTTGAGTTTTGTGTAGAGATTCCAGGTGTGGGTGACAGCAAATGCAAAGGCCCTGTGGTAGACATTGACTTGACTTTTTTGAGGAATGTCTACAAAACCAACAGGGCTAGAGTAGAGGAAAAGAGAAGTAGCTGAGGTCAGATATCACAGAGAAGAGTTTAGAATCACTATTACCCACTCTGAGAAGCCCACTGGGGATGGAAGCAGGCTCATCAGGCATCCCAGCCCCTGGAAATCCACTGGTCAGCCCACCCAAAGTTGTCTGACCAGGTGGCAAATGGCAGTCAGTATTGATGGACCTGAGGCAATGTCACTGCCTGAAGGGGCTTCTGGATCATCAAAGGAGGATTAAATTAGGTAGAATTCAGTTTGTACATCTTTCCTCCAATTACTGAAGTGTGGTTACGGCTAAGAGAATGGGCTGTGAGCTCAGGGCCCTGGGTCTGTAGCTCAGGCCTGCCTCTTACTAGCTGTGTGAACTTAGGTGAGTTACTTTTCTTCTCTGGGCCTCACTTTCCTCCTCTGTAAAACGGGTACCTACCTCACAGAGTTGTGGTGAGGTTTAAATGCACTATTACAAGTAACATGCTTAGAACTGTAGCAGGCACATAGTGAGTGCTCAAAATGTTAATCATTGTGGCAAGCAGAATACCCCCAACTCCCAAAGTTGTCCACATCCTAATCTCAGGAGCCTAGTACTCTGTTATGTTACATGGCAAGTGGTAATTAAAGTTGCAGGTGGAGTTAATGTTGCTAATCAGCTGCCCTTGGCTTGGGAGAGCCTGGATTATCCAGGTGAGCCCAATCTAATCACAAGAGTCTTTATAAGGGGGGAGGCAGAAGCGTGAGTGTCAGAGTGAAAGAGAGAGCTTTGAAGACGGCGGGAGGGTCCACCAGTCAAGGAATGCAAGTACCTCTAGAGGTTGGAAAAGGCAAGGAAACAGTTCTCCCCAAAGCCTCCAGAAGGGACACAGCCCTGCCGACACACTGACTGTAGCCCAGTGACGCCCATTTTGGACTTCTGACTTCTAGAACGGTAAGATTATAAATTTCTGTTGTTTTAAGTCACTACATTTGTGGTAATTTGTTAGAGCCACAATAGGAAACTAACACAGCCATTGTTATCATATGTTGATGGTGATGATGATATAGACTTTTCCTGTGTGGCCTCAGAGAGCAGGGTGGCAATGGACAGGAGGGGGTTTCAAGCAGGCCAAGGCCACTGTCCAGATTTAGAGCCCATGCTGTCCTAAGGCTGAGTCTTCTCTGGGTGTCACCAGGCAGAGGTATCTGTCAGATGGAGGGGGTACCACTGCACTGGGACTGGGTAAATTTGAGGCTGTAAAGAGCTTATTCTAGAATTTTGAAAATTAGTGATTGATGTGTGTCATTATAGCCTATGTATCAGAATATTCATTAGAACACTCCTTTCTCCCCATTTACCTGCATAGAAGGTCCTGCTTTGAAATGTTATTTAACTTGCGCTACTTCTGTTGCCATTTCCAATCAGAAAAATACGGATTCACTCTTTTCTAATGTCGGCTACCATTTATAGAGCCCTGGGCTATAGGTTTACCATCATTTCTTCTAACTCTCACAACAGTTTTACAAAGTGTGGGTTTTTATAGAGAGAGGTGTTTTTTTCTGTACAAACTACAATTAGCAATGATGGAAATTATACAAGGCAGTGGAGTTTCGGGACCTCATCTTTCAAATCCCATTACGGTGGCAAGTGATGGGATTATTTGCATTTTTGTTTCCTTCCAGTCATTGTCCCTCATACTTACCAGAAAGTACTCAATGTATGTTTTTTTTCCCATGAAGTAGGCATTTTTAATGTTATTTTACAGATGAGGAAGCTGAGGTCAGAAGGCTTTAAAATATACTGAAAGCAGGGTTAGAATCAATGATATGCTGGTAAATGTGTAAGAGCTGGCTCTCAAGGGAAAAAAACCCAAAAAACCTGATTTAAAGCTTTTGCCAATTTCCATGGCATAAATGCTCCCACTCTGGTTTCGTGCCTACATATGTACGGATGTGTGTACTGGGTCATGAGAAATTGTGCTGCTGTCAAAACAGTTTGAGAGTCACTGAGTGAACCTGGCTTTCTAGAAAGCAGTGAGTGCTTTTACCTTATAGAGTTGTAGGGTGGGAGAGAGGCAACTAGAGAAAGTACCTTTATACCCTTCTCTGCAGAGGAAATGGGGCCGAGGCACCCAAGGGCGGGGCCGGGGTGGCCTGTGTTGAGGGGACCAGCCAGAGAAGAAGGCCACGATGCCCTTGGCCTCCTCCTCCAAGGCCAGGGTGAAGCTCCAGACAGCCCTCAGATTGCCTCCTGAGCACTGGAGGGAGGGACCCTTGCATGAGGGAGGAGGAGGAAGCTGCACAGGAAATCCTGGCTGTAAGTTCAGTGCTGCTGGAACCCACCACAGCAGCTACCAGGCAACCAACAATAGCGCCGTTAGATAAAAATAACCCATGGGCTCTGCAGCTCTGCCGTGCGGGGCAGGGGCATGCGGTCTAGAGGGCTGGATTCTCACCACTCTACAGCTGGGGTCATGCTACTTGGCGCCGTGCTATGCCTTGATTTCCTGATTGCTAATTAGAGGGCAGTTTTTCAGCTGGAGGTCATTTGGGCTGGTGCCAGGAATGGGGCCCCTTGCCCCCAGGGTCTCTGCTCCCCTGCACTCCTACACAGGGTGATATACAAAATCGTTCATGCTAAGATCTTGAGATCTGAATGCACCACCTCTCCCAGGTGGACTTTCATCTTAAAAGAGGGCCCCAGCCCAGGAGGGCTTACCTGAAGCCTGTCTCGATGGGGGGTTGGGGGGATACGCGTGGAGTGAGGACAGAGGCGTTCCCTGCAGCTCTCTCCCTTGGCTATGGGCGGGGCCTGACCCCGAAGCACCTCCCACTGTGCCCCCAAAGTCCTCTCTCCAGGCTGAAGAGAGAGGCTTCCTGTTCCCCTCAGTGCTTGAGCTCTGCAAGTGGTCAGTCTCCCTACACACTGGGAAATGGAGGGAGGGGCTGAGGTCAGGCCCAGTGTTATTTTACTAGAGCAAAGCCTGCTGAGCATCAGCAGCCAGCTCCGAAACACAGAGACTAGGTGCCCCTGTTTGCTTCTGGCCTCACAGTTTGCTGGCTAATAATCTGGTTTTTAGCCTGCTTCCCATCCTCTCCTGCCCATCCCAGAAGCACCTGCATCCCCCAAGGACAACAATATTACACGGCACTGCACTCTACAGTTAACAATACACACTTCTGATCTTTCATTCACTTACACAGCACTTTTTTAACCTGGGCACATGGGTAGAATTCAGGGGCTCATGTGAATTTGGATTGGGACAGAAAGTACATCTATATTTTCATTAACTACTAAGTGAAATTTAGCCTGTCCTGCTATTAGGGATGTAGGCAACAAACCACTGTAGTGTCAGCAGCACCTGTAACTGTCACGCATAGAGATCACAGGTATTTTCATTTTCACAGCACACTTGTTGCAGGTATCATGAATTACCATTTGTAGTCATGGCTACCTCAGAATATCACACCTGCTGCTTCATTTTGTTAAAGCATTAATAAAGGACATTTATGACTTTGTCACAAATGCTTAGCTGTATCTCAGCATAGTTGATTTTCTTTGCAACACTTTGCATTTTATTTTATGCGTTTAAAGCATTACTCTGAGAAGAGGATTAAAACTTTTTCCAAAAGGATCCAAAAGCTGCCAGAAGGATCTATGGCTCCAGAAGACGAGGAAGCCCCTGAGGGCCTGGTGCTGGGTCCCTGAGCAGAGCTAGAGTACAGCATGCAAGGGCAAGGAAGCCTCACCCATAACCCCCAGGGGCGCAAAGCCAAGAGAAATACACATAAGCAAATAAGCAATTGCAAACTAGCCTGATGGGTGCCATGAAGGCAGAGACTAGACAGAAGCCATATCTAGGATGGCCACGAAGTAGGTGGCCGCTGCCGCATTTCAGACTCCAGGGAGTCACAGCCACATCAGGCTGAAGAGGAGAGAGCCCATCTACCTAACTGTCCTGGGGTCCCTGGGTGGGGCAGCTTCTCCCTGGACCTGCTCCATTTCCTTGCCAGCCTCAGCCCAAGGCCTGGGAACAGGGTGATGAACTGTCCCCACTGCGTTGGCCTGAGATGTTTCCCAGAATGCAGAACTTTCAGGGCTAAAACCAGGAGTCCTGGGCAAACCAGTATGGTTGGTCACCCTACTTGGAAGCCAAACCCCACCCTTTTTACCTAGGACTAATTCAGCCACCTGGAATTTGGGTCAGCTTATTCCCTTAAGCAACTTCTCTGTCCATCTCTGTCTGTACCTGTCTCTCTGGGTCTGTCTCTGACTCTCATTCTCTCCCCACCTACCCAGTTTCTGCTTTAGCTCCCAAACCAGCCAAAGTCTCCCAGCTCCTGGCTATAAAGTGATTTGAACTTTTTATTCCCCTGGGGGCCTGCCGAGCACTACTTGCTCTCTGTTTTTAATTGAGGTATAATTTACATAAAGTCTTCAGTTCCCACGTGAATAGCTCAGTGAAGGTTTATACACCCATAAAACCGCCACCCAGGTCTAGATATAGAATACCATCACTCCCCAGAAGGGTTCCGAGTGCCGATTTGTTGTCAATTACTCCTCCAAAGGGTAACCACTATTCTGACCCCCGCCACCTTCCTGTAAATGAAATCATGGGCTCTGTATCCCTCAGGAGCACACCTCCTCCACCTGGAGCTGCCTCATGTCCCAGTGTTGCCAGCCCAGCTGGGAGAAACCCTCTTCAGCAGGACCGTAAAGCAGGAGGGACAGAAAATGTAGGGGAAACTTTACACCTTATGGCTGGAGGGAATAAATAGCCTCATTTTCAAGTGACGACACCAGGACTCAGAGAGACGAGTCACTTACTTGGTCCTTTTTTTTTTTTTAACAACTTTATTGGAGTATAATTGCTTCACAATGGTGTATTAGTTTCTGCTTTATAACAAAGTGAATCAGTTATACATATACATCTGTTCCCATATCCCTTCCCTCTTGCGTCTCCCTCCCTCCCACCCTCCCTATCCCACCCCTCCAGTCGGTCACAAAGCACCCAGCTGATCTCCCTGTGCTCTGCGGCTGCTTCCCACTAGCTATCTACCTTACCTTTGGTAGTGTATGTATGTCCATGCCTCTCTCTCGCTTTGTCACAGCTTACCCTTCCCCCTCCCCATATCCTCAAGTCCATTCTCAAGTAGGTCTGTGTCTTTATGCCTGTTTTACACCTAGGTTCTTCATGACATTTTTTTTTCTTAAATTCCATATATATGTGTTAGCATATGGTCTTTGTCTTTCTCTTTCTGACTTACTTCATTCTGTATGACAGACTCTAGGTCTATCCACCTCATTACAAATAGCTCAGTTTCGTTTCTTTTTATGGCTGAGTAATATTCCAGTGTATATATGTGCCACATCTTCTTTATCCATTCATCCGATGATGGACGCTTAGGTTGTTTCCATCTCCGGGCTATTGTAAATAGAGCTGCAATGAACATTTTGGTACATGACTCTTTTTGAATTATGGTTTTCTCAGGGTATATGCCCAGTAGTGGGATTGCTGGGTCCTATGGTAGTTCTATTTGTAGTTTTTTAACAGCCACTATGGAGAACAGTATGGAGGTTCCTTACTTGGTCCTTCTTTTGGCTAGCAGTGACTGGGCTCAGGGACACAGCCTACTGGGGAGGCAGAGTTGGGATAAGAACACAGAATCTCCTTCCTTTAAGCCCTGCAGCCTCCTTTGGGCAAAAGCCAGGGCCGACTCCTGCTGTGGCGAGGAGGTTTTGCCTGGGAAAGCTGAGCAGGCAACCTGTTCCTTCTGTTTCACCCCCTGCCCAGATCCCCCAAATACCTGAAAGCCCAGGGTTGCAGAGTGGTGGTTCTCAATGCTTACTGCACATTAAAATTACAGAGGAGCTTTAAAAAGACTCAATGCCCGGACCAATGAAATCAGTGTCTCTGGAGGTGAGACCCAGGAGCCAGCAGTTTTTAAAATACCTCAGGTGATTCCAATATTCTCAGGCAAGTTTGTAAAGCAACAGCGCTTCTCAAAATTTACAGTGCATGTGAATCTTCTGGGGCTTTTGTTAAAATACAGATTCTGATTCAGCAGGTCTGGGGTAAGGCCTGAGATTCTGCACGTGAGGCTGATGCTATAGTCCAGGAACCGTGCCTGAGTAGCGAAGATTTAGAGGACCATTCTGTATCCCAATTCTTCTTCATACAAATATATTTTGCAGTGATACATTTTCCAGTTTGTCTTTTAAATATAAGGCTCACCTAACCACACCCCCCCAGTAATTATATATTTACCCACCTTTACCAGGAAAGAGTACAATGATTTATCATGTGCTTTCTATGTGCCAAACATTGTCCCTCATCAACTTTGAGGATAGAGAAATAAAGAGGTTAATAACATGAAAATATGGAGTAGAAACAGAGAACAGAGATAAAATATCTAATATACATCCAATTGGGGCTTATGAAGGTGGTAAGAAGGAAAATAAAAGGGATACAATATTCAGTAAGAAAATGGATAAGGAGGGAGTGGCCAAGATGGTAGAGTAGGAAGACCCTGAACTCACCTCCTCCCATGCACACACCAAAATTACAACTGCTTACAGAGAAACTGTTGATGAGAATGACCTGAACACTAGCAGAAAAGATCTTCTAAAATTAAAGATATAAAGAGGGAACCACAACGAGATGGGTAGGAGGGTGGAGATGTGGTATAGTCAAGACCCACACCCCTGGATAGGCGACCCACAAACGGGAGGATAATTACAATTGCAGAGGTTCTCTCCAAGGAGCAAGGGGTCCAAGCCCCACATTGGGCTCTCCAGCCCAGGGCTCCTGAACAAGGAAGACTAGCCCTCAGAATATTTGGCTTTGAAAGCCAGCAGAGCTTACTTTCAAAAGACACAAAAGACTGTGGGAAATAGAGACTCTGTTCCTCAAGGGCACACACACAATCTCACATGCTCTGGGACCCAGGGCAGAAGCAGTAATTTGAAAGGAGCCTTGGTCAAACCCACTTCCTGATTTTGGAGAGCCTCCTGGAGAGGCAGGAAGCAACTGGAACTCACCCTGGGGTCATAGATGCTGGCAGTATCCATTTGGGGGAGTTCATTCTACCATGAGGCACCATTGTGGAATACTCCCTATAGCTTATTAGCACTGGGACATGGTCCTGCCCACCAGCTGGTCAACACCAGTCCTGGGAAGCTTGTGGCCAAGCAGCTAGATGGACAGAAACATAGCCCTGCCCACCAGCAGACCTGCTGTCATAGGACCACCAGAGACATAGCTCCACCCACTAGCAGACCTGCTGTCATAGGACCACCAGAGGCCCCAGCTACCCTGGGGTCTGGCCCCACCCACCAGAGGGCTAAGGACCCAGCCCCACCTACCAGTGGGCTGGCACTAGCCCTAGGACTGACAGGGCCTTGCAGCCAGCTAACCCAGGACCTGGATTCACCTACCAGTGGGCTGGCACTAGCCCTACGACTGACAGGGCCCTGCAGCCAGTTAACCCAGGACCTGGATTCACCCACCAGTGGGATGGCACCAGGACTGAAACTCCACAGGCTGTACAGCCAGCTGTGCCAGGACCTGGCCCCACCCATCATTGGCTGGCAACTTCCACACCAGGCAGGGCCTGGCAACCAACCAGACCAGAGGTCAGTCACACCTAATAGCACGTCCACAGTAGTCAGCCCACCACAACAGAAGGGCCCATGCAGCGCACACAGAGAGCATTGCTAGACTATATGGGTCTGGTGACCAGAGGAGAGTGTGTTGCTGGGCCCCAGAGGATGTCTCCTTCATAAGGTCACTTCTCCAAGATTGGGAAACATGTCTGACCTACCTAATACATAGAAATAAAAGCTGCAAATTAGGCAAAATGAGGTGAAAGAGGAATATATTCCAACATATTCAAGAAACAAGATAAAACCCCAGAAGAAGGACTAAGCAAAGTAGAGATAAGCAATCTACCCAATAAAGAGTTCAAGGTAGTGATCATAAAGATGCTCAAAAAGCTCAGCAGAAGAATGGATGAACACAGTGAGAAGTTTAACAAAGAATTAGAAAACATAAAGAACCAAAGGTAAAGAATACAATAACTGAAATAAATACACTAGAAGGAATCAACAGTAAATTAGATGATACAGAGGAATGAATCAGCAAACTGGATGACAGAGCAGTGGAAATTACCCAAGCTGAACAGAAAAAAGAATTTTAAAAATGAGAATAGTTTAAGAGACCTCTGGGACAACATTAAGCATACTAGCATTCACATTGTAGGTGTTTCAGAAAGAGAAGAGAGAGAAAAGGAGACAGGGAACTTATTTGAAGAAATAATAGCTGAAAACTTCCCTAACCTGGGAAAGGAAACAGACATCCAGGTCCAGGAAGCACAGAGTCCCAAACAAGAACAACCCAAACAGGACCACACCAAAACACACTGTAACTAAAATGGCAAAAATTAAAGATAGAGAATATTAAAATCAGCAAGGGAAAAGCAATAATTTATGTACAAAGGAACTTCCATAATGCTGTCAGCTGACTTTTCAGCAGAAACTCTGCAGGCCAGAAGAGGGTGGCACAATATATTTAAACTAATAGGGACTTCCCGGGTAGTCCAGTGGTTAAGACTCTGTGCTCCCAGTGCAGGGGTCCCAGGTTCGATCCCTGGTCAGGGAACTAGATCCTGCATGCCACAACTAAGACCCAGTGCAGCCAAATTAATTAATTAATTAATTAATTTAAAAAAACCTATAAAAAAATAAAACAATAAAAGAAAAAAACCCTATAGCCAAGAATACCTGCACAACAAGACTATTATTGAGATTAGAAAGAGAGACCAAGAGTTTTATAGACAAGCAAAAACTAAAAGAGTTCAGCACCACAAAACTGGTTTTACAAGAAATGTTAAAGGGACTTCTCTGAGCAGAAAAGAAAAGGTCACAACTACCTATATGAAAATTATGAAAGGAAATAAATCTCACTGGTAAAAGCAAATATATAAAAAAGATAGTAGATCAACCACCTGTAAAGCTAGTAGAAAGGCTAAAAGACAAAAGTAGTAAAATCATCTATACCCACAATAAGTAGTTAAGGGATTCACATTAAACATGGGCAGTGGGAGTGGGATTTAGTGAAAAAGCAGGATTGTTAAAATGCATTTGAACTTAAGAAATCAGCAATTTAAAATAACCATATACATATATATATGGTTATATATAAACCTTGTGGTAACCACAAACCAAATATTTGTAATAGATACACACATAAAAAAGAGAAAGGAACCCGAACATAACACTAAATGTAGTCATTAAATCACAAGAGAATAGAGCAAGAGAAGAAAGGAATGAAAAAGAACTACAAATACAACACCAAAACAATGAACAAAATGGCAATAAGTACATACCTATGAATAAGTAATTTATATGTAAATAGACTAAATGCTCCAATCAAAAGACATAGAATGGCTGAATGGATACAAAAACAAGTCCCATATATATGCTGCCTATAAAAAACTCACTTCAAATCTAAAGACACACAGACTGAAAGTGAGGGGATGAAAAAAGGTATTCCATGCAAATGCAAATGAAAAGAAAACTGGTATAGCAATACTTATATCAGAAAAAAATAGATTTTAAAATGAAGACTGGAACAAGAGACAAAGAAGGACATTACATAACAATCAAGGCATCAATCCAAGCAGATATAACTATTGTTAATATATATGCATTCAACATAGAAGCACTTAAATAGATAAAGCAAATAATAACAGACATAAAAGAAAAATTGACAGTAACATAACAATAGTAGGGGACTTCAACACCCACTTACATCAATGGACAGATCATCCAGATAGAAAATCAATAAGGAACCCCTGGCCTTAGATCAGCAGCCCCGAACCTTTTTGACCACAGGGGCAGCTTTTGTGGAAGACAATTTTTCTACAGACTGGGATGTGGGGGGGATGGTTCAGGTGGTAATGCAAGCCATGGGGAGTGATGGGGACTGGCAGATGAAGCTTCACTTGCTTGCCTGCTGCTCACCTCATGCTGTGCAGTCTGGTTCCTAACAGGCCTGGGGGTTGGGGACCCCTGCGTTAAATGACACATTAGATCAGATGGATTTAATTTATATATATAGAACATTCCATCCAAAAGCAGCAGAATACCATTCCTTTCAAGTGCACATGGAACATTCTCTAGGATAGATCACATTCTAGGCCACAAAACAAGTCTTAATAAATTTAAGAAGATTGAAATCATATCAAGTGTCTTTTCTGACCACAATGCTATGATACTAGAAATCAACTACAAGAAGAATACTGCGAAAAACATGAACACATGGAGGCTAAACAATATGCTACTAAAAACCAATGGGTCAGTGAAAAAAGTCAAAGAGGAAATCAAAAAATACCTAGAGAGAAATGAAAATGAAAGCCCAACTATCCAAAATCTATGAGACACAGCAAAAGCAGTTCTAAGAGAGGAGTTTATAGTGATACAAGCCTCAGGAAACAAGAAAAATCTCAAACAACCTAGCCTTACACTTAAAGGAACTAGAAAAAGAACAAACAAAACCCAAAGTTGGTAGAAGGAAAGAAATAATAAAGGTAAGAGAAGAAATAATTGAAATAGAGACTAAAAAAATAATATAAAAGATCAATGAAACAGAGATATGGTTCTTTGAGAAGATAAATTGATAAATGTTTATCCAGACTCACCAAGAAAAAAAGAAAGGAGCCCAAATAAATAAAATCAGAAATGAAAAAGAAGTTACACAGAGGATCATAAGAGATTACTACAAACAATTATATGCCAACTTAGAAGAAATGGACAAATCCCTAGAAATGTACAATCTCTCAAGACCCAATCAGGAAGAAAAAGGAAATGTGAACAGATCAATTACCAGTAATGAAATTGAGCCAGTAATTTAAAAATCTCCCAACAAACAAAAGTCTAAGACCACATGGCTTCACAGGTGAATTCTACCAAACATTTAAATAGTTACCACCTAGCCTTCTCAAACTATTCCAAAAAATTGCAGAGGAAGGTACATTTCTGAACCCATTCTATGAGGTCAACATCACCCTGATACCAAAAACCAGACAAAGATATCGCAAAAAAAGGAAATTACAGGCCAATGTCACTAATGAATATAGATACAAAAATTCTAATGAAACGATTCTAAAATTTGTATGGAAACACAAAAGACCCTGAATAGCTGAAACAACCTTGAGAAAGAAGAACAAATTTGGAGGTATGATGTGCCCTGATTTCAAACTATAATACAAAGCTACCATTATGAAAACATTATGGTACTGACACAAAAAGAGACACATAGATCAATGGAGCATAATAGAAAGCCAGAAATAAACCCACACTTATATGGGCAATTAATTTATGACAAAGGAGGCAAGAATATACAGTGGGGAAAAGATAGCCTCTTTAATAAATAGTGTTGGGAAAACTGAATGACTACATGCAAAAGAATCATATTGGACTGCTTTCTCACATCATAAACAAAAATAAACTCAAGATGGATTAAATATTTAAATGTAAGACCTGAAACCATAGAACTCCTAGAACAAAACATAGGCAGTATGCTCTTTGACATTGGTCTTAGCAATATTTTTTTGCATCTCTCTCTTCAGGGAATAGAAACAAAAACAAAAATAAACTAATGGGACCACATCAAACTAAAAAGCTTTTGCACAGTGAAGGAAAGTATCAACAAAACAAAAAAGGCAGCCTACTGAATGGGAGAAGATATTTGCAAATGATATGTCTGATAAGGGATTAATATCCAAAGTACACAAATGACTCATACAAATCAACATCAGAAAAAAAAAAACCCGATTAAAAAATAAGCAGAGGACCTGAAGAGACATTTCTCCAAAGAAGACATGCAGATGGCCAACAGGCACATGAAAAGATGCTCAACATCACTAATCATCAGGGAAATGCAAATCAAAACCACAATTAGGTATTGCTTCACATCTGTCAGAATGGCTATTATCCAAAAGACAACAAAGAACAAGTGTTGGCGAGGGTGTGGAGAAAAGGGAACCCTCGTGTGTTGTTGGTGGGATTGTAAATTGGTGCATCCACTACGGAAAACACTACGGAGATTCCTCAAAAAATTAAAAATAGACCACATCTGAGTATTGAGCTGAAGAAAACAAAAACACTAATTTGAAAAAATATATTCACCCCTATGTTCACTGCAGCATTATTTACAATTGCCACGATATGTAAGCAACCTAAGTGTCCATCAATAGATGAGTGGATAAAGAAGATGTGCTGTATATATACAATGGAATATTACTCAGCCATAAAAAAGAATGAAATCTTGCCATTTGCAACAACATGAATAGACCTAGAAGGTATTATGCCAAGTGAAATTTGTCAAACAGAGAAAGACAAATACTATGAATTCACTTATGTGTGCAATCTAAAAGGCAAGCATAAAAAAACAAAAACGGAGTCATAGCTATGGAGGACAAGCAGGTGATTGCCAGGGAGGTGGGGGCTGGGGGAGGAGAGAAATAGGCGAGGGAGATTAAGAGGTACAAACATCCAGTTACAGAACAAGTGAGTTGTGGGTGTGAAATATTTTATATAGTGTGGGAAATATAGTCAATAATAATGTAATATCTTTGTGTGGTGACAGATGGTAACTAGAGTTATTGTAGTGATCATTTTGAAGTGTATGGAAATATCAAATTACTGTTGTGCACCAGGAATTCACATAGTGTTGTAGGTCAGTTATACTTCAAAAAC
The DNA here is from genome assembly GCF_964341445.2 of Mesoplodon mirus. Lineage (NCBI taxonomy): Eukaryota > Metazoa > Chordata > Mammalia > Artiodactyla > Ziphiidae > Mesoplodon > Mesoplodon mirus. Next base: position 48,678,996 of record NC_138990.1, read on the forward strand.
AAACTCAGAATAAAAGAGATCAGATTTGTGGTTACCAGAAGCAGAGGGTGAGAGGAGGGGGAATTGGATGAAGATAGTCAAAATGTATAAACTTCTAGTTATAAATACTAATAATGTAATGCACAACATGATAAATACAACTACCACTGATGTAGGTTACATGGGACAGTTAAGAGAGAAAATCCTAAGAGTTCTCATCACAGGAAAAAAAAATTGTTTTCTATTTCTAATTTTGTATTTATATGAGATGATGGTAATCATTATGGTAATCATTTCTAAACTTACTGTGTTAATCATTTCATGAGTATATAAGTCAAATCATTATGCTGCACACCTAAAACTTATACAGGGCTGTATGTCAATTATATCTCAGTAAAACTGGAAGAAAAAAATAAATTTTAAAGAAACAAAAAGGAGAATGGATGAGAATTTGTCATAAATCATTAAATAGAATAATCCATAAATTTGAGAAGGCTGCTGAATCCCCTTAAAAAAGATGAAGAGAAATACACACCTAGACTAAACAAATTAAAATTTAGAACACCTAATATGAAAAGGAAATCTTAAAAGCAGCCAGAAGTAAAAAGATGATTAACTTCAGTGGAATTAATAGTAAAGTGACTCCTGAACTCTCCCCCGCTTCCTTGATGCCCACAACAAACTAACTTTGAGGAACGATAGCCCCCATTTTAATAATGAGTAACTCAGAAGCCCATAGTATTAAAGGCAGTTTTAACTCTAAGGCACCAAGGCTCTTTTGAATAAATAACCTGCTCCTTCCTACCCACCCCTTTTTAATTGTATTAAACTTTCGTATATAAATAAAAATTTACCTTGGGATCCAAACCTCACCCAGTCTTTAGTGCAAACAATTAGAAAAAGGTCCTGCCATTTTTCTAATCTCTGCCTCAGATCTCTTGTTCACTTTCAGTTCCCTGATTCCTTGCCCTGCCAGCCAAGACTTCACGGAAACTTCCTTCTCAAACACCCCTTCCATCTCTCACCAGTGTTTCTGCCCCACCCCAGCCTGGCTCCATTGCCACACCCCAGGGCTTCTCACCAAGAAGGGTAGCTAGAGCAGCCCAGCTAGAATGACCTGAAACAGCTGCCAAAAGTACCACCCCAGTCCCAGCTTGCTTTTCCATCCTTTACCCAACATTGCCAGCTAGGATTGGGTTATGGGATCCTGGCCTGGAGGGGTCCCTGCAACAGTCCTGTCACCCAAGAGAATTTCCCCACAGAAATGAGGGCTGTGCCCCTGGCAGCATGATGCCAGTCTAAGGGGCTGTCCTCCTGTCCCTTTGCCTGGGGGAGGATGGATGACAGCACACATCAGTGATACTCAGCAGACCTCCCCAGCTGGTTGTGTCCATGGTCACACCCTAGCAGGCTGTGAACCAGCAACCAGTTAATGAATAAAGCAGGTTCTCCTTGGAAGCCTGTGTCTCTGTGGTTGGTGAGGAGAAAACCATGAACCGCTACATTTTGTGGAATACCTGGAAGGTTCTATTACATTGTCACATCTGGGCATTGTCATAGGGGCCATGGCGAGCCAGCAAGGCCAGCTCTCTGATGGGGGGCAGCCTTGTGAGGTGGTGAGCGAATGGATTTGAGAGTTAGACAGACCTGGGTTCAAGCCCCAATTCCTCCACCGCTCCCTAACTGGCCACGTGACTTCAACCTCTGTGCCTCAGTGTCCTCATCTATAAATTGAAGGGAGATAATAATAATTAACTGGAGTAATGATTGTAAAGATCAGGTATGTATAACATCTGGCATTTAGTATGCATTAGGTTTAAGCAATTCTCTACTGTTATGAGGATGACGTGAAGTGATCCACGTGGAAGGGGCCAGGCCCACAGATGGGGCTCACCAAATGTTATAGGTCTTCTATCCCTTTCTTGATGACCATCTTTCTGATGCTGAACAGCCATTTCTCTGTTCTGCCTTCATCCCAGGTACAAAGGAGGGGTGGGTGGGTCTGAGGGTCAGGCCTGAGCTCACAAGCTTCCAACCCCCTACTATGGCCACCCTTCCCAGACAGCCTCTGACCATTCGCAGCCTGGCAGCTTTGCTAAAATTCCTGAGACCAAAGAACCTCTGACCTTGGGCTTGGGGGTGGTTATCTTAGGTGTTGGGGGTGGGAGAGAGAAAAATGTTGGCATGTGGACTGGTTCACAATGGCCCCAGCTCAAAAGCTGCCATGGATAATCACTGTTTATCAACTCATTGGAAAAAATGACTACAATTACATTTCACACATCAACAAAAAGGAAAAATAAAAGCCCCATTGGAATGTCTGAGTCACTCCTCCGAGCCTTTAAATTACCCATTCGTTATGACCCTTCTCCTCGCTGCTCCACACCCCCACCACCCCCGCCTTGCAGGGATGTGCAGTGCCCAGCGGGCTGGCATTTACCTGATGCACCAGCCTGGCCAAAAGTCCTCATGGAGCACCTAAGACTCTGTTTGGGGGCTTAAAATAGACCTCAAAGGGTTATTAAAGAGATCAGTGGGGCTCGGGCTCTGGGCTGACTGGCGACATGGGTGTGTCATTTACATATGTGTACAAAAGCCGGGAGGAATGAGGAGGAATCATGGTCCACAGGAGCCATGGTGTCACTTGGTGCCAGCGTTTGTGCACAGATGTAAAGCTTGTTTAAAAACAAATGGCTTCACTTAGGAGAAGAGGGTGGGAGGACTGAGCAGTGACCCCCACTGAGGCGATGCCCTCTTCTGCTGCCAGGTGTGTGCAGTCCCACACATCATTTGAAGTAATCCAGACGTCCCCTTCTGAAAACTGGGTATAAGTTAAATACTGATCTTTAAGATCACATTTTAAATTCACAGGAACAGTGGTTTTAAAAGCATTTTGTAGGGGTCATGCACTCCTTTGAGAATCTGATAGAAGCTACAGATTTTCTCTCCACAAATACCGACAAATTCCAGGGAGTTCACGGGCTCCCCTGAGAGGAGGGGTGTCTCTGGAACTGAAATGGCTCTGGACAGACTTCTCTGTGGGGGACTTCGTTTGTGAAGTGTCCTCTGTCCTAGGAATCCCACAACCCACCTCACTTCTTGTGTGTGTTTTATAAGACTTCATCTTGGCAAGTAGTGTCTGTTCATGGAAAGAGAAGTAGCTCTGCCGCTGAGGCATGTGGGTCCCTATCCCAGAGCTCCCTTTCAGCTCATGCAGATACCAGGACATTCCTTCCAAACCAGGAAATCAATCAGGATGACCTCAGCACAAAGTGCCCATTGTCGGGGCCTGATGGGTCACCTGGCTCTTCACGGGTCCCTCCTTGAGCCACCAACACCAGGACTGTCTTAGCTCTCTCAGCCGAGCCCATGTCCCTTGTCCCCAGTAGGGAATACTGTTGGAGGGCACGGAATGACAGGTCTCCAGGATGAAAGTGTATGCTCGATCATACCCAGTGCTTCAAGAATCTTGGCCATTGGCCATTCATTCTTCCACTTGGTCATTAAATCTGCGGGCTGTGTGGGCGGGGAGCTACAGGTCCAGGCTGGAGAAAGGCTGTGTTTACAAAGCAGTTTCATGCCCGCCTATCTGTCTGTGAACTTTGGAACGCTCCTCCACCACAGCAATACAGTAACGCTCGTTAATGAAATAATGATTTCTTACAGTTGTAGGACATTTTACCCCGTGCAGAGTGCTTATGTATAGATTCTTTTTTTTATTGTGGTAAAATGTACCATTTAAACCATTTTAAGTGTCCAATTCAGTGGCACTAAGTACATTCACTATACTGTGCAACCATCATCACCATCTATTTCCAGAAGGTTTTCATCATCCCTAACCGAATCTCTGAGCTTCTGCCGCTATTGAATTTGCCTATTCTAGGTACTTCATGTAAACGGAATCATACAGTATTTGTCCTTTTGCCTACAGTTTAGGTCACTGAGCATAATGTTTTCAGATTCATCCATATTGTAGCCTGTATCAGAATTTCATTCCTTTTTATGGCTGAATAATATCCCATTGTATGTATACACTGTGTTTTGTCTATTCATCTGTCAGTGGACATTTGGGTTGTTTCTACCTTTTGGCTAGTGTGAATAATGATGCTGTGAACATGGATGTATAGGCATCTGTTTGAGTTCTGCTTTCAATTCTTTGGGATATATACCTAGGAGTGGAATTGCTGGATCATATAGTGACTTTATTATATTCTCCTGTTGAGACTGGATATACCATTCTTGATTATAACCATTTTAAACATGAGGATACTGAAGCTCAGAGAAGTGAAGGAAGTGAAATCACTCAATGGAGATTGCTAACTTAGGGACTGTAAATATTCCTGCACCCAGAGGTGGGACTAGGGTGAGACAAGTGAGGCATCTAGGGTACAAAATTTAGGAGGACTCTCAGGTTTGTGTGTCCCCCCTTTGCCAGGGCCATCTTAAACATGAGACATGGTAGGAACACTGCCTAGGATCCTTTTAGAGGCCATGAAAATGTTTTGTAAGTCAGCTTGGATTAAATTTGTCTTTATACCAAGTTGAAATATAATTTTTCCTATATATGTCTTAGTGGAGGGAAAGGATAACAAAAGTGCAAGTGCCCAGGACCCCAGAAGTCATGGTTCCTGTCCTGAGAGTAAGCTTCCTGTTAAGGATTTAAGGAGCCTCTCATTTTCAGGTTCCTATGAGGAAGAACCCTGATCTGTCATGAGCCCCAGAGTGGGTGCCTCCTTGAATTTTGTGCCCTAAGCCCCTGGTTTGCCTCACCTGGGCCTGGGCCTGCCTGGGTCTTGACAGGCTGAATGGTTCCTCCTGGTTTGCCGGGCAACGACATCTCAGGCCAAGATTATGTTCCTAAAGTAAGAAGTCAGGCCAAGGAAGCCAACTTTAGTCATAAAAAGCTATGTGTTTGCCCATGGCGGGTCGCTGGGGGACCACAATGAACCCCACTGCATGGCAGCCCTCACTACTACTAATAATAAGCCCTCACGCCTTATTCCATTTCAGAGAGCTTGTCACACCTGTAATTATTCTTACTTTACCTAGAAAGTCTCTCTTTGTCTTCATTCCCAAACGATTAGCTAACTCTGCCAACCCACAAGGGCCAGAGAAGGAAAAATTGCCTTTCTAAAGGACTGTGTACTGGGTTCATAATCTTATTTTTTCATCCATTCAGGGACCCCACTGGTCCCCACTTCGTAAGACACAATCACTTCACATTCACTTCTGCAGGGGGAAAGAATTTGGGAAGACAAGATATATTTTACTTATGAATTAGTTCATTCAGCAAATCTTCATTGAGCACCTACTGTATGCTTAAGCAATGGGGATACAAAAGTGAACAAAACAGTCAAAAATCCCTGCCTTCATGGAACGTACATTCTAGGAGAGGAGATAGACAGTAAAAAAATAAATAACTAACAAAGCGTATGGTGGGCCTGACAGTGAAATGTAATGGGGAAAATGAAGCAAGTGATAAGGAACATGAATGGGGCTGGGAGTGCAGTTTTAGGCTTTAGACTGGGTGGTTGGGAAAGGTCTCACAGAGAAGGTTACATTTTAGCAAAGACCTGAAGAGCAGGAGGGAAAAAGCCACACGGATATCTGGGAAGTGCATTCCGGGAAAGAGCAACAGGCAGGTGCAAAGGCCCTGAGGCTGGAGCGTGCCTGGCAGAGGGGAGTCACTGCTGTGTCCCTGCGGGTGGACGCCTCTGTTCAGCATCAAACAGTTTGTAATACCCCTGCTGAGGACTCCAGCTCTCAGGTGTCAACCCACAGGGTCCCCATTCTCTAAGCATCAAGGGTGCAGTTATGTTTGCTGTCCCTCAGCCTATTGGATCCTGTCTTCCAGGAGGTTCTGTTAGCGGTCTGGTCTGTTCTCAGGTACGGCTGTGACGGGCCTCTAGAGCCACATGGTGGGCCCATTTGCACCCCTCCCCCCACCACCTGCCACACAAACACCTACAGAAGCAGAGAAAACAGTTGGCGAAGAGAAGGTGAAACAGATGTGCAGAGACAGGAGAGGGGCAAGACCTGAGGCAGAGAGGCTGACACAGAGACTGGGGGACGGGTGCTGGGAGAGAGGCCGCCTTTGGGATTCCTAACAGCTTCAGGGTCCTGATTCCCGTCCCTCCCTAGAGGGGCCCCACTGGCTCCCACCCTTGGATTATCTGCTCCCACCCAGCAGATATCCCTGTATCTGCCTAATGACTCCCCCCACCCCGCCCCCCTTCGTTTCTCCTAAGTGAGCTCCAGAACCTACCTTCTGGGATTCTTCCTCTTCTAGCTGTTCCTGTTTCACACCTAGAAGTCTTTCTGCCTTTGGCCATCTGTGTCCCTGGAGGAGTGGGACCTACCGTGCGGGCTGCCGGCTCACTTTAGGCGGCGGTGAAGCGGGGAGCGTGGCCTGGACTCAGTTGCCCTGGGTCCACCCTCCAGCTGGGCCTCAGACGAGCTCCATAAACTTGGACGAGTCAGCTGAATTCCTTGAGTGTCTTTCTTCACCTCTACCGTGGAGGCTGTAATCCCTGCCCTGCCTGCCTCTCCTCACTGCTGTGAAATTACAACAAAACTTGTGTGGAAGGGTTCTACCACTTGTCCAATGTGAGTGGTGGTGGCCCTGCCCCCCAGCCATGGCCATGACTTAGCTGGCTTCCCTGGCCCAGTGCCCTGTCACTCAGCTGTGCGGCTGAGCCTCCACCTCAGCCTGGGTTCCACCCAGCCGCTCTCTCCTTCCTGTTTCCTCCCTCTCTAACCCTTGAAGTTTTCCTACTGACTTGGTTACTCTGAATCAGGCCACCCTCCGTTGGCTTCTCAACAATCTACATTTTTTCCTAAAGCTCCTTTTGCTCTGTGAAAGTCCCCACCCTCCCTGAATGACTGGGCCCGGCTACTACCCTACCCACCCTCTCGGAGGCTCATCCACCCCTAGGCACGCTCATGTCACAAAGAGAAAACACCTTTTCCCCGGCATTTCAGACCAAAACCCCCAGCTCAACTCATTGTCACGAACAGCGCTTTGGGCCACCAGCAGGAGGGAGGGCTGCGAATTCTGTAAAATTGCTCAGCTATCTCTTGAACCCATGTTTTTCTCCCCATAACCATTCTCATTCTTCAATTTAAGTCACCATCCCCTCTCGAGACTATTGCCATAATCTCCTGGCTCTCCTACCCAAATCTCTTCTCTCTCCCCAGCCGAGCCATCATCCACCCCGTCCCCAGAATAAGCCTTTGAAAAACTGATCTACCCAGCCTCCTCCTGCCTCAAAATCACCCATGACTCCAAATAGTCTACAGGATGAAACTCCAATTCCTTAGTTTGGCATCCATAGCCCTGGTGAAAGCCCTTCCTTAGCCTTCTCTCCTATACTGCATGCTCCAAGCAATAGGGCAGGCAGCCTCTGAGATGGCCCCAATCATCCCCACCTCCAGGTACTCCCAACCTTGTATCATCCCCTCCTCTTGAGAGTTGCTAGGCCTGGTGATTTGCTTCTACCCTATGAGTAAGGCAAAAACAATGGGGTATGAGTTCTGAGACTAGGTCACAAAAAGACTGTGGCTTCCATCTTGCATACCCTCCCTCAATCTCACTTGGTCTGAGGGAGGCCAGCTGCCAGGCTTTGAGCTGGTCTGTGGAGAAGCCCTCATGGCAAGGAACTGAAGGAGGCCACAGGCCAAAAGCCAGTGAGGAGCTGAGGCCCTCAGTCCAATAGCCTGTGAGAATCCGAATCCTGCCAATAGCCACACGAGTGAGCTTAGAAGCAAGTCTTCTCCCAGTTGAGCCCTCAGATGAGACCCCAGCCTTGGCCATCACGTCGACTGCAGTCCGGTAAGAGATTTTGAAGTAGAAGCACTCAGCTAAGCTCTGTTCGAATTCCTGACTCCAAACTGAGATCATAAATATTTGTTGTTTCAACAAGTTTGGGAATAACTTGTTATACAGCAAGCCTCACTAAGTCTCACTACATCTCAGAAAGTCACTCTAGAATTTAACACTACTGTTTATTTATTTATTTACTTATTTATTTTTGGCTGTGTTGGGTCTTCGTTGCTGCGTGTGGGCTTTTCTCCAGTTGCGGTGAGCTGGGGCTACTTTTCGTTGCGGTGTGTGGGCTTCTCATTGTGGTGGCTTCTCTTCTTGTGGAGCACGGGCTCTAGGCACCTGGGCTTCAGTAGTTGTGGCTCATGGGCTCTAGAGTGCAGGCTCAGTAGTTGTGGCACACAGGCTTAGTTGCTCTGTGGCATCTTCCCAGACCAGGGCTCGAACCTGTGTCTCCTGCATTGGCAGGCAGCTTTTTTTTTTTTTGCTTTTTTTTTTTTTGGTGGTACTCAGGCCTCTCACTGTTGTGGCCTCTCCCGTTGTGGAGCACAGGCTCCAGATGCGCAGGGTCAGTAGTCATGGCTCACGGGTGCAGCCGCTCCGTGGCATATGGGATCTTCCTGGACTGGGGCACGAACCCATGTCCGCTGCATTGGCAGGCAGACGCTCAACCCCTGCGCCACCAGGGAAGCCCCGGCAGGCGGATTCTTAACAGTGGTTAAGAGGGCATGGAATGACAGCAGCGCTCCACCACAGTAGGGAAGCCCTACTGTGAACTGTTGATCAGCATTTTCTACAGGCTTGTCATACAGCCTCACATTTTCCTGTTTCCCTGGCCACCTCAGTCTTCATCTTTCCATAAGAGATAGTGCTCATCCCAACTCTTCAAATTTCCAACACTCACCCACCCTCAAAGGCTCCTTCCCAATATGCACCTGCCCCTTACTCCCAGTAGATGACTTCATCAAGAATATGAAAGCTATCAGAGGAGAAGTCTCTTACCTTCCGCTCTAAAGAGATAGAGTTATCCACTTCAGCAACCAACTGCTCATCCTTCTCTCCTGTGACTCCTTAAAACGGACCCCAATCCCTCTTCCAGGGCTCTGGGTCCCACCTTTCTCCTGTATCTGCAACCCCTCCCTCTCCTTTCCAGCATTTCAAGCCACTCAGTTCTCTCCCATCCTAACAAACATTTCCTTGATCCCACAACCCCCTCCAGCAACCACCACCTTCTCTGTCTTCTTTCTACAACCAAACTCTTGGTGTGTCCCCTATCTTTCCTTCCCTCCCATTCACTCCAGTCTGACCTTTGCCCTAACCACTGCACCAAAACACCTCTCTCTAAAGTCATCAAGGAACTAGAGGTTGCTAAATCCAATAAACATTTTTTAGGACCCCATCCTTTTGACCTTCAGGAACACTGAAATACTGATTCCTTTAGGCTTCAAGGCTCCCCCAGCCTCTCATTTATGGGTGCTGTTGCTAACTTCTCTCCTCTCCTCATCCTCCAGGGCTGCAGGACCACAAGCTCAGTCCTGGGCCCTCTTCTTTCCTCCCATCCCACACACTTCCCTTTTGCTAGGAAATCCCAGACGCATCTCATTTACTATCTCTACATCCATGACTCAGATTCATACTCCTAACCCAGACTTCTCTGAGCTCAAGATCTATGTATTCAACTGCTTGCTATCCACGTAGATGGCTCATAGGTACCTTACACTCAACATGTCCAAACTTGAATTCATGTCATGAACCTCGCAATTGGTGCTCCCCAGTGTTTTATTTCTCAGTGAATTGCCCAAGCCCAAAACCTGGCTATCCTTCTTGGTTACTACTATCTATCCTGCCTCCTAAAAGTACCCATTGTTTGCTCTGCATCTCCATCACCATTAGGCCAAGCACCATCTTCTATCACCTAGAGTAGAGCAATGTCCTTCTCTTTTCCTTTCTTTTTCTCTTTTAAAAGCAATATCCTTATAGCTCAAGTATTCTCAACCCTAAACATACATTAAAGTAACCTGCAGAACTTTAAAAAAAAATCACTATTGCCCAAGCCTCATCCCAGAAGTAAAAAAATCTGGGAGTGGGCTCTAATCATCCTTATTAAAAACTCTCCAATTAGGGGTTTCCCTGGTGGCGCAGTGGTTGAGAGTCTGCCTGCCAATGCAGGGGACACGGGTTTGTGCCCCGGTCCGGGAAGATCCCACATGCCGCGGAGTGGCTGGGCCCGTGAGCCATGGCCGCTGAGCCTGTGCGTCCAGAGCCTGTGCTCTGCAATGGGAGAGGCCACAGCAGTGAGCGGCCCGCGTACCGCAAAAAAAAAAAACAAAAAAAAAACAACTCTCCAGTTAAATCTAACTTACAGCTAGGATTGAGATAATTGATCTGACTGGTCCCCACACATCCATTATGGCTCCACTTCATTTTCCACACAGCAGCCAGGGAGGGGTCTTTTCTGTAATGCCAATCTTATCACATCACCCCCCTTGCTCTTAGGATAATGATCAAAGCCTTCTGGTCCTGCACCATCTCATTCGGCCTGCCTCCGATAGCCTGGGAGCCCTATCCATTCGGAATACTTTCAGATGTTCTGGACCCCATGCTCTTCCTACTTCGGAACTGTCACCCAGGCTGTTTCTTCCTCCTCGAATGCCTTGCCTGACTAATCCCCACTCATCCTTCAGGAATCAGCTTAACTCTCTCTTTCCCAGGAAGACCTTTCTTGATTCCCAGATCACATGGGACCCCTCTCTCTTTTACCCCATTCATGCTCCCATAGCTCCTTTCCCTTCCCCTTCACAGACTTGGCACAATTGTAAATACAGTGATTTGTGTGATTTTCATTTGCTTAATTTCTGTTTTTCCACTAGAAAGAGAAAAGGATCTTGCCTGCCTTGTTATTTTCTGCACTCCTGGCACCTAACCCAAGTACCTGGAACCGAGTAGGTTTTTAATAAAATTTTACAAAATGATAATAAAGAAACACATGTTCCTTCATGCCCCCTAGTCTGGTATATTTTTCCATCTGCATAGAGTAGGCACCAATCCTGTCCACAGCCTCCTCAGTTTTTTCCTTGGAAAGCTCCTACTTATTCTTCATGACCCAGTGAAAAAAGTCCTTCTCCACAGTTTCCTCCTTCTCTTAAGCTGACAGTCTTTTCTCTCTTGTGGTATTTTTGCTTATGGACTTTCATCCTGCTATAGCTGGACTTCATGATTATGTCTCTTTCTTCTGGTGTTGATAATTCATTTGCTGGATGAATGAACAAATCAATGATATAATGGGATCACATTACTTAATTGTAACTTTAATAAACACACATATGAATTGCCGCACAACATTGGTGCTGGTCAGACTTAAAGTTCTTGTGCACAGTTCTTGTGCTGCTCTCCCCTGGCCAGAGCTTGTGGGATTTTCTTTTTGGGCCTCTCCAGACAGGTCTGGAGCAGTTCTTTGATACAGGCTACCGGGTGGGCTTCTAGGGTAGGGAAGGCCATAGGACTCTCTGCCCCTGGGGCTTGGGAAGAGGAGATAGAGTCTCAGCCCCGTCCCCCTTCTCCCATTATTGGTGAGCTGTTTTCCTGGGGGGAGCATGACTCTGCTTTAGACCCTGACTTGGAACACTGAATTGTTCAAAGCCAGCAGACCGATTAAGGTTGTAGGTAGAGACCAAGTCCAGGATGGAGTGAGGAGATGGTCCGCCTGAAGGATGAGGAAATGAGGAAGAGATGCTTCGTGGCCAGGCTCCAGTTGCCCTAGAATGGGAGTTTCTAGTATTTTCCAGCAGCTGCTCCCTCCTTTCCAAGGCACTCAGCCTGAGGAAGTGCCTCCGCACCCTCAGAACTCCTGCTGTACCGTATGTGAGTCCTGGCCCCTGGCAGCTGGGTGAGAGGCCCCCTGTGTTGGTTCACGTCTGCTGACCAAGTAGAGAGAAGCAGAAGCAGGGCCGGGCAGGGCTGGGGCAGCCATCTGGGGAAAGGCAGCTGAGGGCCCCTTCCAGCACGGCCCCACCCTCCCTGCCCTCAGGCCCTCTTTCTCTTCCCCTGACCAGCTCCACTGCTTGAATTACAGGGGTGATGTGCAGGCAGGCAATGCCTTTGGAAAAGGACCACCTGTAAGGTGTTAAAAACAGTGCTAGGGGTGGTCAAGAAACGCCTTTTCCAGGTCAGAGAGGTGGAGCAAGGTTGACATTGGGAATGACATTAGTAACAATAGGAGCTAATGTTTATTGAGCATTTCCAAAGTACCAGGCTAAGTACTTGATACAACTGTCCTATCTGAGAACCTCCACCTCCTCACATGCCTTCTGAGAACCTCTGCCTGTGGTGGATGCAGGGCTAAAGTGTATGTGAGGTGCCTCTTTGGCCCACCTTGACCCTCTGAGCCTCACCGTTTCTGGGGCCTTTGGCCATTGATTGTGTTCCAGCTGCTTCTGAGGTGACCAGCCCAGCAGCAGCTTGGCCAGCTTGCAGTGGGCACAATCTTGCAAGGCCTTCACCTCATACACCTCTTTCCTATCATGGGGCTTCCGTGTTGCCTCTGAGGTGTGAGGTGCCACTAATGGGCCTCAAACACAGAACCCCAAAGGGTAAGAACTTAAACCAGTGGATGCAGGAGACAGTGGACACATTTCCCCCCTTCCTTCCCCGGAATGGGCTGTCCTGAGACTCAGAGGTTCATACAGACTCTTGGAAGATGGTCCCACAATATCGAGCAATCGGTCTATTCAGTCTAAGTGAGGCCAGCTCAGAAGCAAGCACATGTTGGCCGTCCTGGCTTCCTTCCTCACCCCAGTTTTCATTTGCTCTTCCTTCACAAGAACTGCAATCCCTAATAAAGCAGTAGCATATCAGCGTGTGCCTTGAGCTCCGCTTTCTGAGGTACCCAGGCTCAGGCAGGCTAGTGGGGAAAGGAAAGAAAAAAATAAAGATTGGTGGAGAATTCCAGGCCGAAGAACATGGGTTTTGTTCTGTGATAAGATGGAGCTGAGAGCTGCAGGAGGATAACTCTCTTAGGTGGGTGGAGGGTAGAAGTGAGAAAACAGCAGCTCAGGCAGGAAGTCTGGTTGGTGGCCATGGCACTAGTCTGGGAAGAGCTGGGCTGGTCAGGCAACTTTGGGGTACTTACTCATCTGGTGGCCTGTGGGTGACTGTTCATTTCTGGAAGAAGCAGTGGGAGAGGGAAAGAAATTACGCCCTAGCTGTGGAGCCTCACGTAGCCTTGACCTATATATCCTGCCATCTGGTTACATCTGAGAGTGTGTCCCTTACTCTCTTGGGCCCCACTACCTACGTGGAGATTTCCATGCCTAGTCAAGTGTGGAGGGTTATAGGTGAGCATCCCTGGTATGAGACTTTGAAATCCAATTCTGGTAAAACATTGCCTAAAATGACTAAACATTTCAGAAGTGCTACTCTGAGTCCAAAGCTCTTTGCCCCCAGAACAGGATAATCTTAGCCCTTGTGTTCCCCCTCTCCCCCCGCAAAAAGAAGGATTTTCTGATAGAACGGCCAGTTAGCCTGGGCCTGATAGAGCTTCCTTGGTCCAATCCTGCCCCATTGGCCTTGACTTCATCCCTCAGGGGTTTGGCTGTCCTGCTTCCCCATCTGTCTGACTCTACTCAGTGCTCACCAACACGCATCATGGAAGCTCCCCTCACAATCGCAATGCTTCCTGTTGAGACAAAGGTAATCACCCATAGCCATGGCAGGAAGTGCCAGAATCTGAGATTCTGGCTTTGCCTGCATGGCCAAGCTTTGGTGGAGGAAGGACTAATTCAGTTTGAACAAAGTAGGCAGAATTGCTCTCTACCAGGCCTGAGCTCACACTCAGGACCTGGGAAAATCTCTACGTCTGGATGGCTCAGAACTCTCAGCTTGCTAACATTCTTCACCCAACAGTATAAAAAATGGTTTGATTAATAGGAAATAATACCAACACCATAGTCCCTCAAGGGGGCCTTGAGCTATACTAAGCTCTCAGGTCTCCTCCTGGCTTGAGAGCGGTCCTGACCTGGCATCTCTTCCAGTCACTCCCTGTGGGCACTTTTCTAGAAGCCAGTCCTGCCCTGACATGAAGACAAAACCAGTCTTTCACCCAGATGCCTTCTCTTCTCCACTTTCCCCATTGGCTGCCCTTACCAGGCTGGGTCACAGTGAGTGTTGGGGACTGCAGATGCCTCGCTCTACAGCAGTTCATGGAGGGAGGAGATTTTAGCTTCCCAACAAGGCAAAGTGTGGGAGGAACACTGCTGACATCTTTCTTTGTTCATCCCTTCCCAACCCCCTGCCTTCTTACTACTCCCATGGTCGGAGAAGAGGTTTCTCACAGTAGTGTGACTATGACATATTTTTTTCCATCCTTTTTCTTTTAAGCCATGTGTGTCTTCATATTTCAATTTGGTTTCCAATAGACAGAATATAATTAGAGCTTGCCTTTTCAAAGTCCATTCTGACAATCTCTGCTTTCGAAATGGGACTGTATATACAATGTACATGTGATGTTATTATTGCTATGGTTAGTTTTAAGTTTACGATCTTTCCCTTTGTTTGCCACTTATCCCCTGTTTATCCTATTTTCATCTTCTTTTAGGTTAGACTGTTTTCTATACTTCTGTTTTATTTCTTAAACTGGCTTATGACTGATATCTTTTTATTTTATTTTTGATGGCTTCTTCAGGGTTTATAATATATATCTTTAATTTATCATAGTTTACCTTCAAATAATATTATGCCAATTCACATAAAACACAAGAACATTATAGTATACTTTCATTTACATTAGCCCCACCCCCCAGCCTTTTGTGCTACTCTTGTCAAACATTTTACTTGTACATATAATATAAACCCCATAATACATTATTATTTTTGCTTTAAACAATCAAGTGTCTTTTAAAGATATTTAGAGTTTAAAGGGTTTATTTTTTAAAGCATTTATTCATGTATTTCACCCTTACCATCTCTTCATTCCTTTGTGTGGAACCAGATTTCTATTTGATTATTTTCCTTCGGCACAAAGGGCCTTCTATAACGTTCTTGGGAGGACTGGTGATCAATTCTTTCTGCTCTTGTATGTCTTTAAAAAATCTTTACTTTACTTCATTTTTGCAAGATATTTTTACTATGTAAAGAATTCTAGGTTCACAGTGCTTTCTTTTGGTTCTTTAAAGAAGTTGCTCAACTGTCCTCTGGATTGCATTGTCTCCAACAATAAGTCTGCTGTCATTCTTCTCTTTGTTCTTCATGGCTGTTCTCTGGTTCTTTTAAGATTTTTCTCTTTATTACTATTTTTAAGCAATTTGATTACATAATCACATACATTGGTGTCCTTTTTTTTTTTTTTTTTTCATGTTTCTTGTGCTTGGTGTCCATTGAGCTTCCTGGATCCTTTTATCAAACTAGGAAACGTGTTTAAGCTGTTTCTTCCCTCTAACTCTCTACTTTCCTTTTGGGGCTACAATTATTCCTATATTAGGCTGCTTGAAGTTTTACTTCAGCTCACTGATACTGTATTTTTTTCTTTAGCCACAGTGTCTAATCTATTGTTATTCCTATTCAGTATGTCTTTTGTCTTAGACATTGTAATTTTGTTTTGTTTTGTCTCTAGAAGTTTAATTTGGGTCTTAAAAAAAAATCTTTCATGTTTCTCCTTAGCATGCTTATGCTTTCCTCTATCTTCTTGAATATATGGAGGATATTTACAATAACTTTAAAAATGTTCCTATTACTTCTACCATCTGTGTTATTTCTTTTTTTCTTTCAGTTTTATTGAGATACAATTGGCATAGAGCACTGTATAAGTTTAAAGTGTACAACATAGTGATTTGACTTTCTTACATCATGAAATGTTTATCACTATAAGTTTAGTGAACATCCAGCATCTCATACAGATACAAAATGAAAGAAAAAGAAAATTTTTTTTCCTTGCAATGAGAAGTCTTAGGATTTACTCTCCTATCAACTTCCATATATAACCTACAGCAGTGTTTATTACATTTATCATGTACATTATATCCCTAGCACTTGTTTATCTTATAACTGGAAGTTTGTACCTTTTGACTACCTACATTCAATTCCCCCCTCCCCTGACTCTTGGACTCTGGTAACCGAAAATCTGGTCTCTTTTTCTCTGAGTCTGTTTGTTTGTTTTTGAAGTATAATTGACCTACAACACTATGTTAGTTCCAGGTGCACAACACATAATTTGATATTTCTATACATTTCAAAATGCTCACCATGGTAAGTCTAGTTACCATCTGTCACCATACAAAGATATTACATTATTATTGACTATATTCCCCCTGCTGTACATTTCATCCCTGTGACTTATTTATTTTGTACCTGGAAGTTTGTACCTCTTAATCTCCCTCACCTATTCCTTTCCTCCCCCAATCCATCTCCCCTCTTGCAACCACCTGTTTGTTCTCTGTATCTATGACTCTTTCTGTTTTGTTATGTTTGTTCATTTGCTTTGGTTTTTTAGATTCCATATATAAGTGAAATCATACAGTATTTGTCTTTCTCCATCTGACTTAATTCACTTAGCTTAATACCCTTTAGGTCCATCCATGTTGTCACAAATGGCAAGATTTCATTCTTTTTATGGCTCAGTAATATTCCAGTGTGTATGTGTGTGTTTACGTGTGCTCACACGTGTGTGTGTGCACGCACATGTGTGTGTATCTGACATCTTCTTTATCCATTCATCTGTTGAGAGACACTTAGGTTGTTTCTGTATCTTGGCTATTGTAAATAAAACTGAAATGAACTTAGGGGTACATATATCTTTTCAAATTAGTAATTTTGTTTTCTTTGGATAAATATCCAGAAGTGGAGTTGCTGCAATCTATGGTAGTTCTATTTTTAATTTTTTGAGGAATCTCCATACTGTTTTCCATAGTGGCTATGCCAATTTACAATCTCAATGACAGTGCACAAGGGTTCCCTTTTTTCCACATTCTCACCAACATTTATTTGTTGTCATTTTGGTAATCACCATTCTGACAGGTGTACAGTGATATCTCATTGTGGTTTTGATTTGCATTTCCCTGATGATTAGTGATGTTGAGCATCTTTTGATGTGTCTGTTGGCCATCTGTATGTCTTTTATGGAAAAATGTCTATTCAGGTCCTCTGCCCATTTTAAAAATTGGGTTGTTTGTTTTTTTGATATTGAGTTGTAGGTGTCCTTTGTATATTTTGAATATGAACCCCTTATGGATAGATTGCTTGCAAGTATCTTTTCCCATTCAGTAGGTGGCCTTTTGTTTTGTTGTTGTTGTTGATAGTTTCCTTTGCTACGCACAAGCTTTTTAGTTTGATGTAGTTCCACTTGTTTATTTTTGCTTTTGTTCCCCTTGCCTGAGGAGACAGAGCCAAAAAAATATTGCTAAGACTGATGTCAAAGAGCAGACTGCCTAGGTTTTGTTCTAGGAGTTTTATGGTTTCTTTCAGGCCTTACATTTAAGTCTTTAATCCATTTTGAGTTTATTTTTGTATATGGTGTGATAAGGTGCTCCGGTTTGAATCTTTCACATGTACCTGTCCAGTTTTCCTAACATCATTTATTAAAGAGACTGTCTTTTCCCCGTTGTATATTCTTGCCACCTTTGTTGTAGATTAATAGACCATATAAGTGTGGGTGCATCTGTGTCATTTCTGTATCTATTTCTATTGATTGGGTTTTCTCCTTATGGATTTTATTGTCTTGGTTCTTGGAAGCCTGATAATTTTTTATTGGATGCCAGATAATGTGAATTTTACATTGTTGAATCCTGGATTTGTTTTTTCTTTAAATATTTTTGAGCTATATTCTAGGACTCAGTTAAGTTACTTGGAAGGAGTTTGATCTTTTGAGACTTGCTTTCAAGTTTTTTAAGTGGGACCAAAACAACATTTAGTCTAGGGCCAATTTTTCCAATTACTGGGGCAGGCAGTGAGGTGCCACCAGTGATTTTTAAGCAAGAGAGGGACATGATAGGATTTGCATTTAAGATAACCTCTCCAACAGCATGTAGGAAGTAGAAGGGAAAGGATGGGGAGGGCAGGGAGACACCCAAGGAAGAGCCCCTGCTTATCCAGACAAGGGAATAAAGAAGATGGAGCTCAGGCAGCAGCCAACACAGGGATCAGAAAAGTCAGGGTTGGGGTTGATGGCGCTTCGTGTGAGCACAGTAAGAGGGAGAAGGACGAGTTTGAAATGGTGGAAGGTTTCCTCTTTGGGCTTCTGGTGGGGTCAGAGGAAATAAGATCCATGTGAAGCCATCAGAGGGCTTGTCAGAGGCTGGGAGTTTCCAATCACCCCCTCTGAGTCTCTCCTTCAGGACCAGAGGACTAATTCCAGGACACATACAACTTGATGCTTCCCCTCTGGTTATCTGTCTTCTGGGCTGTTTTCTCTGCTGGCTCAAAAGAACATCAGTATCACATCAAGATGCTGAACATCCACAAGTTATCCTATGACGTCACAGCCTTTCTCCTGTTCAAGGGGAAGATTTCTCTGTGGAAGTGTACCATCTTGTGCCCAGTAGAGCTTGGCAAATTAGAGTCTTTTATAGCACAGCATTTTAATAATATGATACAACTCAAATTACATTAATATCTCTGGTGATGCAACTATGTGAGTCTAGGATCAAGTCTGTCTCTCTCTAATGAGAAAAATGTTAATGAAGAATTCATAAAATGTTGAAATGGCCTCCCCCATTCTCACTGGGCTATCCAGAGAAATGTCCTCAAGGCCCACAGAATCTATGTTTAGTCCCAATCTGTGATTCATCCTCTATCCCAATTTTCAGAAGAAAACACTCTGTCATAAGCTACTTACCACACATTTAATTTTCCCCTTTCTTTGATTCAGCAACATGTTTTCTGGCAGGAGATCTGAGAACATTAAACAAGTGTACTGTTGGAACCGTGACTTTTGAGATTATAATGTACTTTGTCCAGACAGGGTAAAGAAAGAGTTAAAATTTTTTCAAAAGTTCAGCAAGTGAGACTCCTTCACTTCCTTTCTATCCTACCTTCCCTGGCTGTGAATTTCACCAAGAGTAAACAAAGTGTCTTTAATTAGCTTGTCCAAGTAACAAAAGTTTTCCCACCCTGCCAGGGGCCCAGGAAAGCCATGAACCTGGGCTGCCTGCAAAGGCTCTTGTTTTCTCCCAGGATAAGAAAGTTTGGGGCTCAAACCTGACAGCTGAAGAAAACGGAAATTATAAATGTAAGCATCACAGTTTATACACTTTGCAAATTGTTGGAGCATTCTCTCATTTCCTCTATCTTCTGTGTGTGTTTCACACATAAGTGCATGCCCAAATAAGCCATCTAAATAAATTAGGAAAATCACATTCAGGGTTTGTTGTAGTTTTTAATAGAATTTACTAGTAAACAAAAACAAAAACATTAACTGAAGGTAACAGAGATCCACCTCAATATTAAACTCCCTCTATCATAAAGTGAAAAATTCTGAAACAAAGGGTTAAATTATTTTTGTGCACAATTGATGTCATACAAATTATCTGAAAAAATGCAGGTCCTACCTCTGCCTCCCAAAACTAGGAAAATGCTAACTATGGTCTTTGTCTCCAAGAACCAAATAGGCAGCTCTTAAATGATCCCAAATACCAAAACATGCCCAGGCTGTATTTCTTCAGCACTGAAGCTGAAATTTCCAAAATAACAAACCCCAAAACATTTGGTTTCCAGCAGTGCCTGGATACGTTCAAGCCTGATTCTTTACAAGTCTAGGGTAAAAGAACAGAAGAATCTGGAAGGAGCATTAAATGGGGTGGGCTAGGGAGGTGATGAGAAGGGTAATTAGTGAGGATAGGAGAGCACTGAACTAGAACAAAATTCAAATGATGAGGTAAAAGCAGAAACTGTCTCCTAAAAGGTTAGCAAGAGACAATATCTTATTAAAAGATAATTTTTTCAGAGAAAGGTAAAATCATGACTCGTATACAGATATAAAAATGTACATGTTCAGGAATTTATTTTCCTCACAATGTGAGAAAACCAGGCAGATGTTCAAAGGAAAAGTCAAAAGCACACAAATTTATATTGAGTAAAGGAATGTTGAGATGAATTGAAGATAAATGGAGATAAAACTGGTTTTAGGAAAATTAAATCTCTAGCAAGACAGGGTTTACATACAGTTGGCCCTCTTACCCACGCCGTCCACTTCCACGAGTTCAACTGACTGCAGATTGAAAAAATTATTTTTAATTCCAGAAAGTTCCAAAAAGCAAAACTTGAATTTGCTTCACACCAGCAAATATTTACATAGCATTTATATTGTATTTACAATGAATTACACAACATCTACATTGTACTGGGTATTATAAGTAACCTAGAGATGATTTAAAGTATACAGATGTGGGCTTCCCTGGTGGCACAGTGGTTGAGAGTCCGCCTGCCGATGTGGGGGACACGGGTTCATGCCCCGGTCCGGGAAGATCCCACATGCCGCGGAGCGGCTGGGCCCGTGAGCCATGGCCGCTGAGCCTGCGTGTCCGGAGCCTGTGTTCCACAACGGGAGAGGCCACAGCAGTGAGAGGCCCGCGTACTGCAAAAAAAATAATAATAATAATAAAAAAGTATACAGATGTGTGTAGTTTTATGCTATTCCATTTTATATAAGGGACTTGAGCATCCATGGATTTTGGTATCTGCTGGGGTCCTGGAATCAGTCCCTTGTGAATACCTATTGACAGGGACAACCATTATCTATCAGTTGCTTAGAATTCACAGAGCCTTGCATGATAGCTTGGAGACAGTGTGCAGTAGAATATGATAACCTGATAGGGAGTGCTCTAGTTTTCCACGGAAACAAACAAACAAAAAATGTTTCTACAATATTCATAAAAGTCTGTTAAGGGGAAGTTGGGTTCTTTGAAGGGAACGCCCCTTCCCAGAGGGGATGATGCCAAGGAGTGGTTAAGCCCATAAAGAAGAAGGGTAGGGGTATTGGTGGGGACTTCTAAGGCCAGGGTTGAGTCAGAAAACAATAGACACAGTCTAGTAATTTTATTATTTATCAAATTTGGTCACTTCACACACACACACGCGCACGTGCACACACACGTGCGGAATCAGAATATGAAAACTATGACAGCCCTTCTTGATCCACCAGTCTGGGCTCCACACTTCACAGATGAAAAACCTGAGACCACAGACTGGGATTTGCTCAAGGTCACTCAGCTTCTTAGTGGCTATGAGCTTGGTTCTTAAAGTTTGTGAGCCTAGTGGCCATGACTGCGTGACTGCAGAGGTTCTAAGACCACCCCCCCCACCCCTGTATGCAAAGTGGACATAATCAAAGTGCATTTGTCTAGGCATGAGTATAGAATGTTCATCACATAGGTGATTCTGGCTTTACAGTATATCCAGCAGTACACAAAATACACATCTAAATCTAGTTACAATAAACATAAATCAAGTGTGGCTACCTTCATAGAATTTTCAAAAGGCTTCTTTTGGAGGAAACATTTTAATAGCCCACATCTCTTAAATTAAAAAAAAAAAAAGAGGTTAACAAATTTGAACAATGCATTCCTTTTCCCTGTAACCAGTGGAGGCATTCCAAATCATTCCATTGTCCTTCTAATGTTAACTGTTTCTGCATCTAAGCGTTGAAAGGCTGACAGAAGTCTTCAGTTGAGAGAATGTGAAGAGCGAGTGGGAATACGGTTTAAATCCTCAGTTTCTTGTGCATTTTCTCTCTCATACCCTCCCCATCTCTTACCCTGTCCCTTCATACAGCAGAAACAGCCTTGGGGGGCTTCATGGGAGGAGGAGGGAGTGGGAGAGGGGAGCGAGGAGAGGCACTCCTTCCCCTTAGCACACCAGCAAGGGAGGCCAACAGCATCCAGTGGACATCAGACTGAGAGCTTTTTTTTAGGATTCTAGTTGTCACCAGTCCCCTCTGCCTCCTCACTTTTTGTTCCCTCCCTGAATCCAGGGCTGGTGATGGAGACCCTATTGTAGAAACTAAGTCATTGAGTAGAAGAAATTGACAGGGAATAAAATGAGAATGAATTGCAAGCATTGTGGTCAAGAAGAAGGACTTGTAGTAAGTCTAATGTATCTTATTCTACATCAAAGATAATCAGTCATTCCAAAGCTCCTGTGAGCTGATTTTTCCAGCTTGGTATTTAAGATAAGGGTTAATCTACAAACCACAGGCAGCTCCCCTCAGATAGAGGCAGGTCAGGGCCAGGGCAACTGGGAACCACCCAGAGGTGAGTGAACGTTTCTGGGGCAAGGGGGAAAGGATGGCAGGGAGGCTGCCAAGGATGTCCAAGGGCTCTTTGTCTGGGGGACACCCTGTGTAACCCACCTCATGGCTACTATCTGCTGTAGGTGAACTTTGCTTTAGAATGTGCAACCCTGGCTCCTCTCTGAGCCTCTCTGGCTTGGGTGCTTAGTAGATGCTGTCATCCACTGAGATTCTGGAAGCAGGAGAAAGAGCAAAGTTTGAGGGAAGAAGATACTGAGAAGAAGTTTGGGCACAGTGAATCCAGGGAGTGCAGGAGACTCCCAAGGAGATATATCTTCTAGACCAGAGGACAGAAAAGTCTGGAATTCAGAAGTCATCCATTAAAAAACCCATCGAGTGCCAGGCCTGGGTAGAGTTTCCTCTCTGGCAAATGAGCAGTCAGGCTGACCCTATACCCTCCTCCAATGCAGTTCATGAGCATTTAGTACAAGGCAACGGACTGCAGTTGTGGGACTGTGGGATACAAAGACCCCCACGCACACCACAGAAGAACTTGTTGATCCTTACTTCCTACGACATTGTATTCCATGTGGGTGAGTGGGATGCTCTGATTCATCCCACGAAGTCTTGCTGTGTTTGCTGATGTTATACTCCAGTAGCTGGATTTTCTGTCCATATTAGGCTGGGAGTAGGGGTGTCCTCCAGGGCTATGTAAACCATCAGTGGGTAATCCGTTTGCACCTGCCACATCATTCACTGATGACTTCAATCAGTTACACAGCCAAGAGAAAAGAGGGAATGTGTGGGCAGGACATTGAGTCACTCCATATATCTTCTCTCTGAAGACACAAAAATGCCCACTCCATGCATGCTGAGTCGTTCTGTGCCAGGTTGCCAGACAAACATCCTTCCGCAGCCTCCTCCTTCCCATTTCCTTTCTCCCACATAGCCTTAAGGGCCCAATCATTCATTCCCAGGACTTGGTGTTTAAAGAAAGAGAACCAGACCACAGCAAGCAGTGAGATCTATGTAACATGGATTCAGGTCCTCACTCTGGTTCTGATGAGTTACATGGTGTCCCTTGTCTTTCTGACCCTGTGTTTCCCCATATGAAAATGGAAATGACCCTCTTAACCTCTAATGGTCTTTTAATAACTAAATGAGATGATGTATTTTAAGAGCCTAGCACGTACTGAGAGCTGACCTTTTTGGGTGTTCACACTTTATCAGGTTCTCTTCTAAGCACTTTACCCATTTACTAACTCATTTAATCTTTACAACATCCACAACCATCCTAAGGCACAGCTCTCTTTATCTTATAGGTGAAGAAACTGAGATAAAATTAAGTTAAGTAAGTTGTTCAAGGTCCCAGAGGTACGAAGTGGTGGAAACAGAATTTTCCATCACTCAAAAGTATGTGGCTCAAAAGTCCACACTCCTGATGTTTATATCAATGGTTCTCGAAGTGTGATCTCCAGGCAGCAGTGGCAACAACATCTGGGAACTTGTGAGAAATGCAAATTCTCAGAACCCGCCCCAGAGCTTACAAGACTCAGAAATTCCAGGGGCAGGAAGCAGCACACTGGTTTGACAAGTGCTCCGGGTGATTCCGATGTTCATTTAAGTTTGAGAACCACTGGTTTACACTATTCATTCTACCTCCTTGGCAGACAAATGAACCAATTAGATCCCTGTTCATCCCCTTCTCGTGTCCTCACCTACTATGTATTTGGCACTTTGTGTGTTATTGTCATTTAAGGCTCACAGGAACCTTTCAAGCCTGGTTTTCCCATCCTCATTCTACAGGTGAGGAAACCTGGACCTGGGGAGCAACAGTGTCCTGGCCAATGCATACTACTAGTAACTTCTGACTCCACAGTCAGGTTCCCCACTGCTCCCCACACACGTGTTCCTCACACCCGGCTGTGTCATGTCACCCTCAGCTCCCTGTCCCTCTCCTTCACTCCAGTTCCCCAGCAGGACCTCTAGACTCTGACCTGCAGGCCTAGCACCACCACTCCAGGCTGTGGGACCAGTCCTGGCTCTGGTCCCCAATATTATCATGACCTCCTGCTTTGGGGCGAGCAGCAGAGATCTCTCCAAGTTCCCATGACCAAACTCCCACCTCACACCCACCCCCAGATGCAGGAGCCCTGTCTGGTTTCCCCCTGGTTTGGACCATCTGATGAGTTCTCCAGCCCCTTAGTGCCTCAGGCTTGCCTTTTGGAGATCAATCCCTCTCGGGTGTGGAGATCTGCCCCTGAGCCCCAGTGCCCGGAAGAGTCCCCCCCCCTTCCCCTTCCCGACCTCTGAGTTTTAACATAGGCACATTCTTGTAACCATCACCACTGACAAGATAAAGAACAATTCCAACAGTATAAGAATTCCCTCATGCTACCCCTTGGCATTCAGACCCTTCCTCCACCCCAAACTCCTGGCAACCTCTGAGCTATTCTCTGTCCCTGTACTTTTACCCTTTCCAGAATGTCATATTAGGGAATTATATAGTATGTAATGAAGAGTAGCAGAATATGCCACCCTAAAGTATGCCTCTTTAGCAAAAGGATCATTTTGAGCTGATTATTTTAAGAAAGAGCAGATATAGGAGAAGATCAGAAAACAGTAGAAGTTATCCTTTTGTAAGGGACATTTACATTGATAAAAGAAGTCCCCATGTGTAAGTGTAGCTTTCTCTCTGTGCCAAGAAGGATGACTCTGAATATTCAGAAACAATCAGCAGTGGAGAAGGCAAGACTTAAATCTGCATAATAAACCTTATCCTTGTTTACCATGCTTTTCCTGGTACCCTGCCATAACCAGCCTCCTTGCACCAACCCCCGCAGACTTCTTTCTTTTGTCTCTGATGATGGTATTTAAGGTGGTAGCTTGGGCTACCTCACGGAATTACTCAGTTTTCCTGGGTACCTCCCATGTATACAGAAGGTACACATGTTAATAAACCTCTGTTTGTTTTTCTCTTGTTAATCTGTTTTTTATTATAGGAGGTAGAGGAAAAATTACTTTTCCTCCCCTATGGTAACTTTTTGAGACTGTCTTTCTTCACTTAGCATCAGGCATTTGAGATTTAGCCAAGCTGTTGCATGTATTGATGGTTTGTTCTTTATTGTCTAGTGGTATCATATCCCATTGCATGGGTGTACCACAGTCTATTTATTCATTCAGTGAGAGACATTAAGTTATTTCCAGATTTCGGAAATTGTGAATAATAATGTTATACACATTCATGTATGGGTTTTTTGTGGGTTTTTTTTTTTTTTTGCGGTACGCGGGCCTCTCACTGTTGTGGCCTCTCCCATTGTGGAGCACAGGCTCCGGACACGCAGGCTCAGCGGCCATGGCTCACAGGCCCAGCCGCTCCGCGGCATGTGGGATCTTCCCAGACCGGGGCACGAACCCGTGTGTCCTGCATCGGCAGGCGGACTCTCAACCACTGCGCCACCAGGGAAGCCCCACCATGTATGGGTTTTTATGTAAACATACATTTTCATTTCTCTAGTACAAATACTTATATTTGCTGGGTCATATGATAAATGTATGTTTAGCTCTATAAGAAATAGCCAAACTATTTTCTAGAGTAGTTGTGAATATTTCACATTCTCATCAGCAATGTCTGAGAGTCCCAGTTGCTTCATATCCATAACAGCATTTGGTGATGTCAATAGTTTTAGCCATTCTAATTGGTATGTGACTGTATCTCATTCTGGTTTTAATTTGCATTTCCTTAATGACAAAGGATATTGAGCATCATTTCATGTACTTATTTGCCATCTGTATATCTTATTCTTTGGTGAGGCTTCTGTTCAGATCTTTGACCCATTCAGTACATTTGGTTGTTTCTTTTCTTATTAAATTTTGAGTTCTTTGTATATTCTGGATATAACTCTGTTGTGTGGTATGTGATCTGTAAATACTTTCTCCCAATCTTTGGGCTTTTTTGTCATTCTCTTTAAGGTGTCTTTCACAAGAGTAAAACTGTTTAATTTGATCAAGTCCAATTTATTGATTTTTCTCTTATGGACCATACATGCGTTATTATATGTAAGAACTTTGACTTATTCAAGATCACAAAGATTTTCTCCTCTGTTTTCTTCTAAGAGTTTTATAATTTTATAGTTTACATTTAGGTCTATGATCTATTTTTAGTTCATTTTTGTGTCAGGTAGGAGGTATAGGTCAAAGTTTATTGTTTTTTATAGGATGTGTAATGTTTTAGCACCATTTGTTGAAAAGACTCTCCTTTCTCCATTGAACTGCCTTTGCATCTTTTTCAAAAATCAATTGACCATACTTGTGTGGGTCCATTTCTGGGTTCTTTATTCTATTCTGTCCATCCTTTCATCACCACCACCCTGCCTTGATTACTGTAGCCTTACAGTACATCTTAATGTCAGATAGCGTGAGTCTCCAATTTTGTTCTTTTTCAAAATTGCTTTGGCTTTTCCTTCCCATATAAATTTTAGAATTTCTTTGCCTGTGTCTCCAAAGACCCCTGCTATGATTTTGATTGGGACTGTATTATACAATCCCAACTGTATTGTATTGGGATGTGAGAGAGATCAATTATGGAGATCAATTTGTGGAGAATTGACTTCTTACCTATGGGGTGTATTCCAATCCATAAACATGCTCCAGCAGGGAGGCTGGAGGATGCTGAGGCCCAGCCTCGGTGTAAGGAGCCTCCTGTCTCCTGGCCCAGCTTGACCATAAGAGTTGAGTGATCTTGGAAAAGTCACGTCACCTCTCTGGCCTTCAATTTCCTCAGCTATAAGATAGAAAGGTTGGATTGGATACATGGAGTTTCCTTTTCAGCTCAGACATACTGTGATTCCCAGTGTAACCTTGAACTGACCTGCCAGAACATAAGTGATATTATCGGGTCTCCCCTCAGGGCCTGTCTGATTAGATGGTCCAACAGCCACTGTACCTAAAAGGCCAGCTCCAAAGCAAAGAGTTCAAAGTGGGAGCCCTGCTGATTCAAGAGTCCAGAGACTTCAGCCAGCTGAGTGCCCTTTCCCATTCCTGGGGCACCACAAGCCAGATAAGAAGTCTCCAAATGACAGCCTGAGACCTTGTCCTGTCTGTGACAGAGCAGCAGACCTGGGCCTCTGTTACCCCCAGTCCAGGCAAGCAGTGTGAAGAATAGCCTTTCCAGGAATGCAGGTAAGAAGAGGTCCCCGTCCCCATTCCACTGCCCCCCTCCAACCATGTCCAGGCGAGGGGGAGAAAAACCAGGTGGCCCAGCAGTGTTATTTATAGTGTTGAAACACTGGAGGCAACCCAAATGCCCGGCAATCAGGGAAAGCTTAAACAAAGTGAGGGACATCAGGACCCTGGAATCCAGTGTAGCCATTAACAATGACAAGTATGCAGATTATGCACTGAAGTGTGCAATAGATAAAATAATGTCAAATAAAAAATTTTGAGAATCAAATAGCACTTGCCTAACATTACAGTGATGCTAACATGTTTAGAAATTACATGGACAAGATTTGGGAAGAAATTAGTAGTAATACAAACAGTCTGTGATTGATAATATGCATATAATTGAGCAGCTATTTGGCTGAGGCACTGCGTTAAGTGCTTTGGGAAGTGCAGAGGGCGCTGCAGCTTGAGCCTGGTCCCAGGAGGACCTCGCAGTGTAGTTAGGGATCCATCACCAAACCTAAGACTGTGAGGCGAATTCTGACTGGAGGCTGCTCCACAGTTATTCCACTTCAAGAGTCCAAGTAGAGGTATCGAGAGTCTGGGATGGGAGGGCTTGTACAAAACAGCCCTCCGAGGCATCCTGTGGACATTGGAGGCACTTGATAAAACAAAGCTGCAGGCCAGCTGGAACTCCACTGCAGCTCAGGCCCCAGCCCAGGTTCAGGGGCGTGTGATAGGCCTCAGGACCAGAGGCTTGGGCTGAGGCCCCTTCATGTGTGCCTTCTGGAATTTCCCAGAATCCTGCTGGAGTAGATGGGCCTCCAGCTCTTTGCTCTCTGGATCTGCTGGTCCACCACCTTCAGAAGGTGCCCCTCGGGTGGGTCTGCTGTCCCAAGAGCACTGGCAAGCCAGAGGCTCCCTCTTCAGCGAGCTGCAGTGGGTAAAGTTGGCTGGCACAGGGCCCTGGATTCTGACCCAGGCTCCACTTGCCTACTGGTGGTCCTAGGCAAGTCGCTTCATGGCTTGGGCCTTGGTTGGCACATCTGCTATGAGGATCAATTGCATAGTGTGTTACAAAGCACTTTTATATTCACTAAAATAACAGCTTTTGTTATATCTGTTTACTGATGAGGGCCAGAAGCTCAGGGAACCTCAGTGACTATCCCTGGGCCACAACGCTCAGCCTCCCTAAGGGCATGCAGTGGTTGGTGGCTAAGAGTCCAGTGTTCACCCTCAAGGCAGCTCCGGGCCCTGCCTGGCCTCTGGGACCAAGGAAGGCAGTGGCCTTGAACACTGGCTGGGTGCGCTGGGGCAGAGGACATACTGTTGAACTCGGGCAAGCCTCTCTTGATTCTAGAGGGCTCAGGGGTTCTTGATGGGAAGAAGGAGCCAGGCTGCTGTGTCATAATTGCATCACCCCCTTGTTGATGGTTAATTAGTTAATTACAGTGGGAGAGGCTGAACCAAAGCAGAAATGCCAACTCAACGCTGGAAACAGCACTTAAACCGTGAGTTAACTCTCATTAACCCTGATAACAGGCCTACTTTGCTGGGAGCCATGGGGGAGGGAGCTAGGCTCCCAGGAGGCCCTTGATTCCCAGGGCATTGGAGCACTGACCAGTTTCCAGCATGAAGAGGCAGGAGAACAGGCCTGCGTGGCCCCCCACAGTGCCAGCCCTCACCCCACAAAAGCCGGGGATTGGTGAGGTGCCCAACTAGGTCAGGGGTTTCAGACTCCTACCCTTCCCCAACCTGGGCTGAAGGAAGGTCCTGCCTGCTTCCTGCTGCTTTTTGCAAGGAAGGGCTGCCCTGTGCTCCTGGCTTCACCTGGCTCTGGGGGACTTCTTAACTGACCCTTCGGAAGCAAGATATGTCATCTTCAAGCTTCTTTGGGTGACTAGCATTGTTGCTGGTGGTCACAGAGAATCCCTAAGACTGACTTAGAGCTCAATCACTTCTTCTGGTATTTGAGAAATAGTTATCTGAAAAGTAGAAATGATCCCATTATCGTTTTGAGACATGTCAGTCTGTGCCCACATTCCCCAGCAACATGGAAAGGAGGCCAAGTCCCCCTCTCCCCATCATCCCCCAGACACTGCCAGGCTCCCTACCTTCCCAATGCCCTAAGGAGGGGTGACCGTATCGTTAATCATCCAACCCAGGCAGCTCTCAAGAGTGAAAGGAAATAGTGCTATTCATCATTCCCCTGAGGCAACAAGCATAAACTGGCAGGCAGGTCACCTTTCCTAAGGAGGACGTCCAAACTGTTTTCCGTGGCACATGGGATCCTTCGTCATTGGCCCTGGCTGACACTGCAGCCTCATGTCTAAACACACTGCCCCTGCTCTCCTCCGTCCTGGTTCCAGGTTTCTTTTAGTTCCTGCCTATTCTCTCCCCTCTGCACCTTTGCATATGCTGTTCCCTCTGCCAGGAACCTCTCCCCTTCACAGTTTATTCCAGCTCATCCTCCAGCCACCAACTTAAATAGCACTTCCTCCTTCCCAAAACAATTTCCTAACCCCCTCTCCCACTTCCAACTCTGGATGAGATGCTCCTGCTTGGTGTGTCCCCTGACCTGACCTGTCCTATCACTGCACTTACTCCTTCTATTGCTGGTTCAATGTCTCAGGCCTCCACTGGACGGTAGCTCCACGAGCACAAGGGACGTATCTCTCTCGACCACCATTGTCTTCCCAGACAGAGTATCTTCCCAGTGCAGAGTAGACACTTGCTGAATGAATGAGTCACAGTGTCCGAACTTGTGGCCAAGAATACAAACTCATTCTCAACTGAGGTGAGGTGTTTTCATTCAACATGTAACAAAACCTCATCTAACTATCCTAAGCTAAAGTGTTAACATTCTGATCATAGGTTTCTAATGTCAGTAGCCAGTTTAGAAATCACCCTCATGTAAGTGGTGGTGAATTTCACTTAAAACTGACCCTGGTCTGGTAGAAGGTCATGACTAGAAACTCACCCCAATATTTTTGACATGGATGTACTTGACATGGCTGTGCTTGTCACTGTATGAACTCTCTAGTCCTTGGGAATCCGAGGGGAACTAGCATCACACATGAAACGTTTTAGTTTTGAAAATACTGACCCTTTGTCTCAAGAATAACTGCATCTCGGGGCTATTTCTAATTTGCCTGCTGTTTGCATATATACTAACTTACCTGTGTCATAACAACCCACCAAGGAAGCAAGGTAAACCCTTTTACAGATGAGGAGCCCACAACCCACAAAGCTTAAGGCAGTTGCTCAAGACCTCACAGCCAGCCTACGGCTGAGTCTGGAAACCCATCTGGATGCGCTGAGTCTAGACCCAGAACTCTCTCCACCACGTGTTCTTGTCAGCACAATGGAACCTGAGGCCATTTTTCTTCTCGGCAGCAGAGGGCTGGCTGGCTAGATATTGGCCATGGTTTTTAGATAAAATATTGCTGATTGATCACCACATTTTATTTTCCCCATTCGATTATAACTCCTTAAGGATAAGACTTATTCTTGTCTTAATATGACTTATTCTTGTCATATTTACATATTTTCATCTCCTTACACAGTTTCACATGCCCCTGGAAGGTAAGCTTGAAGAGGGCAAGGACTTGTCTCTTGTGGACAGCCTTACTCTCTGCACGTGGAGAGCACACTATGAGTGTTTATTGAAGGAAATTATTTGTATGTTGCAGAGGTGCCTCCTGCAGAGCTGAGGCCATAGCAGATGCTCAGAAAATGCTTAAGAATCACACAAGGGTAAACACTGGCTCCTTCTCCAGGAGGATGGTTCTGCGAGACAGATGTGCTGGGAAGAAGGTTGGCTACTGAGACAGATGGAGGGGCCTAGATATTTGGAAGATGGCTGTGCCCTCATCTGTATGTTCCTTCTATTGAGAGAAAAGGTATTTATCTCAGCAAATGGCAGGAACACAAAGGATGCAAAGTCAGGGCTCAGGCGATGAAGCATTTAAGATGCTATCTTCTGGTGCAGAATAATTCATTTCACACCAAGATCCCAGCTCAAAGTCCTCCTCTGCTGTGCATGCCTGCTACAGAAGGGATGGCAGGTCTTTCCATATCTGAACGGTATGCCCAGAGCTGGGTGTGAGAAGGCAAACCAAAACTGTAAATAGAGATAAAGGACTTTGTGTCTGAAGACATGAGTGTCTGATTGGGGCCAGGCCTGCTGTTGGCTAAATAACCTGCAATATGTCATTTCCCATGTGTAACTCTCAGTATCCTGTGGTTATGTCATCCGGGCTCTGCCAGGAGAAGGTACGGAGCTGGTGGCATTAGCACAGCACTAGGTCCCTATCCACAGCTGATCTGGGGGAGAAGGTAAGAAAGAAGAACAGCCTGAGCCACAAACATTCATACCTGAGATGCTTTTCTATACAGAAAGTGCCCGCAGCACTCATTCCCAAGGTGCTACTCTTAAATAATAAACTCCGGACCTAGACAAAGGGAGAGTGTGGGTCTGGGGGTAGCCAGCGAACCTCCCTCCTGTGTCCTGTGATCATCTGTTGGCGAGGAAGGAGGTCTTGGCCCTCATATCAGGGAGGCACCCAGCTCACCCAAGTGGATCTGCGCCTCAGCCAGGCATTCGGAATCCTGGATTTCCTCTGCTTCCCCAGGTAACTCATGGCCCGATCTGTCATTTGGACCCCAGATGTGGGTGAAGGAACCTTGAAAACTATTCAAGGCCAGGAGTTGGTAGATTATAACCCAGGATAGAGCCAGGGACCTGAGCACACCTACTGAGGGGGTACCTGATAGAAAGGAGGAGCACGTTAGGGAAGTAAGGTAGGCTTTCCAGGAGTGAGGCCTAGGATAGGGGAGAAAAGAGAAGGTGGGCTTACTGGAAAGTTCAGGTCAATGACACCACTCACCCTGACACCATGTTGGAAAGTTAGGCTAGCTTCATAAAATACCAGAAGTTAGGGACTTCCCTCGTGGTGCAGTGGCTAAGACTCTGTGCTCCCCATGCAGGGGGCTCAGGTTCGATCCCTGGTCAGGGAACTAGATCCCACATGCATGCTGCAACTAAGAGTTCGCATGCCACAACTAAGGAGCCCATGAGCTGCATCTAAGGACCAGGCAAGCCACAACTAAGGACCCCACGAGCTGCAACTAAGGAGCCCGCCTGCCACAACTAAGACCCGGCACAACCAAATAAATAAGTAAATAGATAAAAAAAATTTTAAATACTGAAAGTTAAAGTGACCTCAAAGAGCATCCAACCCTGTTCTTTCTTCTGCAAAAACTGGCGAATGAGGCCCCCTAACATTAAGTTGCTTGTCCAAGGACTCGCTGCCAGTCAGAGGCCGAGCCGTAAGGAGAACCGGCTCCCCAGGCTGGACTCAGGCGCCTTCCTTTACCCCCCTCAGACCTGACAGGATGCTAAATGGAGGTGGAGGGCAGCCAAGTCTAGGAGCACAAGAAAAAGCGTGCCAGAGGGTATCAGATGGAGTCACAAACACCAACGTCAGCATCATGGAGGATGACAGAAGGTTGTGGAAAGAGACTGGGATTGGACGAGGAGGAGCAAACCCTGAGAGTTTGTTATACGTCAAGGGCAACGTGGACAACTTGCTCAGGCCCCTACTGTAGTGCTCACTGGGATATAGCAGGAATATTTGCTTCTGTGGGTATTTCTCTCACTAGGCTGTGAGCTCCTTGGGGGCAGGATGTATTATTTATCTATAGATCCGTGGCACAATCCCTGATTCAGTAAATGTCTGGTAAAGGAATGAATAAATGCACACATGCGTGAATGAATGAATGACTGAATGTCAGCAGGGCTTCCGGGACAGGACATTTGGAGTGCTAGCCTCAGCTCTGCCACTTACCCGCTATAAACCTAAGGCAGGGAACTGACAAATGGGGTTAATGACGGTGCTCGCTTCCTAGGGCCATGTAAGGATTAAATGAGATCAGGCATCTGAAGTGCTCGATAAATATTAGCTATTTTTACTATGACTATTTTCAGGAAGCAGAACCAAGGGGGTAGTTAAATTTGATGAGCCTGGAGGCTGGCATACAAGTCAGTGAGAAGTTTAGGCTGAAGTGCTTTGTGTATCTTATCTCTCATCATCCCTGCTTTCCTCTCCCTGCACCACCATAATTTCTGGAATCTACCTGCTCTTTTTTTTTTTTTTTTTTTGGTGGTACGCGGGCCTCTCACTGTTGTGGCCTCTCCCGTTGCGGAGCACAGGCTCCGGACGCGCAGGCTCAGCAGCCATGGCTCACGGGCCCAGCCGCTCCGCGGCATGTGGGATCCTCCCAGACCGGGGCACGAACCCGCGTCCCCTGCATCGGCAGGCGGACTCTCAACCACTGCGCCACCAGGGAGGCCCTCTACCTGCTCTTTATTTGAGAAGATCTTTATTTGAATCTTCCTGGTCTTTATTTAGGAAGATGTTTATTTGAGGATTAGGACAACCTTGCCTTTCTTCAGCCTGTGCTCTCATATAAATCCGTGCTTGTGAGGACGACATAGACAATAATCACCCCTGCATTTATGATTCTGCAAATGGTGGCATTTCAGACACCATGGTGCCTGGGAGGACCAGTTGCCTGTTCAGGACCATGGTGCCTGGGAGGACCATGGTGCCACTTCACTGGGGGCCTTAGCCTTCTTGAATCAGATCACACAGTGATGATGGACAGCCATGCCATGGACCTGCTCCTAAGGCCATCTTGAACAGGGTAACAGGACAGGCCAGTGGAGGTCAGTCTCCTGTTTCTGACCACCTCTCCTCCTAAGCTCTGGAGAGCCGGAACTAATACACAGGGAAAGCATTTATCCCCTTTTGGCCAGGTGTAGGGATATGAAAGCAAATCTCAGGACAGAAAACAAGAAAGATATGTTAGAACTAAATCATGGAAAGCCTTACATGCCAAACTATAGGTTTGTAGGCTTTCTCCAGCATCTCATGGGGGAGCTGTTGAGAGCAGTAATATAACCTGATCAAAACTCTGTTTTTGAGACAGGATTTGGCAGACATGTTCAGGAGAGAATTGGCATGAAAGGATAGGAGAGGGAGGGAATTAAGAACAGCAGGAAGAGAAGTTTGGTGGGTTTTCTTGGCCACACTGTGGGATCTTAGTTCCCTGACCAGGGATCGAACCTGCGCCCCCTGCATTGGAAGCACAGAGTCCTAGCCACTGGACTGGCAGAGAAGTCTCAACAAGGATCTACTATATAGCACAGGGAACTCTGCTCAATATTATGTAACAACCTAAATGGGAAAAGAATTTGAAAAAGAATATGTCAATCCTAATCTCCCAGTTCGTCCCAGTCTCCCCTGGGAGGGGGGTGGGAGGGAGGTCCAAGAGGGAGGGAATATAGGTATACATATAGCTGATTCACTTCTTTGCACAACAGAAACTAACACAACATTGTAAAGCAATTATACTGCAATTTAAAAACAAGAAAGAAAAAGAATAGATACATGTATGTGTATAACTGAATCACTTTGCTGTATACCCGAAACTATCACAACATTGTTAATCAACTATACTCCAATATAAAATAAAAAATTTAAAAAAAAGAACAGCAAGAAAGGTCATTAATAGCAGAGGGCAAATGAGAAGAGGGAAGAAAATCATTCCAGAAGCTTCCCAGAAAACCTCCTCTGATATCTTATTGGCCAGAACCAGGTCACATGGCCATGACTGGCTACAAAGGAGGCTGGGAAAGGAAGCATCTGGACTTTCTGACTCTATCATGGTAAGTGGGGTCTGCTGGTAGGGAGGGAAAGATGGGGAATAGCTACGAGGTAGGCAGCCAGCAATGTCTACTGCTTGGTCACAAATAGACTGAACAACTGGTCTTGGAAGATGAAGGCCAGGGTCATAGAGGCAAGGAGGAAGAGGAAGAAAAGAATTCAAGAGGTGGAATTGGCAGGACTTGGTAACTGATGAGCCATAAGAGATTAAGAAAAGGGAGGAGTTGCAGATCAGCCCAGGGTTTCGAGCCTGAGTGACTAGGAGAGTGGTGATGTGTGAGCAGAAACAGGGAAGTCAAAGGGAGAAGGGAGATCATGGGGGACAGAGAGGTGATGAACTTTCTGGGGTCATGTTGAGTTTGAGGTGCCTGTGGAACATTCAGATGGAGACATCCAACTTGGAAACATGGAGCTTGGAGGGGCTCAGAAGAAAGTCCCTATATCACAATCTATCTGTTTGAGGGCTAAAGGGTTACAAAGGGAAAACTGGCTAGAGGTACATGAGAGGGCTTCCTGGAAGGGGTTGAAAAGAGAGCTTTGCAAAAGGAAATGCTGTGGGGTCACAGGAAAAAATCCAGGAGGAGAGTCACGTGGAATGCAAAGTGGTTTGTGCAAAGCCAGGAGAGGGACAGAGGGTGGACTCTCAGCTGCTGGGGAGAACTAATATTGCAGAGATGAAGACAAACTGTCACTGGTGAGGTTGGCTAAGGTGGGAGTGGACAGGTTGCCACTACTGGGTTTTAGATATAGAATGAGGCGCGTGGGTCTCATAAAGTAACTAAGAGGGACCCACTGACTTTTCTTGAACAGGAGAGGATGACAAAGTGATGTTCAAGAAAAATCAATATTGTGGGTACTCCCAGGGCCTATTGTCTAATATAAGAAGTTCCTCATTTGGAGAAATAGAATCTTCTTACATTAGGTCCATCTTCAGAGTTAAAAAAAATTTTCACATCTGCTACCATCACCCTTTTGAGGAGAATTAGGAAGACTAACCCCTATTGCAGACAAGGAGACTGAGATTCAAAAAAGTTTAATTTTCTTGATATATGATTGGCCAAAGAAGGGATGTATAACATCATTAGTCACATGGAAATGCAAATGATAACCACAGTGAGATACCACTATACCTCCTGTAATGGCTAAAATGGAAAAGGCCAACCACAACAAGTGTTGACAAGGATTTTGGGAAGCTGCAACCTTATATATTTAATGGTGGAGTGTGAAAGGGTACAGTCACTTTAGAGAAGTCTGGCAGGTTTTTTTTTTAATTTTTAAAAAATAAACATACTCTTAAAATGTGACTCAGGAATTCTACCCCTATTTACCTAAGAGAAGTGAAAACACATGTTCACACAAAGTCATATACACATATACTCATCACAGCTTTATTCATTATAGTGCCAAAGTAGGGAAAAAAACCCATCAACAGGTGAAAAATTTTGAGGCCTATCCATACAGTGAAATCCTACTCAGTGATAAAAGGCAACAACTTGACAGATGCAAAAATGTGATGAATCTCCAGCAGTGAGAGGCCCGCGTACCGCAAAAAGAAAAAAAGAAAAAAAAAAAAAAAATGTGATGAATCTCAAAAACATGCTGAGAGGAAGAAGCCTTTAGGGACTAAAGAGAACATATTGTATGACTCCTTTTATATGAAATGCTAGAACAGGCCAAGCTAATTTGCAGTGAGAGAAAGCAGATCAGCTATTTCTGGGGTGGTAGGAGAAGGAACTCTTTGGGGTGATAGAAATGCTCTATTTCTTGACGGGGTGGTTTTGGCATGGGTGTGTATACATTTGTCAAAACTCATTGAGCTGAACATTTTAAATGAGTGCATTTTTTGTTTGTAAGTTCTATCACAATAAAATTTGTTTCTGTTTTTTGTTTTTTGTTTTACATCTTTATTGGAGTATAATTGCTTCACAATGGTGTGTTAGTTTCTGCCCTATAACAAAGTGAATCAGTTATACATATGTTCCCATATCTCTTCCCTCTTGCATCTCCCTCCCTCCCACCCTCTCTATCCCGCCCCTCGAGGTGGTCACAAAGCACCGAGCTGATCTCCCTGTGCTATGTGGCTGCTCCCCACTAGCTATCTAGTCTACGTTTGGTAGTGCATACATGTCCATGCCTCTTTCTCGCCCTGTCACAGCTTACCCTTCCCCCTCCCCATATCCTCAAGTCCATTCTCTAGTAGGTCTGTGTCTTTATTCCTGTCTTACCCTTAGGTTCTTCATGACATTTTTTCCCCCTTAAATTCCATATATATGTGTTAGCATATGGTATTTGTCTTTCTCTTTCTGACTTACTTCACTCTGTATGACAGACTCTAGGTCCATCCACCTCATTACAAATAGTTCAATTTTGTTTCTTTTTATGGCTGAGTAATATTCCATTGTGTATATGTGCCACATCTTCTTTATCCATTCATCCGATGATGGACACTTAGGTTGTTTCCATCTCCAGGCTATTGTAAATAGAGCTGCAATGAACATTTTGGTACATGTCTCTTCTTGAATTATGGTTTTCTCAGGGTATATGCCCAGTAGTGGGATTGCTGGGTCCTATGGTAGTTCTATTTGTAGATTTTTAAGGAACCTCCATACTGTTCTCCATAGTGGCTGTACCAATTCACATTCCCACCAGCAGTGCAAGAGTGTTCCCTTTTCTCCACACCCTCTCCAGCATTTATTGTTTCTAGATTTTTTGATGATGGCCATTCTGACCGGTGTGAGATGATAGCTCATTGTAGTTTTGATTTGCATTTCTCTAATGATTAATGATGTTCAGCATTCTTTCATGTGTTTGTTGGCAGTCTGTATATCTTCTTTGGAGAAATGTCTATTTAGGTCTTCTGCCCATTTTTGGATTGAGTTGTTTGTTTTTTTGTTATTGAGCTGCATGAGCCCTTATAAATTTTGGAGATTAATCCTTTGTCAGTTGCTTCATTTGCAAATATTTTCTCCCATTCTGAGGGTTGTCTTTTGGTCTTGTTTATGGTTTCCTTTGTTGTGCAAAAGCTTTGAAGTTTCATTAGGTCCCATTTGTTTATTTTTGTTTTTATTTCCTAAAATTGGTTTTAAAAAAAGAAAAGAGGGGACTTCCCTGGTGGCGCAGTGGATAAGAATCTGCCTACCAGGGCAGGGGACATGGTTTGAGCCCTAGTCCGGGAAGATCCCACATGCCACGGAGCAACTAAGCCCATGTGCCACAACTACTGAGCCTGCGTGCCACAACTACTGAAGCCCGCGCACCTAGAGCCCGTGATCCACAACAGGAGGAGCCACCGCAGTGAGAGGCCCGTGCACCACAACAAAGAGCAGCCGCTGCTCCCCGGAACTAGAGAAAGCCTGCGCACAGCAACGAAGACCCAATGCAGCCAAAAATAAATTAATTAAAAAAAAAAAAAAAGAAAGAAAGGAATGTAACCAGCTTGCAGTCACCCAGCTAGTGAGTGGAGGAGTTAGGACGAACCTCCTAGCAGTGCTGCTCCGCACACACACATACATGCATGCAAGTTCAAGTTCTCATTCACATCCCATCATCTGGGCGCTTTAAGAAGTCCTGAAGCCTGGGCCCCACCCCCATCCCCAGAGATTCTGAATTAATTAGTCTGGGCTTGGGTCTAGGCAGTAAGAGTGACTTGAAAGCTCCCCAGGTGATTTAAAGGTACAGTCAGGGCTGAGAACCCCCAATCTACAAAAAGGCATAAAGAAGAGAGTGAGCATCACCTAAACTCCCATCGCCTGGAGCTGACTACTTTTGATTTTCAGTAAAGTAAGCCAGAGGAGTCGTTGGTGTGGGCTGCAGGGACCAGGTCAAGGAGTGAGAACACTGGTGTTTACACCTGTCAAGGAGCATCATCTGGGGTCCTCCAGGTGTCCTGTACCAGAGGAGACGCTCACCCCGTCTTGCCTCAGGAACCAGGTTTCTTAGATGTGTGTGGGGCTGCTTGTCCTTACCTCCTAGGGTCACAAAGATGCTGAAAAAGCAAACATCCAGGCAGCCTTTAAAGTATGTAAGACAAGACTCCAGGAGAACTGAAACAGAGGATGTGAAAGTGGTGGTGGGTGGAGAGGTGTGGGAAATTCCACCATGACTCCAGGGAACCGGTGCATCTTCCTCAGCCCACCCAACCCCCAGCAAAGAATGCTTAGCCAAACCTGGAACTTCTGAGCAGAGAAACTTCGTTGACCTGACTAAAAGCAGAGGTAAGGGCTTGGAAACACAGTTATCTAGTAATCTGAAGAGAAGAATAAACACCAGAGGAAAAAGTAGGGGGAGGATTTGAGATGGATTCTAGGAATGGAAGAATGCAAGAAGCCCCTTGTGCCCCTGAATTTCTCACACTGCCTGGAGTTAGCCAACTGTTCCAAAAGTTTTGTTCCCTCACCCTTTTTTCACTGAGCACAGTGGTCCGGGCTCATTTTAGTAGAGTGCCAGATCTAGAGCCCCAACCTTCATCTTGTTGGAGACACACACACACACACACACACACAGAGAGAGAGAGAGAGAGAGAAACCACCAAAAACTGAATCATTTAACACAGTCATTCACCACACAGACAAACGTCATTAAAAATTCCCTTTTAAATGGCTCTGTTGTTTCTCCAAAATCCCTTGCCAATTCCCCTTATTGTCCCCAGAAATCCAGCTCTGGCCCTCAGCTTACAACCACAGCTCAACCATGGAGTTAGCCAGCCCTGCCCACCTTTGAAAACAAGTCAGTGGTTATGTATTGTAATAAAAAATGTGCCCTTGAAGTTTCACACCTACACACACACCCACCAAGAAGTCACCCCACAGAGCACATTTCTTTCTAGGCAGGATGTGGCAAACCTTGTCAGTGCCTATCTGACCATCATTCCCCAGACTTCCTGGCCAAAAGAAATGTTCCTAGGCTCTGGCAATGAATTGGGATTGGTCCACATCAGTGGCTCTCAACTTTTTAATTTTTTTAAAGACTGTTTTTTTAGAGCAGTCCTAGGTTCAAAGCAAAATGGAAGGGGAGGTACAGAGATTTCCCATATGCCCCCTACCCTACACATTCACAGTCTCCCCCATTATCAACCTCCCCCACCAGAGCAGGACACCTGTTACCAAGGATGAACCTACACTGATGCATCGTAATCATCCAAAGCCCATAGTTTACATCAGGGTATACCCTTGGTGCTACACAGTCTGTGGGTTTGGACAAATGTATGACATGTATCTACCATTATAATATCATCCAGAGTATATGCCCTAAAAATGCTTTGTGCTCTGACTATTCAGCCTTCCCTCCCCACAGCCCCTGGAAATCAGTGATCTTTTTACTGTCTCCATAGTTTTGTCTTTTCCAGAATGACATATATTTGGAATCATACAGTAGGGAGCCTTTTCAGATTGACTTCTTTCACTTAATAATATACATTTAAGTTTCCTCCACGTCTATTCATGGCTTGATCAACTCATTTCTTTTTGGCGCTGAATAATAATCCATTGTCTGGATGTAACACAGTTTAGTTGTCTGCTAACCTACTAAAAGACATCGTGGTTGCTTCCAAGTTTTGGCAATTATGAATAAAACTGCTATAAATATCTGTGTGCATGTTTTCGTGCCAATCAATCTTTTAAAAAATTATTTTTATCCCCTTAGGGAGTTTTTTAGACATTTTTTCCCTAATTGCCCCCTCCCATGAAATTTTAATACCACAGACACACTGTATATGTCTATATACTGTTTGTATATCTGTGCTTATACATAAAAAGAGTAAGATTTTTTTGCTCCCCCGCCCCGCCAAGAACCAAGTTTCATCCCGTGGAGGGTGATATCACCCCCACTGAGAAGTTAGGGTCTTAGTCAACAAAGAATTGCTTTTGCCAATGATTGGGGTGGGTATTTGATCCAGTTCTGGCCAATGAAACATAAAGGAATCCGATTTGGGAAAGACTTTCCTCCTTGATCAAAGAGCGATGTGAAGAGAAACGACCGTTAGCTCCGTCCACTTCGAATTATGGTATCTCATGTGAGGATTTGCCACTTGGAACTATGGCTATTTTGTAACCATGAGAGTGGTAGAAAGAAAGCAGAGAAAAAGCCCAGGCCCTGCTGAAATCATTGAGCCACGAGACAATCATAACCACTGCCTGCTTCCAGACTTCTTGTTAAATGCGAGAGTGAAGGTCTCTATGCCACTATCAACAAGATATTCTAAGGCTTGCAGCTTCAAACCTCCCAAGGTTTGAAAGGGGTCTTCTCTTGCTAAGAACGAAGCTTTTTCTCCCTACAGCACATTTTATGGAGGCAGGCCTGAGCAAGAAGGGCAGGAGGGAGGTTAGTTTGGGAGGGTTGCAAACATTTGGACATTCATAAGGGATGTAGTTCAGGCCTCTCACAAGACGGGAGCTGTGCTGAAAAGTGGGCCACTGTGGCCACACACAGGGTCTCCCTCAGGCCAACAGCCCAAAGAAAACTGCTAGGATTCGCCTGAACCCTTGTTTCATTTAAAATAAATGAGAGACAATAATAGCTGTTTCCAAGTGCAGAGTGTTTTTCTGAGAGTGTTTCCCCAAAATAAAAGTGCTTCTGTTCTCACTCACTGCACGTCTTACACAGTAAGTCAGGGTGCCGAGGCCGTGCACTCCCTCCACAGAAACCCCCATCTGGAGTTCTCCCGATCCTACTCTCTTTGATCGATCAGTTGCCTGGCGCGGGGTGGGGCTGCACCTCCCAGGAGGGGATGGTGTGGTGTGATACAGGCCACCAGTCTTACAGCTGGCTCTTCCCCCAGAAGCCCAGTCCCAGCCCTGAACTTGTGTAGCAGGTATTCTGAGAGCTGAAGCAGACCTGGAGAGTGAGCACAAGTCCCACCGTGTTTATAGAATGAGGAGAGTGGGGGCCCAGTGAGCCAAACACAGGGGCTTAGGGGTCCAGGCCAAACACTCACCTCCTTGAGGTCAAGGATTACTTGGGTAACAGAGCAAGATGGTGGTGGTCTTGGGAAGAGAGCCCTCCTCTCCTAACCCCCCACCCAGCGGCCTTGCCCAGCACCCTGGGGCTGTAGCTTATTTGTCCTCACCCTGGACTGTGCTGGGGTGTCTCAAACTGTCTATTCACCTGTTTGTAGCTTATCTTCCCAACACAATTGCAAGCTTCTCAAAAGCTGAGGTCTTGATGCGCCTGTCTTGGGACACCCCGTGGCACACGTAGGCCACTCGACAACCAACAATCAGTCAGCTTGATTTCTAAGCAGCTGATGTGGTGAAGAGACCAGAAGTACTTTCATGGGCTAGTGAGATGTTTGGGGAATTTGGGCACCTCGTTCTGTATTCTTTTATGTGATGGTCAGTCAGGTTCGGCCACAAGAGGAGACAAAGGAGAGGCTCAGGAAATAACAAAGTTTATTATGCTCACAGGTGCCAGAGACAGGAGGTCCACGCTCCATGTAGGGTCATGTGGGAAAGACACCAGGGTGCTCAGGACACAGAAGACAGGAGCAAGAGGAAGGTTTAAACCATGGCCTCATTGGGGTTTTTGTGGGCAAAGCAAGGCAGGGCTGGGGGAACAGCTTAGGATTGACTAGTTGGGGTGATTTCAGTGGGCTTTGGGCTATAGAAGTGGTCTCTAGTTGCCTGGTACCTGGCCCCAGGATGATTAAGGCCGAGGAATATTGCCTCCTGGAATGGATGGGCCAGATATAAGCTGTGTGGCTCTGGGTTGGGGAGTTTGTATATCAAAGGCATTCGTCTTATGAGTACTTTGCTATCCCTAAGAATTGGCTAGTCCTGGGAGGAGCATTCTCCTCCCATCCAGAATGGCTTTTTTAAGATGTCAAAACATAATAATATACAGAACAAATTATATATAAAGTATTTATATATATGTATATACATATTTAGGCTACTCCTAAATCACCACAGATCAATAAGTGGGAATGTCCACAATAACCCAGAATCTGGGTCCCCTTCCTCTTATCCACTGGTTGGAAATGATGCTATGTATTTATATAAATAAGTATCAGAATCATATGACCCCAGGGCTAGAAAATGCTCTATATATTCTGACATATTCAAGTCTCCTCTTGTAAATACTTCCTTTGCAGCAATCTCCCATTTAGTCAAAGGAGAAGTTGAGGAAGAGGGAGGGTCCAGAGATGTTGCCTTGAATCTGAATCGAGAGCCCAGTACCACTGCTCTGGGTCTGCTGCATGGCATCCTCACCATTGGAGCCTCTCTTCTAAGCAGCTCTTTCTTGGGTTTCTGTCTGTGTGGCTGCTGTGACAGACACTGAGCAAAGCAAGCTACATGCATGGTTTCCACTCTCTGGACATTAGCAATGCGAGACGGACCGCGATGATGAGATGGAGTTACAGGACACGTTTGTAAACAATGAGAATATGAAATACTTTTGTGCAAGTGTCTGATGGACTGAGAAGACCATAGGAGGGGTGGCCCAAGCAACGTTAGTATGGAAAGGACAGTGGACCCATGTTCTGACTGCCACTAACTAACTGGGCAGCTTCAAGGAAGTCTGTTCCATTTCATTTTCTCATCTTCAAATTATGTGATTGGATAAGGTGATCACAAGGTCTGTTTTTTAGTTCTTCTAGTCTAAGACTCTCCAAATTTGGGGAAAGGAATGGAGAGCAATGAGGCAATAGGAATACCAGTACTAGTAACAATAATAATAATAATAGACATCATGTATTGAGTGTCTCCTAAGAACCTGGATACTGTCCTATGTGTCTTATGTGTTCATTTAATTTCACAGTGACATGAAGATGTACGTAATGTTATCTATCCCCATTTTACAGATGAGGAAGATGAGACCTAGAAAAATAAAGCACTCAAAGTTATATACCTAGTAAGTGCTACAGCCAGTACTTGAACCCAGATGGTCTGACTGTGCCACTAGGAAGCTGGCGTTGGTGTCCTAGCCTCTGTGAAGGATCTGGGTTGCTGTTCCGTCTAGCAGTCTCCCTGGGGAGTGGAGGCCTGGCTCCTGCATTCCCAAGGCTAGGGTACAGCTCGAGTGCCAGCAACAGCAGAAAGAGTTGGGGAGAAGGAAGAGGAGGAGGAGGCTGGCTACTCTTCTGTTTGGGGCACACACATACCTTGCTGATTAGCAACGATGGGAAAGGAAGCACACGCTGAGGGCCCTTGACAGCTTAATGGGGTTTTAGAAAAATACACGTCTATATTTTTAAACTTTTTTTTTCCATTCGAACATTTTTAGCTTCAAGTTCTGGACTGAAATAGCAGTTGTCTTAGATAACTCTTCCTCCTTAGGCTCCCACGTTTGGAAAAGGTCTTAGCCCAGCCTGGGGGTGGGGAGGTGGAGAGGGAGAGAGAGAGAAAGAGAGAGAGAGGTGACAAGCTTAACATAATGTCTGGCACAGATAGTAGATACTTAATTGGATACTAGATGGATAGATGGATGTATGGATAGTTGGATAGGAGAGAGAAGAGATATGATGGGAGCAAAAGAAAAATATGTTTACCCATGAGATTTCCCTAAGAATTAAGAGTAGACTCCCTGTAGAAGTGTACTTACCCTGCTTCGGGTCACAACTAAAGAACTGACACTTCACCAGGGCCTGGCCTCTTAGAAGTAGTTTAAACCAAGTCTTGAGAAAGAAGGACACTCATAATTCAACTCCCATCAAACAGCCCAATCTCCAGTCACTTCTCACATCTTCTGACTACTGTGGACCACTCATACCTTTCCTAAACACACTATGGCAGATTCCATAGTTTGGCTTAATTAACATCGACTCCAATACCTTTCTGCCATACCTTCCTCTACTACAGAAAGGGGAAAAAGAAATACTCAAATCCCCACCTTGTCTTGCAAGTAAGGCACCAGCTTGGTTATACTATTCTGGCTGGTTCAAGATAGGCAGAAGTCCTGGAGGAAGGTTTCCTACTGACATAAATGGGCAAAGCTTTGTCTAT
The DNA here is from genome assembly GCF_964341445.2 of Mesoplodon mirus. NCBI lineage: Eukaryota > Metazoa > Chordata > Mammalia > Artiodactyla > Ziphiidae > Mesoplodon > Mesoplodon mirus. The sequence continues at coordinate 48,723,840 of NC_138990.1, forward strand.
CATTTCTCTCTTCTTCCTGCCTGGAACTCTGATGCAATGTTTGGAGGTATGGCAACCATTTTATGATGAATAGGACAAAAGCTTTGAGCTAAAAATGGCAGAGCAGGAGGACAGAAGGAATTGGTCCCAGTGGCCTCATTAAACTGCCATATCAGCCCTGGGCTCTCTCCCTCTGGTCTTCCAGTTTATGAGAAAGATGAACCCCTTACTTGTTTAAGCTACTCCCTGCCAAACACAATCTTAACTGATATATGATAAAGTTAAGGTTTCCATACCTTTGTTCATGGGACTCCCCCTGCCAAACTGCCCTTCCCTGCCTTTTCTTCTAGTGAACTCTTATTTTCCATTCATCTCAAATCTCTGCAGACTCCCCTGAGCCTCTCCCTCTCCCTCTAGGCTGATCTCCTTTTGAATGCCCTTATCACCTGTGGGGGCCTCTCCTAGCATTTGCACTATGGTTATTTATGTACATATATTTTCTCAGTAGAGAGGAGGCATTATATAAATATTTGAAATGTAGAATTAGAGATGCCATGAAGTAGGACTGAGCAATATGTTCTCTTAAATGCTGCTCCCCGTCCCACCCAGAATCTTTAATTTCTTCCTCTCTTAGGGTTCCATCCACCTTATCTAAAGACGTGCTCCAGTCTTCCCAATCTTGAAAACACTTTGGTTTGCTCTTGCTTCCCCTGTGAGCTACCAATTCTCTCTACCCTTGACTCTGTATTTGATTTTCCACCTATAGGAAATACGGTGTAAGGTAAGGGGGTATCAAACAGGCTGGCATCACATCTGATCTCTACCACATACTACCTGTGTATCTTTGGGCACCTGTCTCTGAACTGCTGGACCTTCATCTGTAACATAAGAATAATCATCTACATTGTACAGAATTGTGGGGAGAGTTGAGTGTGGTGATGTATTCAAAGTGCATGGCACAGAGTAGGTGCTGGATACATACAAGTTCCCTTGCCATTCTGATTCCCCCCCCTGCCCACCCTCCCTCCCTTCCTTCCTTCCTCTCTCCCTCCCTCCCTCCCTCCCTTCCCTCTTCCTTCACATTCTAGGCACTGGACTAGTTTAAGAGACAAAGTTTCATTAAGTGTGATTTCCCTCCTCCCTTCACTCCTCAATGGGATCTACTCCAAGCTTTAATCCTTAGAGGAATTTGCAGTTCCAGTACAATATTTCTCAAAGATCTCATCCACTTTCACAACTTCAAACTTCAACTCACAGTGAATTAATCACTCCCAAATTTACAAATCAAATCTAGGGCTGACTCTCCTCCTAAATGTCCTGCCCCAGCCATCCCCAACTCCGGGGGGGGCCTCCCCCTGGAAGTCCTACAGTCAGCTGCCCTCCTCTTCCTCCCAAAGCAGGAAATACTCGGTAAGCATAGGGATCCATCCAAAATCCCTGAAGGGTAGTAAGGAATAGGCAAGATGAAAGCCCCGCCCTCACCAAATAATGACAGCTATTAAGCCACAAGATGCTCCCTCTTTCTTAACAAAGTTGACTTAAGTTGGTAAGGTGTTCAGTTATGATGCTGTGTATAAACCAGCACAGTGAAGTCTCTAGTCAATATTACAAACCTTGGCCCAGGAGATAAGGAAGACAGAAACTAGGCGAGTGAGCGTGCATTTTCAGCCTTGGTGTGTATTTGAGGAATTCTGGGCTGCGACCTTGGGAGCACTCCCTCCTGCACCAAGGGAACACATTTATCCCTCTCCTTAGGTTGAGCCTTAGGCCCTGGCAGTCCTCAGAAGCACCTCCCCACAGGTCCTTTACAGTTTTTTCTAAATGCCTAGCTTGTTGTCAGTGGGTCCCAGTTCTCTGCGGCAATAACCCTGCAGTCCCGACAATGCACTTGTGGGAGGCTTTCTATGGAAGGCCCCACTCCACCCCCATGGCCCTTCTCTCTTTCTTGGAGAAAGGGACCACGTGCCACCAGTCAGGCCCCGTGCTCAGCTCCCCCAGTGGACCCACCGCAGAAGGGCAGAGGGCAGAGGGCAAAAAATAACTCATGAGAACCAAAAACAAAACCCCATTGGAACCACAAATGAAAATGGCTTAGGGAAAAAGGGTCCTGAGATGCTTGGGCTATTAATAAAGTCACATGGGCCTCAGCCCTCTCGCCCTCTCTCCCAGGGAGCAGGCCTGGCCAGCTCATGGCCAGGCGTATTCATTCTTGGGAAGGCCCCAATTCACCAGATAAAATGTGCCCCAGACCCTATTCATTCTGCAAGCCCCTCCCAGTGTGTGCACATTCTCTCTCTCTCTCTCTCTCTCTCTCACACACACACACACACACACACACACACTCACACGCACACACCACTTCTTGACTTCTTGTCTATCAAGTCTTCTAGGCACTGCCTTACCTTTACCCTATTGTTGGTCAGCCCAGTGAGGGAAGAAGGCACAGAGCAAATGGTAATGTAGAAAGGCTTGGAGACTCCTGAAGACTTGGTCAGAGTAACTATGTCTTTGCCTTTACCCTCTATGCCCTGGGAAGCTTGAACCACAAGGACTTGAACTATAATCCCATCAGGGACAGACAGGCACATACACTTGCTCACAGACTGATGGGAAAAGAATCCCTAGAACTTCCTTCTACAGAGTTGTCTGCTGTCTTCAGCTTGAGTAATTTGGGTAGTCAGTGGATTTATCACTTCCACTCCTTGTTCACATTTTCTACTACTTCTCTCCTCTTCACTGCGCCTCCCCCATGTCCTGCCCCAGGATCATGGACAACCTAGGGAACATTCTAGAATGGGCTGCGCCAGAAGAGCCCTTCCCAGCTCACATCTTGGAAAACCACATGTGAACCAATTAACACCTCTCAGCCGTGAAGAAGCTCTGAGTCACCAACTCATAATCAAGGTTTTGAGAGCAAGATGGGACCACACAGGGTCATCCTGCCCAGCCCCCTACCTTCAGGGAGAGATGCTGTCAAGCTGTTGCATAGATGAGGCTACGGTTACAGCAAAAGCCTCCAGCTGGGGCAAATGCTATACTGGTCTGCACGTCTGCTGGATTCACTTGCTTCCTGAGAGTGTCATAGCCTTGGGTTTTGTCCAGGGTCCTCACCTCCTGATACCCTCTGAACCAACTTAGGGTGGGGAATAGAGGCACAACATCCCAACCATCCCATCATCCCACTGACATTTAGCTTGGTCAAGGACCCCAGAGTAAGCCACTCACAATTTGATTCAGGAATAGCATATTTTTATTAGCATAGTCAGGAGATTAAGTTTCACCCAATCCACCCCATGTGGTACAGAGAGGAAGTGTGGCATAGTAGAAACAGTGTTAGATTGACCTGGGTATGAGTTTCTGCTCTGCCCCTTGCAAGTGGGATGGTTGACCTTGAGCTACGCATGTAACTTCTTAGAGCCTCCATTTCCTGATCTATATAATGGGAGTGATAGTGACTCCTCACATGTATGTTGTGCAAGTTCCTTGAAAACTCTTAAGTGATTACTGTTAAACTCTGTATGCCTCTGGCAGCCTAGTAGAAAATGGTGGCAACTGCTCTGCTTTGCACATGGTAGATGTCTGTTCTTCCACCACCGGGTCCCCTGGCAGAGCTCTAAGCACACAGTAGGCATAGAAAATTATTTGTTAAATGAATGAATGATGAGCTCATATCAACCTATGATTTCAATAGCCAGATGCCTTCAACATGGTCCCCTTTCATTTTAAAGCTGATGATTTGTCTTGGTGTTGGTTGGACTCTGTGATCTGGAGTGTAAGAAGTTCTTAGCTTTGGTTCAGGGCTATTTAGACCAGAAATATCAGACTAGGCTGCTTGGTATAGAGTGAGTGCAGGCTACCTGTGATGTGAACACTGCTGTGAGTCGATGTGAGCACCTCTCACGCCCCATAACAACAGACGTTGTAAGAGAAGCACCTCGCCAAGAAAGCCAGGAGCCCCTGGTGGTGGGCAAGGCCCCAGTAACAAGGCCCATTTAGTAGGAACCAGGAGTGCTGCATGCCTTTTCTTGTTCAATGCACACAAGTCCTCTGTGGGGTGGGTGCTTTTTTGATCCTCATATTATAGACAAGAACACTGAGCTTCAGAGAGGTTAAGTCACTTGCTGAAGGTCACCCAGCTCTTAAATGGAGGAGCCAGGATTTGGAGTCTAGACCCTGACTTTAAAACACTTGCTCTTTAGCTGCTCTGCCCACTCTGAGTCACATTGCAGAACCAAAGAACCAGTCGCAGAGTCACAGATTGACAGCCCTGGATGGACCCAGCCCATACACCTTGTTCTGTGCACTAGGCCCAAAGGCATTCACAGATTAGTGGCCACACAGGGTCTACAACCCAGGCTTCTATCTTCTAAGTCAGCTCTTTCGGCAGACCCCCGCCCCATTCCTTCTCCATTCCTGCTGCCCATGGCCAGATTCCCACCGCTCACTCTTCCCACTGCCCCAAGGTCCTTCCCAAAGCAAGAGAAGTCATTTAGGAGGAACTGAGATTCAACGTGGGCCCGAGCACACAAATCATTTCTGCTGGAGACCGAACAGATGATTCACATCATGGGGACTCGCAACATTAATAATTGGGTTGCCACAGGGGATGGTAAAAACTCTTAATCTTAAAAGCCGTAAAATTTCAATAGATTGCACCTATCAGGGACGACAGCTGAGACCAAAGCTGAAAGGATAAACTAATCAGACTCTATGCCCTCCTTTTGCAACAAATATTTTATAACACCCTCTATATTATCCTGAAATGAAATTCATAAAAATATAGGGGGCTTCTCTGGTGGCGCAGTGGTTGAGAGTCCGCCTGCCGATGCAGGGGACGCGGGTTCGTGCCCCGGTCCGGGAGGATCCCCCATGCCGCAGAGCGGCTGGGCCCGTGAGCCATGGCCGCGGAGCCTGCGTGTCCGGAGCCTGTGCTCCGCAACGGGAGAGGCCACAACAGTGAGAGGCCCGCGTACCGCAAAAAAAAAAAAATAAATAAATAAAAAAATAAACTACTACACACATAATTTCAAAAATTCAATTTAATGCCTTAATAATAAGAAAAAGGAGAAATAAAAAAATATATATGTGTATATATATACTCACATATATGTTATATATATAATATATATTCAATTACATAGTCAAAATTCACTATTACACTAAGAGACATAGCGAGAGCTATGTGGCCAAAGCCACTTCCATTCTAGCCAAGAAGCACCTTCCATGCTTCCCAAGGGGCAGCAGCCAATCCCAGACTTGACCAACCTTGAACTTTTCAGGTAGAGGCTGTTCCAGCCAGAGGGAGGAGAAAGCAGTGCTTGGATTATCTGTGAAGCTGAGCAGCCCACGCTTAGGGCACCAGCCAAGCAGGAGAGAAAAGTTATGTTTGGAAGGATTTTTTTTTTTAAATATTACAGTAGTCATCAGAGGAAACAATCAGAACTCTCCTGCACCTTCTTACATTCTTTTATGATTTAGTCCTAGTTTTATTTTTGAACTACATATGTGGGGTGGGGGTGGGAGGATGCTGTAAACCTTTCCATGCTTAGAATAAAGTATCTGTCAGTGGTTAATGGTGCAGCCTTTGGAGCCAGACTGGCTGCCTCTTACTAACTATGTGACTTTGGGCAAGTTACCACTTCTTTGTGATTCATTTTCTCCCTCCATAAAATGGGAGAATAATTTAGTACTTACCTCATAAGATTTTGAGAAGATTAAAGAGAGTTAATATACAAAATGCATATGGAAACACCCTAAGCATGTTGTAAGTAATATGAGTACAGCTATTAGTAGTCATATTCGTCTTATTATTATTGCCACTAAGGTCTTATTCTGGCCCTAGGAGAGACGATGGGAGCAAGGTCATGGCTGTATGTTCCCAGACCTCAAAGGAGTCAGTAGCACTTGGGTTTCTGAACTCTGTGATTGAGAAGAAAAAGCAAGAGGGTTTACGGGTGGGAGGAGTTGAAGAACACTGGTTTATACCAAGTGTCCACTCTCCCTCTTCTAGGCAGGGCCTTGCTCTTGGACACTGAGGGTATAGAAATGGTTTGTAGGCTAGGAGAAGTGACTGGGGGAATCCCATTCCTGGGAGGGTAGGGGGAAGGTTGGAGTTGGGTAGCTGAAGCTAGGAGCTGTTGGAGATGTCAGGAAGGTGCTTGGTGCCAGTGGCTGGCCTGCCTGAGGTTGGCCTCCTATGCGTCTGTGTGCGCATGTGCACGTGTGTGCGTGTGCATGGGTGTGTGTGCATGCACGCACGCACATGCACCCATGGGCCTGTCATAGGTTCCTGAGGTGGCAGACTTCAGGGGCCATTGAGCAATCTATCCCTTTGGTTAAGGAATGAACATTAACATTGAGCCCACCCATACTATGATGACTTTGCTCTTCCTAGTTTTCTGGTTGCATTCAGGAATTCCCTGGAGAATTGGATCATTTCTTCAACGGGTCAGGAGACCCAACCCTGTGCCAGGTCCTGCACAGAGGAACTAAGATGTTGTTGACATATATTAAGATCCTACTCTGTGCCAGGCCCCATCCTGAGCACATTATATTTATAACTCACTTAATCTTATGGGGCAGCCATCACTGTTTTTATCATTCTAGGGGAGGAAACTGAGGCATGGTCACTTAATAACTTGCCCAAATATACGCAGTTTGTGACAGGGCTGGAATTTGGATGCAGGAAATCTGGCTCCAGAGTCCACAGTTCATGGTCTCAACCCCCAGTCTCTGCCCATGGCTTCACCCTCCAGGCATGTGTGAGATAGTGGTGTGGAGGGGTGAACAATTAAGTAGGTAACTCAGACAAGAGCCACAGCTGAGGTCCAACAGTGAGGCAGAGGACCTCCAAGGAAAACAACCAGTTTCACATCCAGGGTTCTTCTCTTCACAGCTCCAAGAGAGGATGCTCTTATTGTTCTTACTATAGCTTCTTCTGACTCCTGCCCCATCTAGGGTTTTACCTTTTGCCATTTCCTGCTGGAGGAAAAAGGGGTGGATATGATAATCACCTCCACTGCAAAGAGGACTCTCCCCACCCACAGATTCCATGGCAACAATCTTAGACCTTCTTTTGCTGTGTCTTGGTTGATCAGGGAGGAGGGAAAGACCGAGGCACTGGTGTGGTTGCTTTGTTAAGTTTAGGCACTTGTTGTTTTCTAGAATTGGCAATGACAAGTGTGGAGTCACCTGTCCAATTAGCCCTATGTGGCAGAGAAGATGGCATCATGTGTGATAAGTACAGTATAGATTTGTCCCATCTGCCCCTGTATTTGCTCTTGGGACCTGAGCTTAGCAAAGAGGTAGATCATGAGATGGGGTGTTAGGAACTAGTCTCAAAAAGCCAACTCTTTTTTTTTTTTTTTAAAGGGCTTCAAATGCTTGACTTTTTGTTTGTTTGTTTGTTTGTTTGTTTATGGCTGTGTTGAGTCTTCATTTCTGTGTGAGGGCTTTCTCTAGTTGTGGCAAGTGGGGGCCACTCTTCATCGTGGTGCATGGGCCCCTCACTATCGCGGCCTCTCTTGTTGTGGAGCACAGGCTCCAGACGCGCAGGCTCAGTAGTTGTGGCGCACGGGCCTAGTTGCTCTGTGGCATGTGGGATCTTCCCAGACCAAGGCTTGAACCCATGTCCCCTGCATTAGCAGGCAGATTCTCAACCACTGCGCCACCAGGGAAGCCCAAAAAGCCAAGTCTTAAACACAAATGAGTCCACCCCTGTGCAAGTAAATTCCCATTCTTCAACAAGACCACTGGCACAGGGACCGTCAAGGAAAATTGCCTGCTGGCTTTGGGTTCTGTTGGCTTTTGACTCCAAACTGCCTCTCCCGAGCTCCCTGAGACTTCAGAGCATCCCACTTGCTTTCTGGTTTTCCATCCTGCCCAGATACCCCACTCCAACTGTATTAGTGAAAGTCTTGGTTGCAAGCAACAGAAACCAACTGTGGTTAACTTAATAGCGAAAATCATTCCTTTGAAGGGTACTGGGTCACTCACTGAATCAACAAGAAGGCTGAAGAACAGGGCAGAGTCAGGAACAAAGGATGGCAAGGGCTCAGCCAAGTCCATTGGAGGAACAGCCAGCCTGGGCTGCTGCTGCAGCCACCATTGCCACTGGACACCCTGCTGCCCTGCTGGAGCCCATCATCCCGGACACTTAGCAGCCCCCAACTCTCAACTTCAACACTGCTGCCAGGAATAATCCCTGATGGACCCTTGAGCCTTTGCATGGCCTCTCTAGATTCCAAGTCCCAGGCAGGTGTCCACGATTGGCTGCACTTAAGTCCCTGCTAATTCTCTAGATGTCAGGGGTGAAGAAAGGGGCTATCTCTCCCCCACTCAGCTTCCATAGTTGGAAAAGCCTTGCTGCTCATTGGCTTTGTTATTTCTCCACAGATAGAAAGGGGTGATGGGAGGCAAACATATGTAAAACCTGCCTTACTGCAAATTCCCCTGAGGAGTAGACATTGTCTTTGTTGGATGGAGAAAAGTAGCCCTGGCCTCTCCCATGGTTTCTCTATCACATAAAACAAATAATTTACATTTTAGCTAAGCTAATTTAAGTATGGTCTTTGTCATCTTCAGCCAAAACAATCCTGACTCTTACTTCCATCTCCCTACCTGTGGTTCTCAACCAAGGACAGCTTGGTCCCCACTGGGGACCTTTAGAAATGTGTGGTGTTTGTTTGCCATTTAGCAAATGTTGACTAAGGCACTGAGAATCTTGAAAGTCATGGCACAGTAAGACACAGTAAGAACTGTCCTTACTCAAATGCCAACAGTGCTGCTGTCGGGAAACATGGCACCTGCATCAACCATGACGGGCATCACTGGTCTACTTCTTCAACTCAGTCTGCCCACTGAGGTTGGCTGTGGCTTCATTATTGTCAAGTCAGAGCAGAGCTGTGGCCAGTTCATCACAGCTGGCATTGGGGATTTGCCCTCCCTGATTACAGATCCATTCCTTTTTGGATAGCTAAGGAAACTGAGACAAGGAGAAAAAGCAGAGTTTACCCAAGGTCACACAGCTCAGTGTAGAATCAGTTCTTTGGTCCCAGCTGAGGGCTCTTTCCACACCACTCTGCCGCCCTTGCTCTTTTCACTGAGGCAGACTTAGATGATCTGGACTGGCTTTGTAGTGTTTCCAGGAGCCTCCCTGAGAGCTTCCTGGTGATGGCTCACAGGCTCGAGGCAGGGCCCTGGGCGCCAGTGTGCCACCTGCAGATGCCGACAGTAAGACAGAGAGAGAGGTTGCCTGCGGAAGGGGCTAAACTTTGTGGGCAGAGCTGGCACCAGCAAAAGGGATAAACCGAGAGCTGGAATCTCACTCGGGGGGAGGGCGAGGGTTGAGGATGATTTGCAGAGACTTGAAGCTGTTGCTTCAACCAGATAATCACACAGGAACTAATTAGCACCTTCCTTCCCAGTGCAGCCCTCTCAGGGAAGGGGGATGCTCAGTGAAGAGAAACCCATTAATTCCTTTATCAGAAAGCGCTGATAAGCACCCGTAGAAGGTATTGCTCTAAGGCTCCCAGCTAATCCAAGAGGTCTGTGTGGTGAAGGGTGTGTGTCTCACCCCAGAGAGCAGAGCATGACTTTGAGCCTGAGCCTGGCCCGCGGCCCCAGACTGCCAGCAGCTAGGGGCTCTGGTCCCCCAGGGAGACTCCGCCCTTGCAGTTCAGCAACCCCAAGCCTGGGTCATTGGGAGTCAGGGAGTCCGCTGGCTGCCGTGCCCGCCCAGCCTCACTGGGGAGTGAGGGGTCCTGAGGGAGGCGGTCTGGGCTATTTCCCAAGACACAATAGCACCATGAGGATTTGATGTGGTGTGTGCCTCTTCTCACTGGGATTATTATCATGCCCATTTTGTGGGGGAGGAAAGTGAGGCTCAGAACACATTAAATGTCTAGTCAGGGACCTCTCAGGTAGGGAGACGCCAAAGTCCAACTTGAACGCAGGTCTCCTGCCCAAAGTCCCATGTTATTCCCACCTTTCTCTGATATGACTCTGTAGGGTCTGGAGGAAATGCTTCCAGCCAGGCAGCCCTGGGTTCCGGTCCCAGGCTCCTTCCTTCTTTAGTGCTTAGGGCCAATTCCTTCATTTCTTTGAGTGTTGGTTTCCTCGTCAGTGAAATGGGTCTGACAACACCTACTGAACTGGTTATAAGGAGGAACACATGTCACAGATGACACATAGACCACCTAGAACAAAGACTGGTCTTCATTATTTTAACTCTCTAACGCACCAGTTTTCAAAATGGTTTTTAGCTGCAGAAGTTTCAGTTCAAATGTAATCTTATAGAGATGCCCAATGTGCAAATAGTTAAAGTACTTCTCAGGAGGGAGGCTGGTGAGAGGCTCAGCCCTGCTCTCCACTGCAGACTCTGCTAACACCCAGAATTCCTCAGAGCACAGTTGGACAACCTGGATCTGAGAGAAGCAGGACATTCTGAAGTCTCAAGGGCCTCTGCATAAATGTTCACATTAAAACAAATTGTGTCCTTTTAGCTCACAGAGGACATTAATAACCAGCCATCAGTGGCCCATACATTGGAGCTTTTCTTCCAGAAAGAGCTAATGGATAGACACAAGTCCCTCCCGCCTTGTTCTCAGAAGGTTACCTGGCTAGGGAAGAGGGAGGGAATATTATCCACATAAATGGGACCAAACCCATGACCTTGGCATCCATCGCTTTAACCCCCGGGCTAGGCAGCCGGTCGTCCATTATGGTGATAAATGTCTACACTTTGTGTACATTTTGTGTAGACACATTTCTTTCTGGCCTTCCAGGAAAGCAGAACATCACAATAATAATAGCATGTTGCACTGGATAATTATAAAATGGCCTAGAAAGGGTGGAATGCCTTTCCTAAGGACATATCCAAAGACAAGAGCAGGGTTGGGAAATACTGAGGCCTGGATCCCAGGAGGTAACATGTTAGCAGAACACACCCTGATTACTCAGGAGACACGTGAAGGAGAAGCCATCAGCCTTGGAACACCTGATCACGGAACTTTCCTGGAGCCAGAGTTAAATGTTTGTTCATTTCTGTTATTTACAAAAGGTGGCCCAGAATCAGTAGCTGTATTGGCCTTCTTGGAGGTCGGGATAGAAGGAATGGGATGGGAAAGGGACATTTGTCATGGATTCTTCCTTCTGTGAATTTAGTTGTAATTATTAGAGAGGCTGTTATAACCCATGGATATTTGAACTCCTGCCTCTGCCCTCTCCTCTGCCAACTTGACTGCTCAAAATTCAACGAATATAGATGGAACGCCTACATGTCTACTAGGTGTCTGGTACTTGCTGGGCACATCTTAGGTGTTATTTCATTCAATCCTTGAAACTTCCCAGCAATTCAGGGACTCTTGTTCCAATTTATGGACATGAAACTGAGGCTCAGAGAGGTGTGAGGCCTTAGTCTTGGCCTCACAGCTCTTGGGTGCCCAAGATTCGAGCCCAGGTCTGTCTGAGTTTAAATCCAGTACTTTTTCAAGCCTTCTCTATGAAAGTTTTCCAGAAAAATCCTACCTGTGTTCTGCTATCCTAGATGCTACCCAGAAAAACAGCCTAGAAGATTCAGCCTAGAGGGACAGAACTGGAGAATGGGGAGACTTGAGTTCTAGTTGGTTCTAATTTTAACCAGCTACCTCCTTTCTCTAGATCTCCGTGTTCTCATCTGTGAAGAAGAGGGAGTGGTTCTCTAAGCCACTTCCTGCTCTACCCTCTCCACCCCATGGCTGCCTGTGCATATCTGAAGCCAGTGTGCTTGCTTCTGCTTCACAGTCTAATGTGTCGGTGTGTCGGCGGGCTCCCACGCCCTGTGCCCGGCCTGTCCCCAAGGAGGGACGCCAGGCCTGCTTCCTCCCTCCCCTTGAGCTGTGGCTGCTCCCCTGGGTTCCCAGCTCAGCAGAGCCTGGCCGACCTGCACTCTGGGGAAGTAAGGAAGGAGTCAGGAGCCGGGAAGTTGGCACAGCCCCCTGGCGGCTGTGGAGGTTGTAGACTTTGCTCCACAGATGTCTGGGGTGGGTGCTCCCAAGCCAGGTGGCTCCTGGGCTGTTTTCACAAACTCAGCACTCACTGTCTCTGGGAGTATCATCGCCCGCATGCTGTTCTCAGCAATAGCAGAATTGCTGGACTGCTACACAGGCAAGGGCAGTGGTGAGGCGAATGGGAAGCACTCGCCTCAATAAACTTCCCATGGGAGTTTATTAGTAAAAGAAGGCCCTTGGAGGTGTCAGGAACACAATGCAAAAAAAAATTGCCATAGTCCCTGCCCTCATGGAGCTTTGTGTGATAAGGGAAGAAACGGACAATAAATAGGCAGATAAATAAATATATATATATATGTGATCTCAAATTGAGAAAGTGCTAGAATGGTAAGAAGCAGAGTGGATGGAGAATAAAGGGATGGGAGTGACAGCGGGGGCTGAGGGAAAAGCTGCTGTTACAGCAAGATTGTCAAGGAAGCTCTATTTGAGTTCAAAGTCAAGGAACCAGCTGGGCCAAATGTTGGGGAACAGCCTGAGGCAAAGTCAAAGCCCTAACACAGGGGTCAGCAGACTTTTTCTGTAAAGGTCAGATAGTAAACACATGAAGCTTCATAGTCCATAAATGTCTGTATTGCTGGTGTTCCAATAAAACTTTACTGACAAAAATTGGAGCAGACATTATGCTGTCAGCTGGTGCCCTAAAAGAAGAAAGAACTGGGTGTGAGTCAGGAAAGAATGAGGCTGGCTAACAGGGACCAAGGAGGGGAGGGTCTCAAGGTGAGGAGGAGATAGAAGGGAAGGTTGTGGAGAACCTTGTCCATAAAGATAAGGAGTTTGACTTTGTTTCTAAAGGCACTGGAAAGCCACAGTAAGGTTTTAAAGCAGCAAAGAGACATGATTTTGTTTCTATACTTTTAAAAGATTACTCTGGCTGCCACGTGGAAAAAGAACTGGAGAGAGGAAAGAGGGGACACAGGGAGACCTTTCATCTACTGCAATAGTTGAGGGAGAGATACTGGTGGCCTGGCCATCGGGTGGAGATGAAGAAACGTGGGAGACTTTGAGATCGGATGTGCAGGTAAATCGACTGGGCTTGCTGATGGAGGAGGCACGTGGGACTGGGGAAGAGGGAGAGCTCATGTGTGGCACCCAGGTTTCTGGCTAGAGCAAGAGAGTGAATTTAGTGAGCTGTAAAAGACAAGAAGTGGAGGGCCTGAGGTCAAGGGAGACATTTGGGGATGGAAATCAAGATTTTCATCTCAGACATGCTAAACTTGAGATCCTTATGAGTTGCCCAAGGGGAGAAGACCAGTAATAAGAATGAGTCAGGACCTCGGAGGAGGCGTGTCTCGGGCCTCAACGATGCGCCTCCCTCCCCAGTACCAGATGCCCCGCCCCCCACCCCCACGCCCCTGCCCCTGGGCTGCTTGCCCTGCCTCCTAGCAGGACCATGGCAGGGTGACCTCCCCACAGTCATAAAGCTTCGCTGCCACTGCCATTGCCTCATCTGACCCCTCTGGCTGACTCTCCAGGGATAAGGGTCAGGCTCCATCAAGACGTCCATGCCACCTGCCATGCCAGGGCCTCAGTGGCTCCAGAGCCCAGGTCCAGCTCATCTGGATTCCTGGAGTCTCCGACTACCCCGCTGCTGCCCAGAGGGGCCCAGTGATGCGACCAGAAAGTGCAAAGGACTTAAGTGACAAACTTTAACCAACACGAAACAGAAGATGAGAAGGAACTGGCAGATGAAATGGTCACCTCTCCGCAATACGGCCTTTCTGAAGGGTTCACATGTTCAAGCAACCAGCCACACGTTCTCTTGTGAAGCTGCGGCAGGCTCCACAATACACCGCCTTACGTTTGCTTCCTTCCTTCCTTCCCTGCTTCATTTCCCTTCATCCCCCAGTCCTGTTTCCCTGGGATTATATCCTCCAATAAAACATTAGCCTCTGAGCTTCAAATCCTGTTTATAGGGGACCTGGGCTAATACAAGGAGTTTAGATGCCAACTATAGTAAGCATCCTTTATTTAATATTTCACAGACATTTAAAAAGCACTTGTTATATGCCAGGTATTGTTCTAAGTGTCTTAAAGAAATTAACTCATTTTATCCCCAGAGCAATCCTATGATGAAGGTATTACTGTTATCCCCGTTTTACAGATGAGCAAACTGTGGCAGAGAGTTTAAGTAGCCATATAGATTAGTGCTAATACAAACATAATGCAAGTCACATATGTAATTCTAAATTTTCTAGTAACCACATTTAAAAAGTAAGAAGAAATAGGAGAAATTAATTCTATATTTTATTTAGCTTAACGTGTCCAAAATATTACCATTTCAATGTAATCAATAGTAAAAGTTTTAATGAGATATTTTACCTTCTTTCTTGCACAGTAAGTCTTTTCAATCCAGTGTGTATTCTATAACTACAGTACATCTCAATTGGCACTAGCCACACTTCAAGTGCTTAATAGCCACTTATGGCCAGTGGCTACCCTACTGGATGTTGCAGAAATAGATGGTATGTTCCAAGGGGATAGAACTAAGTAAGTGGATACACGTTTCTTCATTCTTCTCAATTCTTTTGTAATTATGGCTGTATATCTATCAACAACGGCTGACCAAAAAACAACAACAACCAGTGAACACAGAACAGATAAATGTTATAGATAACATCTTGAAAATAGATGTTTTTAGTTTGAGTGTATCTTGCACATATATGCTAATGCTTGAGATTTTTTATACTGCACACAAATAAAATTTGGGTATTTTCTACTATTAATGTTGTTTCTATTTTTGTGGTTGAAATAAACTCAGTTGAATTCAGTTTCAGTGATTATTTGCTGAATCCTTGCTTTATGCCAGGCACATGCCTCGTGCTGAGACTATAGCAGTAGACAAGATGGATGAAGTCTCTACTCTCAGGGAGCCTACAGTCTGGTAGGAGAGTAGGCCCAGTAGTTATGATGCAACGACAAAGCAGTATAACAGTTGTTGCAAAGGGGAGGGGAGTACGCCTGACCTGGAGTGGAAGGTTAGGGAAAGCAGCAGGGAAGAAATGATGCCAAACTTGGACCCAAAAGATGAGTAGGAGTTAAATGAAGAGAAGTGGGGGTGTACAGTGGAGCCTGGATGTGTTACAGGCAAAAGCAAAGCCTGTGCAAAGGACAGATAAAGAGAGCAGGGCACATTCAAAGACCTGACATAAATTCTTGGCAACCAGGGCAGAATACAAGGCGGGGTGCAGCAAGAAGTGAGGCCAAGGAGTGAAACAAGAGATGGCAGGGGCAGTGGGGGCATGGAAGCTTTAATTTAAAGCTTCATCATTTCTCAGAGTGGTTCCACTGAGTGCATCAAATTCACTGGAGACGCTTCTGCAAAATGGGAACTTCTGGGCTCTTTCTAGGGCTGGGAGGGGTTTTGGAATTACGATGCTATTTACTTCTGTATTTGTTTGAAATCTTCAATACTAAAATTTTTTTAAATGATTTCCATGGCATTCATTCATTCATTCATCCGACAACGTTTGCTGAGTACCTAATACATGATCGGAGAAAATGTTTCATGCCGAATAGGGATCTCCTTAGAGTGGAGGAACAAAGGCAGGGACAAAGGCTTCTTTGGAGGTAACTTCAAGTCATGTCTCACAGGGGTCAATGTTAAGGCACTCTCTTTAGTTGACTTGGTTTCTTTTAAATGATAGGGAGTACTCAGTGATATCTCCCAATCTGAGGAAGTCATTAGCTCCTCTGGACAATGAACGGTCAAATCAATCAAAGAAAATTGCAGGAAATTTTCACAAAGCTGTGGAGGGGAAAACAAGCATCAGATGAAGTTTAGAGGTGCTCACAGTTCAGGTAGATGGACCTGGAGTAAAGAATCCAATGAAACTTACAGGCTGATGAGCTCTGAGCCATAGCCACAACCCAGGAAAAGCATCCAGGAGGCATCATACTCTATCACTGTAGAATTGGCCCCCAAAGCCAGTGAGGCCTGTTCAGAATGTTATTAGCTAAACCCAAATAATATTCAACCCTGGCAATCAAAAGAAGCCAGGCTGAGGACAAGCCAAAAGGATGGAGGCTGCCCCATATCTCTAATTCCTTGTGGTCATCAATTGCAAGACATACCATAACTTTAATAACAGATCTGGGGGGAAAACCCTACCCCATAAAAAGTGCACCCTGATAATAATAATACACATCCTAATTTCAACTACACTACATAGTGAAAAGTGTCTCCCTGAGAATCCGTGTTATTTATTGAGAGCCTACACTGCAGCAGAATATCTTATAGCCTCATTTTATTCTAGTCACAATCCTCTGTGGAAACCTACAGGTTTGATCATTTGCTTGGGGTTATCAAACACCCTAGTAAGTGGCGAAGCTGGATTTCAAATTCGAACACAGCTGTCCGCTGGGGTAACACAGGACATTTCAGAGGGTAATCAGGCAAAAATAGTAATCAGGAAACCACTTTGCAGATCTTCAACTTCCATGGGCCGTCTTTCCTAAAATGGAATTACCTGGGAATAAGACTGAAGTCACACGCTTGGGCTCTCCCCACTTTGCAAAACCCAACATAGGGAACAATTCTCTGGAAGATTTCATACCCACAGAGCCTGTGGTACTCCTGCACTGGCAGTGGGGAGAAATAAAAATTTTCATTTAATAACTTTGTTTTTCTTTCTTCCTGCTTCATCAAAGAATGCATACTCGAGGGAGAGTCCTATGAGAGCAAAAAGAAAACGTACTGAATGCTAAAAATGGCTTTCTCCATTTACTTAAATATGATCAATAAAATACTTTGAAGCATCAAAAATAATACATCAAGACAGAAATCTGTAGAGGATGTGGGAATAGTAATACACATTCAGGGAGATAAAAGGATGTAAAGTTTCTGAATGTTAAATGAACTTTTTCATACATTTTTAAGTGGATTACAGTGGGTATCAAATCATAGATGGTATATTTCATGGGATAAATCTTAAAGTGTGATGTAACAGCTAGTTTTAAATGTCAATATTTACAATATGCCAGAAATCACACACTCTACAGCTATTTAAGCTTGTACAAACAATTTCTAGCATTCATTTTTTAAATGTGCCAGAGATGGGAGTGGATAGTTTTAGAAAATTATGTTTGGGGTACATACATAAGCAAGCAAAGTTAGGATTGCTGCCCCTGCCCATCTGATGGAATTCTATGCTTTTTTTCACTTCTCTTAGTTGGCCTCAATACTTGGGTAATAATAACACCAAAGGCAATGAGGCTTGGGGATGGGAAAATGGGGAAATGTTAGTAAATTTTTAGTTATGAGTAAGTTCTGGGGAGCTAATGTACAGCATGGTGACTATAATTAATAACACTGTATTGCATACTTGAAATTTGCTAAGAGAGTAGTGAGAACATCTTATGTGTTCTCACTACCAAAAAAATGGTTAAAACAGGCAATGAAAAAACAAGCAACTTTTTCTTTTGAATCTAGGAAGTAGGTAGGAAACTAACCTATATTGATTGAGTGTCTACCATGGGTCTGGCCCTATCAGGGGCCTTGCATCCCTCAATATTTTTGTTTGTTTGTTGTTTTGAGTGTTATTTTATTTATTTTTCTATACAGCAGGTTCTTATTAGTTATCTATTTTATACATATTGGTGTATATATGTCAATCCCAATCTCCCAATTCATCCCACCACCACCCTCTCTCCACCACTTTCCCCCCTTGGTGTCCATACGTTTGTTCTCTACATCTGTGTCTTGCCCTGCAAACCAGTTCATCTGTACCATTTTTCTAGGTTCCACATACATGCGTTAATATACGATATTTGTTTTTCTCTTTCTGACTTACTTCACTCTGTATGAGAGTCTCTAGATCCATCCACATCTCTACAAATGACCCAATTTCGTTCCGTTTTATGGCTGAGTAATATTCCACTGTATATATGTACCATATCTTCTTTATTCATTTGTCTGTCAATGGGCATGACCTGGCTATTGTAAATAGTGCTGCAATGAACATTGGGGTGCATGTGTCTTTTTGAATTATGGTTTACTCTGGGTATATGTCCAGTAGTGGGATTGCTGGGTCATATGGTAATTCTATTTTTATTTTTTTAAGGAACCTCCATATTGTTCTCCATAGTGGCTGTTTCAATTTACATTCCCACCAACAGTGCAAGAGGGTTCCCTTTTCTCCACACCCTCTCCAGCATTTGTTGTTTGTAGATTTTCTGATGATGCCCATTCTAACTGGTGTGAGGTGATACCTCATTGTAGTTTTGATTTGCATTTCTCTAATCATTAGTGATGTTGAGCAGCTTTTCATGTGCTTCTTGGCCATCTGTATGTCTTCTTTGGAGAAATGTCTATTTAGGTCTTCTGCCCATTTTTGGATTGGGTTGTTTGTTTTTTTAATATTGAGCTGCATGAGCTGTTTATATATTTTGGAGATTAATCCTTTGTCTGTTGATTCACTTGCAAATATTTTCTCCCATTCTGAGCGCTGTCTTTTTGTCTTGTTTATGGTTTCCTTTGCTGTGCAAAAGCTTTGAAGTTTCATTAGGTCCCATTTGTTTATTTTTGGTTTTATTTCCATTACTCTAGGAGGTGGATCAAAAAAGATCTTGCTGTGATTTATGTCAAAGACTGTTCTTCCTATGTTTTCTTCTAAGAGTTTTATAGTGTCCGGTCTTACATTTAGGTCTCTAATCCATTTTGAGTTTATTTTTGTGTATGGTGTTAGGGAGTGTTCTAATTTCATTCTTTTACATGTAGCTGTCCAGTTTTCCCAGCACCACTTATTGAAGAGACTGCCTTTTCTCCATTGTATATCCCTGCCTCCTTTGTCATAGATTAGTTGACCATAGGTGCATGGGTTTGTCTCTGGGCTTTCTATCTTGTTCCATTGATCTATATTTGTTTCTCTTTTTTTATTAGTTTCTGCTTTATAACAAAGTGAATCAGTCATACCTATACATCTGTTCCCACATCCCTTCCCTCTTGCGTCTCCCTCGCTCCCACCCTCCCTATCCCACCCCTCCAGACAGTCAAAAAGCACCGAATTGATCTCCCTGTGCTATGCGGCTGCTACCCACTATCTATCTACCTTACATTTGGTACTGTATATATTTCCATGCCTCTCTCTCGCTTTGTCACAGCTTACCCTTCCCCCTCCCCATATCCTCAAGTCCATTCTCAAGTAGGTCTGTGTCTTTATTCCTGTTTTACCCCTAGGTTCTTCATGACATTTTTTTCCTTAAATTCCATATATATGTTTTAGCATACAGTATTTGTCTTTCTCTATCTGACTTACTTCACTCTGTATGACAGAATCTAGGTCTATCCACCTCATTACAAATAGCTCAGTTTCGTTTCTTTTTATGGCTGAGTAATATTCCATTGTATATATATGCCACATCTTCTTTATCCATTCATCCGATGATGGACACTTAGGTTGTTTCCGTCTCCGGGTTATTGTGAATAGAGCTACAATGAACATTTTGGTACATGTCTCTTTTTGAATTATGGTTTTCTCAGGGTATATGCCCAGTAGTGGGATTGCTGGGTCATATGGTAGTTCTATTTGTAGTTTTTTAAGGAACCTCCATACCGTTCTCCATAGTGGCTGTACCAATTCACATTCCCACCAGCAGTGCAAGAGTGTTCCCTTTTCTCCACACCCTCTCTAGCATTTATTGTTTCTAGATTTTTTGATGATGGCCATTCTGACTGGTGTGAGATGATATCTCGTTGTAGTTTTGATTTGCATTTCTCTAATGATTAATGATGTTGAGCATTCTTTCATGTGTTTGTTGGCAGTCTGTATATCTTCTTTGGAGAAATGCCTATTTAAGTCTTCTGCCCAGTTTTGGATTGGGTTGTTTGTTTTTTTGCTATTGAGCTGCATGAGCTGCTTATAAATTTTGGAGATTAATCCTTTGTCAGTTGCTTCATTTGCAAATATTTTCTCCCATTCTGAGGGTTGTCTTTTGGTCTTGTTTATGGTTTCCTTTGCTGTGCAAAAGCTTTGAAGTTTCATTAAGTGCCATTTGTTTATCTTTGTTTTTATTTCCATTTCTCTAGGAGGTGGGTCCAAAAGGATCTTGCTGTGATTTATGTCATAGAGTGTTCTGCCTATGTTTTCCTCTAAGAGTTTGATAGTGTCTGGCCTTACATTTAGGTCTTTAATTCATTTTGAGCTTATTTTTGTGTATGGTGTTAGGGAATGATCTAATCTCATACTTTTACATGTCCCTGTCCAGCTTTCTCAGCACCACATATTGAAGAGGCTGTCCTTTCTCCACTGTACATTCCTGCCTCCTTTATCAAAGATAAATTGACCATATGTGCGTGGGTTTATCTCTGGGCTCTCTATCCTGTTCCATTGATCTATCTTTCTGTTTTTGTGCCAGTACCACACTGTCTTGATTACTGTAGCTTTGTAGTATAGTCTGAAGTCAGGGAGCCTGATTCCTCCAGCTCCGTTTTTTGTTCTCAAGATTGCTTTGGCTATTCGGGGTCTTTTGTTTTCCAAACAAATTTTGAAATTTTTTGTTCTAGTTCTGTGAAAAATGCCAGTGGTAGTTTGATAGGGATTGCATTGAATCTGTAGATTGCTTTGGGTAGTAGAGTCATTTTCACAATATTGATTCTTCCAATCCAGGAACATGGTATATCTCTCCATCTATTTGTATCATCTTTAATTTCTTTCATCAGTGTCTTATAATTTTCTGCATACAGGTCTTTTGTCTCCTTAGGTAGGTTTATTCCTAGATATTTTATTCTTTTTGTTGCAATGGTAAATGGGAGTGTTTTCTTGATTTCACTTTCAGATTTTTCATCATTAGTGTAGAGCAATGCCAGAGATTTCTGTGCATTAATTTTGTATCCTGCTACTTTACCGAATTCATTGATTAGCTCTAGTAGTTTTCTGGTAGCATCTTTAGGATTGTCTATGTATAGTATCATGTCATCTGCAAACAGTGACAGCTTTACTTCTTCTTTTCCAATTTGGATTCCTTTTATTTCCTTTTCTTCTCTGATTGCTGTGGCTAAAACTTCCAAAACTAAGTTGAATAAGAGTGGTGAGAGTGGGCAGCCTTGTCTTGTTCCTGATCTTAGTGGAAATGGTTTCAGTTTTTCACCATTGAGGACAATGTTGGCTGTGGGTTTGTCATATATGGCCTTTATTATGTTGAGGAAAGTTCCCTCTATGCCTACTTTCTGCAGGGTTTTTATCATAAATGGGTGTTGAATTTTGTTGAAAGCTTTCTCTGCATCTATTGAGATGATCATATGTTTTTTCTCCTTCAATTTGTTAATAAGGTGTATCACGTTGATTGATTTGCGTATATTGAAGAATCCTTGCATTCCTGGAATAAACCCCACTTGATCATGGTGTATGATCCTTTTAATGTGCTGTTGGATTGTGTTTGCTAGTAGTTTGTTGAGGATTTTTGCATCTATGTTCATCAGTGATATTGGCCTGTAGTTTTCTTTCTTTGTGACATCCTTGCCTGGTTTTGGTATCAAGGTGATGGTGGCCTCGTAGAAGGAGTTTGAGAGTGCTCCTCCCTCTGCTATATTTTGGAAGAGTTTGAGAAGGATAGGTGTTAGCTCTTCTCTAAATGTTTGATAGAATTCGCCTGTGAAGCCATCTAGTCTTGGGCTTTTGTCTGTTGGAAGATTTTTTATCACAGTTTCAATTTCAGTGCTTGTGATTGGTCTATTCATATTTTCTTTTCTTCCTGAGTCAGTCTTGGCAGGTTGTGCATTTCTAAGAATTTGTCCATTTCTTCCAGGTTGTCCATTTTATTGGCATAGAGTTGCTTGTAGTAATCTCTCATGATCTTTTGTATTTCTGTAGTGTCAGTTGTTACTTCCCCTTTTTCATTTCTAATTCTATTGATTTGAGTCTTCTCCATTTTTTTCTTGATGAGTCTAGCTAATGGTTTATCAATTTTGTTTATCTTCTCAAAAAACTAGCTTTTAGTTTTATTCATCTTTGCTATCGTTTCCTTCGTTTCTTTTTATTTATTTCTGATCTGATCTTTATGATTTCTTTCCTTCTGCTAACTTTGGGGGGTTTTTGTTCTTCTTTCTCTAATTGCTTTAGGTGCAGGGTCAGGTTGTTTACTCGAGATGTTTCCTGTTTCTTGAGGTGGGATTGTATTGCTATAAACTTCCCCCTTAGAACTGCTTTTGCTGCATCCTATAGGTTTTGGGTCGTCGTGTCCCCACTGTCATTTCTTTCTAGGTATTTTTTTATTTCCTCTTTGATTTCTTCAGTGATCACTTCGTTATTGAGTAGTGTATTGTTTAGCCTCCATGTGTTTGTATTTTTTACAGCTCTTTTCCTGTAATTGGTGTCTAGTCTCATAGCATTGTGGTCAGAAAAGATACTTGATACAATTTCAATTTTCTTAAATTTACCAAGGCTTGATTTGTGACCCAAGATATGATCTATCCTGGAGAATGTTCCATGAGCACTTGAGAAAATTGTGTATTCTGTTGTTTTTGGATGGAATGTCCTATAAATATCCATTAAGTCCATCTTGTTTAATGTATCAGTTAAAGCTTGTGTTTCCTTATTTATTTTCATTTTGGATGATCTGTGCATTGGTGAAAGTGGGGTGTTAAAGTCCCCTACTATGAGTGTGTTACTATTGATTTCCCCTTTTATGGCTGTTAGTATTTGCCTTATGTATTGAGGTGCTCCTATGTTGGGTGCATAAATATTTACAATTGTTATATCTTCTTCTTGGATCGATCCCTTGATCATTATGTAGTGTCCTTCTTTGTCTCTTCTAATAGTCTTTATTTTAAAGTCTATTTTGTCTGATATGAGAATTGCTACTCCAGCTTTCTTTTGATTTCCATTTGCATGGAATATCTTTTTCCATCCCCTTACTTTCAGTCTGTATGTGTCTCTAGGTCTGAAGTGGGTCTCTTGTAGACAGCATATATATGGGTCTTGTTTTTGTATCCATTCAGCCAATCTGTGTCTTTTGGTGGGAGCATTTAGTCCATTTACATTTAAGGTAATTATTGATATGTATTTTCCTATTCCCATTTCCTTAATTGCTTTGGGTTCATTATTGTAGGTATTTTCCTTCTGTTGTGTTTCTCGCCTAGAGAAGTTCCTTTAGCATTTGTTGTAAAGCTGGTTTGGTGGTGTTGAACTCTCTCAGCTTTTGCTTGTCTGTAAAGGTTTTAATTTCTCCATCAAATCTGAATGAGATCCTTGCTGGGTAGAGTAATCTTGGTTGCAGGTTTTTCTGCTTCATCACTTTAAATATGTCCTGCCACTCCCTTCTGGCTTGTAGAGTTTCTGCTGAGAGATCAGCTGTTATCCTGATGGGGATTCCCTTGTGTGTTATTTGTTGTTTTTGCCGTGCTGCTTTTAATATGATTTCTTTGTGTTTCATTTTTGACAGTTTGATTAATATGTGTCTTGGCGTATTTCTCCTTGGATTTATTCTGTATGGGACTCTCTGTGCCTCCTGGACTTGATTAACTATTTCCTTTCCCATATTAGGTAAGTTTTCAACTATAATCTCTTCAAATATTTTCTCAGTCCCTTTCTTTTTCTCTTCTTCTTCTGGAACCCCTATAATTTGAATGTTGGTGCATTTAATGTTGTCCCAGAGGTCTCTGAGACTGTCCTCTGTTCTTTTCATTCTTTTTTCTTTATTTTGCTCTGCATCAGTCATTTCCACTATTTTATCTTCCACCTCACTTATCCGTTCTTCTGCCTCAGTTATTCTGCTATTGATCCCATCTAGAGTATTTTTCATTTCATTTATTGTGTTTTTAATCGATGCTTGATTCATCTTTAGTTCTTCTAGGTCCTTGTTAACTGTTTCTTGCATTTTGTCTATTCTATTTCCAAGTTTTGGATCATCTTTACTATCATTATTCTGAATTCTTTTTCAGGTAGACTGCCTATTACCTCTTCATTTGTTAGGTCTGGTAGGTTTTTATCTTGCTCCTTCACCTGCTGTGTGTTTTTCTGTCTTCTCATTTTGCTTATGTTACTGTGTTTGGGGTCTCCTTTTTGCTGGCTGCAGATTCGTAGTTCCCATTGTTTTTGGTGTCTGTCCCCAGTGGCTAAGGTTGTTTCAGTAGGTTGTGTAGGCTTCCTAGTGGGGGGGACTAGTGCCTGTGTTCTGGTGGTTGAGGCTCGATCTTGTCTTTCTGGTGGACAGGTCCACGTCTGGTGGTGTGTTTTGGGGTGCCTGTGGCCTTATTATGTTTTTAGGCAGCCCCTCTCCTAATGGGTGGGGTTGTGTTCCTGTCTTGCTAGTTGCTTGGCATAGGGTGACCAGCACTGTAGCTTGCTGGTCATTGACTGAAGCTGGGTGCTGGTGTTGAGATGGAGATCTCTGGGAGATTTTCACCACTTGATATTATGTGGAGCTGGGAGGTCTCTTGTGGACCCGTGTCCTGAAGTTGGCTCTCCCACTTCACAGGCACAGCACTGACTCCTGGCTGCAGCACCAAGAGCCTTTCATCTACCCGGCTCTGAATAATAGGGAGAAAAAGTAGAAAGAAAGATTTAGTAGAAGTAAGAAAGAGAGAAAGAAAGAAAGAAAGAAAGAAAGAAAGAAAGAAAGAAAGAAAGAAGGAAAGAAAGGAAGGAAGGAAGAAAGAAAGAAAGAAAGGAGGGGCGGAGGGAAGGAGCGAGGAAGGGAAGGTAGGAAAAAAGAAAGAGAAGATAAAGTAAAATGAATAAAGTATGATAAAATATAGTAGCGTTATTAAAATAAAAAAGTAATTATTAAAAAAAATTTTAAAAAAACGGACGGATAGAACCCTGGGACAAATGGTGGAAGCAAAGCTATACAGAGAAAATCTCACACAGAAGCATACACATACACATTCACAAAAAGAGAGCAGGGGGAAAAAAATCTTAAATCTTGTCCTCAAACTCCACCTCCTCAATTTGGGATGATTCGTTGTCTATTCATGTATTCCACAGATGCAGGGTACATCAAGTTGATTGTGGAGCTTTAATCCGCTGCTTCTGAGGCTGCACAGAGAGATTTCCCTTTCTCTTCTTTGTTTTCACAGCTCCCAGCGCTCAGCTTTGGATTTGGCCCCACCTCTGCGTGTAGGTCGCCGGAGGGCGTCTGTTCTTTGCTCAGACAGGACGGGTTTAAAGGAGCCGCTGATTCGGGGGCTCTGGCTCACTCAGGCCGAGGGGAGGGAGGGGCACGGAGTGCGGGGCGAGCCTGCGGCGGCAGAGGCCGGCATGACGTTGCACCAGCCCGAGGCGCTCCTTGCGCTTTCCCGGGGAAGCCGTCCCTGGATCCCGGGACCCCGGCAGTGGCGGGCTGCACAGGCTCCCCGGAAGGGGGGCGTGGACAGTGACCTGCGCTCGCACAGAGGCCTCGTGACGGCGGCAGCAGCAGCCCCAGCGTCCCACGCGCGTCTCCGGGGTCCGCGCCTTTAGCCGCGGCTCGCGCCTGTCTCTGGAGCTCCTTTAAGTGGCCCTCTTAATCCCCTCTCCTCGAGCACCAGGAAACAAAGAGGGAAGAAAAAGTCTCTTGCCTCTTCGGCAGCTCCAGACTTTTCCCCAGACTCCCTCCGGGCTAGCCGTGGTGCACTAACCCCTTCAGGCTCTCTTCCCACCGCCAGCCCCAGTCCTCTCCCTGCGCTCCGACTGAAACCCGATACCCGAGCCTCAGCTCCCAGCCCCGCCTGCCCCGGCGGCCCGAGCAGACAAGCCTCTCGGGCCGGTGAGTGCCTGAGGGCACCGATCCTCTGTGCCGGAATCTCTCCGCCTTGCCCTCCGCACCCCTGTTGCTCCGCTCTCCTCTGCGGCTCCGAAGCTCCCCGCCTCTGCCACCCGCAGTCTCCGCCCGCGAAGGGGCTCCTAGTGTGTGGAAACCATTCCTCCTTCACGGCTCCCTCCCACTGGTGCAGGTCCCGTCCCTATCCTTTTATCTCTGTTTATTCTTTTTTCTTTTGCCCTACCCAGGTATGTGGGGAGTTTCTTGCCTTTTGGGGTTCTGAGGTCTTCTGTCAGCGTTCAGTAGGTGTTCTGTGGGAGTTGTTCCACGTGTAGATGAATTTCTGATGTATCTGTGGGGAGGAAGGTGATCTCCGTGTCTTACTCTTCCACCATCTTCCCCCGGGAATCTCTGATCTATATTTCTGTTTTTGTGCCAGTCCCATATTGTCTTGATTACTGTAGTTTTGTAGTATAGTCTGAAGTCAGGGAGTCTGATTCCTCCAGATGCATTTTTTTTCCCTCAAGACTGCTTTGGCTATTCAGGGTCTTTTGTGTCTCTATAAAAATTGTGAATTTTTTTGTTCTAGTTCTGTAAAAGAATGTCACTGGTAATTTGATAAGGATTGCACTGAATCTGTAGATTGCTTTGGGTGAAGACATTTTCACAATATTGATTCTTCCAATCCAAGAACATGGTATATCTCTCCATCTGTTTGTGTCATCTTTGAATTCTTTCATCAATGTCTTATAGTTTTCTGAGTACAGGTCTTTTACCTCCTTAGGTAGGTTTATTCCTAAGTATTTTATTCTTTTTGTTGCAATGGTGAATGGGATGGTTTCTTTAATTTCTCTTTCTGATCTTTCATTCTTAGTGTATAGGAATGCAAGAGATTTCTGTGAATTAATTTTGTATCCTGCAACATTACCAAATTCATTGATTAGCTCTAGTAGCTTTCTGGTGGCATCTTTAGGATTCTCTATGTATAGTATCATGTCATCTACAAACAGTGACAGTTTTGCTTCTTCTTTTCCAATTTGTATTCCTTTTATTTCTTTTTCTTCTCTGATTGCTGTGGCTAGGACTTCCAAAACTATATTGAATAGTAGTGGCGAGAGTGGGAATCCTTGTCTTGTTCCTGATCTTAGAGGAAATGCTTTCAGTTTTTCACCATTGAGAATGATGTTTGCTGTGGGTTTGTCATCTACGGCCTTTATTATGTTGAGGTAGGTTCCCTCTATGCCCACTTTCTGGAGAGTTTTTATCATAAATGCGTGTTGAATTTTGTCAAAAGCTTTTTCTGCATCTATTGAGATGATCATATGGTTTTTATTCTTCAATTTGTTAATATGGTGTACCACCTTGATTGATTTGTGTATATTGAAGAACACTTGCATCCCTGGGATAAATCCCACTTGATCATGGTGTATGATCCTTTTAATGTGTTGTGGATTCTATTTGCTAATATTTTGTTGAGGATTTTTGCATCTATATTCATCAGTGATATTGGTCTGTAATTTTCTTTTCTTGTAGTATCTTTGTCTGGTTTTGGTATCAGGGTGATGGTGGCCTCATAGCATGAGTTTGGGAGTGTGGGTTCCTTCCTCTGCAATTTTTTGGAAGAGTTTGAGGAGGATGGGTGTTATGTCTTCTCTAAATGTTTGATAGAATTCACCCGTGAAGCCATCTGGTCCTGGACTTTTGTTTTTTGGAAGATTTTTCATCACAGTTTAAATTTCAGTACTTGTGATTGGTCTATTCATATTTTCTATTTCTTCCTGGTTCAGTCTTGGAAGGTTATACCTTTCTAAGAATTTGTCCATTTTTTTCCAGGTTGTCCATTTTATTGGCATAGAGTTGCTTGTAGTAGTCTCTTAGGATGCTTTGTATTTCTGCCGTGTCTGTTGTAACTTCTCCTTTTTCATTTCTAATTCTATTGATTTGAGTCCTCTCCCTCTTTTTCTTGATGAGTCTGGCTAAAGGTTTATCAATTTTGTTTATCTTCCCAAAGAACCAGCTTTTAGTTTTATTGATCTTTGCTATTGTATTCTTTGTTTCTATTGCTTTTATTTCGTTCTGATCTTTATTATTTCTTTCCTTCTACTAACTTTGGGTCTCTCGTTCCTTTAGGTGTAAGGTTAGATTGTTTATTTGAGATTTTTCTTGTTTCTTGAGGTAGGCTTGTATTGCTATAAACTTCCCTCTTAGAACTGTTTTTGCTGCATCTCATAGGTTTTGGATCATCATGTTTTTGTTGTAATTTGTCTCTAGGTATTTTTTGATTTCCTCTTTGATTTCTTCAGTGATCTCTTGGTTATTTAGTAATGTATTGTTTAGCCTCCATGTGTTTGTGTTTTTTACGTTTTTTCCCCTGTAATTGATTTCTAATCTCATAGCGTTTTGGTCAGAAAAGATGCTTGATATGATTTCAATTTTCTTAAATTTACTGAGGCTTGATTTGTGATCCAAGGTGTGATCTATCCTGGAAAATGTTCTGTGTGCACTTGAGAAGAAAGTGTAATCTGCTGTTTTTAGATGGAATGTCCTATAAGTATCAATTAAATCTATCTGGTCTATTGTGTTATTTAAAGCTTGTGTTTCCTTATTAATTTTCTGTCTGGATGATCTGTCCATTGGTGTAAGGGAGATGTTAAAGTCCCCCACTATTATTGTGTTACTGTCAATTTCCTCTTTTATAGCTGTTAGCAGTTGCCTTATGTATTGAGGTGCTCCTGTGTTGGGTGCATATATATTTATAATTGTTATGTCTTCTTCTTAGATTGATCCCTTGATGATTATGTAGTGTCCTACCTTGTCTCTTGTAACATTCTTTATTTTAAAGTCTGTTTTATCTGATATGAGTATTGCTACTCGAGCTTTCTTTTGATTTCTATTTGCATGGAATATCTTTTTCCATTCCCTCACTTTCAGTCTGTATGTGTCCCTAGGTCTGAAGTGGGTCTCTTGTAGATAACATATATATGGGTCTTGTTTTTGTATCCATTCAGCGAGCCTGTGTCTTTTGGTTGGAGCATTTAATCTATTCATGTTTAAGGTAATTATCGATATGCATGTTCCTATTACCATTTTCTTAATTTTTATGGGTTTGTTTTTGTAGATCCTTTTCTTCTCTTGTGTTTCCCACTTAGAAAAGTTCCTTTAGCATTTGTTGTAGAGCTGGTTTGGTGGTGGTGAATTCTCTTAGCTTTTGCTTGTCTGTAAAGCTTTTGATTTCTCGGTCGAATCTGAATGAGATCCTTACTGGGTAGAGTAATCTTGGTTGTAGGTTCTTTCCTTTCATCACTTTAAATATATCATGCTACTCCCTTCTGGCTTGTAGAGTTTCTGTTGAGAAATCAGCTGTTAACCTTATGGGAGTTCCCTTGTATGTTATTTGTCATTTTCCCCCTACTGTTTTCAATAATTTTTCTTTGCCTTTATTTTTTGTCAGTTTGATTACTATGTGTCTCAGCATGTTTCTCCTTGGGTTTAATCCTGCCTGGGACTCTCTGCACTTCCTGGACTTGGGTGGCTATTTCCTTTCCCATGTTAGGGAAGTTTTCGACTATAATCTCTTCAAATATTTTCTCAGGCCCTTTCTCTCTCTCTTCTCCTTCTGGGCCCCCTATACTGCAAATGTTGTTGCATTTAATGTTGTCCTAGAGGTCTCTTGGGCTGTCTTCATTTCTTTTCATTCTTTTGTCTTTATTCTGTTCCGTGGCAGTAAATTCCACCATTCTGTCTTCCAGGTCACTTATCCATTCTTCTGCCTCAGTTATTCTGCTATTGATTCCTTCTAGTGTATTTTTCATTTCAGTTATTGTATTGTTCATCTCTGTTTGTTTGTTCTTTAATCCTTCTAGGTCTTTGTTAAACATTTCTTGCATCATCTCGATCTTTGCCTCCATTCTTTTTCTGAGTTCCTGGATCATCTTCACTATCATCATTCTGAATTCTTTTTCTGGAACGTTGCCTAGCTCCACTTCATTTAGTGTTTTTCTGAGGTTCTATCTTGTTCCTTCATCTGGTACAAAGTCCTCTGCCTTTTCATTTTGTCTCTCTTTCTGTGAATATGGTTTCCCTTCCACAGTCTGCAGAACTGTAGTTCTTCTTGTTTCTGCTGTCTGCCCTCTGGTCCCAATTAGTCTTAATTTGGAATGTAGAGAACATACCATGGGAAGCACACAGGCAGTTGTTAAGCTACTCCCCTGTATGATAAAATTCTTGAATTATTGCATTATAAACCGGTCTGGGGAGGAAGGTGCCATCCGGGAGCACGTACGGGCTGTGCGGTGCAGGCGGGGGGCAGGGCTGAGCGGTGGTGGCGGCGCTGTGCTAGGAAAGGGACTGGAGCAGGGGCACGCCGAGGCGGCGATAGCAGCAGCGGGGACACTGGAAGCAGCGGGCGGGGAGGGTGGAGGATCCCGAGCTGCTGTGCAACGTGCGCTCACTTCCCATCTCTCCATCGGTCTTTATTGCTCATGGTGGGCACTATTATCCCCGTTTTACTGATGAGGAATCAGAGGCTCAGAGTGATAAATGAGTTGCTAATATGACTACAGCTGCCTTATGGCTTATAGCTCTAGTAAGCACTAGAGCCAGTGTTCAGCCCGCTCTGTTTTCATCCAAAGCCAGTGTTTCTCCATAGTACGATGCTGCCTCGAAAAGTCAGAGAAAAATTTAAGTCCACACTATTGTATTTCTTTCTCTGATTAGTACGATGTAAGCCACAGGACCCTACCCAGTTCTAGGCCCCAGTCTCCATAACATTCCCCAAGGCCAGGGGCATAGCCACCCTCTAGCGCTGGGGCAGCTGGTTGGAGGTCAGGTGGCCAGCTTCCAAGAGAGCAAAGCCAAGCCCCCTCCTTGCCTCCTCCCACTTTCCTCTCTGTCCAGGGTCTACCCTGAGGCTGTCCCAGATTCTCACGCCTCCCAAGCCACAGTAATCAAAGGAAGGGAGGAAAACAGTGGTGAGCTGGTACCCCTCGGGCTGAATGGGTATTTTGGTTGGATGTTGAATTTACCTGGAATGCCCTCATGCTATTTTGGGAAGGCAGACATCCTAGGGAAACAAAGAAGTGGAAAAGAAAACAGCTAAAGCAAACTCTAGAGCTCAGTTTTGGCCAAACAAACCCCACACAGCCTAGGCAGGCCCTGGAAGCCCAAGTCAGGCCTGCGAGCAGCTAGGGCTGCAGGTGTCCACTTTACCGGCGGGGAGCGGGAGATGTAGGAAAAGGGTCCTGCTGCAGCCCCCAGGTCAGTGACAGGATGGGAGAGGGGAGCACAGCCTGGCCTGTGTTGGAATTTCTGCTCCATCATTTATCAGCTGGGTGACCTCAGGCAAGTAGACTCACATAGAAGAAGGAGAGATTCCTAGCAGTTGCCCTGGGGTTTCTGGGAGAAAGCAAATTAAATGCCAGGACCATAGCATGTTTTGTTGCTAGTAGAATGCTGACAAATACTGGCTATTCCTGCCTGAGCTCCGAGGGGACTAGTTAGTACTATGTAAACTGTGATTGTCCTTCTTCAATCTCTTGTCTCCAAGGAACAAGGAACACAGACAAACTCTGCATGCAGCTTCTCCAGGAACTAAGAGAAGAAGCATTTTTCCATATTCGTCTCTTTCCCACCAGGGTTGGGGAAAACTCCTTTCTGAAGTGGGTCTGAGTTTGTGCACTAGAGCAAACAGAAATAACTGTAATAGAAATGAAGGGTTTAGACATGTTGATACTTATTTCAGGTGAAAAATTTTCAACTCCTGGCTTATATGACAGTCTCTTCATCAAAGGGTCAAAGAGAAGGAGTAAAAGGAGAAAATCACATTTTTAAATGAGATTGGGAGTAAAAATGGAAAAAACAGGCAGAACAAGTGTTGGTGAGGATGTGGAGAAATCAGAACAGTCATACACGGCTGGTGGGGATGTAAAATGCTGCAGCCACTTTGAAAAACAATTTGACAGGTTCTCAAAATGTTAAACATGGAATTATCATGTGACTCAGTATTTCCATTCCTACTCATCTACCCAAGAGAAATTATTATGTGTGATAAGTCACAAACTTTTCCATGAATGTTCATAGCAACATGATTCCTAGTAGTTAGAAAATGAACCAACTCAAATATCCATCAACTAATAAATAAATAAAGCAAAGTGGTATGTCCGTACAATGGAATATTATTCAACTACAACAAAAGGAATGAAGTATGGATGCAGGCTACAACATGGATCAACTGTGAAAGCATTGTGCTAAGTGAAAAAAAAAAAAAAAGCTAGACACAAAAAGCCAGCCACATATTGTGTGATTCCGTTTATATCAAGTGTCCAGAATAAGCAAAGCCATAGCGACAGAAAGTAGACTAGTGTTTTCCAAGGGCTTGAAGGAAGAGGAAATTGGGGGTGACTTCCTTTTGGGGTGATGAAAATATCGGGGATTTGTAAAGTGGTGATGGTTACACAACTCTGAAGAGTCTAAAAACCACTGAGCTGTATTTTAAAGGCTGAATATTATGGTAGGTAAATTATATCTCAATAAAGCAGGAGAGAGAGAGCAAGAGATTGGGAGATGTCAAGTCCAGGACATAAAAAGTAATAGAATTTTCTTTAAAGGAACAGGAGAAATAAAAGCTTGCACTGATGAGAATTCTAGGTTGTAAGGAACAAGTATCTGATAAAAAATGTTTACCAGTTGGGAACAGTCACTGGGGAGAATTTGTTTAGAAGAAAACCTGGGAAAGAGAAAAAGAAAAAAATTCTGTTGGAATGAAAAGGGAGACCACATCCCTTGCAAGCTCCCCATGTGTAGTTTGATTTTGGTTTGTAGCCTGGGATCTTCCCATGCATCTTATCAATATATAGTATTTTGGTTCCAAATGGACCCTGAAAGACATAATTTATTTATTAGGGATTTATTGGGAATTCGTTGTACGCTACAAACTGTGTGAGCATGGCGGGGAAAGAGGGGCTGGGTCAAACCCAAGAACTGCCTGCTGGCTGCCCCCGAGCCCTCCAGCCTCTGAGCTCACCTTTTCTTTTCTTTTAATGTCCAGGGCACCTGCCTAGCCCTCCCACCCCACTAGTGGTTATCCTTCCTGCCCAACCCCTGGGACTTCTGCAGATACACTGCTCTCAATCCAATGTCTTGTTTCCAGTGAATTCTTTTTTTTTTTTTTTTTTTCGGTACGCGGGCCTCTCACTGTTGTGGCCTCTCCCGCTGCGGAGCACAGGCTCCGGACGCGCAGGCTCAGCGGCCATGGCTCACGGGCCCAGCCGCTCCACAGCATGTGGGATCTTCCCGGACCGGGGCATGAACCCGTGTCCCCTGCATCGGCAGGCGGACTCTCAACCACTGCGCCACCAGGGAAGCCCCTCCCGTGAATTCTTGATCAACACTCTCGCAGGTCTGTCCCCTGGAGCCGCCACCTGCTCTCCATGTGGCTTCACCTCACACATGGCACGTCCCTCTCCCTGAGTTCCCGGAAGAAGTACTGGCAAGACTATTGGTCTATCAACTTCTACCATTTGGTAGAAATAGGGGGGATGAGGTAGAGCAGAGAAGGAGGAGAAGCCAGCAGGTGCCACGGAAAACAATAAACAGCGAAGGCAGGAAAGTCTGCTGTTGGGAGTATCTTGCTCCCCTCTTACCCATTTCTCAACCCCTTCCCTCTTTGCATCTTTCCAGACTCTTCTCTTCTGCATAAAGAAAGAATAAGCCATCTCCTTCCTAAGACATCCAGTGGAGCTGGCTAGAGAACATGTCAGAACCTGTAAGCCCAGGAGCTTAGCCTTCCCATCCTAGAAACAGACATCTGCCTGTGCCTTCGTCTGCTGAGCCCCTGGCCCTTGCACCTCACTGTGGTGGGAAGAATACGGCTCCTTGACCCTACCCAGCCCTTCTGTTGTTCAGAAGGAGGTGAGCACATGTTGCTGGGACGGAGTGGGTGAAAGTTATAAGTCAGAAGCTTGAGATATTTTGGGGTGTTTTCCCAATACCCGCTCCCAGGTCCATAGAACTGAACAGATACCTAATTCTAAGGGGGAGAGGAACGGGTGATGGCTAAAGGGTAGACTCTGGGGTCTGACTGCCTGGGCTCGAATCCCAGCACCATCTTCTTGCCACTGTGCAACCTCGGGCGGGGGAGGGGGCTTCCCTTCTCTGAGCCTCTCATCTGTGAAATGGGGTAGAAATGTAGCAGCCGCACACAGTTGCAAGGCTTGTATGAGGTGATGCGTATAACACAGAGGACCTGGCACAGAGTAGGAGCTCAATGAACGCCAGCTGCCAAATTAAAGGAAAAATAATCCTAATGGTGTTGATTCGAAAATTAATAAAAGACCCCAGTTGCCTTGTTCAGTGAGGCACTCCTGGAAACAAAGTTTACGAAGAGGTTGGTATTGTGAAGCGTGTCAGCTCTGCAGCCACAGAAGTGCTGACAAGGCAGCGAGCTCCTGCTGCCTCCTGGTTTGCTGGAGAAGCTCCTCCCGGTCTGAGGGCCAGCGGCCCAGTCCGGAGATAACACAGTGGGCTTGGAGGTGGACATTGTTCTCCGACAGGCCTGGCCCCAGCCCAGCTGGGAAAAGCATTCCCTTTCCTGCATTCCAACAGGCGACAGTCCCGAAAGATAATTAAAAATCAGCTCACAGGGACACTGAGAGAAAGGTGCTGAGTGTGGAGCAGACGGTCCCCTCTGCGTGGTGTAGGGCACAGTCGTCGGCTGGGTAGCTGTCAGCTCTGAACAGAGTTTGTGCCTCTCGATGACTTGTTGGCAATGGGGATCAGAGAGGCTCTCGAAGGTCAATTTTTAGAAGTCGGGTGGAATGCTTGACAAACACCTAGCACTTCACCTCATTTTACCCTGCATTTCCGTGAAGATTCCAGAAAGTCTTGGTTTCAGTGGTGTCTCACAAGGGCCCATGACATGGGTCCTATGCTCACTCTCCCTTCCATCAGTGGAAACATTGAGGGGCAGAGAGACTAAGCAGGTGACACAGTGTGGCAGGGATCCAGGGGTCCAGAACCTCCCAGGTGTGTTCAGCTGTGCGTGCTCAGCCGGACGAACCTCACCACGCAGCAGTCTCTGTGACCAGACGGAGGGTTGACTTAGTCTAGGCCAGAGGCAAGGAAGGTGGCTATGATTTGCTTCCATCCCTGGGACCCTCCAGGGATGAGGCTGCCAGAGGCGACCAAGGCTGCTGCAGGCGGGGCGTTGGCTGTGCTAACCTGTACGAGGGTCAGAAGGTGGCCAGCATGGTGTCTGGATCTGGTCAAGGTGAAGTTTTCCTTCTCATCTGCCCTTTCAATGTCACTGTTTCCAGTTAGTGCCCCTAATGAGGGGTATTCCATAGACTGGCAGGCAGAATGGACCCTGCCCAGCACCCTGTTCTTGTCATTGACTAACACCTCTCCTCCACCACCACTCACATCACACGTGGTCAGAACAGAAGCTGCCATCTTTGTACAATGGGGCAATGGTCAGATTTGATTGGCCCCAATGTAGGACTTGACCTAAGACAGGGATCAAGTTGAGAGAGGACTTATTTTCTCTCCAGGTGTTCCAATCACAGGTAAAACTTGGAAGCTGTAGGCAGTCATCTTCTGCCATGTATTTTGGGAACAGAGAAAAATATAGTGAGAATAAAGTCAAATCACCCTAAGCTCTAATCCAGGCTCCACTACTTACTAGCTGTGTATCTTTAGGCAAATTAATTAGCCTCTCTGAGCCTGATAAATAAGAATACTGATACCTATCACAGAGGGTTGCCAAGAGGCTTAAATAATAATGACGTGTGTATCAGGAGCCAAACACTGAGACGTAATCAATAAATAGTGATCCTCGGGGCTTCCCTGGTGGCGCAGTGGTTGGGAGTCCGCCTGCC
Organism: Mesoplodon mirus; assembly: GCF_964341445.2. Classification (NCBI taxonomy): domain Eukaryota; kingdom Metazoa; phylum Chordata; class Mammalia; order Artiodactyla; family Ziphiidae; genus Mesoplodon; species Mesoplodon mirus. The sequence continues at coordinate 48,759,412 of NC_138990.1, forward strand.
GATGCAGGGGACACGGGTTCGTGCCCCGGTCTGGGAGGATCCCGCATGCCGCAAAGCGGCTGGGCCCGTGAGCCATGGCCGCTGAGCCTGCGCGTCCGAAGCCTGTGCTCCGCAACTTGAGAGGCCACAACAGTGGGAGGCCCGCGTACCGCAAAAAAAAAAAAAAAAAAAAAAAGGGATCCTCCTTCCCGTTTCCTGCCTTAGCTTCCAAGATGAGGTGAGATCAGGACAGCCAGGGTGATGTGGTCCTAATCCACTGTCTACATACAAACAGGGAGCTTAATAGAGCCCAAATACAGACAGGCTTTGCTGACTCGGGATTTTTTTCTACCATGTGAATATATTTATATGAAGATTTTCGTGTAATTCAGTTGCAGAAACACTTGTAAAGGGACACAGAGGTGAATTAAATGAGTTATACTCTCACAGAAGCTGCATGGGACACCCACACATTCTACAACAGTTAGCAGGGCCTGTGACCCGGATAATGTGATGGGATGTTGCTGGTGCTTCCCCAGTCTATGAGGACCCTTTAGGTCAGGAAGGACTCATGTCACCCACTTCTGCTGGAGTGGGTTGTGCTATTAGAAGCCACTAGCAGGATTTTCTGTTGTCTCTCAGCTCCTCTGATGCCCTGAAATCAAGAGAGGTTACCAGAATCTGCTAGAGAAGAGAGGTCATGTGGTCTCATAAACCGAGACAGCAGTGCTGGCATGCTGTGAGGACAGAGGTCTGTGGGCAGCAGTCAGCAGGGCCAGTGAAGGTGGGGCGGGCGAAGAGGTGGTGTCAGCTTACAGACGGGGCCAGGCCAGTGTCGTATCCTCTTATTATTGACGATGCCCAATATATAGTTTGCTCCTATCATGGGCTAGGTCTAGCGCTACATGTTTTCTTTCCATAGATTACTGCATCCTCGGGCAATCCTATGGAGCAGGTACTGTTTATATCTAAACTTCGAATGTTCAGGGAAGTAGAGTCTTGTTCAAGGTCATACTGCTGCTAAGTGGGGGGGCCAGGACCCTAACCCAGGTCTCTGGAAGTCCAGACCCCGACTTGCCGTTTCTGCACGGCTTCTACTATTGAAGCTGAAAAGAGCCTTAGGAATCAGCCCTCTGGGACTCACTATGTGGTCTCTGGACCTGTAGTATCAGCATCACCTGGCAGCTTGGTAGACTAATAGAATCTCAGACCCCAGCCCAGAGCTTCTAAATTAGGATCTGCATTTTAACAAGAGCGCCTGGCGTTTTGTGCACACCTTCAAGTTTGAGAACCCCAGCTCCAGATTTCTCACGTGGTTTTCTCCAATCACTAGTGCCCCAGGACGTTCATAGGAACGAAAAGCTTCATGGTCAAATGAGTTTAGGAAAAGGTGAGTTCAACAAAGCCAAACTGGCCTCTGTGTTCCTGGATCTCTCAGCGCCTTTAACAGGCTGATATATATATTACGATGTGCTAATTGGGGGTGCGATTTACAGTATTCCTCAAACTTATTTGACCCTTGAGACAGTTTTTTTTTTTTTTTTTTTTTTGAGAAGCAGCTTGCCAAACCAGTGTACTAAATAATTCACTTTGGGGAATGACTGATTTAGACCAACTGCCTTAGACACAGCTGTGGAAATGAGGTCCAGAGAAGTTGTGGGTTTGCCCAAGGTGGCAGTCAGCTGGCAGCTGAGCCAGGGCTGTGGGTCAGGCTTGCAGGCTTGGTGGACCATGCTCTTTCCAGGTTTCTGGGCTGGGAGGCCCAGAAATTTCATTCTGATCCTGACCCATCTACCTCCTCAACTTTTTCTCAGCTATGAGAAAGTAATCATGCCCTATGATCAAGCCAGATAGGAGGATGGAGTCAAATAGATGAACGTGTGTCTGAGCTCCTCTCAAGAGGCAAAACCCCAGGCCCAAGATCCCAGAGCTCACAAGTGGAAAGCAAAGGAGGGAACGCAGGTGTGTCTTATTCCCCTGCTCGGGGTTCACGCCCTCCGTGGAGGCGGAGATCCTTCTAAGCTGCATCCACACCAGGCAAAGCTGGGCCTGGAGACTGCAAAGAGTGGATCCTGAAGAAGAAGCTGGGTCTCCCTCGGACAAACCTTGGAAAGCTCAACCACAGGGCGCCCAAAAATGTGAGTCACAACGCAACCCTTGGGAGAAAAAAGGGACAGTGTGTATGTGTATGGGACAGGGCAGGAGAGCTTTTCTGGGCATGTAGAAGGGGGCAGGGATGGAGGAGGCACCCACCACCTGGCTGAGGTGCTCTGGATCTCTGAGAGGCAATTCCTCCAGCTTCTACGAAAGGTTGAGGAGCTGGCAAAAGTTTGCAAGCCCTGCGTCTGGGGATCTCAGGGAGAGGTCCGGTGAGAATGATAAGGTCACAGAGACAACTCCCTTATCTGCCAAAAAAAAAAAAAAAAAAAAGGTTTATCTCCCCTGGGTGCTTCTACCTGCCTTCTGCCTGGACCTTCTGCTGGTTTCCCTTTATTGTGACCCCCAAGACGCTTTCGTGTGATCCTTTGAACTCGGATCTAATCGTTACAGAGTTAAGTGGAAGTCATTCTGCTTGGCTACAGTCACTGAGGGAGCTTCCCTGGAGTAAGTAGGAAAGGAGACAGAGAAAGCCCGACCCACTGGCAGGCTCTGTGCGCGATGCTCTGCACCTAGTATCTCGTTCTCCCAAGAGGCCTGCGAGGAAGCACTATTTTCCTCCTCATCTTTTTCTTTTGCGGTACGCGGGCTTCTCACTGTTGTGGCCTCTCCTGTTGCGGAGCACAGGCTCCAGACGCGCAGGCTCAGCGGCCATGGCTCACGGGCCCAGCCTCTCCACGGCATGTGGGATCTTCCCGGACCGGGGCACGAACCCGCGTCCCCTGCATCAGCAGGCGGACTCTCAACCACTGCGCCACCAGGGAAGCCCCCCTCCTCATCTTATAGGTCAGGAAACGGAAGCACAGAGAGGTTAAGCAGTCAGCCTGAGGTCACCAAGTGAGAGGACCGAGATGTGAACTCACAGCTTTGGGGCTCTAACGCCCTCTTAGGCAGGAGAAATTTTAGTCTGGGGAACCAGACCTAGGGAGACGAAACAAAGTGGGGGACAGCAACATCCATCCCCCCATGAGGGGCAGTCCAGGTCTGGCCCTCCTCACCTGGACCCCTTGGACAACCAGCCCAGCAGCAGAACCACATAAGGTGAGATGCTCAGACCACATCCCTCACTAATTAAATCTGAATCCCCAGGTGGAGCCAAGGCCTCTGCTCATTAAAGCCTCACAGGTGATTCCAACACACAGTCAGACTTGAGAACCAACCTCCTGGCTTTGTAGACAAGGACAACGAGCCCAGGGAGGGGAAGCAGCCCTCCCAAGGACATGCAACCCACACCCCCAGTCAGGACCCCAACCAAGATCTTCTAATTTGTCATCAGCCGGACTGGCTTTTAGGATCACCTCTCCCAATGGCTAACTGTGTAACCTTGAGTCATTTAACCTCACGATGAAAGTTGTAAATGTATTTAAACCCTTTCAATGGCAAAAGTGTTCCAGAAACAACGATGTTTTCCCTACCCAACCCCCATCACAAATTCAGCCCATTTTCTACTATATAACAATGAACAGAGAAGATCCTGAACAAGAGTGGGATTGAGAATCTGACCATACTTGCGGCTTAAGGACAGGGCAGGACTCGGGGTGCCCTGGGAGTGTTACCTGCCCAAAGGAGTCCTGGGGAAGGACCCAGATGTCATACCAATCACCTGTGAGATGTGACTGGGGCGTGAGAAATGGGAGGGAGGGCACAGGGCTGAGATCTCCACTACTGAACTGGAAAGGCAGCCCAGAGCTGGGCAACTCCATCCCGCCAGGAAGTGCGGGTAGTGCCACCAGGTGGACAGTGAGGCTTGGTCTGAAAGGGTCCTGGCAAGGTGCTCTCCAGATAGGGACGGCGGAAAGGCAAGTTAAACACGTGCTTCCCCTGCTGCACGTGCCTTTCCTAGGAAAACCCTAGTATAAATATCCTAAGCTGTTTAACAGTGTTTTTTTCCCAGCCCAGTGGAATTACAGGGGGACTTTCACTTTTTTGGTCCTCTGTATCTTTGATATTTAGCTTTTTCCTAATAACCACTATGCTAATTTTGTCATTAAAAAATGAATTTTAGGGCCTCCCTGGTGGCGCAGTGGTTGAGAGTCCGCCTGCCGATGCAGGGGATACGGGTTCGTGCTCCGGTCTGGGAGGATCCCATATGCCGCGGAGCGTCTGGGCCCGTGAGCCATGGCCGCTGGGCCTGCGCATCCGGAGCCTGTGCTGCACAACGGGAGAGGCCACAACAGTGAGAGGCCCGCAAACCGCAAAAAAAGAAAAAAAAAAAAAATGAATTTTAAAATGCTGGTATAAATATTTGCAGAACACCAGTTACCTATGCTTTCAAATGGACTTTCAGGGAAAATCAGGCATTTGGAGAAAGGTTTTCAAATGATGGCAACCTAGGCACGATTCCGTGCCCTCTCCCTTATCTTGGCTGTTGGAAACGACAGGTGCCTTAGTCCTGGGGCTGCCCTTAGCTCTGCCACTGGGAGCATTTCAGGCCCAATCAGCTCTTCTTTCCCCGCTACTGCTTTGTCATCACAGGCACCCTCTGCCTTCCTCCCCTCTCCACACACCTACAGGAAGACATCCAATCTGCAGGATCAGTTACCCCTTAACACATGATAACTCTCAGGGCAGGAACAGGCAGAGGGAAGAGGCTGTAAAAGGATCATTGTGGGGGCTTCCCTGTTGGCGCAGTGGTTGGGAGTCCGCCTGCCGACGCGGGGGATGCGGGTTCGTGCCCCGGTCTGGGAGGATACCACGTGCCGCGGAGCGGCTGGGCCCGTGAGCCATGGCCGCTGAGCTTGCGTGTCCGGAGCTTGTGCTCCGCAGGGGGAGGGACCGTAGCAGTGAGAGGCCTGTGTACTGGGAAAAAAAAAAAAAGTACCTATTGTGCTAACGAAACTTCACAGTTTTGTACCAGAAAATGACCCAAAGACTGGCTGCCCCCAGACATGACGTAGTGAGGAGACAGCCATTGGGAGCACTTCAAAATGAGAAGCTTTCCGAAAAGGAGAGCAAAGGTGACCTAGGTGCGCAGGGTTCCAGCCTCTGGGGCAACCCCTCAACTCCTCGGTGCTGTTCACCCTGGTCCTGTTGCTGTGCCCAGCCAGACACACCCAGGCCTGGGAACGCTCGGCCAAATCCCATTGTGTGACCCTTAGCTTAGGGGCGGTCGTGGGAGCACAGGTCAGCTGTCGGTTAGTGCGTACGTGCCCTGGGCGCGGGAGACATGCGTCTGTCTGCGTCGTGGGTGAGTGTGAGTCTAGTGCTTGATGTACATACTTTTTGCACAACACGGTCCCCAAATATGCGTCAGCCACCTTGATGCATGCTCACCCAAAGTGAGCATCTGTTCCTCTGCAGCTGGTAGGACTAAATGGGAGGCAGTTTGTCAGAGACCCCAGCATGGTACCTTCTGAAGGAGTCAAAGTGATTTTGACCATTCACGATCTCTTCTTATTCACTGATTTTGGAGAGTAACCCCCTATAAGATGTGACTCCCTTAAGTGTAGGATCCCCAGCTGCTGCTTCACTTGCTGCCAACATTCCTTTATTCTCTTCTCATCCAGCTCCAGACCCTTGTCCCCAAGTTTTGACTCCACCCCAGGCCTTTGCCCGGGATGGAAATCCAACTTCTCCATCACAGGGGATACCCAGGGTATCTGGGTTGGATCAGAGGTCACCAGAATTTGGAAGGAAGTGTCTTCTAATCCTGTAATGGCCTTTAGGATTCAAGGGCCTGGTATTTCATGGAAAAGGCATCACCTTTCTCATGGAACTCAGCTGGAAGGGCTCTGCTTGCAGGTGCCAACCCCTTCATAGCGACAGGAATCTGAACTATGAAGACACTGGATGGGGGACAAGGCCCTGGGCTCTGAGACAGATGAAGTGTTTCTCTGGAAGGAATCTTGGCCTCTTGCAGACCTGGGAAGTGCCAGAGCTTAGCTCCTGAGTGAGGAGAGCTGGTGCTGACAGCTGGGAGTCAGGGCTCTGGGGGGGCACCCCTTGTGCAGGAGCCAGTGGGGCTGGGACAGGAGGAGTTCTTCCACAGGTGTGGGTGGAGGGGAGCTCTGGATTCTGCAGACACCCCCAGGCTGGCCCCTCCAAGGACTCCTGTGCTGTCAGAGCCATTTCACAAGCACCTGCCATGGTTATCAGCTCAAGCCCAGTGCTTCTGGAGTGTGGAGAGAGGGCAGGAGGGCGGGGGGTGGGGGGAAGCAGTGGTGGGCTTCCCTCCAGGAAGCTCTGTGGCCTAGAGGAGCCTGAGAGTCACAGGACACTGTGCATTCACCCCAGAGTTGTTCCCCACCCTGCTGGCTCAGAGCACACACTTGAGGTCTGGACGGATGAGGTTCCAATCCTACTCCTGCTGGGTACCATCTGGGTGCTGTGGACAAGTCACTTGACTTCTCTGAGCCTCGGTCTTCTCACCTGTAAAGTGGGGATAATGAGACCATACTTGCAAGGTTGTTGTAAGGCTACAAGAAAGAAGGGACAAAAGGTGCCAGGTGTGTGGTAGAGTGTGAGCCTGCTGGGATAGGCTGGGCCACACACCGGAGGGGGGCAGGATAGATGGGGGCCCCAGGCAACGAAAAGGCTCGTTGCATCCTCAATGATGTCTTCTGTTTGCTTGTATCTAATAAAGGCTTTGAGGAAAGGAGAGAACTCCCTGTGAGGAGAGGACGGGCTCTAGACCACACGGCGGTGGTGGAGGAGGTGCGGAGGCCAGCATGCGCAGGGACCCGTCCTCCTGGGTGCCATGGGGTCTGCCTACATATTTTTGACATCTCATGTGTCAGGGAAAGACTCCCATTGAGTAAAACCGTTTATTTATGAAATGAAGGGATTGGATGGGCTGAACTTCAAACCCTGTCCAAGTACAATTTGGTGTCTCTGGGTACCCTGAGCCTGAGAACCACCCTATCTATACAAGCACACGTGTACACACATACACACACACAGGGATGCACAGTCACTCACACTGACGCACACATTGCATCCCCAGGTTCAGGTCAGAAGCTGATATTTGTGGAAAGCTATGGGCTTGTGCTCCAGCCTCAGGCACATCTTTGCTGCTGCTGTTAGGGTGAGGAAAGGACTAAGACAGGGACCCCCCCTCTGCTCTGGTTGCTCTGCGTTACCCCAGCAGCAAGGTGGACAGTTAGACCAAGAAGAATGCAACGAAGAGGAGGCTGGAGATCTACCCTCCAGCCAGCACGCAGGGGCATATATAAGGCCTTAGCTTTACTGCATCCCGTACGTACCCTAGAGGGGACAAAATGCTGGGTTCAGCCCAGGAAGGCCCTAGAAGACCAGCCAGTGCCCGGGTCGCACCTTCGTGCTCAGGGTAAAACCAGGGGGATTCAGGGGGTGATACTTAGTCATCTTCCTATAGCTCCCCTGCCCTGGGACCAAGCAGGGTGGCTCCTCATAGTAACAGCATTGAGTCATTAAGTGATTCACCTGTTCACCTCTCAACCATTTCTGAAGCAGACCCATATCCTGCTTTGAGGAAGCTCAGAACTTCTATCCCCCAATGTTTCCTGTACTGCTGACTTCCCAACAGGATGAAGGAGGACTTCTCCTGGAATCTGAGCGTGATGTGGGGAGGCCTCCGTGCAGCAGAGTCCAGTGGAGGGCAATGTTTGCAGCCTCTGGGTTTTGAGTGTCCCCCCAAGCCTTGGAGTAGAGAAGACTCTCCTTTGCCCTGTACCCCCCACACCTTGTCTCCACCCTGTGCCTTCTCAGCTGAGGCCAGGCTGGAACAGAATGTCCTGGCCTCTTTAACTGTCACCTACACGCCCCAGCAACCGTACCACAAGTCAGACCTACATAGATGCTTCCACGCAGCTGTTAATTAATAGACACTGTAGGGACACAGAAGGAAGTGGTTATAATTCTGGCCTGGGGAATCGAGAGAAACTTTGTGAAGGAGGGAAGAGGTGGACTAGGCCTGAGAGGTGGCTAGGATATTGACAGGGGCTGAGGGAACTTTGTTAGCAAAGGCTCAGAGGCAAGAACAAATGAGGGCTGAATGCATTTTGATACAGACCTCAGGTGGCTCCGTGACTTAGGACAAATCACTTCCCTGTACGTGGTTGAAAGCACGTGGTTTTGGAATCCAAAAGATCTGGCCGTGTACTAAACATATGACTTTAGATAACTTGCTTAACCCCTCTGAGCTTCAGTTTTCTTATCTGTAAAATAGAGATATAACCGCCTACAGTAACCATTTCACAGGGTGTCTGAGCTTCGAATACGTTATCACGTAAAGCAACTCACTGCCTGCTCAGTACAAGGTGGGCAGTAACTGCCATGTCTCCTCCTGTTCCTTCCTTCTTTTGGCCTCCATTTTTCCTTCCCTAAAATGACGAAAAGCTGCTCTGCCCCCATCCCACTGACATCCTTCCCAGGGGACTGGTGGGTCCCTTGAGAGAGCCCCATTCCTCAGGAGCAAGCAGCACGGGGTGGGACTGGGGAAAACAGGGCATGAGCTAGGCGGGCATCAAATATACACGATTTTGGGCTTCCCTGGTGGCGCAGTGGTTGAGAGTCCTCCTGTCGATGCAGGGGACACGGGTTCGTGTCCCGGTCCGGGAAGATCCCACATGCTGCAGAGCGGCTGGACCCGTGAGCCATGGCTGCTGAGACTGCGCGTCCGGAGATCTGTGCTCCATAGTGGGAGAGGCCGGAGCAGTGAGAGGCCTGCGTACTGCAAAAAAAAAAAAAAATATATATATATATATATATATATATATACACACACACACACACAATTTCCCCCAATGAGAGGTGCCTTTAGACCACATCAGGAGGTGAGGCCTCAGCGGAGAGCTAAGGATGGAGCTGGGAACCAGCAGGCAGGGGGAAGGAAGGGATAGAAAAGAGCCAAGTTGTTTTTCATTTGCAGAACTTCCAGTTCCGGCCAAATAACATCTTTAAATACTATTGACATGACAAAGCTAAACTTCTTGGCTTAGGCTTGAATTTTTTCTGTTCTTTTTTTAAATCCCAAATTGAAGAATGTGTCTGCTTTAGAACTGTGTCTGCCAACCCAGTCCTTTCTGCCTGCAAGGGTCCAGCTCGGAGCTAGTCCAGTTTGCCAAGGTCAAGGAGTGATTACCTTCGCTCCGGCGATGCACACTTGGGGGAGGAAGTTGAATGCTGGGGAAGGCCGGGCATGCAGGTTCTTCTGGCGGAAAGCAAGCCTTCTGGACACCCTCTCTCCTATCACTCTCCCACTCCTGTTTTCCTTCGTCCCTGTGTGTGTACCATGCCTTTGTGCTGTGTCTGATGGGGGGTGGGTGGGGACACGTTCCAAAGAGGGAAGCATTTCCACATCTGTCTGCAGCTAGGACTGCAAGAATCAAGTGAAATGGAGAAAGCAAGCAATCATTCCAGTTCTTCAGGTTTTAAGCTACTTCCACCTAAAATAACCAGGTAATTGAGGTTGGAGTGGGTGGTTTATCTTCTGCTTGAATTACCCATAAAATTGCTACCATTTTCCCATTCACTTTGTGTGGATAAGACATAGCATCATCCAGGTCAAGGAACACAGATATTAAATAAGGCACATAGATAAAGTTTCCCACTCCAGTCTCTTAACAGGTGGCACATTTAGTCATTTCATCAAAACAAATATTTGTCTTGCAACAAATATTTCTTGGGCCAGACCCCATGCTAGGTATTGGGGATACAGTCATGACTAAGCAAACACGGTCTTTGTGCAGAGAGAGTGTATATCTTGGAAAGGGAAAAAGTTAAAAATAAGTAAATGAACAAATATGATCATTGGAAACTATAGTAAAGGTCAGAATGAGTCAAAACTTTTTCTATGCTTGTTGTAAGCAATGTTTGGCAACTGTCCACAAAAATAACTAACACCCTTGTGTGAAGTCAGATCTGCCTGTGATCAGACCTGGTTACTCATCCCATCACCACCAGCAGCCCCTCCCCAGGTCAAGGGCTCCACTCAAGGCTGTACTAAGTTAACGGGTTTGCAGGGAAAACCAGCGACTCTGGCATGAGAAGCTCTGAGCCTACAGCCTCTAACAGCTGAACGACCGTGAACGAGTTGCTTTGGTCTCCTTTTCCTCATCCACACAATGGGCATCACAGCTCCCCCACCAAACCACAGAGTCCTTATGAGGACCACGGTGTACGTGCTCTGCAAACTGTAAAACTCTAGATAGAGGACGTGGTGTTGAGAAGGTTTCTCCACAAAGAAGTTGAGTAAACCTAAGAGGGAAAGAGAGAGGAAAGAAGAGGTGGGGAGGGGAGGGAAGTAGAGCTCAGGACTGCACTGCCAGTGAACTATTTAACCCTTCCCCCAAAACAACCTATGGGACACAATCATCCTCATCTGTATTTGAGGAAACTGAGGCACAGACAGGTCAAGGAAGCCACACCACTCACCTGTGGGAACCTGGGGTTTGATGTGCCTATCTCCAAACTCAGATCTTTCTCTTTTTTTTAATTGAAGCATAGTTAATTTACAATGTTGTGTTAGTTTCAAGTGTACAGCAAAGTGATTCAGTTATACATATATATATATATTCTTTTTCAGATTCTTTATAGCTTACTACAAGATATTGAGTAGAGTTCTCTGTGCTATACAGTAGGTCCTTGTTGTTTATTTTATATACAGTAGCGTGTATCTGTTAATCCCAAACTCCTAATTTATCCATCTCCCCTCCCCGCTATCTCCTTTAGTAACCGTAAGTTTGTTTTCTATGTCTGTGAGTCTATTTCTGTTTTGTAAATAAGTTCATTTGTATCATTTTTTTTAGATTCCACATATAAGTGATGTCATGGTATTTGTCTTTCTCTTTCTGACTTCACTTAGTATGATCTCTATTGCATCCATGTGGCTGCAAATGGCATTATTTAGTTCTTTTCATGGCTGAGTAGTATTCCTGTGTGTGTGTGTGTATGTGTATGTACGTGTGTGTATACACACCACATTTTCTTTATCTATTTATCTGTCAATGGACATTTAAGCTGCTTCCGTGTCTTGGCTATTGTGAATAATGCTGCTGTGAACATTGGGATCAGAGCTCAACTCTTTACCAAAAAGCCGTAGCCAGAGCAGGGGAGGAAGACACCAACCCCTTTTTGATTTGAACTTGACGCTTTGAGTGTCAAATGGGGCCTTCCCAGGAAATGCCACAGATGACTCTTTTTAAAGGAAGACTGTGACCAAACCACACAACTTTAGGGAATTGAGGAGATATTGGAGTTCATTTTTTTATGGATGAAAAAAGTCAAAGGCTCTGGAAAGTTTAAGGTGACTTGGCCAAAGCCATGTGACTGATTAGTGATGGCATCAGAGAAAAGGAAAAAGGAAGGATAGACTCATTAATGTTTTTCAAACTGTAGGTGCTACTCACTAGTGGGTCATAAAATTCATGAGTGGGTCATAAGCAGGAGTTTAAAAAAAATGGACTAGCATAGGATAGAAAATAAAGCTCGTTGTACTTGATAGAGGGAAGTACCATTTGTGAAACTTTTCAGTTCTGTGTGTTTGCTTGTGTATATGCAGAGCCTGAATGTAAAATGCCTGTGGGTCCTAGATAGAACCCTTTGAACATATCCAGACTGGAGGGTGAGCTTGCAGAGGAAGAGACCCGTGGGACTGACAGGAAGTTTGAGCAAAATCCAAGAGTTGCTCCTCCAATTCAAGCAAAACAACTCTAAAATAACCACAGGGCCTATTTTTAGCATGTGCCAATACTACCTTTCCTTTGCTCTTTGGCCTAGACCACAAAAGCCCATCCACGGCGCACTCTGCTCCTGGGGAGCTGAAGGGGCCCAAGAAAGCTGTCCCACAGGCAGGAGGCCAAGGCCAGTCTCTTATCTAAACCCCAAGGCTGTTTCCCGTTCCTTACTTCCTCTGCCTGCCTGGGGATTAGAGCAGGTCCTCGGAAACAGGGAACAGCATCCTTCACAACAGGATGTAGCGGAGGAACCACAAACTGCTACCCTCTGAGTCAGGCCACCAGTGAGCCAGGCTCTGGACCGGCTTAGTCACTGCAGGACACATTAACCCTTCAGGGAACAAGAGCAGACGCAGCTGAAGGCCTGGAGGGAGGATGCAGGGGATCATTCCAACCTGTGACCTTATGGATGGACCTTCCATAGCATCAGGGCCCAAGTTCCTGCACCTGGAGCCCATCTGGCTTGGGATGGGGCATAAATGGCATTTTAAGGATTCCTCCCATGTAGGAAGGCATGCTCAGGCATGTGTATGTGTGTGTGAGTCTGTGTGGCAGGGGGATGGTGTGGGCAGAAGAAGCTAGATTCATCAATATTACTTAAGAAGAAGCACCAGGAACCTCATCCCTGGACCATGGGAGGGGCTGGCAAGGGCCCTGCTCTTAGATAGCAGCCGTGCCAACCTCTACCTTTGAATGTGTGTGTGAAGGGGGTATGAGTAGTGGAAGTAGAGTGAAGATGAAACCATTCATAATACCAAGGAAAACTGTCAACTCTGAGCATAGATTATAACTTAAGAGCCAACCAAGTAAGAATAGAAAAAGTAAACATTTGTCTGAGTTGTGTAAAAGGAACATAGAATCAGTTTCAGAAACTGCTCACCATTTCCATATAGCTCGATAATGACGATGCTTGTCACTCAATCCTATGTAAGACTGACTTTGGTGTAGATGTATTTGATTACATTAAGCTCTACTCATTGGTGATCAGACTTCACTGACGGTTGCTCCTGGGACAGAGATGCTGTGCTCAGAGCTTACAACATTCCTAATGTGAGAGACCCAGAGAACCAGTTCCAGTCACTGCCCAGCCCCAGAGAACAGCCTCCTTGGGAGAAAAGGGAAGGGAATGTGGCCTGCGAGAGATGAAGCCCAATGCCCGAGTGTCCTGACTCCCAACCACAAATCCACAAGTCTGAGCTGGCTGTTCATAATCCCCCTCCTTACACCCCAATTCTGGTGGGAAGGACTCCTAGGAAAGAGATTCCTGGGAGAGAGACTCAGGGAGCCCCTGAAGCATGGCCAAGGCTGCCTTGCAGCTAAAGACATGCAAGGATCTGTCTTAAAGACCGCAGTATCCAATGAGTGATACACACCTGATTTCTAATCCCAGATCCTCTCCTTAAAAACTGGACAAAGTCACCTAATCTTTCCGAACTTCATTTTCCTCATCTCTAAAAAGGAGACTGTGAGGGTGAAATGAGAACAGTGAGCAAAGCTCCAAGCCCAGTGCTGGCAGAGTGAACCCAGCACTGGCGTTTTCCCTCATTGTAAGGTTGGCATTGATTTAGAGCTGACCCTCAGGGCAGGGAGGCCCAACTGCTTGCTGCCTCAAGCTCTCAAGGTTCAGGGTGGTCTCCTGGCAGCTGGGGTTCCCAACTCAGTGAGGTCTGAGACTTCCCCTCCTTCCAGCACGGCCTCGGGGGAGCTAACAGGCCCCAGCAGGCAGAGACTGGCTGCCATAGCTCCAGAGCAATTGTGGCTTGGAAAGAATCTCTGGCATGTGTCACATCGGCCCCCACAAGCCATGATCCATGGTGTGCTGGAGAAGTGCTTTGTTCCGGGGCCAAGGGGTCAGTTTGTAGGAGGGTCATCCGTGGGTCTCCATGCTGGACAGCTCCCCTCGCCCCTCGATCCCCACCCCCCATCCTCACACCAGCTGCTCCGGATCACCCGTCCAGCCAAGGAGACTAGGCAGCTTGTGCCTGGGCCCAGAGAGGGCTGTGCATGAGCTGTGACTGTGGGGCAAGGCCGAGGCATGATGAGGAGGGTCTACTCACCTGGGAGACCTGTAGGGCAGGAGCTGGTATGGAAAGGGTGGTGGGAAAATCTCAAGAACCAAGTTTTCTCAGCTTGTCACTTGGTTGCATTAGGATCCCATGCAAGTCATGGGGCCCCGGTTTCCTTACTGGCGGAATGAAGGGGTTGGACAAAACATCCTCTAAGGTCCCGTCTAACTTTACTACTGGGTGCCATAAATTCCTGTCTTCTCACAAGGCCCACAGTTCTCCCATCAACAGGTCAGCATGTTGAAGCGGATGGGATAGGAACAGGATGGGAAGGGGTGTAGGCAAGCGGTAAACGCAGATGGTTTGGGCCTCCCAGTCAGAAGACTGGTCTGTACGATGTAATTTTCTTCATTTTTCTGTAAGTGGATTTATTTTGTCTCAAGCCCCTGTTCTGGCTGATGCAGAAAAACTAGTATAGTTACTTCCAGGTAACCGAGTCACATGAGTCATTTTCTCAAACACTTCAGTGCTCGGCTCTATTAAATTCAAGACTTCTGTCCTCATTCCCTCCCTGGAGTTGATGCTATCGACCACATCTGTGGAGAGAGGAAGGCTACACCTCTGCTACATCTGCCCCAAGTCCTCCTTTGCGATGGAAGGTGCTCCTGTCTGGTCGTCAGACATGCCCTCCCCACCACCGGCCCCATAAACTGGTACACGCCCACCCCCCGGCCGGGTGCTCCATGTTGCGCCATCCTCTCTATATTGTGCCCTGTTCCTGCTAAAGGCCCCCTTGCAGGCCTGCAGCTTCCTCGTGATCATTCTCTCCAGTCCTGATTCCATTCCCACTGTAAGAGCCTGAGAAACATGTGTGCGTGGGGCGGGGCCAGGGCGGGAGAGGTGATGGGGAGTGAGGCGGGGGGTGTTCTCTGCCCAGACCTGCCACACTGCCACTCCTCCATAGCTCTGTAGCTCACCATGGTGGCCGAGAGGACTCCCTGAGGCTCCCATCCTCCCTGGGCTCCCAGAGAAGTGAGGCACAGGGGCTCACCATGCCTGGACTCCATCCTTACAGGACTGATCTTTCATTTCCCCCACCCCAGGATCCAGGAGAGGACTGGACCTTGGAGGTACATCTAGCTCTCCAAGCTCTCTTTCTCTTTTCCGGGTTAGGGGTGTTGGTCTGGGGTGCAGTGAGGGGTAAGGAGGAGTGTTTAAAAAAGAAAAGATTTTACGCATCTCATATCACATCTCCTTTTCGTGTTTCTCTCTCATTCCTGGATCGAAGCCTTGGGCCTCCAAAGCCAAGCACTGGTTGTCTGGCTCCTTTAAGAACACTAGTGGTTCCTTTTACTTCCTGAGTGGGAAAGAAACACACAGCACGAACATTCCACATATCAAAGCCCCTGGAAGGGCAGGGCAAAGGGTTAGAGCTCGTCCTAGGCTCCGAAATGTCTTTGACAATCATATGGAATTGTCGGTGTCCTAAAAAAAAAAAAAAAATCAAATAATCAAAAGCCTCTAAAGTATGTACAAAATACAAACCCTTCACCTGGACTTTCAGGTCTTCCTCCACATGGCCCACCCCAGCTTCCCTCTCCCACCACTCTCCTAACTGTAACTTCACAGGCCTTTAGGCAAATTTTCTTCATGTCTCTGAGCCTCCGTTTCTTCATCTCTAAAATAGGGTTAATCGTTCATTTCGTACTGTGTTATGGTACAAATTCTAAATACTGTTAGCAAATCAATTTTGATAAAAACTCAACTAGAAGTGAATTCTCGCACAGGATCTGGCATGGAGCAGGTTTAACAGGTCTCAGTCCCCTCCCAGCCCAGTCTGCAGCCAACTGGAGCACAGCCTTGTATTCATGGCTCAGCTCTGCTAACTTGCCCCCTGCTCCCCCCTCACCCAGACACATTTTATATCACTTCCAGCACTGAGGCACCTCTAAAATGCTGCCACCTCCAAAATCCTCCTCCCAACCGGCTCTTCTCATGTAACTGTTTATGCCCACACCTCCTCTTCCACCTACGATGTTTAAGCTTATTGAGGGCACAAATTTTGTCCTGTTTTATACGTCTTGCCGGGAGCCACTGAGACCAGCCTGATCCACCCAGGACCACACCCCTGTTGGCTCACCAAGTGCTACTCAGTGTTCCAGGCAGCCACCCAAGCGTTCCCGCACTCCCGACCTGCTCTTGCATTCATCCCATTTTCACCCGACACCCACTCTTAGATCTATGATTCTGACCTCAGGCCTTACCTCTGGCCTTCCAAATGGGGGTTATTTGTTCTCTCCAGCTTGGCCCCAACCTTTGGCCCCTAGCTGTCCCCACTGCTGGCTTTTATCCCGAAGACCCCACTGCCCTGGTGTTACACGGCCATGCTGTCCAGGCCTTTGTAACCAGAACTGTAGTGAACATTCATAAGTGTGTGTGTATGTGTGTGTGTGTGTGTGTGTGTATACATGTGTGTATGAATATAGATTCCAAAGATGGCTGAGATGTCCCCAAGTGACTATATGGCAGAGAAATGAAAGTCAATCAAAGCCAACTTCTCCTTGCTTAGAGCCATCATTTTCCTGCCATTTCCTGTGTTTGCCCATTTGCCAGGAGGAAAGAAGACAAGAGTTGTACATCTGGTCCTAACAGGCCTAAAATGAGATACTGGGTGAGGCATGGTGAGGGGCTTGCTTGTATTCTGGGGAGACAGATGCCAGCAGGAGTCCCCGGATGCAACAGCCCTTGACCAGCCCCAAATCTAAAGATTCATGAATGACTCTAAAAACTCTCATAGAGGGTTGGTCACTCAGTGTTTGAGCCAATGGCTGGGGTGTGAGACCCCAAAGCCTTGACCTAACCAGGCTTGGGGAAGACCCGTCTGGGACTCCTGAAGCCATGGGGTGTGAAGGGAGAAGTGTGTTGTCACCATCCTGAATTCAGAGCGGGTGAGATAAAGTAGGACAGGTCATGAAGTGAGCAGCTACAGAACCTCTCTCCACGCACCTTGGGGGGAAGGTGTTTCTCCCTCCTTCAGTACACTTTTATTGGGTCCCTTCTATGCCAGCCGGGCACTGTGCTGGGCCCTGGAGCTACAGTGATGAGGGAGACAGATGCAGGCCCCACCCTCACAGAGCCTGCAAGAGTTACAGACAATCAAACAAGGAACAGCAATGGAGTATGGTGGATGTTGTGACCGGGGGAGTGTATGGGCGTCTAGGAGCACTTGGCAGGCTGGGTGGGTGGGGAGAGAGGCAGCTAGGGTTAATCAGGGAGGACTTCCTGGGGAAGGTGACAGTTTAGGGGAGACTAGAGTTTTAAGCCACTAAACAGCAGGTATGCATGACCAGTGACCAGAGAGAGGACATCCCCTGCTGGAACTGAGAGCAGTGGCTGGTTGGAGCACAGAGAGCAGTGGGGTGGAGGAAGATGAGGCTTGAGAGGTGAGAGGGTGACAGCCATCAGTTTGGTTTGATGGAGTCACTGCTTAATACCCATTTTGTCCCTCCTTTCCCATCTCAGATCCTGAGAGGAGGCTCTGGCCTCTTTCACACCTTCTATAGTATCAAGCATGGGGCTTTGCATACAGTAAGTGCTCAATGAACACTTGTGAAGTAGTTGACGAAGGAGCCGGGTAAATGTAAGGTTAGGAGCTCAGTTCTACATAGAGACCCTTAGAAAATTAAAGCAGGCCCTTCCAATCACATGATGTGTATATTTATGGCCCTGCAGTTGAGATTTTATAGCTAAGGCAAAATACTTGTTAAAAACTAATAGGAATGTGTAAAACCAGCATTGGCAGGTCTCAACTGGCAGGCAGGAAAACCTGGCTCCTTGAAGACTGCCTGGCTCCATGGTCCATACATGCCTTTGGTAGAGATCCAGAGGTGAAAAGTCATTCACTTCTGGGAGCGAGAAACTGACTCAAGCCCTAAGTCACAGGTTTCAGCTCTTTAGGGCAAAAGGGCATTGCATGCCTCAACTCGTTACAGATCACCAGTTTAAATTATTTCGCAGACACGTTCATCACAGTGGGGCTTCAGAAGAGTCTGCCAGTCCTTACCGGACAGAGTCTTTAGGGGAAAGGTGTAGGCCATTAGCCTCGCGCTGTGGTGGGACCTCAGCCAGGTCAGAGGAGACCAAGGCTTCCCAGAGCCGGTCTGTCCTTCTGAAATCCACTGGCCTGCCACTCCTCCTCCCCCCATTCTCCCTCTGCTGCCCGGGTTGCCTCCGCGCTTTGCTGGCCGTGCCTCCTCAGTCCCCACGTGCTGTCACCTCTACATGCACATGGGCCATCTCCAAGCCAGACACTCATTCCTGTACCAAACACATTTGTCAATTGATTTCTCAGCAATTTAGGCATGCTGAATGCAGAAAGTCTGGTTTTCTGGTTAAACAACATCCTCAGATATTTTCTCCTCTCACCCCAGATCTCCTCCCCAGACCCCTCTCCTCAGCCCTCATGCCCTGGATTCCTCCACTGTGGGATTTAGACACTGAATGAGTTTTCTAGAAAGACACTGTAGAAATAAATTCCTCAAAGGCAATGCAATAAATGATCTGAGATATGCATGAGTGATGGAGCCTTTTGGTAAGAGACGTAGGAATGCTGATCATGGAAAAACAAAATTCAGGAGGCCAAATTTTACAGGGAGCAATTCGCAGTAAATGAGAGCATGTCAGAGGCACTGGGGGCATTGGAAACTGGTTGCATCTGCCTCTTTTTGTAAGTTGGGTTTACTCAGTGGAACATAATAATATGTAACCAAAATATTGGAAGACCATTTCTTTGTTACAGAGACCCAGCCAGCAAACACAGTAGAAAAACAGATGTACTTTTCACTCTGGGAGTTTTTTGTTTTGGGGTTTTTTGGGGTTTTTTGGGGGTTTTGTTTTTGCTGGGGTAGTACTTTTATTTTTAAGTCTTCCCTGGGTGTTAGAACAGATTGTAGATCCTTGGAAAGCCCTTTCCAAGGGCTAGTAAAACACTAGTCTAAAGGTTCAGTGGGTAAAAGTTCTTTGACTCTCCTGAGCTGGGTGCAGATAAAATTGTTACCGTTAAAGAAAGAAAGCCAGTCATTGTTTGGTTAAAAGTTTGTATTTGTGAACCTTCTGTCCCAGGTTAAGAAAGGAATTTTTTATTTTTAATACAAATATGTGTTGTCGTCTGAATGATTGGCTGGTTTGTGCCCTCACGGGAGCCTAAAGAGAAAAACTATTTGGGGTTACAAAATGGGAAAAATTAGTCACCAGTGATTCATGGAGATTATAAATATGTAGCTATATTGTTCTCTTATTTATGATCCAGCTGGGATGAGCTGTTTGGGAGGAAGCAGGCAGACACACAAACAGTGCCAAAGGGGAGCGGACGCTCCGCTCCAGGCTTCGTGGGGTGAGCACGTCCCGATCCTCCCCGGCAGAGCCTCCTTGGTCTCAGTACTTGCTGAGTGGTGCCAGCCCCTGGAGGGCTGTCCTAGAGCTTCTGCGGGGCCAGGAGCAGGAACAGGCTGGCAACACCCTCACGTCCTTCCTGAGGCTCTGAGCTGCCACAGGGCAACACAAGGGTAATGCTTGTGTCTTGGGGGTGATTACTGGCTTTGCTTTTCCCAAGCTGGTGTTATCAAATCGAGCCCCTCTGCTCACTGCTTATAAAATCAATACTCACAAATCTTGTTAGAAAGGAAAGTTGCCTTTAATCAGAATGCTGGCAATCTGGGGAGATGGAGGACTCAGCATCCCTCAAAAGCCACCTCTGAAGATTCTGCTTGGCCATGAAAGCTTTTAAAGGGGAACAGGGAAGTAATCTTAGTTAATCATTGAGTTAGGGGATCAAGGTCATCACCATCCCCCACTATGTGCAGGCTTGTTTACTGGCTTGTGGACACCTTGTGATCTTTCTTTAGATGCTATCTTGTTCATGTAGCTTGTTCACGAGATTACTGAAGGGGAAGCTAGGGAAGAGATCTGGTCATCTGTTAATTACTTTTTTTAAAAAATTAATTTATTTATTTTTGGCTGCGTTGGGTCTTCGTTGCTGGGCATGGGTTTTCTCTAGTTATGAAGAGCAGAGGCTACTCTTCGTTGCAGTGTGGGCTTCTCATTGTGGTGGCTTCTCTTGCGGCAGAGCACGGGCTCTAGGTGCACGAGCTTCAGTAGTTGCAGCATGCAGACTCAGTAGTTGTGGCTCGCGGGCTCTAGAGCGCAGGCTCAGTAGTTGTGGCGCGTGGGCTTAGTTGCTCTGCAGTATGTGGGATCTTCCCAGACCAGGGATCGAACCCATGTCCCCTGCATTGACAGGCAGGTTCTTTAACCACTGCACCACCAGGGAAGTCCCCATCTGTTAATTACTTATTCTTCATTTCTACTTCTTTGATCATCAGAAAGAACCAACAAGTTAGGCAAACTATTGTGTGATCAAAAGATTTGAAAGTTGTGCTAGGGCTGGAGTTGAGTAGAGCGTGGGGGTGTCTGGTTTAAGGTTAGTGACAAGTTAAAGGAGTGCCTCCTGCAAAGAGCACTTTCCTGCAAAGAGCTTTTTCCTGGCAAAAGCTGCTTACACCGGGAAGAACAATAAAAGCAGGAATGAGGTGAACTGTTTGTTGGCTGGCAGAGTTCTACTCAGAATTCCAGAAACTCATACCCTAAGTCCTCCTTACACACACACACACACACTCTCTCTCTCTCTCACACTCACACACGTGTATACATACATACATATACACATACACACATACACACACACGCAGTTCATTCATCTATCAAAGTGTACTGAGCCCCTGTGTGTGGAGTGTTGGGGACAGGATGGCAAGAAAGACACCCCAGGCCCTGCCCTAGAGCAGCTTCCAGCCTAGTGGAGAAGAAGGACATCTGCCCAGGAATTACAGTGGAGACTGATGAGTGTGAGGATGGAGAAGTTCCACCCACCAGGAAACATACAGTAGGTGCATCCAATCCTGTTACAAGCCAGGAGTGGTTTTACAGAGCAAGGAATGTTTAAGCTGACCCATGTGAGAAAGCTAAGATGCAGGCAGGGCAAACCTAGAGGCGCAGAGGAAGGCAGGTTTGCAGAGCACAGGGGGAGGATGCAGAAAATGTTGCTTCAACAGTGTTGAAGCACTGGGGTGTGAATCAGCCCAGAGATGCTCAAAAAGGGAGGGAGGGTGGCCCCAGTGTGAGGAAAGCAAGGCATCAGTGGTAACCTTCCTTCCCAGGGCCATTATGGTACTCTCCAAAGAACTGGGGTGTGAGTGTCCAATCTACGGGCTCATATACCACCTTCCAGGTCTGTTTTTTCGAAACCTTACACTCTGAGACACTCATGCAGGCCACAAGGAGTCCCCATTCAGCACTCAGGTAATACCAGAATGGGCAGGAAGACTTGCACCCAGGAGTCGAAGTAGATCTAGATGGTGGCCGGCACGTGGGGATGAGTCCAGAAAGCAGGTCTGAACTAGGAGATCAACTCAAGAGAATTATTTCAGTCACTGTTACCATTTGTCGACCCTGAAACTGCTCCCAGGATCCCATGCCTAGAGAGGACTGGGGTCAACCTGAATCCAACAGGTAGTGGGGCCAGGTCAGAGTGACACCAGGACTGAGAGGCCCCAAAGCTGAGTCTGAGAACTACTGGATTCAAGCCTTATCTCTATTGACAAGTGTGGATAGAGCTTCACCTTCAGCTAAGGATAGACTTGACATATCCTCAGGGCTGAGAGGCCTGTGGAGGAAGGAATAAGGAAGACCATGACCCCCTCAGCTGACACCTGACTCACAGTCTTCCTCTTTGCCTCAATTCCTGCCCCACCCTGTCTGATTTCTGCATCCATGTAGTAGACTTTCCTGATTCCCAGGTCTCCCGGTTGATTGACACCTACATCTCCACTTCAGGCATCCAAGTTTACCTCTACACTTCAGCATTGTGGTTCATCGTATGCCCTCAGGAGCCAGTCTGCCTTAATCTGAATCCTGGTTCCACCATTTTCAAGTTGTGTAACCTTGGGCAAGGTAAATCGCCACTCTGTGCCTCCATATGGGATGATATTAGAACCTGTATCAATGGGTGCTGTGGGATTAAAGAGTTAATACAATATATGGCACATAGTTGGGACTTCATAAATAGTATCATTAATAGGAAAGAATATTAGCTCCAAGGAAGCATTGTCCCCAACTAAATGCAATGTCTGGCACAAATACATACTTAATCTTTGTTGAATGAATGAATGGTGTCATCATTCTGGGTGGCTCCACTTCTGGAATTAAAATGAAAACATCCACCTCTTCAACCCCACCTTTTATTCTTCTCAACAGACCATCTTTTAATCTCCCAGCTGCCCTCTACCTTGCTCTGTCTTGATCCAGCCTGGACTCCAGGCACTAGCCTGTCACCAGCCATCCTCACAAGCCTCCTTCTCCACACTCCCTACAGAGCCCCATCTTGGACTGACCCTGTTAGTAGCCTTCCTCGTTCCCTACTCTGTCCTGCCACTCACAGCCACCCTCTCTCCACTCTGCCTTCTCCTCCCCAACCTTTGTTCTCAGGAGATAATCTCTCCTCCTCTTTTATAGGGGACTTTCTCCATCATGAACCCTTTTCTCTCAATTGTAGCTTCTACTCTCCCATCTCTTTGGAGTCCTGTTCCTCGGTATACAAACAAGTTTAAAACTCCCCACTCCCTTCATGGAGCGGGAGAGGGGTATTTGGGTTGATGGGGGAGTGACAGTTCTCTGAGAGGTCCTTTTTGTATGGTTCTGACTCTTAAACCATGGTAATGTTTCACATGCCCTCCAGGAATACAGAAAGACTGTCAACCAGGATGTCGACAGAACTTCAAATGGAATACAGACAGTAATGACTGAACCTAACTCTATTAAAACTGAATATATAACCATACTGAAGGGGGTGGGGAAGAACATAACCAACCTAAGTAATTTGAAAACCAACATTTGACTATACACTCTAAGGCGAAAGACAAAATGAACTATATACAGATATCCTCCTCTAACTAGTATATTTACTTCTCACAAGAGTATGAGTAGCAATTCTGAAACCCCTTTACATGTATACTGGAAGTGAGCAAATGTAAATATATTGCAGATAATGAGAGCTAGGTTCCTCACTGTTGGAGAAAAGAGTTACAAATAAACGAAGGGGAAAGGCCGGAATGAAACTTGTGGTATTAGGTTGGAACTGAAGGCATTAACGTGAACTTATGGTTTTGAATACATAGATAGGTAGACATAGAAATTCACAACTATTTCAAGGTACATTTTTTAAAAAAGACTTTACCATTCTTTAAAAAACAAAAACCTCCCTTCACCCCACATCTCTACCTATTCCTCCATCTCTTTCCTTCCCTTCTCGGTCAAGTTTCTGGAAAGACTGGTCCACATGCATTGTACCTACTTTCTTCTCCCCATTCAGTGCTCTTCTGGTCACAACTGGCTTCACCCTGATCCCTTGTGCAATCCGCAAAGATCTCCAAGGACCTCTGAACTGCCAGTACAAAGTGGACTCCTCAGTGACTACTTCTCACTCCTGATGACCTTTTTCTCTCATCATCATTTTCTGTTTCCCCTTCATCTCTCAGTTTTTTGGTATTAGGTGTTCCCCAGGATCCTGATTCTGGCTCTCTCCTCTTCCCACTCTGCACTCTCTTCCGGGAAATTTTCAAGGCTTATGACTCCGTGATCTATATTTCTGATTCAAACCACTCTCACATTTCAGGGCCAGTGGCTATCAGTGGCTCTCCCAGGCCCTGCAGACACAACACGTTCAATTTTAAACTCATCGTCTTTTCCTCTGGATCTGATCCCTCGCTTAGCTGATGTACCACCATCCGCCCAGTCTCAAAACCAGAAACCTGCATTCTTTCCTGCCCCTCTCTTCCCATACCTGACCAGTTCCCTGGGCTTGCCGATTCTAACTCTGGAATGCTTCTCCACTCCTCTCGTCCTCTGCCACCACCCAAGCTGAGGCCTTCCTCATCTCTGATGGAGAATAGGGGAAAGAGCCTCCTACAGTGGTGTTCCTACATCTGGCTTCACCCACCAGCACTTGCCGACCATGGGGGCCAAAGCCAACCACACGACTGCCTTTCTTCAAAGTCTTCACTGGTTCTCAGGATAAAGCCAAACACCTTGGTATGACAAACAGGGTTCTCCATAATGTGAACACTGGCTCCCACCTAATTTCTAGCCCCTTGATTTTGATTTTCTAAGCATACCTTTACACGATATGTTCACTACACTAAAATAAACTCCCCTGGTCACTTTATCTTATCCCTCTGCTTTTTTCTTTATTGTACTTATCATAATCTGTAATGATTGGGTCTATTATCTCTCCATTTGTTTTTTGTCCGTCTCCTCTAATATAAGGTTTATGAAAACAGGAATCTTTCAAAAAAATTTTTGATAAAGTATACATAACATAAAATTTACCATTTTGACCATTTTTAAAGGTACAATTCAGTGCATGCATGTTGTTGTGCAACCGTCATCACTACACATTTCCAGAACTTTTTCATCATCCCAAACAAACTCTGTACCCATTAAACTGTAACTCCCCATTATCTCCTCCTCTCAGCCCCAGGTAATCCCTATTAGACTTTCTGTCTCTAGGAATTTGACTATTCTAAGTACCTCACATAAGTGGCATTGTATAATGTTTGTCCTTTTGTGTCTGGCTTATCTCACAACATAATGTTTTCGAAGTTTATCCAGGTTGTAGCATGTATCGGAACTTCATTCCTTTTTGTGGCTGAATAATATTCCATTGTATGGATATACCACATTTTGTTTATCCATTCATTTGTTGAAGGATATTTTGATTGCTTCTACCTTTTGGCTATTGTGAATAATGCTGCTGTAACCACTGGTGCACAAGTATCTGAACACAGGAATCTTGTTATCAAGCATTCCCCATGGTCTGGAACAATGCTGGTGCATAATAGGTGTCCAGCTAAGTATTTGTTTTGTGCATCCTTGCCTATATATATGCTATATCCTCTGCATAGAAGCCCTTCTCCTTATTCTTGGAGAAACTATTTTTATTCTTCTAGGCACACATTTCGTCTTCCCCAGGAAGCCTTTCCAGACAGACAGACAGACAGACACACACACACACACACACACACACGTACGTCACTCTCTTCCCAGTGCTATTATTGTGATCCATGTATGATTTAGGAAAAGGTTTCAATTGCAGCCATGCACTATGTTGTAATTTATTTGATTGTATATCTGTCTCCACAGCTAGATGATAAATCTCTTGTGGGCAGGAATGCTGTCTTCATCATCTCTGTGGTCTCCAAGTCTAGAGCAGTGCCTGGGACAGAGTAGATTCTTAGTGTTTGAGGAATGAGTGAGCGAATGAATAAATGAATGACTCTCTTACATCTTCCCTAGTCTTTGTTATATATCCAGCAACATTAGTTAATACTTTAGCTATGCTTTCCCTGAGTTGTTTTTGTCACTTTGGGGCTTGTTTACATAAAAGCAAAAGGGAGAGAGTTTACCGTCCCAGGTCAGGAGGACATCCAGAGAGATGGTGTGACTACACCTGGTGTGCTTGGACCATCCCCATCTATACCTGTTGTCCCAGCATCAAGTTTAATAGTGTCCCCTTTCACTTTGTAAGTGTCCTAGTTTGGATAATAAATTATATGACCATCCTACAGGGAGGAGAAACAACTTTTACTAACCTATTGGATGGGAAATGGTATCTTCAACCCAAGGGCAGTAGGGCCTGCCCCCTTGGCCTTACCATGTCAGCGTGCTCCTCTCCTTCAGGCTGCGATTCACTTGAGTTTTTCAGAAGCCACAGAAAGCTGCTCTGGGCATGCACACCAGGCCAATAATGCCAGGGAATCAATGTCCCCCAGGAGCAGCCCTCAACCAGTGACAGAAAGGGACTGTGTATCATGGTCTGTCATCCTCACCCCTCGGATGGGAGAGAGCCAGGTGTGTGCTCCACACCATTTCCCAGAATTTCCCCATAAGATTATGCTCCGGTCGCCCACAGTAGTAGCTGCTTAACGTGACACCTTTGTTGGCTGCCCCGTCCCTGCTGCACTTCCTCAGTGTTTCCTGCTCTTGCTAAATGAACTCCTTGCCCTTGAATTCTTGCCTCAGGGTTTGCTTCTGGGGGAACCCAAACTGAGACACTGAGCTGCCTATTTCCTCTTTGGGGCCTGAGGAGCCTTGTTAGTATTAACTTCTTTTGCACCCCTTTCTATGCACCCCATTCTCAGCCAATCCTCTCCCCCACAAACCTCAGCCCTTCCCCTGCCTACACGGTTCTTCCTGCCCAGGCCTGTTCCTTCCTCCCCAGCTGTCAGTGCTGGGCTGAGTCACCAGTAGGTTGGGGTGGACCTGGGTCTGGGTGGCTGAGGCCTCCTGTTGGCCATGCCCACACTCTGGACCCTAATGTCTTTCTGGGTTTTCTTTCTTACTTTTTTTAAAGAGAAAATATTACTAAATTTTCTGTTTTGGATTGATTCCTTTTTTATTGAAGTATAGTTGGTTTGTAATGTTCCAGGTGTACAGCAAAGTGATTCAGTTGTGTGTGTGTATGTGTGTATATATATATATATATATATATACACATATATATAATACATATACATATTCTTTATCAGATTCTTTTCCATTATAGGTTATTAGAAGATATTGAATATAGTTTCCTGTGCTATACAGTATATCCTTGTTGTTTATCTATTTTATATATAGTAGTGTGTATCTGTTAATCCCAAATTGCCAATTTATCCCTCCCCCACTTTCCCCTTTGGTAACCATAACTTTGTTTTCTATGTCTGAGAGTCTATTTCTGTTTTGTAAATAAGTTTATTTGTATCATTTTTTTTAGATTCCACATATAAGTGATATCATATGATATTTGTCTTTCTCTGTCTGACTGACTTTACTTAGTATGATAATCTCTTAGGTCCATCCATATTGCAGCAAATGACATTATTTCTTTCTTTTTTATGGCTGAGTAATATTCCATTGTATATATGTGCACCACATCTTTATCCATTCATCTGTGGATGAACATTTAGGTTGCTTCCATGTCTTGGCTATTGTAAATAGTGCTGCCGTGAACATGGGGTGCATGTATCTTTTCAAATTAGCATTTTTGTCCTTTCTGGATATATGTCCAGGAGTGGGATTGCTGGATCATATGTTAGTTCTATTTTGGTTTTTTAAGGAACCTCCATACTGTTCTCCATGGTGGCTGTACCAATTTACATTCCCACCAACAGGGTAGGAGTGTTCCCTTTCCTTTCTTTTTGGGTTTTCTAATCAGATGCTGCTGTGTCAAATTCCAATAGCAGTTCAATAGCATTCTGATGATCCATTCCTGAATCTGACTACAGGTGTCCACCTCTTCATCCATTCCACAAGGAGCAGAGGCCACAGGAATGGTCAGAGGAAAGGAAACTGCCATTCCTGGGGTCCCCAGTTAATATGTACCAGGCTCTATATGAGTATGGCCTTACAACAATTGTAAGAAGTAAATAGGATTTTCATCTTTTTAGAACCAAAGGTATTTATCCACAATGAAAGAAATGATCATCATAGAAATTTTGGAAAATATGAAAAAAAGAAAGAAAAACATTACCCATAATTCTTCCATCCAGAAACTACCTTCAATATAGTAGTGGTTGTTTTCCTCCTGACCCTTTATTCATGGGTATGTAATTGGAACCACACTAAGTGAAATCCCTTTTCACTCAATATTAAAATAGAAACATATCTCCCATGTTACTTCATACTTTGCAAACATTAGGACAGAAATGCTTGCTTCTTACTTGTACATTTTATATGGTGGAGTGAGAACATCTACGACATTCCTGAGGGATGGGCACTTTGGTAAGAAATTATTCCAGCAAAGTGAAATCGATAAAAGAGGCAGAGGGAGACCTTGTCTCTTTCTGGCCTCTTTTTCTGAGTTTAAAAAAATCAAGAAGGAACAATAAAATATTATTACTTAGACATAAAAAAGAAAATACCAAATAATCAGCTAAAGGAGTTGAAAACAGTTGCATCTGGGAAATGGGAATGAATGGGATAACTGTTGTTTTCTCCAGCAAGGCTTGTTGCACTATTTGCCTCTTTAATCTTTGTGTGACTTTGATGAAAGTGAAACAACACGAGGCATGATTTATTGACCTAATTGTGAATACAGTTTTTGTCATGAACTTTGTAAACATCGGGGTTTCTTTGTTTGTTTGTTTGTTTAATTGGGGTACAGTTGTTTTACAATGTTGTGTTAGTTTCTACTGTATAGCGAAGTGGAGTTCCGTGCTATACAGCAGGTTCTTATTAGTAAACATCATTTTTAATGGCTGTATATTATCCCATTCCATGGATATACTACAATTTATTTATCTATCTCCCTGTTATTGAATATGTCATTTGCTTTCAAATTATATTTAGATAGTAATGTTGTGATGAACAACCCTGTGCAGAAATCTTTTTCTGTATTTAAGATTTTCTTTGTAGGAAAATAAGAGAGCCTTAGTATAGGAGAGTACTCATTTTCCCATGCCCTAACCAGCTTTGATTAAATTTCCTCTAAAAAATCTCAGTTAAATAATAAGTGAAAAAATAATTTTTCCCTTTTCAACAGTTGATGAAATGGAAGCTTAGAGATCTCCAACTTGCCTCAGCATGTGCAAGGTTTAGAAGTGGTGGAGCTGGCTTTTAAGCCTGGTCTGTCTGACTGCCAAGTCCTCATCCGCACCACATCTGGCCTGGGAGAAAGAACTAGTTGTCAGGAGAGCTGGATTCTAGTCCAACCTTTTCCACTGACTAGCTAGTGCTCTTTTAGTCTCAATTTCCTTGTCTGTAAAATATGGGTGCCCCACCTACCCATCCATCTTCTCAGAGCTATAAGGACCAAAAAAGATAACGAATAGGAAGGCTCTGGAGATTCTAGAATGTTCCATTGATTACAGACTTCAAAAAGGCATGAGCTCTGCCTTCTTTTTGCTCCCAAATATAAATCTAGATCTCATGTTTATTTAGCATTCACATACGGCAGTTACTGTAGGTTAAGTGCTTTATATGGATTATTTCATTTAATCCTCCTAACAGCCCAACAGGTTAGATATTATTGTTTCTGTTGTAGAAATGAAAAATTGAGACTGTATCCCATAGCCAGTAAATGATGGAGATGACTTTGAATCCAGGAGACCTGACTCCAGAGTTTGAGCTCTTATAGTTTTAAAACGTAGTTTTTATTATTATTCAGGTATGATGAGGCCAACAGACCGGGAGACGATCGCTGTTGAAAAGATAGTTTGTTACAGTTCTCAAGAGGAGGGAGCACTCCACACCATGCAGGGCCACACAGGAAGCCCCAGGATTGGTCAGGAGGCAAAGGAGTGAGGGGAAAACATGGGAAAGAGCCTTTCTTGCAATTTTCCTGGGGAGGAATGGGTGAAACAGGGTAAGCAGGCCACACGGGTCTAGGATTGACCAGTTTGAGTAATTTCAGGAGGCTCACAGGTGTAGGGACTGCCCCTAGCTGCCTGGTACCTGGCCCTGGGGGATTATGGCAGGAGATAGTGGCTCAACCTGTGAGAGCTCCATGAAGGAGGCAGTAGGCAGCTCTGGGCTCTGGATTGGTAGTTTGCACATGATAGGCATGCTCACAGGGGAGTTATTTGCTGTCTCTAGGAATTAGCTAGTCCTGGGAGAGTCACTCTCTACAGGATCAACTGGGCCCCTATGCCAGAGCATCAAGAATGGAGAAAATAAGAAAATACAGTTGATATACTTATGCATTAAACTGGGCTGCCTCGTGCGCTGCTCTTGCCATAGCTGGGGCGATTATCATCATCATCAGGAACCATCATCACCATAACAATGATGTCCCATCCTTTTCCTAAGATAAAGTCCATGAGGACAGGGACCATGTAGCACTCAGCACATTGTAGCTCTCAGGAGGGATTTGTTAAATGAGTGAGTGAATGAATGAATGGTCCCATGCCTGCCAAGCCTGGAGCTTCATGCCCTGTGGGGAACACATAGGTGTAGATACTCAATAAATATCTTATTTTCTTCATCAGGTAAGAAAGAGGGCAATGAGAAGAATACCAGGGAAAAGAGATGCTCAACAGCCTTATGGGCCAGGATCTAGAACTATGTGCTTGTGGAGAGTTCTTCCTAGAGGAATCTAGATAGTTTGCAGATTTTGTACAGTGAAGATCTGATGAATGCTGCAGGGACTCCTGACTGCATCTCCAGGAAGCATCTGCTGCCTCCTCACCTGACTAGTAATCTGATTTCAATCCTCTCTCTCCAGGGGCCAAATGTCTGTCTTATTCAGGCAGTCACCTAGAGAACACACTCAGGGAATGCTGGCTTTTTTTTTTTTTTTTTTTGCGGTACGCACGCCTCTCACTGTTGTGGCCTCTCCCGTTGCGGAGCACAGGCTCCGGATGCGCAGGCTCAGCGGCCATGGCTCACGGGCCCAGCCGCTCCGCGGCATGTGGGATCTTCCCAGACTGGGGCACGAACCCATGTCCCCTGCATCGGCAGATGGACTGTCAACCACTGTGCCACCAGGGAAGCCCTGCTGGCTTTTTTTTCTTCCTTACATTTCTGCCCTCATCACCAGGGTCATCCCAAGCATCTTTAGTCATTTACATTTATTCATACACTTAAGAGCATTTACTGTGAACAATGGTTTGGAGTGGTCTTATTTATAATTTACAATTGTCTTCAAGGAGGACCTGTACAACAGAGTCGTGCTTAATACAATTCATCCATTTGTCAGAATTGGGGATTCTGAGAATTGGCAGGTGGAAAGCTAAATACAGCTTTGGGGTAGCACTCTGAGTCCTAAGAGAATTTTATGCTGCTGTATTGTGCAAGCAACACTGACAGACTGGAGGAGTGTTTTCATGCTATAAGTGGAATTAGAAAGAGGACTCCCTGCCCTCAAGGAGTTGACAAAGGATACAAAGCAATAGAAACAAAAAGATAGACCCATAACCCATGTTAATATAGTTAACATGAAGGGACAAATACATTTTAAGGGGATCATTGGCAAAGGAAATATGCCAACACCAAAACAATATAGCATACATGAGATTCTGAGCCCAAGCAGCTTGGCCTCCCATCCCATCTCTTCATGCCAGTGGGATGTCTGACCCTTCTCCCCATCTCCTCTCCCTGTCTAGCCCACTGGACAGGCACTAACTATAGAAGCTATTTCTTCAGAGAAAACAAGAACCAATGACTGCGAAAATTAGAAGGGCTGGGAAGTAAGAAAGAAAGATAAGGCTTCAACTCAGGGGAGGAACAGAAAGCCTCACCCCTTATCCAGAGGCTGTCTTGTCCACTTCCTTTCCCAGCCCCATTCTGAAAACATGTCTCCACATTTATTCAGGGATGCCTGTTTCCATGGCTACCGGGAGACAGATGCTTTTTTGAATCTGGTATGTAAAGGGCTCTTCCAATTTGGAATCCGACATGGAACAGGTGGCTATTTTTAGCCACATGCTGCTAATACATGCTTTAGGAAAGTCAGCTCTTTGCCTTGTACTTAAACATCACCTTTCTCCACACTCCCCCATTTCACTGCCCAAGTGGCTTGAAGCATTTATAGGAATTTTTACTTACCACTACTACAATGTGAAAGACACAAAAAGATCCCAAGATTCAGGCCATAAGTGCCATAGTTAAGACTCAGAACATCCATCAAAAAACCAGCACCAGCCCTGGGCAGCATGTGTCAGCTCTCTCTTTGAGATGGAGGGCCTGCCCTCTCCAGGGCCACTCTTGGAGTGTTGAGTCATCACCTGATGCTCAGGATGGCTGCCACCACCTTGCTCAGGGACATTTGTACTTGTCTCATCCTCCATTTGGATAAATTCTTCATTTCATGTGCCTGAATCTGTGCTATTATTTGTAAAATGATGCTTCAGATACCGTGTTTATCCCATGCATGTGTGAAGGCAGCCTGGTCTAACGATAAGAGTCATAGACTTCCCCACCCACCTCCAAGTTAGTTTGACATTGAAGCCCTTACATGATGTGGCCTCAGTTATCTCCCTAAACTTACTTACTTCTCAAATCTCTCAACTCCGTGCTTGAAATCCCCAGAGCATTCTTCAAACATGCAATGTTCTGCCACCGGAAATCCTCACATGGTTTTCAATGCCCGAGAATTCGTCCCTGTGCCATCTCTCCTTACCTCCTAGTTAAAAGCATAAAAGCATTTCTTCCTCCTATAGGTTCTCATATCTCATAAGTAAATGTATAAGAGCTTGAAGCACTGCACACACCTCCTGGTGCTATGTTATTTGGGCATTTCTTAACTTCTTCATTACCACTGGAAGGTTCATGAAGCCAGAGAGGGCAGTTTTTCTCCATGTTTGTATCTCTAGTGGCTAATTCAATGCTTTGCCCATAGTAGAGACTCAGGAAGTATTTGTGGAATGGAATTGTTATACAAAAGTCTTCAGACCATGTTTCTAGTATTACTTCTGCCACTGACCTTCCTTGAACATAAAGTTTTCCAGATCTCAGGTTCCATGTAAGAAAGCAATGATAATACATATTTCATTTCTCTCACAGCTTTATCATTAGAACCAAACTAACTTTGTCTTATAAATGGTACCTTCTCAGATGAAAACATAGATCCCCCAGAAATAATAAAAAAGAGTGAGGAAATAGTATAGTAATACTGGAACTATTTATACACTAGAGCTATAGAAAACACCAGAGCAATTCAAGCAGGCTACCCAAGAAGAGGAATAAGGAAAAGTGGGGGTGAGGTGGATGACAAAGAGGAGGATGAGAAGGAAGGAAGGGCAGGAGGGGATACGTGTGAGGACATAGTGTGCTCACCAGCCATACACGGTCCGCTGGGGCCAGAGAGTGGCGGAGCAGAAATAGCTACTGATAGGAATGAGTGCGTGGGGTCTTGAGAGGCAGAGCTCAGATCCACTTCCCTGTGTGCTGGCCAGGACTTTGCTGGAGATGGGGATTTCCCAGCCGATAGGAAGGTAAACCAGGGCTTCCCTGGTGGCGCAGTGGTTGAGAGTCCACCTGCCGATGCAGGGGACACGGGTTCGTGCCCCGGTCCGGGAAGATCCCACATGCCGCCGTGGAGCGGCTGGGCCCGTGAGCCATGGCCACTGAGCCTCCGCGTCTGGAGCCTGTGCTCCGTAACGGGAGAGGCCACAACAGTGAGATGCCCGTGTACCACAAAAAAAAAAAAAAAAAAAAAAGAAGCTAAACTAGAAGGAAAACAGCCCCAGGCCAAAGCAGAAGAATCAGCCAGAGATGGAGCCCAGAAATCTAAACGTTAGTGATAACCACAGAGAATCTTAATTCAGATATACTCTGGCCATTCTTTGAGAAACACTGAGCCAGATAAGACAAATTAAAACTAAGAAGCATATTGGTTAACTATTGATGGAACCAAGAACCCAGAAGTAGGAAGTGGCAATAGAAATAAAGCATAAAGACTGACAAGCAAGTAAGAGACAAACAAGGCAAATTTAAGAGAAAAATAAAAAAGACTTGAAGGAGAAAGGCATCAGCACAAGTTTTGGTAAAGCAAGACTGAAAGCAGATACAGAGCAAATGGCGTAAATATGAGGAAGGCTAAAGAGAAAATTTTCATGCTGGTTGATTTTAATTTTTCGAGGATGCAGATGAATAGAGAAATTCATTATTTATCAAGGACCTGGCTTTACTCCTGGATTCAAGGATGACAATCATGCAGGGAAAGGTTTTCATGGAGTTCTAGACCAGTAGACACTACTGACCCTGAGACCTGCAGAAATGATAACCAAGGAGAGAAATAGAGGCAATGTGAGACAGAATAGTCAATGAGATTCAAATGAATAAATGGTGCAATAATGGACAAGTAATGAACAAGTCAGATGGGCGAGAGCCCAAGGGGTCAGCATGGGCTCAGGGCAGTAATCTCAGGACCATGGATAGCTCTGTGCTGGCCCTGTGTCTGGGACAAGAGTGGCCTTTTAACCCATTGCTACAGTGATTAGCCTCACTGCCTGGGTTCCATTTTGGATGTGTTAAAAAAGATCTGTTCAGGGCTTCCCTGGTGGCGCAGTGGTTGAGAGTCCGCCTGCCGATGCAGGGGACACGGGTTCGTGCCCCGATCCCGGAGGATCCCACGTGCCGCGGAGCGGCTGGGCCCGCGAGCCGTGGCCGCGGAGCCTGTGTGTCCGGAGCCTGTGCTCCGCGACGGGAGAGGCCACAGCAGTGAGAGGCCCGCGTACAGCAAAAAAAAAAAAAAAAAAAAAAAAAAGATCTGTTCACCCAATTAAGGTATAAGACTTTAGATCTAGGGAATATTTGCCATCTAGCTGGTGGCCTTTGGTAGCTATTCAGAGATATTATAGAATGTAAAGAGAAAGAGTAACTTGGAATCAAGAGCCTGGAATCGGGAGACCTAGGTTTTGCTTCCAGCATTGCCAACTTGCTAGGTGTGTGGATTTAGTGAAGTCAAACTTGATGAAGCTCAGTTTTCTCTTAGGCAAAATGGGGTTCCTAAGGTTTTCCCTACTTCCTATAAAGACCTACAGGGAAAATCAAATAAGATTATGCATGCAAAAGCACTTTTAAACTGTAAAACCCTAGTTAAATATGTATAGTTGTTGTAATTAGCTTCCTACAAAATGAATACAAAGGTTCCATAGGAACTCTATAGTGTCAGGAGACAGGGGTGTTAAGCTAAATGTGTATTAGAGCTCAACATCTCCAAAAGTAGAGGTAAGACTGTGAGAGGAATGTGGATTTTCAAAAGCTATGGGAGCTGGTTGGAAAGATGAACGAATGTGAATGTGAAAGTGAAAGTAAAAGAGTGAAAGGGTAAGTAAAAGGACAGACTTGCAAATATTCATGACTTTCCCAAAAAGAGCAAAAGGAAAAGGTTGGTTATTTTATATCA
The DNA here is from genome assembly GCF_964341445.2 of Mesoplodon mirus. Classification (NCBI taxonomy): domain Eukaryota; kingdom Metazoa; phylum Chordata; class Mammalia; order Artiodactyla; family Ziphiidae; genus Mesoplodon; species Mesoplodon mirus. Next base: position 48,794,142 of record NC_138990.1, read on the forward strand.
GTTTACACGTAATACCTGAAACAAGCTAAAATATCAAATAAGTGAAATAAATTTATTAAAAATTCAAACCCATTTCAATAATATCAAATCTCCTGCAATATGTAAAACCAAAAACACCTCTGTAGCAAAACTGAATATCTTTTTTATTATTTTTTAAAGCCTTCATTTTAATCTTATTACAAAAGTAATATATGATCATTATAGAAAAAAATCAGAAGAAATAAACCCAAAAGATATTGGGTTGGCCAAAAAGTTCATTCGGACTTTTTTTTTTTTAATATAAATTTTTTATTAATTTATGGCTGCATTCGGTCTTCATTTCTGCATGTGGGCTTTCTCAAGTTGCGGCGAGCAGGGGCTACTCTTGGTTGCGGAACTCAGGCTTCTTACTGTGGTGGCTTCTCTTCTTGCGGAGCACGGACTCTAGGCATGCGGGCTTCAGTAGTTGTGGCACATGGGCTCAGTAGTTGTGGCTCGCGGGCTCTAGAGCACAGGCTCAGTAGTTGTGATGCACAGGCTCAGTTGCTCAGTGGCTTGTAGGACCTTCCTGGACCAGAGCTGCATTGGCAGGCGGATTCTTAACCACTGAGCCATCAGGTAAGCCCGATTTGGACTTTTCTATAACATCGTATGGAAAAACCTGAACGAACTTTTTGGCCAACCCAATAATATTAAAAATATTCTCAATCCTACCAACCCAAAGATAATCTTGCAAACATTCTTCTAACTCTTCTGTGCATATTGAAGGAACTAAGTTCACTCACCTTTTTTAAAAAACAAATATGGTCTCATCTTCATGCCATTTTGCAATGTCTTATTAAATAACCATTAAATAACCATGTCAGGAATATATTATTGTATAGGAACAATAAATAAATTTGAGCAGAAATTTTAATGGCTACATATAATATTTATTATAAAAGAATATCATATTTATTTAACTATTCTTTTATTTTTGGATAGTTAGACTATTTCCAACATTTCTTTATTTCATACTGTGATATAAGGAGTTGATGTCAAGGTTAAACCTGTGGATTCCAGTGACAAGATTTCTAAGTTCAGCTCCCAGATTCCTTGCATGTTGACTGTATACCTTTGGGAAAGTTAATCTCTTTAAGGCTCAGTTTCTCCATCTGTGGAATGAGTTTAATAATATACGTAGGGCTTCCCTGGTGGTGCAGTGGTTGAGAGTCCACCTGCCGATGCAGGGGACACGGGTTCGTGCCCCGGTCTGGGAAGATCCCACATGCCGCAGAACAGCTGGGCCCGTGAGCCATGGCTGCTGAGCCTGCACGTCCAGAGCCTGTGCTCCTCAAGGGGAGAGGCCACAGCAGTGAGAGGCCCGCGTACCACACACACACACAAAAATAAAATAATAATAATAATAATAATATACATACACTAAAACTTGTTGTTAGAATTAAGTGAAATGATATATTTTAAACATTTTATACAATACCTGGCACATAATAGGTACATACTAATAATGATAACAATTTTGTTAAAGTCCTTATAGCTGATCTCTGTATTCATCCTTAATTATTTCTATAAACTTTCAGAATTAGAATTTTTTTATCGAAGGAAGGACATATCTATTTCAGGACAATGCCATATTTTAAACAGAGAAGAATTCAGTTGTCATGAGGAAGAGGGACAGCCAGATGTTAAAAAGTAATGTATGAATGTAAAGATTTTGGACTCTGTGCTATTAAACTAAGAGTAAGCATATCCTAGAAGCAGTGATCCTACATCTTGGAAAATATCTTACAGAAATAATTGCATGAATATGTATGTACAAGTGTATTCATTGCAGTATTATTTATGATAACAAAAAACTGAAAATCTAATTATCTCATTTTTAAGAGATTGATTATATATATTATGGTACGTCCATACAATTGAATATTATGCAGCCATTAAAAAGAATAAGGTAGGGCTTCCCAGGTGGTGCAGTGATTGAGAGCCTGCCTGCCAATGCAGGGGACATGGGTTCGAGCCCTGGTCCAGGAAGATCCCACCTGCCACGAAGCAGCTGGACCCGTGCACCACAGCTGCTGAGCCTGCGAGCCACAACTACTGAGCCCGCAAGCCACAACTACTGAGCCCACGTGCCACAACTATGGAAGCCCACGTGCCTAGAGCCCGTGCTCCGCAACAAGAGAAGCCACCACAATGAGAAGGCTGTGCACCACAACAAAGAGTAGCGCCCGCTTGCTGCAACTAGAGAAAGCCCGCGAGCAATAGTGAAGACCCAGTGCAGCCAAAAATAAATAAATTTATTTTAAAAAAAGAAGAAGGTAAAGGTTCATATATTAACTTTGCAATGAGTTCCTGATATAATCTTATGGGGGAAAGTGGAGTAACAGAGAGGAAGCATAGCATGATCGTAATTTATGTGATAATTTTTAAAGATGCAGAATTTAAGGCTCGTTAGTTATGTGTACTAGCGACGGAACAAAGCTAGCTAATGCACATTAAAAGTATTTGAACACTGTAAGTGCTTCAGTAGCTTCATTATCCCAATAATCTGACATAAACTCACTGAAAGAAAATTGAGAGAGAAATGGCTAATAAAAAGGATAGGATAATCATGAAATAAAGGTTATTACAAAACAAAAGCCATCTCTTTTCCGATCATAGAAGTCCAGGTCTTAAAGCAGTAAAGGTTCTTGAGAAGTTATCTTATCCATCACTTTGCCTTACGGTAAAGTATTTTTATCCTTTTATGAAAATGGAAAAGCAGAGGTGCACAGAGCCAAGTGAATGACCCAAAGTCACACGGCTTAAGGAAGTGGAATGATGACCAAGATTCTCTCTCCTGATCAAAATGGAATTCTCAAAATCTTGGAAACTTGGCAAGATCAAATAGAGCATATGCAAATTCCTACTGGAACAGGAAGAAAGTAGAACTATGAAAAGGATCATTAAGGGGAGAGGAGACTTTCTCCCTCTTCAAGATGCCATGAAGAAATAGGACATGTTAAAAATATATTTAAAAAATGTTCAAAGGGAGGCACCAAGCCAAGGACTTTAAATAACAGAATAACTCACCTCTTGCTCAGGAGTGATCAATGTAGAGTATGTTTCCCCTGTAAAGGTGAAGAAAGAGGAACAGAAATAGCCAAAATCAAAGAACAAATGAGGGAAGTTTCCATAAACAGGGTCATGGAGATGAGTGAATATAGAGAAGGTTAATCAAGAAAAAGAACAACAAGAAAGATGGCAAGTGGCACATAGGAGGGAAAGGTCCAGAATGTAGTCTGCCTTCCAAGAGCTGCAAGTCGTCACAAGAGACATCACTGTTCAAGAAAGCAGCAACCATCAGGCTGATGAGAGGGGCCATGCTCCAGAGTCCTGTAACCTTACTGCTGAGGACCACACAATTTCCCACAAATGTAGAGAAGTATGGAAAAATGGTAAAATGACCAAAGGGTGCAGCCAAATGGTGTCAATTTAATTTAATGTACAGCTATTGGGAAGGAAATCAATTCTTCAAGGAAAGAATGCTGGTGAAAACTTGAGATGAACACAAAATCTCTGCGGCCTTCCTATCCTTAGAGTTTCCACATCTCTGCTCCAGTTCAGCTGGCTTCTCCCCACTTCTTTGCCTAGGAGGGCCATTAGCAGCACCTTGCCTATCTTCAGAGCATGAATTTTTCTCTTTGTGCAAAGAGAAATGATTGACACCTTTCAAGTGAAACGTATAAAGAAGACCAAGAATATTTGAGAAAAGGAAACCCAATCCTCATTCCCCCAATGCTCACAAATGCAGTAATTTATCAACATAGGTAACTAAAGTTTAGTTTAATGAGCATACAATATCCTAGTATCTACAGCTCAAATTAACTCCATCTTGTCAAATCTTCCTGAAACACAATCAGGAGTTGGTCAGTCCGAGTGTTATTCTGCGAATCCATTGTTCTACACTATGTCTTGGGCCTAGTCTCAAAAGGGTCACATTGGCCATCTTCCAAGGAGCCTCTTGTCTGTAAATTAACTCTTGTATGAGAGATAAATTTCTCATTCTCTACTAAAGCTCACAGCCCCTGAGTGAAGAGAATGCTCTCTGTTTCAGGCCCAGAATCACCTACGTTCTTCACTGTGCAAATAGACAACTCTTCCCACATCCCCTGACGCTTCAAGGAACATCATTCTCAGGGGATAGTTATTAAATTAAAACAAAAAAAGTTTAATACCCCTGCTCTTATATAAGCTAGGATTACAATCAACAGCAAAAAAAAAAAGAGAGAGAGAGAGCCAACTATGGCATAAACCAATAGGAAATTCACATTTCAAGTAGTGGAGATGTAGGTGGGTTGGGGAAGCAGTTGCTCAATCATTCCACTGGGGACCTGGGCACTTTCTTTCCTTTCCTCCATCTTTGGCCTCCCGGCTTACATCTTCTGGCTTGTTGCCTCATGGTTGCAACCATGACGTTGTAGCCTTGCATCCATGTTTAAGGCAGTAAGAAGAAGAAATGAAGTCGAGGAGGGATAAATTGGGAGATTGGGATTGACATATACACACTACTATATATAAAATAGATAACTAATAAGGACCTACTGTATAGCACAGGGAACTCTACTCAATACTCTGTAGTGGCCTATGTGGGAAAAGAGTCTAAAAATAAGTAGATATATGTATAAATGATTCACTTTGCTGTACACCTGAAACTAACACAACATTGTAAATCAACTGTATCCCAATAAAAAATTTTTTTAAAAGACAAAAAAAAAAAAAAAAGAAACAATGAAGGGCTTTCTCCTTACAAGTCTTTCTTTTCACTCAGGAAGCTAGCTGACTTCTCCAGTGGACTTTCACCAACATTTCATGGACCAGACTGCATTACATGTCACTGCCGCTGTAAGGAAGCTGGGCAATGGAGAACTGTGTCTTTACCTCTACACTGGGAAAGGAACAAGGTAAGGTAATTTAAAATGAATATTGATGAGCTATTGAATGATATCTGTCATAATTACTCCTTTGGCTCTTCAGCACCCAAGGTCTCCTATTCTTTTACATATTCTCACACTCCATCGCCATGGAAGAAAACCCAAAGTCTCATCCAATTCAAAGTCCAGGATCTCTGGTTACTGTGCAGAGCTCCCCACTGGGTCTGTGTGTGCCTCTCAGGACCACAGTCTGTAGGTTGAAAAGACAACTTATCTGCCCCCGTATACATGATATCCAAAGGTATGGAGGAAACCAATAACCGCAATAAAAACTCCAACCTAACTCACACAAAGGGAAAGTAGGGAATGCACACTGGACCATAGAATATATCAAATCCTACTGATCAGAAAAAAAGGGAACATCTTGCTCTGGCAGTAAAGTAAAACCAATCTGACAGGCCCTAGATCTGCTTTCTGGGAGGAAATTCCTTGTCCGTTATTCTCAATTGTTATATCCTCACAAAAATTCTTTGTGGTAAAAACTATACCCATTATAAAGATAAGAAAATTGAGACACAGAGAGTAACTTTGACCACAATCATATAGAAGCAGGATCCAAACACAGACAATCAGACTGCAGAGTCCCCTCCCCCTCCCCATCCCCCAAAACTACAACCTCTGGTAAACACTGATCTTTTAACAGACAGCTCTCTCTCTTTTTTTTTTTTTTTTTTTACATTTTTGGCTGCGTTGGGTCTTTGTTGCTGCGTGCGGGCTTTCTCTAGTTGTGGCGAGCGGGGGCTACTCTTCGCTGCGGTGCACGGGCTTCTCATTGTGCTGGTTTCTCTTGTTGTGGAGCACAGGCTCTAGGCGTACGGGCTTCAGTAGTTGTGGCACGTGGCCTCAGTAGTTGTGACTCATGGGCTCTAGAGTACAGGCTCAGTAGTTGTGGCACATGGACTTAGGTGCTCTGTGGCATGTGAGATCTTCCCGGACCAGGGCTTGAACCCATGTCCCCTGCATTGGCAGGCAGATTTTCAACCACTGCACCACCAGGGAAGTCCCAGACAGCTCTTAGTTTTAAAACATCTTCTGCTGGCTGCCCCAGAACAAATTCAATGACCCACCTTAGCCTTGAGGCTTAAGAAAGAAATCTCAACAAGGAAATAGATCTTTATACAGTAGATGCTGACGTTCTAAGGATAAGGACATTTAAAATGCTCCCTCAGTTTTTTAAGATGAAAAAGTTTGGAGATTGGTTGCACAACAATTTGAAATATACTTAGCACTACTGAATTGTACACTTAAAAATGGTTAAGTGATAAATTTTATATTTGTATTTTATTACTTTTTTTTAAAAAAAGCTCCTTAGGAAGCTACAGGAAATTTTTTAAAGTAGGACAAAACACTAGTATGCTGTGAATGCCTTATCAGTAATAATTGTGTCTGTTTGTCATGTTTTAGTTGGGAAGGCCCTTTTACACTCTTTGCATTTTATCCTTACAGCCATGTTGATTGATGGGTAGAGAAGATTTTCATTATCCTCATTTTATGCACATGCAAAATGAGATCATAATAAACGTCTGCCCAAGGAGGCAAAAGCTGTAATTAAACATAGGTCTTGTGATTCCACAGTTAAGTGTTCTCACAATACTGCACTCTTAGTGAGAAAAGAGGGGAAAGTGTGCTGGAGGGCTTAGGAACTGATATTTATAGGCATCCACTCCATGCCAGGCACGAGGCTCTGTGGTACCCAGGCATCATTACCTCTTTAAGCCTCAGTCATAGGAGGTCAGTTCTCCTAGTCTCCTGATTTACAGTTAGAGAACTGGGGTTCAGAGAGGTTAAATAACTTTCTCAAGGTCACCTGGCTAGTAATGGAAGCGTTGGATTCAAGACAGTGTAAGATTTAGGAGCAGAAGGCAGCTGCAGAGAGAGGATGTACGTAGGAGGTGATTCAGCAGCACCTATTTTTGTGCCTCTAATTGTCCTCTGGTCAGGAAAGGATTTGAAGACAGTTGGCTAAATAAGTGTGGGAGGAGGAGCTAAGGGGCAAGCCACAGGTGCAAGGAACAAACCTTTCTCCGAAGGTAAGTGGAAAAGGGAACAAAGGATTACAATCTTGGAGATGGAGACAGGAAAGCCAAATTGCAAAAACCCAAAATAATGGTGTCAGGAGAACCGGCCAGAAGAGGAAAGACTACTTTAGAAAAAACAGAGAAAAAGGTGAAAGGATTTTTTTTTTTTGCATGTGCTGAATTTATTAGAAAGCGATAGACAATATTTGTGGGAAATATGTGGGTTGGGTGGGGAAAATTATAAATACATTTGACATTAGCTACTTTTTAAACAATTTTAAATGCTGAGGGATCCAGTGAGATAATGCATGGGAAAGGCTTAAATTATAAAGTGTTGTACAAAAGTAGATTGGTACTTATTGTTGTATGAGTGTATTTATAATAAAACTGGAAAGGCGAAGAAAAGCCAGGCCAAGGACCAGTGCTGATGCTCCACTGGGCTCTGCCAGGCTCTCATGGTGCTTGTCTGGCCCAGGAGGTTCCTCTTGATCTCACTGCATTACAGCCTCTGCTCCACCTCTGGCGCTGAGTGCTGACGTAGTCCAGCTGTTCAGCAGCTGGCCCACATTTGCCCCAGGTGGTAGTATCTGAGGAATCAGTTGATCAGTGTCTCCGCTATGTATCGTTTGGGTTTTGCAAGATCCCAGCACGAGCCTGAAAGACCAAAGTCATCTCATAGGACTCCCCCAAGTTGGCTGGAAGACTAGCATCATGTGTTGGAGAAGTGGGCTCTGGAAATGAAGGGGGAGGGGGAGAGAAGACCTGGAAAGGAGGAGGCATCTTACGTTTGTAGGGAAGGCACTTTTTCCTTCCCTGAGGGTTTCTAAAGGATACCATTGGCTTTGTGGCCACAGCTCTCTCACAGACCTTGTTGTTTTTCAGGTGACACTGATCATACTCCCTTTTCCCTTTTCTCATCTAACTCCGCTCCTCTCTTTCACTTTCCTCCCTCACTTTTCTTCTTTGCTTTTCATTATCACTCTTTCTTACTCTTTGCTCCCCTCTTTTTCTTCTCTTGCTCTTTTCTGCTGGCCAATAAACATTTCCAGAGTAGATAACATGGGGCTGAGAGACGGGCTAAGATGAGAGGAGTTTTTTTGAAAGATGAACTATTCTTAAACCAGATGCCACAGGCAGACAGCCTCTCCTACTGCCTGGGGAATAGGGCTGTGTGAGCAGAGTCCAGGGTAGCAGAGGGATTTTTGCAGGAGCCATTCAATGATCACTTCCTTAGAATAAAACCTATCAGTTTCCCTCCACGAGAGCCTTCCGGGAGCCCCACGCTGGGAGAGACAGTCCTGCAGCAAGGGTGTGTGTTTTCTGTTCCATCTCACCTAACGTGCTCAGAGCTGCTTGCTCCTGGCTCTGGGATCTTTTCAGCTTTTGAAGAGGCTAATTGTTCTGGAGACTGAAGGTTTAAAGGAGTGATTCTCAGTATTTTTGTTTCCAAGAGCCTCTCCCTAAACATTTCCTTTTGAAAGATTTGGTCTCCAAGCAATTAAATGACTTTTTTTTTAATGACCCATTAAGATGACTGTGTTTCTCCATATTCTAATTAATCATAGATGAATGTGTTTGCCAGTCAGGCTTCTGAGAAGCACGGCACTCCGTGTCCCCGACTGAGCAGGTACAATGCAGCCGTGTGCAGCTCCAGTTGACATTTCAGACCTTTGAGGTCTGATGACTGATAAATGTGTTTCTCCCCCTTGGCTTCCTGAAACGTTTGAACACCCTTGGAGACCCAAGACACCCAGTCTACCTTCCTGCAGAACACTGCTTTGAAGTTCAGAAGATGATGATTAAGGTGACAGATGAGGGGGACACTCAGGACCAAGAAACCTGGCCTTTGAAGGAGCACTTAGGAAAGAATAGATGCCCCAGGAATAGGGAGGGAGGAGTCCTGCCTGTGAGAGAAGGAAGGAGCTCTGGACGGGGTGGATCCAGGTTTGATGGAGTTTGAAGCTCATGTCATTTGGGGGATCCTCTCAGAAGTAAAGGCTATAAAATCACAAATGCAAAAGTATGTACTGGACCTTGAGGGGTCCTGCAGGTTTAGGTTTACCAGCTTCCCAGGAAATCTGCTCTGGCCAGTGGAAGGCTTCCTTCTGGGGCTCAAACTCTGCTCAGGCAACCATGAGAGCTAATGCTACGTAGTTCCCTGGTCCGCCCAACAGGCTCTTTCCCAGGAATAGCAGCAGTGGTCATCTGGTTTGACACCTTGACCCTGAACCAACCCCCTGACCCTTGGCTCAGTGTGTATGAAACCCTCATAGGTTTTCAACAAATGTTCTGAGAGCATCTATCTACATTATGCCAAGAATTGGGGTATAAAACCAACTAAGCCAGACTCAGCCCCCAAGGACAAAACATAGTAATAGCGGTGCAGACACAAAAACTAATGTTTAAGATGGAGGTTGGTGAGGCGTGTTTGGTGTGTGCACAAGGGGCTCTGGAAACACCCCAGAAGAGGTGGTTAACTCTGCCTGGGATGGAAGGAGAGAAGTTAAACACCTGGGCAGTCTAGAAAGATGAAGTTCACCAAGCAGACCTTTATTTACTCCATACTGCGCTGATATCAACGCGTACATATACTTTTTCCATATTTCCTACAAAAATGCAGTTATACTGGGGAGACTAGGAGTGAAACAGATCTGGGTTTCCATCTCAGCTTGGCTACTCATTAGCTGTATGGTACTGGGGCAAGATTTGTAAATTTTTTGCAAAGCCTTACCTGAAAATAGGAACAATAATAATATTCATAAGGTTGTTCTGAAATAAGACAAGGAATAGAAGGACGAGAGCTGTCACAACATGAGCACAAACAACCTTGCACATACATCTTTGCACAACTGTGAGAGTATTTCTGTGGTATTAGTTTCACGAACTGAAACTGTTGAGACTGTGGATTCGCCTATTTAAGTTTGTCACAGACATTGCCAATTGCCTTCCAGGTGGGAGGCACCACTTAAAATGCCCACCAGTGATTAATGAGGTTTTCCCATCTACGTGTCAATACTAGGTACTATCAATCTTTCAAATGTTTTTCATGAAGCCTTTATTGGAACAGAAAGAAATAAGCAAATCCAAAGAAGAAGGTAAGGAGGCATAAGAAAATACATCAGAGGGTTCAAGAAGTCCAAGGAAGGAGGGGGAAGTCAAGGGCAGAGGGCCAACTGGCCCGTGAGCACACAGACTCTTGCCTACTCTGCTCTGGTCCCAGAAGGATGAGGATGCTCCAGGGTCAAACCCCAGGAGTGACCCTCTGCCCTGGGTAGTGGGTCCCCAGGACTAAGGGCAGTACTGGCATAATTCCGGAAGCATTCATTGCCCAGGGTCTCAGGATCGGAGCCCATGACACTAGGCCACATTGCCTGTTCTTTTTGAGGGAGGTCCGTGGCAAAAGTCTTCCCCAAACCTCTGAAGCTTCAACCTAGGGCCATAGCAGACAAACCAGCAAATTCAAAACCACATTTTGAGAACAGCAATCTGTGGCATAGCTTTCCTCTGAGGGGTTCCATGAATAGTAGAGAAATTCAGAATCTAAGTTCAGAAACTTTTCTAGAATAGCTCTCATGCCATCGTTTGGTCTCAGAGGCTGTCTAAGGCAGGAGAAGTTGCTGTGGACAGAATGCCTGGAATTCATATAGACTTGCATTAAAATCTCTAGCTCTGCCACTTACTAGCTAGGTGACTTCATTTTATTTTGTCTTATTTTTTAGCTGTGTGACTTTAAATTTAGTTCCTTCCTTTGAAAAATGGGGATAATATCTTCCCCTAGAGGGAGAATCTTCTTGTGAAGATTACATAATAAAATCTATGTCAGGGGCTGGGCTCATTAACTAATGTGCGTTCCCTTTTCCCCTAATCCTGAGTTTGTGACTGTGCCACAAACACCCCTGGGCTGGATTTTACGTGAGGCAGCTTAGTGTGTTGGAGTTGGACTTTTTGTAGAGTTAAAAAAAAAAAAAAAGTATCATTGTCCCAGTATCTACTCTCCTAAAGCACTGCTTGTATTGAAAGATCACTTGTGACAAATCTGTGAATATGATAAAGCAAAAAACTATTGAATCATATACTTTAGATGAGTGAATTGTATCGTATATGAAAAATATCACAAAAAATTGTTATAAAAAGTTATTTGTGGAGGTTAATTTTTTTTTAAGTAGTTATGTATTCAGTATTTTATTTATTTATTTTTGGCTGTGTTGGGTCTTTGTTTCTGTGCAAGGGCTTTCTCTAGTTGCAGCAAGTGGGGGCCACTCTTCATCGCGGTGCGCGGGCCCTCTCACTATCGCAGCCTCTCTTGTTGCGGAGCACAGGCTCCAGATGCGCAGGTTCAGTAATTGTGGCTCACGGGCCCAGTTGCTCCGTGGCATGTGGGATCCTCCCAGACCAGGGCTCGAACCCGTGTCCCCTGCATCGACAGGCAGATTCTCAACCACTGCACCACCAGGGAAACCCGAGGTTAGTTTTCTGTTAGCAAATTATCTGGCTGCAAAGGACCAATGAGAATGGAGTGTAATTACACATCGAAATATCAATCTTTGTGCTTTTCTTGTCTATACTTTCTCAGTCTTAATCCTCCTCAAGGAGGAGGGTTGTAATTTGGGGGATAATTAGGATTGCTCAAACAAGAATGTAAAGGGAAAAAGCCAATGTTTGTTTGTTTTTTTACTTCCAAATTTAATATTTTTGAAAACCAAGTAGTTCTATCCATACAACAAGAGTTTTGTTGAAAGAAGGAAAGGCGCGTGACATCGAAGAGGGCAGCCCTGAAGGAAACAAGACAGAGAGTTTATGCTCAGCACTGACTGGGAGGGGCATGGGGGGAGACCAGACTGCCTGGCTTGGGCCCCTGGCCCCAGGGAGACCAGACAAGTTCCCCTGGGCTGGGAGCTGGCTGGAAGGGGGATGAGCAGGAGAAGACCAGTGGCTGGGCTGGAGGAGTGGTCCTGGTGGGTTCACGGAGAAGGGTGGAACCAGCAGTGACCCAGTGGTCTTCTCCATTGACAGGGGCTGCATGCTCCCAAAGACCATGCCTGCAGGCCGCCATCACCACTGGGGTGCGCACAGCCTGTTGAATGTGCTGAAGGACAGCATGGGTGCAAGTCACTGCCCATCAGGGTCTTTTCTCCATAGCTGCCTGCTTGTCACCTGTGGATGTGATAAGTGACCCTTGTCCACACCCCAGGATTTTGCTGAGCCCCATCCCAACTGCCCCAACTGCCTGACGGTGTCACTCCCTTTTCAATGGCCCCAGGCGCAGAGAGGAGATCCTGTAAGCATTGACCGGGCATATCCTGCAGGCAGAGCCCTGCCCTGCCTGTCTTCCAGCAGCAACTAAAGCTCCACAGCCATGCATGGTCCCCCATTGAGCGCTTTTCCTAAGTATTCTGTGTGGGTGTCCTTAGTTATGGTTGGGTTCTTTTTATCTTTTTTTTTTTAAGCTCAACTCCTACTCCGTCCAATTCTTGCATCAGCTACTGCCCTGCTCCCTGGCACCAAATGTGAAGCATGAAGAACCCATTCAGCTCACTTTCTGAATCATTTGACACTTTCCAGACTCTCTAGCCTAAGGGTAGCCAAGAGGAGGAGGAGGCACAGGAATGCGACCCATATATGATCTGTCACCTCTGAATTTACTTTGTCGGGAACATTTCCAGCTTGAAGAGTGAAAGAGTCGAAAGGGAGGACAGGCAAGGATAAGATTCTTGTTTTCCGGAAAGAAGAAGACGGCATGCCCGGGGGCAGGGGAGATGAAATCACTCAGCCTCTCCACGAAGCCCCACTCTGAGCAGTGCCCCTCTCCCAAAAAGCCTTCACAAGAGAGTGTTGAGATTAAGATCAGGGAAGATAAACAACTCAGCAGGGATCCAGGCTGAGCTGAGTTTGGTGCTGGCATTATTGTCCAAGTCAGACCCTGGCTTACCAAGCTGAGACAAGCCTTGAATTTTAAAATTATGGTGAGGCTTTGTTGTGATTATTTCCAGAGAAAGAAAAAGATGAAGGGAGGCAGGATTGCTTAAAATGTTCTTTCTTCACCCCAGAAAATGTCCCCTGATGTTGGAATGGGACTGGGCTAAAAGCAAAATCCTGAATATACAACACCCCAGATGAGAAAGCGTAGAGATGGAATACCTTAATGACAATTCATGTGCATAGGATTTGGGGGCATTACCTGAGTGTCCAGAAGGAGTGTTGAAGCTTCAGAAGGGTGTGTGCAATTCAGGCCTGGATTTTTGTTGAAGGATAGGACCTGGAATATGGAGATGGCTCTTTTGTGCCCCTCACTAGTTGGACCATGTCTGAAGTGCTGGGTTGAGTTTTGATGAAGGAGGCCTTCCAGTTGCAGACACCTTTAACTCATTGTCACTGCCAGCTCTTCCCATTGCCCCATCCTGGGCGGTATCCCCAGATCCAGAGCTAATCTGAAGTGAGGCAGAGTGGTGGACATCTACCAGCTATGCTTCCCCAGATCCACCCTCATATTCTTCTGGGAAACCACCCTCCATCATCCTCTGCCTTATATAGTTAGACATCCACCTCTTTCCAGAAATGTGCACTTGACCCAATTCTGGGTTTTTTTTAATAGAATTCATAGGAAACATAAATTCATTTTCAGCTAAATTTGAAGCTGGGAGGAAGTGAATGAAAGCTTCTAGAAGCTACCACTTGGAAACATCTGCCTGAGAGGAACATCAACTTAGAGATGAGAGGTAAAGTCACCTAGATGCAACAGTTCCTGGAGCAGGAGCTGCCCTCAATATCAGTACTTTGCAGTTATACGAACCTTTGTGCTTAAGGCAAAGATGAGTCTGGTGCCTGCCCTTCCAAGCAAAGGAATCCTCATAATACAGACAAGGGACAGGTCAACAGCTTTGGCCCTACCTTCTGTTGAAGCTCAGAATTAAATAACAATTCTTGACTCGGACTGCTGCTCTAGCTTCCTCCCTGCACCTCCTGTATGTTGATCACATCCAGGACACAGCATCCCCTAGGCCTGTGGCTTAGGAACCTCCAGTTGCAGATGACCCCTTCCTCCTTCCACGTCATCCCAGTCAGTATCACTGGACTTGTTTTTTGATTCTGACTCTGTGGCCTAGACTCCCAGATTGTTCTGGATTCTCTGGTCTGGGGCTCTGTCTGCCTGTTTGGACTTCCCAGAGTTGGCCTTTACTTGACCAGGGTCTGAATATACTGTGAACCTTGAACACTCTTCGTCTGCCCCTGAGGTGCCTCCCTACATCCATGTCCATTTTTTATCCCGAGAAGAAGGATCTTGAGCCATGAAGACTTAGATATACCCCTAATGACACTTCTTAACTCCAGTGTGAATCAGACACACACCCAAATGGGAACCTCAAAGGAGACCCACCAGGATGGCAAGGAATCTGGAAACCAGGTCCTTAAAGTCAGATGCAAAGAAGTTGTGGCATTTGGCCTGAAAAAGAGCTTAAAGGGGAGACATGCTGTCTTTCTGCAAATGTTTATAGGACTGTCATATAGGACGAGAGCCAATGGATGAATGTCCCAGGGAGGTGAATCTGAGGTCATTATAAAGAATTACTTTGGATTATTTTTATACACTTGAGAATTGCCCTTGACTTTAGCAGGAACATCTTTAACATCCTAATCATCTCTCAAATGCCAATCCCCGTGTAGGTGAGTGAATTCCTCACTCACTTGTGGATGAATTCCTGGGAATGGCATCTGGGAATTGCCTGGAGAGGGTGGGGAGAGCTTGGTGACCTTCATGGAGAACATCCACTGCCCAGAGCTGGAGCAAACTCCTGGACCTCAGGAATCTAGGAGTAAGAATCATTGCCCATGAACCCAGCTCAATTCCAGGGAGCTGAAATATTTCCTCACTGAGGGACAAAGGCGAGAGCTCCCTGTGCTAAAATCAGGAGGCAGCTATGTTCATAAGGCTGGTGGGAAACGGGGGCCCAAGTTGAATAATGGTAAATCTATCAAAACCAAACGGACACAGCTCACATCCTGTGGGTAATAAACATGCACAGGTGAAACTTTATGAGGTTTTAAAGGGAACTTTATGAGCTTTGAGGGAGCCTTAGTATAAACCGAAACCAGCCATGGAAAGATAATATAATGGAAAGCAATATCTGAAAATTCTGTCACTGTTACCAAACTAAAGAAACTGTTCACAAGGAAGAGAAAGATATGCTAGACGTCACGTCTCTGCCATGATTTCTGTTGAGGTAGACTGTCTTACCAGCAACATTTTTAACTCTTTGAGCGCAAAGGCTATTAAAGATCTCCCATTTACCATATAGCAGCACCTCATACAACGTAGGTACACATATGTGCATATACACACACAGGAAATATTTCTAAAAGATGGGCAATAATGTTGGTGAGTACTTCCATAGGAAGTCCCTGCTGTTCTGGGGACTTGTGTGTGTCACAGGCAGGAAACTTGAACTCTGAGTGTTAAGAAGCTCTCCCAAAGTCACACAGTGAATAAATAGCTGAACCCTGATTTCAATCCATGTCTGTCTGTCCCTAGACCCCACGTCCTTTCAACCACAGCCATGGTTGCCAGGCTTTTGGATTTCATCAACCAATGCAGTTTCAAAAACACTCAAGAGAACACTGATTGGGTTGCCAACATTTTATTGAGAGGATATTGTTAAGAAATGAGAAAGTTATATTAACAATGGGCAGAAAGACAGGACGTGATCTCAGAATAAAAAGAAAAAACTGAGCATTACGAAATACTCCATGCCTTAATGTGCGTGCCTTTGTGTGTGCGTGTGTGTGTACCTGTAAAAACATTGTCATTAATGAGCACAAGACTGGCTCTTGGAACCACTACTCTCTGCCACATTTTACCTTCTTTATCTCTGTAGCACCTGGCACAACGTCCTGCACAAAGTAGGTGCTTAAGACTTGCTGTTGAATGACTAATATTATTCGTTCTTTTCTGTTTGATCCTCTGGAAAACCCTCAGTGATGCAGGTTCTTGGCAGGGTCCCAGACCTAGATAACTTGTTTCATCTTGCTTCACTTTGTAGTTATGGCTTAGTAAAACCTGGACTTTGCCACCACCTTCCCTTCTTCTCCCCTCTACAGATGCAAGGTTTCTCCTTTTGGCAGACTCTCTCAATACAACTTCATTTCTTTTCACTAAAGAGATTCCATCACTACCCCTCTGGCCTAGACTCTCATCCTCAGAGCTTCTTTAAGGAATAGGGTCAAGGAGGTCTGTCCATCTCTAAGAGGTGAATGGGCACCTTGGCCTGGTGATTCTGCGGTTCAAGAGTCCTATTGTCTTGTCCGAGTTCTTCTACTGAGTGACCTCAGGAAATTCTCTTCTCTTCTTTGGACCTCAGTTTTTTCATGTACAAAATGAGGGAGACTGGGCCAAAACATCTTAAAGGGTGCTTCCAATCTTGGCAATCTACACCTCTTTTCCATCTGGCTGATTACAGCTCCTTCCACATCAGGGTCCTTTTGTTTGAGAAAATCTGGAATTGGGGGATGGATTCAATGACAAGTTGGCTCTTGAAGAAGGTTCTGTAATATGATCATGCAGCTGTTTAGTGATTCTACATGAGTATACAGTCACTTCGGGGTGGAATGTCAAAGTTTACCAGACATTATCTTGGACGAATTCTCCTTTTTCCATGAGACCAAAGCGTTATCCTCAAAAGCATTACTAATTGTGCACATCCACCAGATGCTGGGAGGCCCTTGCTGGGAAGCACAGGACCCACGCCGGGGGTCAGCCACCTCACTCGGGTTTCTCCTTCTCTGCGTTTCCACTGCAGGGCCTGGCAGGAAGCCAGACTGTGCCCTGGAATAAATGACTTGTCAAGTCACCAGCCATAGCCCCGGGAGGTGCTCTCACACCCACTCGGCCTTTCATTTATCTTTATGGCAGTAAAACCAGACCTCCTAGAAGCTGAACTCAGGGAGGGAAAGGTTAAGTTACAGGGCCCAAGTTTAAAAAAAATTTTTTTTTTGAAAAGACTTCCTTGCCCTTTAATTTTAGAATAGTTACTCTCTGGCACCCCTCAGAACAGGGCTATCTGGATGTCATCTAGAAGCAGAGAAGAAAAGGAGAGAGCTAGCAGACTGGGCTGCCTGCTGGATCGACTTTGGTTGCTTTCTCACATGCAGATCAAAAGCCTCTGGAGCAGTTAACCCTCAGCAAAGGAGTGACACCTACAAATGGAGAGGATTTAGCAAAAGCGAGCAAGCACTGCATGCAAATACTTCACATTTATCAGCACTGGAGATTTCTGGTCGCCTCTGTAAATATCCTGAAGGTGAGCTTTGGCTCCACTCTGAAAACATACCTGGGATCTATTAGCCATCTTAACCTGCAGGGGTAACGTTCCCGAGACTCTTGGGATTGTGCAGTAACCTTTTCTCAATCGAGATAACTGGGAGGGGAGGGGATCAGGTCTGCATGACCTCTTTCTCCTTAGTGATACCTTGATGATGCTCTGTATTTTAATCTCTGATGATCGGTACAAGAGCTAGAGTAAAAATAGAAAATGAAAGTCTTGGAGAAGAGGCAAGACTGAAAAGAGATACAACGAGTCATATGTCCAAACAAGAAATATTGGGAAGGTCAGTATGAGAAGGAGTTGACTCAGGAAAGGTCTTCAGGGAGTGATCACGAAAGAAGTTTGGAGAGCGAGCTAGAGCATGGAGAGCCTCAGAGAAGCTGACTTGGGGAAGAGATGCCTCGAACTAGGAACACACCTCTAAGAAGTGCCTGTGATAGGGAGGGCAGGGAAGAACACTGCTCGAGGAGCCCGGGGACCATCTGAAGTCAGGTCCAGCCTGACCTCTACTGAAGGCCCAGAGAACCCAGAGAGAAGGCTCCCCACTCGCTCAGCAGCCAAGGAAGTCAGGGGGAAAAGCCAGTCTAAAGGCAGCTGGGTGGAGAAGAGGGAGGGAGGGGATCTGATAAGGTGTTGGTGGAATTTAATGGGGCTCTAACCAGCAAGATGAGTCCAGGCCGTCTAAGAGTGAGTGCTTTTGACCCATTACAAAAAGTTACGGAGAAAGAGTCAAGAAATTGAAAAGGCAGAGGAGAGCCTTCTATTTGGGAACCTCCTGGGCCATCCCACCACCAACCAGGTGAGCCACAGAGGCTGTTCTCTTCCTTCTGTTGACCAATTCCTCCCATATCTGTGAACACAAAAGTGCATCAGCATCAGAGAATTGGAGATCAATCCTGCCTTCTCATTTTACCAATGAAGATACCTAAGGTCATCTCAAGAGCTGGTGGTAAAGCCCCAGTTGGAGCCAAGGTCTCCTCCTTCCCAAGCCCCAATGCCCTCCCCTCCTCCATCAATTCTGGCCCCCAGAGGGTGTGCGTCTCTCTAGGCCTGATTTTTGGAATCCGGGTCTCCCGTAGCGTCTGTCTCTCCGCCCCAGAGATCCTCCCATCTTGGTCTCTTGAATGTGAACCTGTGCCTCCTGCTGTAGGTAGCACACCTGTGCCCCTGGGCTCACACGTGGGCAGCAGCCTCTGCCGGCGGCCGTGGGCCTGTCTGCTGCTGCCTTTCACTGCCAGCTCAGGGGCCCGTCCTGGCCTCCTCAGGGGTGTGGACTTTTGCTCTCAGGCCCACATCTTTCCCACCTCCTTTCAGGGCAGGCATGTGTGTGATTCCTCAGGAGGGGTCAGCGCGTGGATGTGCATGGAGCAGGGGAGCAGGCAGGTGGCCACTAAGGCCTGTCCCCAGTGTCCTGCACATGTGCAGACACACAGATGGGAGAGATGATCACGTGCGGGTCTGTGGGTAACATATATTTGAGCGCTGGTTACTTTCTGCCCTAGTCTAACAATGAACAACAAGGGTTTCCCTGGTGGCACAGTGGTTAAGAATCTGCCTGCCAATGCAGGGGACACGGGTTTGAGCCCTGGTCCAGGAAGATCCCACATGCCGCAGAGCAACTAAGTGTGCGCCACAACTACTGAGCCTGCGCTATAGAGCCCGCGGGCCACAACTGCCGAGCCTGCATGCCTAGAGCCCGTGCTCCACAACAAAGAAGCCACCACAGTGAGAAGCCTGCGCATCCCAACGAAGACCCAAGGCAGCCAATAAATCAATAAATCAATAAATAAGTAAGCAAGCACATTTTTTTTTTTTTTTTTTTGCGGTACGCGGGCCTCTCACTGTTGTGGCCTCTCCCGTTGCGGAGCACAGGCTCCAGACGTGCAGGCTCAGTGGCCATGGCTCACGGGCCCAGCCGCTCCGCGGCATGTGGGATCCTCCCGGACCGGGGCACGAACCCGTGTCCCCTGCGTCGGCAGGCGGACTCTCAACCACCAGGGAAGCCCAGCAAGCACATTTTGAAAAAAAACAATGAACAGTGAAACTCTCCCATTACTGAGAAATGTGAATTTCCTCGGCTTCTGATTGTGGGTTTACTGCTTAAGCCCAAAGCTTCTGTCATTGTGTTTGAGAACCGGTTAAAGGTTAAGAGAATCCGTTCAATAGGGGGTCAAAAAGGTCATTTAAAACAGGTTCCATTAACCAAGATCCCATACACATCCATGCAGAAAAGTAGAAGTGAGACTTAGGGACCAGAAGAGAGGCTCCACAGAGGAGCTGGTTTCTGTCTGAGGGGAATATGAGCTGTCAGATCCTTTGCTCTGGAGCATCACAGGCTCCCAAGTGGCACTGAGCTAGGATGGAATCAAGGCTGGAAGTTAGGCTGTAGGAAATGATCTTTCTCCAGGACTCTCGTGTGGGCTTTGCAGAATCTCTCCATACCAGAGGCCCCAGCTTTGTTCTTTCAAAGGTAAATGACTCACATTCTCCCACTGAGACCCTCTAGGTGCTATTTATTCCTTTGAAACCAAAACGAACTTATCAAACACCTGTTCTGAGCCAGGCACGGTGGTTGGGTTTCTGGGGATGCAAAGATAAGCCGAGCAGGGTCCATGGCCTCACAGAACTTAGAACAAGGTCAACAGAAGCTGAACTTCCTTTAATCTGGGAAGTTTTAAAGTATTTCCAAAAATTCTCCCCCTGCATTGCTGAGAAGTCTGCTCCCCAGCAAGTCTGGGTGCAGGTGGCTTTCCTTTCTACAGTCCCTACTGAGCGGCTACCTGAGCCAGGGGCTGGGCTGAGGTTGCTCCTGACCCTGGGGGCCACTGGGTATCTGATGCTCTGGGCCTCTTTTGGAGGAGTCACGTGGGGGCATGTCTATGCCTCAGCACATCCTTAGCATCCCATAGGGAGGAGCAGGATGCTTCCCTCCATTTCTATCCACAGCTTTCCTTAATGTCAGTGGATGGGCTATTGAATGGACCCCCAGGGAGGCTTTAAACACTGAAAGCCAGTCCCAGCCAGGGCCCCCACCGGATGGGAAGAGAGCATGGGAGGAAGCAAAAGTGCTTGTGTTAACAGAATGTCATTTCCCAGCATGATTCAGACCCCGACGCCGAGGCAGGAAAAGGAGAGCAAAGCCTTCCCATCCATCATGTCGGACACAGTTATTTTTAGAGCACACACCATCTCAGCACTGGGCTCCAAGGGCCCTGCCGTGGAAGGAAATGAGACTGGGCTGATAGAGTCAGTCAAGAGTGGAGATCTTGCAGGTGTGCGTACGTGCGTGTGTGTCTTTGTGTGTGTTGGAAAAAGCGGACAGGTGGGCAGGCAGCCTTCTTCCCAAAGTGCACCCCTGAGCCTGGCCCCTTATGTGAGCATGAAGAGGGAAACTGAGCGTGGAGGTAATCTTGGGGCGGTGGGTGCGGGGGTGTTGTTAACGGAGAAGAAAGCCCCCTGCCCAGCCTGGTTTGGGTCTGACCTGCCCTTTCATACATATACAGGAACTGCCCTCCCCCGACCCCCCGCCCAGGTGGAGGGCAAAGCAGCCTGCGTCCTAGACTCGGCAGGATGTTGGCAGCCTGTAGGTGCCCTTGGCTTTGCTATCACAGCCTTGAAAACATCTGGCCCACGTGAAGGCTTCCAAGTCCAGATGAAGGACAGGGCATCTGGAGCCTCTGCACTGGCGTCTAGGAAATAGATTCTGCCCCAGTCAGCACCTAAGTACCCATTTTTCTAAAATGCAAAGCCTCACCTGGGCATAGAGGGAGGTCCCTTTTTGCAAGGGACAGAGAAGAGGCTTCCCTTCATTTTCACTCGTTTCTGGCACCTTCCCTCCAGCTGAAGAGAAGTGGAGGCCTGTCTCGAACTCAGCACTGAGGCAAGGTTGGGCCCAGATGTGGCCCCAGACAATCTTTCTTCCCGGTTCCTCTTCGTCTCTCCTTTCGTCTTAAACATCCTGCCCTCCTGACTTATACCTCTGCAGAGCTCTCGGCCCTGAAAGAGATACATCACCTGGCTGTCCTGATCCTAACTAACGTGAACAGCCTAGGATGAGGCTACCTCTCCCTTCCTTCTTTCCACAAGCCTCTCCAGATGCACTGTGCAGTCCACGTAAATGTCGTTTATACTACGTGGGCCTTGCAGGGACTCAGAATTGATTCACTTTCCAGTAATAGCTCAGATGTCCCTGAGGTTCTGGCCAGTTTTGAACCTTCTTACTGGCAGAGAGGGTTCAGCTGACTTCCTGAACAGCCATTGGATGGCTTCCCATAAGCCAAGACTGCTGGAAAAAACATCCCACCATGGCAAAGTCCCTGTTGCTGTGTCCGCCCGGGAAATCGGCAGAAGCTCATGTCAGGGCTTGAGGGAGCCATCAGCATGTTGTATGCAGGAATCTCTCTGCTGCCCCCTGATAGCACCCGGGAGGCGGAGGGGGTTCTCTGCTTTGTGCCATGACCTGGGGTGGTAAGAGGATGGGGAGGAATAAGGCGGGAGACAGCTAGTTCATTTATTTTTACCTGTATCTTTTCCTCTGAGGAGGTATCACAAAGAAGTACCGTCCAGTTGGTAATTTAGCAGGAAAAATGCACTTGAGTCTGTTCAAGGACCATCAGGATCACCTGTACAAATAGGCAGGCAGGTGAAGAGGTAGCAGTACTACCTTGGAAGCCAGGTGCCCCAATCCCAGCTCTGTCACCAATTTACATCCACTGTGACCCGGACTTCATTTTTCCTGTCCATAAAATTAGTTATTATTATACGAGAACTGCAGTGCTACCCACCTCAAGCTGTGCTGGGAAAAGCAAGGAATAATGTTGATAAAGCACCTGACCCCATACGCCACCAAATCAGTCTTTTTATGAGTGACGCTCAGATGACCTCATCTGAAAGCTTCTGTGTGTGCTGGGGGCTTGGACCACAGCAGGATGAGTCAGATGCCAGCCCACTTCTTTTCCAAGGACCTGAAACCAACCAACTGCTTTTCTTTCCTTTGAACCCTGTGTATGGTGGTGCTTGAAAGTCCGGGGAGGGGTAGGCTGTTAGTCCAGCTCCATCATGAGCTTTGTGATGTGGGAGGCAGAGGTGCCACTGTGTGCTCCATTCTCTCCGCTAAACCTTTTCCCCTTTTGTCTTTGGCTTGCCCTGATACTTTCAAAACCCACTACCTACTTCCCCATTATGTTCTTCTCCGTCTTTCTTTTTTTCATCTTTCCAGTTCTTCTCCCTGGTAACTGTTTGACCTTTTCCCTCTGATCTCTCCGTCTTCCCATTCTTTCTTCTCCTTGATGACCTGGTGGCTAACAAAACTGGGGAGCTACACAGCGTTATACACACAGCGAGTTGGGATCCCCTTTCCCTGACTGCAGCAACCTTCATGATACTGCAGTGCCGTGTGTGGGGTTCCTGGGGGGCCGACAGAGGAGACATTGCACTTGATGCTCGACAGGGTCTGGAGGTGAAAGAACTGCATCATTAAGACATTGACTTAACAAATTGCAGTTGCTAGGCAGAGCCTCCAACAGGAGAAGAGACCTCAGGCTGCAGTGCTTACTGAGAGTTCCTATTTCTGCTCACCCTCTTTCCTCCTTATATACCTGAGTTAGCCATGGGGTTCTTTGGTCATAAGGACAGCAAAGGAGTTCCAGAGACACAGGACATTGGCAGCATTCCAGAATAATCTGGCACTCTCCTCTTGCTGCCATTCACAATAAGATTTATTTTAGAGGAAATTTGCAAATATTTCCAGCCTCAAAGACTGGTATCACTTTCTCTGAGCCCAAGAAACTCTCCAGGTTGAAAAATCCATGGAATTGGCATGCTTCACTGCAAGATCAGCACTGATAACTTCTTAGTGGGTGGGTGAATGCAATTGTGAAGGATTGTTGGAATAACTAGAGGCTGCATCTAAATACATTGATCTGCAGATTAAAAGGCTCTTGTGTTATTCCCAGTTCCACCTCTGACAGCCCACATGGCCCTAAACATTGCTTCCTTTTTCTGTGTCTTGGTTTCCATATTTACAAGATAGGCTTGTAACAAGGAGAAGCTAATACATAACTGGAAAAAAAGAAAAATGCTATGTAAATAATATTAGAGATTCCCCTGCTGTTTGCTTGACAGCAGTTCACTTAGAAGCTTCAAGATCCTTTTGATCTGAGATCAGAGGGACCAGCTGCGGAGAGATGGAGTCTGATTTAATCCAGAGTTAACTTTCCAGAAGATCTTTGTAGATAATTTGTGATGCTTCTTTGTAGTCTAAATGTAGGACAAAGGTGGAGAATATGATCTGTGGCATCGCTAACAACCGCAAACTATCATTTCTGATCAAACCATTTTCTTCTTTCTGTCTCGTTTACATTTCCCACGTAGGTCATTCTGTAAAGACTCAAGTGACCATTCCCTCTGAACAGGTACTTCTGACCTCACAAAGACCATTCAGTCTATATATTTTAGTAATAGTAAGAAATGATAGCTCAGTATATCAGAAGCTATACAAAATTCAGAATGGAAAGTATTTCCAGCATATATGACTCCCTACTTCAAGGGATGCTAAGATAACATGGCTCAGGGAACCAATATGCAGAAGGGCTGGCTGGGGGTCAGCGGGTCACAAAACGTACCTACTGGACCACATACAACTGTCTCCCGGCCGTCCTCCCTCACGTCTCCACGGCCAGATTGGAGCAGCCTGTGGAAAAAATTCCTGTCTATTTTCAGAAACAGATAAAAGCATTCAGATTATGCAGTGCAAATCTCAGCCTGAAAGCAGCTGGAAAAATCTGTTCCCTGCCACTGTCACTGACCCCCCGACCCCTTCAAGTAATGACATTCAGGCCTGCTTCCCCTCCTCTCTCCTCGCCCCCACCAGTACCGACTGACCCTCCCACTGCACATCTGCTCCGTGTCTGCAGTGTCAGAGCATTCAGGCCTCGGAGAACTGGAGACAATGGAATTGAAGTGGATAAAAAAAAAAATTAGGGCTTCCCTGGTGGCGCAGTGGTTAAGAATCCACCTGCCAATGCAGGGACACGGGTTCGAGCCCTGGTCCGAGATGCCACATGCCGCGGAGCAACTGAGCCCATGTGCCACAACTGCTGAGCCTGCGCTCTAGAGCCTGCGAGCCACAACTACTGAGCCTGCCCCCTAGAGCCCTGTGCTCTGCAACAAGAGAAGCCACAATAACGAGAAGCCTGCTCACTGCAATGAAGAGTAGCCCCTGCTTGCCTCAACTAGAGGAAGCCCATGCACAGCAACAAAGACGCAATGAAGACCCAACACAGCCCAAAATAAAAACAAATAAATAAATAAATTTATTTTAAAAAATTATCAGCTGGTTCAAGGAGAAGTCAGTGTTAAATCCATGTTTCTTTTTATCGGGATTTTTAGGAAGCATATTTACAACACTGCCTGGTCCCCGACTCCTTCCCCAGGTGTCAAAGGGCAGGAGCCCCAGTCTCAGGCAGGCGCACTGGCCTCATTTGCTAACAAGATCCCCCCTGGTGAGAACAATATTCTATCCTGAGCAAAGCTGCCTGAGACCAGATGTCTCTGTGTCCTGATCTCCCCCAAGCATATGAGGTTTGGTAACACTGAGTAGTTCATCAAACTGGATCTCTTGCAGGGGATTATTCCTGGCTTTAGGGAAAAGCCTGTTCAGAGATGCCTCCACTGTCCAGTGCACTCTTCTTTGCAATGAATCAATTATGCTCTGAAGATATGCAATTGTAAACACAATAAACCGGGCTTATGCTTAGTGCATCAGGGAGCAAATATCAGTTATTCACATTTGGGAGGACCATTCTGTTAGCTTTTTGCCTGGGAAGCATTGGGGGTCTCAGGGATCCATACTGAAATTTTCTTTCCTTCTGGAACGCATTGTGCTTAGCCCTCTTCGCTGAATAATTCATTAAGCGCCAAACTCCTACAAGAGCACTTGTCTTGAGAGCTTGTTTTTCCACTTCCACTCGAAGCAATGGGTTCACAATCCAAATAGAATCCAAACAAAGCAGCTGCTAAACGAGCCAGATGGGATGACTCTTCCCGAGGGAATGGGATGGGCCTCTTATTGTTTCCTCCTCCCTGATTTCCCCCTCTGGATGCACCAGAGGGCAGGCAGGGCTGGAATGAAGGAGCCACCATTCAAGCAAGAACCTTTTCAAGAGGGAAGGAGGGCTCATCCGTCTAGCAGATGGATGAAGCCAGTCGTTACAGCCAAGAGGGGCTCTCGGTCGGATTGGACAAACAGGGCAGAAGCAAAGCAGCTGCCAGATAGGTTCCAGGTGCTTGGACAACCACAGAGGGGACGTGGAGAGAGCAAGGGAACTTGGGGGACCCTGCTAAACCCCACCAGGCTCAAGCTCCACATTTCTGTTTCTCTATTTTTACATCGAAGGCTCGTATTCTACAAGGCAAGAACCAAGGATCAAAGTGGACATGGTTGTGATGTTTAATAAAAAGCACTGGTAGATAGTTAGGGAGTTTGGGATTGACATGTACACACTGCTATATTTTAAATGGATGACCAACAAGGACCTATTGCACAGCACAGGGAACTCTGCTCAATATTATGTAACAACATAAATGGGAAGAGGATTTGAAAAAGAATAGATACATATATATCTATAACTGAATCACTTTGCTGTACACCTGAAACTAATACCACATTGTTAATCACCTATACTGCAATATAAAATAAAAAGTTTAAAAAAATGTTTTTTAATTTAAAAAAAATCAGTGACAGAATACTAGGAGAGAAAAACCATAGCTCAAATCATACCATCTAGTATGTCCTTGAATGCTTTATACAGCCCCAGACCTTTGCTCAACCGGGTCCCTCTGCCTAGAATGTACCACCTTCTCTGCTTGTCAAACTCCTACCCATCCTTAAAAACCCAGTTCGAATATCTTCCCTTCTGCAAAGCTTTCCAATATTCCTTCAGGCAGTATAAATCACTTCTTTCCTTGTATTCCAGCAGAATCATCTCGCTCCACTGTGATGCTTATTGTCTTCTGATTTGTGTGCTAGTTAGTGAAGTATGCATCTGTGTCCTCCAACAGGGTGTGAGCACCTTGAGGAAAGAGCCTGTGTTTTATTCATATTTTTTTCCACCCACTCCCACAACCTAGCATAAAAAGTGCTTGTCAAATTGAATCATATCACTTATGGTCACCGTGAAGTCCCAAATGCCAGCTTAAGTCCACAGCAGTGATGTGTAAGAGACCCTCCTCATTCTTTCCATTCTTTTTTTTTTTTTGAGATAAAATTTATGTAACATAAAAGTCACCATTTTAATAATCACTTTAAAGTGTATAGTTCAGTGGTTTTTAGTATATTCGCAATGTTGTGAAACTATCACCACTAATTCCAAACATCTTATCATCCCCAAAAGAGACCCCATAGCAATTAAATAATCACTTCCTATCATCTCCACCCCCAGCCCCAGGGAACCACACTAATCTATTTTCATCTCTATGGATTTGCCTATTCTGGACATTTCATACAAATGAAATCATACAGTATGTGGCCTTTTGTATCTGGCTTCTTTCATGATGATATTTTCAAGGTTCATCCATGTCGTAGCATGTGTCGGTTCATTTTGTTTATCCAATCATCAGTTGATGAACATTTGGATCGTTTCTACTTTTTAGCTATTATGAATAATGCTGCATGAATATTAGTTTACATGTTTCTGTATAGACATATGTTTCCTATGAGAGGAATTGGTGGGTCATATGGTAACTCTACATTTAACATTTTGAGGAATTGCCAAGCTTTTCCAAAACAACTGCACCATTTTGCAGTCCCACCGGCAACAGATGAGGGCTCTAATTTCTTCACATCCTTGTCAGTACTTATTATTTTCTTTCTCTTTGTTGTTGTTCTGTTTTGTTTTTGTTTTTTATTATAGCCATCCTAGTGGGTGTGAAATGGTTTCTTCTTGTGGTTTTGAACTGCATTCTCTCTAATGACTAGTGAGGTTGAGCACTTTGTCAGGTGCTTACTGGCCATTTGTAGATCTCCTTTGACGGAATGTCTATTCAAGTCCTTTACTCATTTTAAAATTGGGTTGTTTGTCTTTTTTATTGAGTAGTAAGAGTTCTTTGTATATTCTGGATACTAGACGCGTATCAGATACGTGACTTAAAACTATTTTCTCTCATTCTGTGGGTTGTCTTTTCAGTGTCTTGATAGTGGCCTTTGACGCACAAAAGCTTTTTAATTTGATTAAGTCCAAATTTTTTTCTCTTATTGTTTGTGCTTTTGGTGTCATAGCTAAGAAACCATTGTCTAATCCAAGGTCCTGAAGATTTATACTCATATTTCCTTCTAAGAGTTTTCTAGTTTTAGCTCTTATATTTGTCTTTGATTTATTTTTAGTTAGCTTTTATATCTGGTAGGATATCCAAATTCATTCTGTTGCATGTGGTTAGCTATCTGTCCCAAAACCAGTTGTTCAAAAGACTATTCTTTCCCTACTGAATAGCCTTCACACTCTTTTTTTTTTTTTTTTTTTTTTGCGGTATACGGGTCTCTCACTGTTGGGGCCTGTCCCGCCGTGGAGCACAGGCTCTGGACATGCAGGCCCAGCGGCCACGGGCCACAGGCCCAGCCGCTCCACGGCACGTGGGACCCTCCCGGACCGGGGCACGAACCCACGTCCCCTGCATCGGCAAGCGGATGTTCAACCACTGCACCATCAGGGAAGCCCGAGCCTTCACACTCTTGTTGGAAATCAATTCCTCGTTCATATTTTCAGTGCCACCTTCTTGAACTCATCTCTTGAAATAAGGTCATTTGTTCATTCCTGAGATATAAAAACTTGACAATACCAAGATCTGTTTTAAAAAAATATATAACAACTGCATCAACCTGACTTCCCCCTTCACACCTCAGAATCCATCCAAGTTAACGGCATCCAAGTTTGCGCATTTTCACAAGTGGAAACCACATGGACTTTTAAACTAATAATGTAAAACAAAGGTAATTGGAAAGTAAATCTCATGGGTTGATTTTTGGTAAGCAGAGCACATGACCGATAAGAGGAGGTGAGCTGACCTTACAGCCCTCCATAAATGGGTGCATCTTGTTAGAAGCTGTCATAAATTAAGCAAAAAAGAGAGTCATCCCTTGCCTGTAAATGGTTACTTAACACCAACAGTGGAAGCAGCGTCACAGAGAATTCTTTCCCCTCCCTACCCCTGCCTCAGTCCAGGGATAGACAAGGGGCTAAAGGCTGGTGGGGTAGCTGTGGAAAATGTAAACATGGGGTTAGAGATGATGACGTAGTGAAGGCAAGGACTCTCGGGGAGAATAGAGAAGTAAAGAGCAGAGACAGAAGTAGTAAGGGGGAGAACAGGAGTGAAAGGGTGGACCAAGGACTGGGGTTCCCAAGTGTGATGTTCGAGAGAAGGGCTTCTCTAGCATATCTGGATGATTAAAAAGGAGTGGGTCCTGTCTCTGACACTAAAATAACTTGCTTTTTGAAAAAGGAGCATGGAGCTGAAAAGGAGTTCTCATCAAGCTTACCATGCCCGCCGTCGTTCAGACTGAGCTTACCTCATGCTGTTGCCTCTGTCTTAAGTATCCCTCACGTCCCCCCACCCCACCCCACCCGATCCCACCTCGCCCTTCTTTGTCTAGCTAACCCTGAATCACGCCATCTCTGAATTTCCAGATTGGGACAGCTCCCTCTTTATATTTCTCAGATGCCAGACTTGGGACTTAGCATATTTACATGGGGAAAATTTGGGCTTAATATCTGTCTTCCCACTGGATATCAAGCTCCTTGAGACCAGGGGCCATGTCTTATCTTTGTAAGCCATGGTCCTAAGAAGGGAACTAGAAAGTGGAAGGGGAGACGCATGAAGGAAAGCCCTGAATTCCCACTGGTATTCTCTTTCAGCCGTTCCAAGCTAATTGCAGATGCTGAAGCTATGGACTTATCAGCCAGTCTTCACCTTCCTCTAACTCTAGTGAAACAGCTGAGCACATTACAAGGGGGTGGATGCGTGTTGTTGTGCTCAGTGGGCACTGAGGGGCCAATAGGGATGCTACTCGAGAATAGAAAGGGGAAATCTGGGAGCGGTTGTGATTGGAAGAAAACGTTTCGTTCCTTGCTTTCTGCCAGGATAGTGTTGACACAAACAGCTGCATCAGAAGCCACTAGGCAGCCAGGAATTTGGAGTTTGCCTTGTAATAGAGTTAGGGCTGGGCAATGGGGGATGTGTGTATAAGGAGCAGTCAGAGTAGAAGCAGCAAGAGCTGGGAGAGGAATTTAAGTTCAAATCAACGTGGGGAGGTTTTTTCTCCTTTTTAATATTTTTTCCAAATTAAAAACCAATACAGCAAAATTAAGGAAACATTTTTTATTTTAAAAAGTCACAATCTTGGGGGCTTCCCTGGTGGCGCAGTGGTTGAGAATCTGCCTGCTAATGCAGGGGACACGGGTTCAAGCCCTGGTCTGGGAGGATCCCACATGCCGCGGAGCAACTAGGCCCGTGAGCCACAACTACTGAGCCTGCGCGTCTGGAGCCTGTGCTCCGCAACAAGAGAGGCCGCAACAGTGAGAGGCCCGCGCACTGCGATGAAGAGTGGCCCCCGCTTGCCACAACGTAGAGATAGCCCTCACACAGAAACGAAGACCCAACACAGCAAAAATAAATAAATTAATTAATAAACTCCTACCCTCAACATCTTCTTTAAAAAAAAAAAAAAAGTCACAGTCTTGGGCTTCTCTGGTGGCTCAGTGGTTAAGAATCCGCCTGCCAATGCAGGGGACACGGGTTCAAGCCCTGGTGCGGGAAGATCCCACATGCCGCGGAGCAACTAAGCCCGTGTGCCACAACTACTGAGCCTGCGCTCTAGAGCCCGCGAGTCACAACTACTGAGCCCACGTGCCACAACTACTGAAGCCCGCATGCCTAAAGTCCGTGCTCTGCAGCAAGAGAAGCCACCACAATGAGAAGCCCGCACACCGCAGCAAGGAGTGGCCCCCACTTGCGGCAACTAGAGGAAAAAAAAAGCCCGTGCACAGCAATGAAGACCCAACACAGCCAGAAATAAATAAATAAAATAAATAAATTTATTAAAAAATTAAAAATAGGAAATGAAATAAAAAGTCACAATCTTAATACCCTAATACAAATATTTTCATACTTTTGCATATTTTCTTCCTGTTTTGTTAAAACAGAACAATCATTCTACATAAATTGTAATTATTATATTGATATCATTTTAAATTTCATATTCCTGCTTTTGTCATTTTATCATAAACATTTTCTATACATCAACTTTTTATTATAATTAGTTTAATACCTGTATTCTTCTTATGCAATTATATATTTTTAAATTGAAGTATAGTTGTGTACAATATTATATAAGTTACAGGGGTACAATGTAGTGATTCACAGTTTTTAAAGGCTATGCTCCATTTATAGTCTTGCATAGTGTTCTCAAGGTTTCATAATCATCATATTTTTCTGTACTGTGCCCTTTTGGTGAGCATTCAATTTATTATCAATTTTGATTATTATACAAAACTGAAACAACATTGATCACACAGCTTTTTCTTGTTGATTTTTTCTTTGGGATAAATTGCTAGGAGGGCATTGTCTAGCTCACAGGGTGTGAACAGATTTCTGGGTTTTGAGATGCATTGTCATTACTTTCGGAATGGGTTATAATGATTCAGATTGGCACCAGTTATGTAGGGTGCTCCAGCGTCACTCAGGCCTGACCAGCACCGGATGTCACATTTTATCTTAACCTCTCCTGATTTAACAATGTAGATTGATGTTTCAATGTTGTTTTCATCTACATCTATTTAATTATAAAGATAAACTTTTTTCCCTTCAGGTTATAGGCAATCTATAGTTTCTCTTGTAAATTAGTTTCCATCTTTTCTCATTCGCCTATTGAGAGCTTAATGTTTTGTTTTGTATTTTCAATGAGTAACTTATAAAGTATCGGTATATACTCTTTGCCATGCTTGATAAAAATACTTCTCCAGTCTTCTCTTGGCATGTTATATTAGAGTTAACATTTTCCATCATCTTAAATCTCTTAAAATATTTATTTGTGCCCGTCAGTCAGTCTTGATGATTTCCTTTATTGCTTCAAAATTGGTAAAGCCTGTATGCTGATTTTTTGGTAGTTTTGCCCTATAATTTGTTTATTTATATATAATTCTTAGCCCATCTGGAGTTTCCATTATGATATGATATAAGGTATTGATCTAAATAGATCATTTTCCAAATTTATGATCAGTGATACAGTGGTTACTAAAGAAAGCTTTTTTTACTCTCTTTTTTATCACATACCAGATTTATACTTTTGTGTGAGTGAGACTGAGTTCTGGATTCTCTTTTCTTCTGTGTTGATCTATTTTCCATATTTTGTGATAAAAAATCACCCTGTTTTAATTATTTGTTTTTCTTGGTATCTCTGGTGTCAGCTATACTGACTGTCATGTAGTACGTGTTAAATGAATCTTTATTGACAGGTATTAAATTTATAGTATATACTTATACCATCCTAAGTTTCCACTTGGATTATTTTTTTAATTAAAAAAATCAATTTTTACCTCTCTTTGCTGGGTGACTGAGTCACACATAGGAGTCTTTCACACTATTACCTCCAAAGCATCTCAGTTCCTTCCTACCTTCCTTTCTTGTCATGTACTTTTGAGAAGTGTGAGAAGTTGAAACAATAGACTATGAGAGTAGGGAAGTTTCCAGACTACTTGCACACAGGCGTGGTCTCATTTTAGTCCTCACAGCATCCCCAGGAGGCAGGCACTCTCTTTGAGTGGAGGAAGGAAAAGCTCAGAGAGTTTCACTACCTGCCCAGGGTCACACAGCTTGGAATTGTGGTTCAGACCTGGCTCATCTGGTTCTAAGTTCAGTATTCTTTTTCTTTCTTTCTTTTTTAAAAAAATAGATTTTATAGATCTAAGTTTTCCCGCCTTAGTTATCTAGGCCGTATAGCTTGTGAGCCTGTCAATATTTGCAGGCCAAAGGCTGACAGGGTGAGATGTTTAGAAGGAACATTCTGGCAGATCACCCACAATAAGATCGGAAAGACACAGCACAACGCCCCACCCAGAACTAATTCTGACCACAGCACAGGCTGTGGGTACAGACACATGACAGGGTTGAGGGAAACCAAACACCCAATCTGATACATGGCATACTGGGGCGTGGGGAGGGCACCCAGGGAGCCCTCATCATGGAGATTGCAGACTGAAGGGAAGCCGCAGTGGTGGGCTTGAACTTGAGCACAGAACAGCTCTTTTTAAACATAGGCCTTGAGCTGACCACAGGGGTCATAGGCAGAATGGCAAACAGAGCCAGGACTATAAATAGCAGCTGCGGCTGGAAAGCAAAAGA
The DNA here is from genome assembly GCF_964341445.2 of Mesoplodon mirus. Classification (NCBI taxonomy): domain Eukaryota; kingdom Metazoa; phylum Chordata; class Mammalia; order Artiodactyla; family Ziphiidae; genus Mesoplodon; species Mesoplodon mirus. The sequence continues at coordinate 48,826,818 of NC_138990.1, forward strand.
CAGGCCTGACCTGTGCATAGTATAGAAAGGACCCTGGGCGAAACATCAGTCTCACCGGGTGCTCCCTCCCCCTGCGTGAGCAGCCCTTCCCCAACAGACATCCTCCTCTCGTACAGAGGGAGGCTGTGCAGCATCACTGTGCTCCTGGATCGAGTTCTCCAGTCCAGTCTTAAGAGTTAAAACTTAAAATGGCAAATCAGCCTGAGATTTGGGGACAAGGCTCTTCTGAGTCCGTCCCTCAGGAGGCTGTGAGCTGATCCTTTATTTATGCTGGGTTGTCTGTCTTTGTTCAGTTCTGTCTGCTTCATCAGATTGGAAATGGTTTGCTGGAAAAAATTATGGTGCTGTCTAACATGATGTAACAAGATGTCATCTTCTAACTCCAACGCATAAAATGGATTTACAGGAAGGAGGAGGGAAAAAAAAAACAAAGCCCCAGGGAGCACTTGACTCAGATAAAAACCACTGGGTTTTGTTTGTGAATGTCAAAAAGCTGCATGTTATTTTACTTAGAAGAACATGAGAACAGACTGGCGTTTCAGGGGAAAGCAAAAGATATGTGCTCTCCAGCCCAGAGGAAAAGTTTGCTGAGAAAACTTAAACTCATATTCATTTCACATGGCACACATAGACACACATACCACAAACCCTACATACAAATCACACAGACACACAAAACATGTGCCACAAATACCACACACACACACACACACACACACACACACACAAATATCGCCCTCACCATCTAAACCTCACCCAGACACAACACACAGTCACCATCCACACACATCAGCACACATCCTCCAGAATCACTCCAATGATTTTGCCTCAAAAACAAACACCCATTATTTTTAATTAAGAATTCTATAATTCCTGTACCACTGGGCCATGAGTGTGAGCATAGTTCTGGGTCTAAGCTTTTCTAATGAACATCTGCAAGTATTACAGAGGTCTCTTTTATGAGGAAGCATAATGGAAAAGACAAAGTGGAAAAAGGGTCAAAGGTTTTGTGGTTCTTTTTAAATATACAATGCTTCTAGAAAGGCACATTCCAACCCAAAGTTAATACAGTTCAGGGAAGTAACATGAGTAGGAAAGGATATGATAGCGTTCCTCGGTCATTTGTGTTTCTGAGAAAAATAGTGCCTTATTTCTGCATTCAAAGTAGAAAGTTCTTGGGTGGCCTCTGGGGACTGTCTACAAACACACACACACACACACACACACACACACACACATCGACATAGAAGGCAAGGGACTCATAGGGCAACCAGTGATCCTTTTTCCTTTTGGTCCTTCCTTACCCATCAGTAAGCTGAAGACAGTGTTGGTAAAATGTCATGTATCAAGAAGTGAAGTTAAAACAGTCGAATGACTTGTATGCATTTCCACTGTTCTGGGAAAAACTAAGTGGATATGCAAGTATGAGCTATGAAATACACATAATGTAATTTCATGAATACACATGAGAGTTAAATGCTCTTGTACTTAAAACTGGCATTGCACAATATAAAGATGAATGGTAAAATTCATGCAGATACTTTTGAAAAGATAATTTCCTTGGAATGACATTAAATAGGACATAAAAAGTGCCATGACAAGTCAAGGCAGAGACTGCAGGAAAAAAAAAGCAAAAACTTTTACCCTGTGCTTCTCCCCTCACTGGGTCACAGTAGGCCAGGGCTTGAGGCTTGAAAAGTGTTACTTTACATAACCCAAGGTTGGCGGGCTGATTGAAGGACAGGAGCTGATGAAGAAGTGATCAAGGTAAAACTTCAAAAGCAGGATCTGTGGGGCCAGTGGATTCTTAATGCAACTGTGAGCTCCAGAGAGCTCAGGGCTCCTTTGTTTCAATTCAACTGAACATTTATTGAGCACCTACTGTATACCTAGCCCAAACCAATAGGGAAATTTATAACATTTTTTTTTACTAGGAAAAATAAGTTGATATGGAGAAGTAGAAGATTATAAGCAGTAGTGAGCTTAATGGATAAGGTACAGGCTCTTGATATCATTGTCAGATCTGCCATTCCCCATATGCTTAGTGTTGGGCAAACTAAACCTCAATTTCCTCATCTATACAATGGGGATGATGATAGTGCTTTCTTTATAGTATTGAGATAAAGATTACATACAGTGTTAGATTTAAAGCTCTAAGCCCAGTGGAACCATAGTGCTCAATATCTGTTTGGATGGTGATGATGGTGATGATTGTGATGATGGTGATGAGACGCCAATGCCTACGATGATGACGAAAGGAGGAGGAGGTCCTTGATTTTCTGTGAAACATGGGGGAAGTGTCTGTTTGCAAATGTATCTTTCCTAACATTAAGTCATTCACTGGTTATGGGGATGCTGAATTGATGATCCTGGAATGGGACAGCAGTGTGTTGACTGAGAGCAGAATCTGGAAGACAGGATTAGAAGCATGGGGTCCAGGCCTTGTGTAGGAAAGCCATGTCCAGCAGCTAGCCAGGGGTCCAACAAAGACCTAAATGAAGAGGGTGTGAGGGTCAGAACCTGGAAAATACCAAGTGAGATGTGTATAGAGTTCAAGTCTGTGTGTAATCCCATGGGTTCAATTTCCAGAGATTAAAAAGGACAGTTTTAAAATTCTACACTACTTAGGTTGATCAAGCAATCGCTCAGTACCCTTGGGAACTGCAAAGCTTTGGGATCTCAGAAGCTGAGGTCCTCTGTGGCATTTGGGAGGGCTGTCACTGATTCCTCTGAGTCACCCCTGCTTATGGGTCCCCACATGGGTTCATAGACCTAGTGATAAAGGACAACAGAGTTCTTTTCTAGAAAAGTACCAAGACCCCTGAATGCTTCCAATTTTCCACTGTCTTACAATGTCTTATCCCTTGTTCAAACTACCCGTTCTAACCCTTTGTCTTTCTTCATCCTGCTTTGTGTAACTGAATTTCCTATTTGGTTCACACATTTTCCCCTTTATTCCATCGAATTGGTTTATATTTCTTTGCCTTGCACCACATCTGCCTTTGCCAACCATAGTAACTAAATAAAATGAATCTTGTTTTATTTTATTTATTTTTTTATTTTTATTTTTTCTTGTTTTATTTGATCGTTTTGTCCTGTATTATTGCTTTGCCTTTGTTGTTACTCTATGACTAGGAAACTTGGATATGATACCTTGGTTGTCGGCATCCAAAAGTAATAAAATGTTGCTCTCCCAAATCTCTTTCCGGCCGTTCATCACCAGCAGTCTCTTCCTACCTTGAAACATTTGGTTTTATTGCTCCCCTTTATTTCCTGCTTAGACCAATCCATGTTCTGCCGGGGCCAGTTTTCCTCTTGCCCCTCAGACCCAATCTTCAAAGCCATTGTCATCTCAGACTCTGATATGTGAGTCACAAGGTTATTGCTTTTCTGAGCTCCTATTTTTCTGGCAGAGACCCTCAATGAGCTGCAATATTTTGCTTGCAATTTCCCCATGTCCCCACCAGCCTTTGTCTCCATGGCCCAGCCCAGGCAATAACTGCTCTGCCTTCCTTATCTAGATCCAGAGCTGTCTGTCTCATGCAGAGAACACTCCTGCACATGTCATCTGAGTCCTCCATCTCTTCATCACTTTAGAATTGCCCTTGTCTATGTTCAGCTCCCTGTGTTCAGATTCTCTCTGATAGGATTTTTTTTTCCTTTGGTTTTTGTATGCTTCAAAGTCTGATGAATCAGGAGAAAACTGTTTGGTTATTTACATGTCAGTTCAGATAATGGAGACATTCCATAGCTTGTTTTCATTCACTCTCTTCTCTGATGTGATTTGCAGAAACAATGCTTGAATGCTTTTGTTTTTCACACTTGAAATCTGCCAGCGTCCCACCCTGCCTTCTTCTATGTACTCCTTCCAATCTAACACCATCTCTTGGGTCCTGAGAGCTAAATACCAGATAGCATCTGTGAAGTAACTGTATCACATCAAAGCTCAGTGTTCCAATTCTATCTTCTTGTCCCCATGAGCACAGATTGGAACTCCCACTTCTCTAAATCAAATCGGAGTAATGGTAAATTCTGGTAGCCCCCAAACATGCCTCTCTCCTTTGGAGTGTCTGTGTGCCGGGGTGCGAGGTGCACTTCCTGTGTAGCGGCGACTTTGAGGGGGCAACAGTGTTCTGGCCTGTTCACTCGCACTCCATAGAGAACTCGTCTTCAGTATGAAAAGTCTCTGTGTCCAGGACTCCCTGGAGCTCATTTTACTCAGTTTGTCTCCTTGTCTTGTTTGGAGGAGTAAGCCTGGAGTACAGGAGGTGATCCGTGGAGTTAAAATGAGACTAGGGGGACTTCCCTGGTGGTCCAGTGGTTAAGACTCTGCACTTCCAATGCAGGAGGCGCAGGTTCGACCCCTGGTCGGGAAACTAGGATCCCACATGCTGTGTGGTACAGCCAAAAAAATTAATAAATAAAATAAAAAATAATATAAAATGAGACTAGGAAGTGATCCCCAGGGTTAGGTGTTTTGAGGTCCCACATAGACTTCATTAGCAAGGATGGAGGTTCTCTTTTTTCTCCCCAGAATAAAAAAATAGCATTATTAAGCCTGCCATCTTCAAAGAACCAAAAAGGAGAAAAAGGAGAGGAGTTGAGATAGAGAAGGGAAGAAAGAAAGGAAGGAAGGAAGGAAGAAGGAAGGAAGGAAGAAAGAAGGAAAGGGAGAAAGAAAGAAGAGAGAGAAAGAAAGAAAGAGGAAGGAAGGAAAGGAAGGAAGAAAGAATGAGAAAGGAAGAAAGGAAGGAGAGAAAGAGAAAAAGAAAGAAAAAATTGCCAAAGAAAGAAACCACCTCTCTACATTGCAGCCCCCCGCCCCGAACCCCAAGTCAAGCCACCCATCCCCCGTGCAGGCAATACAAGCCTAAATGGACTGATCTATAGGTTCTTTTGAAGCTGTTTTTTGCTTCAATTCCTTGAACCTCTCTTCCACTTGTTATCTCATCTAAGAAAGCTAGAGCTAGATGAAAGGATGGGTATATTTGGTGATATTCTGCCCTAATAAAGCTTAATTTTGAGTGTTTAGATGATGGTTATACACATAGAATCTGGCCTTAAAATTATAAAAGTAACATAAAGTGAGTCTAGAGCCACCATTTACTGGCTGTGCAATTTGGAGCAAGTCACTTAACCTCTCTGATTCTCAATTTCATCACCTGTGAAATGGGAATAATAATAGTAGCAACTTGGTAAGATTTTAAAAGATTTAAATTAAATAATGCACAGATCGTGGCCCATGGTTAGTTCTTAGAAAATGCTATCTATTGATCTAACTATATTTCAAAACCATCAGAGAATAAAGAGAAAAACAATTCCAACCAAATGCAGTTGGTCAGATTTTATAATATTGGTTTTTATAATATAGATTTTATAATATTGGTTTTGTAATATTTCCTGCTATGCATCTTTCCAATGTTCCACTCTCTTTCTCTCTTTTTTTAACATAATCATATAATTTGGTACCCTACATCATTCCATTTAACATTACAATAAGAATTTTTCATGTCTCTATGTAGACTTCGTAACATATGGTTCGAGTATAGGACACAAACTGATTAAACGCAAACCATTTTAACCTCTCAGTGCTTCCGCATCAGATGAGAAAACCCCATCCACCAGGATGTGAGGGCACCTGTCAGATTCCACAGCTGGCAGATAAGTAATAGCAGCCTGGGCAGCTCTGTGGCTCAGCCCCACCCCATCCCAGAAGAGCAGCCAGACCTTCCCCATTTGTCTATCCACTCCAACATTCATAGAGTAGGCACTGCGTTAGCATCTCAGAATAAAAAAAACTAAATCGACTCCACCCCTGCCCTCGGGAGCACGTAGTCTCCTTGACAAGAAAATAAAGGATGAAATACAGGAGGTTTGCCACTCTACCAGAATTGTCACAGGAGGCTGTGAGTGCAGGTAAAGGCTCACCTAGCTCTGACCGAGGAGGCTGGGGCAATCTTCCTGGGGGAGCTGCACTTTTGACTTCTTACTGTTCATCTCTTTGGCATCATAATCCCCTCCTTGCTGTCTTCTGACCATTTTTTCCACTTCCCTTCACTCCCTTCTGTCCCTTTGGCCTTCTGGCCCTCTGCTGTCCACATTGCTTTCCCCAGCTCCGGCTTCCATTAGTGTCTCTCCATCATTCTCTCCTCATGTTTGGCCAGGCTCCGTCAAGTACAGACTTGGCAGGAAATCAACTGGAAAGGGAGCATCCAGTTCAGTTCACTCAACTAATGTTTTCAGATTTCTTCTAGACACAAGACTCTGTGCAAGGGGCTCTTTGGGCATGGAGGGATATAGAGATCAGGAAATGAAATGGTTCCCTGATTGGTAGGATCATTTGGTTCAAGGGGGTAGAATAGTAGAAAGTAGCATAGAAGGAGTTGAAAACTGTAACAGCCAGCCAGACTGTGACCTTGCTTTGGTGAAGATATAAACAAGAGGTAATGGGAACACAATACAGAAACCCATGAATAAACCTGGTTGGGGGTGGGATAGGTGGAGGTTAATGAAGCTTACCTAAGAGGGAGATAGAAGACTGTTATTTATCTGAGTTTTGGAGAATGTGTAGGATTTTATAAAGTGGAGAATACAGAGGGAAGACACTCCAGAAATAAAGACCTAGAAGTAAATGGTATTGTGCAGAGAAGTGTTCATTAGTACCGCTGGAATATAAAACACATCTGGTAATCACAGGAGATGAGACACCTGTCAGCCACCAGATGTTCACCTTCTAGGCTATAGCTCAAAGAATCCTTCTTTAGACACAAAGAACAGCCCCAGAAACCTCCAGAAATTGATCACTGAGATCCCACTGTGCTCGTGAAATGTCTGACTTGCCCCAGCAGTAAAAGGGAATTCCTCCACTATTCAACCCCTACCATCCCTCAAAGTTTCCAACAGCTTTTTACCACACTCTTAAACATCTACAGACAACCAAGAATCACCTGACATTTGGGGAAAGTCCCAACATAAAAATGACCAACTCAACAAACAGAAAAAAGAATTCAGAAGAAAAAGAGATATTTCAGGGAATAGGGGGGAAAATGTAAAAAGAGATAAGAAAAGATATTTTATCTATAAAACAAGAATAGAATTAAATGAGGACCATAGCAGAACAAAAGAGAGTTCTTTAAAACAGGTACAAGAAAATTTAATAGAAAGTTGGAAAATAAAGTTAAATCTTTCAGAAAATTGAACAAATAGTTGAGGAGACAATGAAATGTAAGGGAAAAAAATGAATTTCTGGGACTTCCCTGGTGGTCCAGTGGGTAAGACTCCACACTCCCAATGCAGGGGGCCCGGGTTCAATTCGTGGTCGGGGCACTAGATCCCACATGCATGCCACAACTAAGAGGGCCGCATGCCACAACTAAGAAGTCCGCATGTTGCTACTAAAAGATCCCACATCCCGTAACTAAGACTCCGCACAGCCATAAATAAATAAATAAATAGATTTTTTTAAAAATGTGAACTTCAGCCAGGAGGTCTGATAAAAGAATTCTGATATTAAATCTGATAATAAGAATTTCAGTAAATAAGTTGGCCAGATTTAGCAAATAAAAACACAGGCTGCCCAGTTAATTTTGAATATCAGAATTTCAGATGAACAACCAATAATTATTTACAGTAAATATGTCCCAAATGTCACATGGAACATATTTATACTCAAAATATTATACAGAATTTTCTTTTTTTTTGGCTGTGTTGGGTCTTCATTGCTGCGTGTGGGCTTTCTCTAGTTGCGGTGAGCGGGGGCTACTCTTCATTGCAGCGCACGGGCTTCTCATTTTGGTGGCTTCTCTTGCTGCAGATCATGGACTCTAGGTGCGCAGGCATCAGTAGTTGCAGCACATGGGCTCAGTAGTTGTGGCATGCAGGCCCTAGAGCGTGCGGGCTTCAGTAGTTGCAGCACGTGGCCTCAGTAGTTGTGGCGCACGGGCTTAGTTGCTCCACAGCATGTGCGATCTTCCCGGCCTAGGGATTGAACCCATGTCCCCTGCATTGGCAGGCAGATTCTTAACCACTGCGCCACCAGGGAAATCCCACAGAACATATTTATACTAAAAAATTATTTGTGGATTATCTAGAGTTCAAATTTAATTCTGTATCTTATCTGGCAACACTACCAGTAAAGAGGGAACAAATAAATTAAAAGGAAGGAAATTATTAACCAAATAATTTGATAAAATTCTTTATGACTGAATAATATAAATGTCCAGATTAAAAGATCCCATTGAGTTGGGAAAAATGAATTTTAAAAGACCTGCAGGATGGCATTGTATTTCTCAGTACCAAATGGGGAAACTAAAATATAATTGATAAAATTTTCAAAATTTGGTGAGAAAATTATTTTCATCCTAGAATTCTATAACTAGGCAAGTGTGAGGGCAGAATAAAGATATGTTAAGAAATCCAAAAACTCAGAAAGCTTACCTCCCATATACCCTTTTTTAGGAAGTTACTAAAAGGTGTACTCCACCAAATTCAAAAGTAAACCAAGAAAAAGTAAAACAGGACACAGGAAACAGTCTGTCCACCTCAGAACATTAGCCAGAAGAAAACACAGGGGGAGGGCTATGTGGTAGGTTTATTCTGAATCCAGGAAATGGAGGACTCTTAGAGGAGATCATCAGTACAAAAGTAGACCTGATAGAGTGGCTAATAAGTTAGATAATGTGATGGAGTATAAAAAGAGAATTAGAGATTTATCTATGGAAAATTATAAAAAGGAAAAATGAAGCAATTATAAACTCAAGAAAAACCAGAGAGCTGTTCAAAAACAAATTTTTTCAGTATACTACTTGGTTCTGTGTAATTATGTAAATACGGATTGATTGTTGATATTACTGAAAATAGAAGTAGGAGGTTCAGGTGAAGGGAGTAGAGAGATAAAAATGTAAAATCCTCAAGGGTCAGAAGACTTAATATTTTAAGGTGTTGATTCTTCCCAAATTGTTGTACAGATTCAACGAAATTCCAATCAAAATCACAACAGAATTGCCTGTAGAAATTGACAAGCTGATTTTAAAAAAAATTTTATTTTATTTATTTATTTTTGGCTGCACTGGGTCTTCATTGCTGCATGCGGGCTTTCTCCAGTTGTGGCAAGTGGGGGCTACTCTTCATTGTGGTGCGTGGGCTTCTCATTGCAGAGGCTTCTCTTGTTGCAGAGCATGGGCTCTAGGCACACAGGCTTCAGTAGTTGTGGCACGTGGGCTCAGTAGTTGTGGCTCGCGGGCTCTAGAGCACAGGCTCAGTAGTTGTGGCACACGGGCTTAGTTGCTCTGCGGCATGTGGGATCTTCCCAGACCAGGGCTCGAACTCGTGTCCCCTGCATTGGCAGGCGGATTCTTAACTACTGCGCCACCAGGGAAGTCCTGACAAGCTGATTTTAATGGAAACACAAAGGTCCTGGAAGAGCCCAAACAACTTTGAAGAAAGGACAGAGTTAGATGACTAATTTCGATTGTGGTGATGGTTTTGTCAACACAAATAATCAATAAACAATCTATAATAGAAAGAGAAGAGTTTTATGTGAGCCAAACTGAGGACTACAGTCCAGGAATCACAGAATCAAGAAGCACTTGAGGACTTCCCTGGTGGTGCAGTGGTTAAGAATCCACTTGCCAATGCAGGGGACACGGGTTGGATCCCTGGTCCGGGAAGATCCCACATGCCACGGAGCAACTAAGCCCGTGCGCCACAACTACTGAAGCCTGTGCGCCTGGAGCCCATGCTCCGCAACAAGAGAAGCCACTGCGATGAGAAGCCCGCACCCCACAAGGAAGAGTAGCCCCCGCTCGCCGCAACTAGAGAAAGCCCACATGCAGCAATGAAGACCCAACGCAGCCAAAAATAAATAAAAAAGAAAAAGAAGCACTTGAATTGTGTTCTGCCAGACTACAAAGTGGGAGAGGTTTATAGTACAGGCAAAATCCACAAAGTTACATGAGTAGTTTGTCAAGAATTAGGATTGGAGCTGGTAAGAAGTAAGGGTGCTTGTTAAGCAAGGATTGGCTGGGATCCTAAATGGCTGCATAGTTACAAAGGGAGACTTGGACATCATAAGGTTGCAGCTGGTAGCTACTAGCAGGTATTGTCTTGGAAACGGCTGGTGGTGTCCTTGAGTTTGATACAGTTCGGAAAATGCAAGTTCCCAGTGACACAGGAGTGTGTCTGAAACCACGTCCACAATGGCCACCAGGCTCCATTTTGAATGCCTGAACCACAATTACTCCATTTTGATTTTTAAATGCATTCTTTTCTTTAATGGTTAAAACAGATGTACGATGTGTACTTGACAGGCCGTAAGACAGCCTGTTCTAGTTAGCATAAAATTCAAGCCAAATCATGTATGTCAGAATGACTTCCCCATACCTCAGTATGTGAAAATTTCTTCCATCAGTTTCATCGACAGACCTGTGTCAAAATTTATCAAGTTGTACACTTTGAACATGCAATTTATTGTATGTCTATTATACCTAAAAAAAATGTTTACAAATTAAAAATAAATCCTCATCTGCACAAAAAGGAGACAGCTATAAAGTTTAAAATTGTGGGGCCGGGAAATAATCATATAAGCATTATACTTAGAAATATGGAGTTAAATGCCAGAAGAACCGCCCCTCTCCCAAAAAAAAAAAAAAAAAGTTAGATGTAGCTGCCTTTGGTCGCCAGAGCTGGGGCAGAGGCGGTAGGGAATCAGTGGGGAGTAGAAGCAAGTGACTGATGCTTTCCATTACGAGCCTTTTGGTTCTGTTTGATTTTTAAACAATGTGCAGGTAGTACTTGCTTTTGACAAATATCAGAAGCGAACATTTTAAACAAGAAAGTATGTAATTAGAGTATGACGGCTTTTTGCCACTCTGGGTGGTATTTTGGTGAGCGGATCGTGAAGAATGGCATCAGGAAGCAAGGGAGCCCAGTTCAGAGACTCCTGCGGTAATCTTGGTGAGAAAGATGAACTAGAAGGTATCTGAACTTAACCTCTCCTTGGTTGATGTGTGATCGGAGTGATACCTCCTGTCTTCTTCCTCAGTCTGACTCCTATCACTCCCCCTGCAAGCCTCCATGCCCACCCCACCTCGGCCATCTTGCTTCTCATCCCAAGGCACAGCTTTTAGAGGAGGTGCCCGAGGTGTGTGCACATGTGGGCGGGCACTTGACAGAGGAGCACCATGCGATCAGGGGACCAGGCCCCAAGGCAGGGGGAAAGGGCTTCTCAGGATGCTGTTAGCCAGCTACATCGCTGCGACAACTGAAACCTAGCCTAGATTCATTCTTTACACAAATACGTGTTACAGGCCTGCTTGCTACCTCACCCACTCCAGGGAGGGCCGGTGCCTGTAATCTAATTTCTGGATGCTGATGCTGGAAGCCAGGACAGTCATTTTCACAGCGTTTCTGACAGTTACCCATAGTCTCTCTTAATCAAATTCTTCCCTTCCTTTGAATTCCTACATTCCTTTCTTGCCTGTACTGTTGACATTGGCTGTAGCAATGGAATTTTCCAGTTTCATAGAAACTGTAGCAACTTTAAGGTTATGGCTACTCAGTAAACTCTTTGTTTCCATTATAGCCTGAGCCCTGGAGCCCTTGATGAAACAAACATTTTATGAGATGTAGGGTTTCTCTCTGAGCAGACACTGCTGGTCAAAGCACAGATTACCACTGCATCAGTTAGCCAGAGAAGCCCTCCCCCTTGCCGACTGATTTGGGTTGTTTTGACTGAGGTTGCTCTCTTTGTAAATAACTATAAGCAACTAATGACAACAGAAGTGGATCCTTGGGGGTGGGGATTAATAATAGCTCAAGATGACCATTTAAGGCAGCGAGGCATTGTTAAGTGAACAAAGCAGGTTACAAATCACTAAGTACAAGATGATCCCATTTCTCTAAATATGTACTCATGTGTGCGGGCACGTGTGTGTGCATGCATACACAAAACTAGGAACATTAAACAGTGATCCTCTAAGACTGAGGGATTTATGAAAGATTTTCTTAATTTTTGCTTTCCTGGTTTTTTTCCAAATTTTTTCAAATGAACATGCATTATTTTGTAATAATAAGAAAAACAAGTTATTTAAAAACATAAATAAAACCAGCAAGGTCCTGGGCAAACACCATATGTTTTGTCTGAATTGCAAGTACCCTGGCATGAAAGGCCAATGCCTGGCTTGGCTGGCGGGGGGCCTAAACAGCAGTGGGTGGTCAGGCAAACGCTTCTCCCGTGTGGCATCAGGGGACACCCAAACGGAGGAGCCAGCAGATTCACGGCCCTTTCAGGAAACCAAGTCCACAGCCATCAGATGGGTGACCAGAGAGGTGACAGAACAAGAGAGACAGAGGCAATATTAAAACTGTACTCAGAGGCAGAAATCCAGGCACATTCATTTGTTCATCCACTGAGCACCCGCTTTGGGCCGGCACTGTGCTGAGAACCGGGGAACTGGGAGCAAAGGCAAGCAAGGACCACCCGGGGAGGCAGGCCTTCCTGCTCAAGGCTTGCTGGGATGTGGGTCAGCCAGCATGGCTTCAAGGTCCCCAAGAAGAATAGCCATGTTGGGCTCCAACTAAGGGGAACAGAAACAACTCCACTGCAGTGGGGGATCTCCTTCCCACTCGGACCCCTCCATCAAGCCTCTACCCAAGCAGTTTCTGCATTAATCCACATGTTTCCAGATTTGATAGAAAAACCAGCTGGCTAGGATGACTGTTACGTTTGATTTCTAAAAATTTCTTAAAGCTATGCAATACAAATATGCACTCTCACATACATTAGCTTCACAATGATGTCGTGAATAGGATAAAGCAGGTTCTATTATCACAAGAAAGTAAACAGGCTTAGAAAAAAATAACTGCCCACATTTACATAGTAGTAGGGTGAGGGTGGCTCTGATATGTTTTTTCCAAAGCTTGCAAGCAATTAACTCAATTCTGACACTATATACTTGGAGATAGCATCAGATCCCACAGCTTAAGGGCTCAGTCTTACTAAAGTGCCCACCATTTCAGAGGCCAGTCGCTAATCACAAGTCCATGTTGTTACTTGTGCTAAAGTAACTTGTGCAACTGGCTATATATTGGAGATTCCCATGACCCCCTCCCCTCCTTGGGTTCAGTTAATTTACTGGAGTGGTTCACAGAACCCAGAGAAAATGTTTACTTACTAGATTCCCAGTTTAGTATGTCAAGAAAAGGGTGTAACTCGAGAACAGCCAGATGGAGGAGATGCATAAGGCAAGGTATGTGGGAGCAGGTGTGGAGCTTCCGTGCTCCCTGAGTGTCACTCGCCCCACATCTCCATGTACTCATGAACCCAGAAGTTCTCCAAACCCCATCCTTCTGGATTCTGTGGAGGCTTCATTACATAGGTACGATTGATTAAATCAATGGCCATTGGTGGTTGGAATCAATCTCCAGCTCCTCTCCTTTCCCCTGGAGGTCAAGGGGTGTCCGGCGCTGAAAGTTCCAACCCTCTAGTCGCAGGGCTGGTTCTCCTGGCAGGCGGCCCCCATCCTTAGGTTACCTAGGGGCTTTCCAAAATCACGTCATTAACATAACAGAAGACACCTTTATAGCTCTCAGCACTTAGGAATTTCAAAAGGTTTAGGAGTGGTGCCAGAAATGGGGAAGAAGAGCAAGTACATACTTCTTATTATAAATCATCATACTACAGCGGAGGACATGGTTTTTTGGCCTTCAGTCCAATACTCTTTCCACATTCATTTATGTATTTATCTGTCCAACAAACATTTATTGCGTACCTACTACATGGGAGGCACCATGCTAAATACTGGGGATTCAGATACAGTCATTCACTCAGCTGTGCTACTTCAGGCCCGTCACTGTGCTATTGAAGGTGTGTTCAGAAACTCAGGTACGGACCCCAAGAATTACACTCCAGCCTCTGACCTAGGTCGATGATTTTCAATCTTGAATGCACTTAGAATTGCCTGGGGAACTTTAAAAAAATATCAGTGCCTAGGCCCCATCCCAAACCAATACAACTATCATTTCTGCTGGTTTAAAGCTCCCCACGTGATTCTGACATGTGACCAAAGTGTAGAACTACAGTTCTTGGGAGTAAGCACAAAGCGTGACCCTTTCAGCTACTTTATGGGAAGCAGCAGCTGCAAACACCTGTGAACCAACTGATTCTAACAGGGCTCTTCTGAACTCTGGTCTTGAACCGCCTGAGCTCAGAGATTCCGCTTTTGTCATCATATGCTCTCTGAGGGGTGGGAATCGAGTTGGGTGTGGTGGGTGATGACTCTGTAATAGATTGGTCCAGGAGAGCTAGTGTTCTGGGCAGCAGTCAGAGGCCCCGATCCGTGCCTCAACCTCATGCTGGAGAGAACTTGCTCTAAATATAAGGGCTTGGGGACTTCCCTGGTGGTCCAGTGGTTAAGATGCCGTGCTTCCACTGCAGGGGCCATGGGTTCAGTCCCTGGTTGGGGAACTAAGATCCCACAAGCCATGTGGCGTTGCCAACGAAAAATAAATAAATATAAGGGCTTGACTTAGCCCTCCATCACCATGACTATTTTCTGTGTTTTTGTTATGCAAGTAGAGATATATGGTAGAAGAAGGAACTGAGAAGAACTATTACTGCTTTAACTAGCTGGGATATTGAATCCTAGAGAAGAAAAAGGACTTGAAACAATTAGGGAACGATGCAAAACAGGACATGATTCAGTGCCAAAATCTGGCTGCATGCCCAAACTGCCTACTCTCAGGGCTTTTGAGGACTAATGGTCCCTCATGGGTCATGGTGTACTAGCACTTTCTTTCTAGGTTGATTGACGTTCACATTTTCATCTCGCCTGAAGCATTTAGCTGGAGCAAATTCATAAGCCAAATGAGATAAAGTTGGACAGGAGAGGAAGAAGAGAAAAGCAGCGTGAATCTGCTAAGGATCTATTGCATGTGCCCGCACCTCATAACAGCTCCAGAAGGCAGAAACTATTTATTACTCTCACTTACAGATGAGGAAACTGTGGCACAGAGGAGTTAAGCTAATTTGCCGCAAATCATGGAGTTGATCAGGGGTAGTGGAACTTAACTGTGCCAGGCTCTCTCTACTATATTTACCACTTATGAAACTTTATATTGGTAGCTTGCCTGCAGGTCTATGAACTGGACAGTGCTTTATGGTGACAAACTGAGGACTGCAGCATCTGCTATTCTCTCCCTTCTTTTCTTTCTCATCGTACTTTTGATTTATTTGTTCCTTTTTGCCTAATTTGATTGATGTGACCAACATAAGCTGAATATGATCATCTAACACACGTGGCCTTGGGTGGGAGAAGTAGATAGAAAGGTAAAGAAATAGGAAATGAATCCAAGGTGAACCTTACAATCTGAATCAGAAGCCTAGGATAGCCCCACCAAGGATACAGTAACCAATGAAGAATTCCAGTGGAAATTGGAAATGTGGACCCTTTTTTTTAAGACATTTTCAATTTATCTAGGAATAAAAGATGCTGGCTTCAAAAATAAAATAAACAAAACAAACAACCAAAAAAGATGCTGGCTTCTAAGTACACACACACACACAAATAAATAAATGAGGGAAACATGGGTACATTTTCTTCTTTTGAGGAAACCCTGGAAAGAGGTTTGGGTTTCTTGGCCAGCTGGAAGTACCGTTCTGTTTTATTTCACCACTTTGGACCAAGTGTGGTACATCAGTCAAAAGGGTTTTGTGACCTTGGGCACAACAATCATCATTTGTACCACTGTTTATAACGATGGGGTGGCTTCCACACGCTTGCCTCCTCTTGCTTGTTCGTGAGCATTGGCTCTCATCACCAGGCAAACACACCAACCTAGATTTCTGAGAGACCTGAATAACACACTTATGTCTGATCCTGTGTGTTGATTTGCATTCTAGAGTCTGAGACGTTTCTGGCTGAGAATACCTGAAGGCAAGACCTACCTACTACCCTGTTGGCTCCATCTGTCATTTTTCTTAGATACCTTTCTCTCTCTCTCATGGAGAACATGATAATTTTCAAGTTCTGTAAACTATCAATAGAATCTGCTCCAGGATACTCAAAAACTTTGGCTAAAAGGAGAAAGGGAAGGAACTGGACATTTATTAAGCATCTAACCATGGATTCACAGCCTTAAGGGGCAAGTATTATCATCCCAAATATAGAGAAAAGAGGATAAAGGAAAGGACACTCTATCACAGGCACTGATTTTTGGCATCAGATGAACTGACCTGGGTGTGCATCTTGGTTACACCACCGCCTAGTGCGGTAAACTTGGCCAAAGTCCCTGAGCCTCAGGGGTTTTTTCTCATTTACTTTTTTTTTTACAGCTTTATTGAGGTATAACTGACATACAGCTTACTGCATGTATTTATTTAAAGTGTACAATTTGTTAAGTTTTGATAGAGGTATCGTATACCCACGAAAACATCACCCGATCAAGATAATCACAACCATCACCCCCAAAAGTTTTCTCCTGCTCCTCTGTAGGCCCCCCTTTCCACTCTTCTCCACCCTGGTCCCCAGCGACCACTGAGCTTTCTGCCTGAGTGGGGTAGACAAAAATAACAGCCCCCCCCAAAGATGTCCATGTCCTAATCCCCCAAATGTGTGAATATATTACATTAAAGGCAAAGGAACTTTGCAGATGAGATTCTCCTGGGCCCAATGTAATCACAAGGGAAAGAGGGAGGGAGGCAGGAGGGTCATAGTCAAAGAAGGAGATGTGACAATGGAAGCAGGGATTGGAGTCAGTGAGAGATTTGAAGACGATAGATTGCTGGCTGTGAAAGTGGAAGAAGGAGGGACTTCCCTGGCGGTTCAGTGGTTAAGACTCAGCGCTTCCACTGCAGGGGATGCGGGTTTGATCCCTGGTCAGGGAACTAAGATCCCACAGGCCGTGCAGCATGGCCAAAAAAAATTTAAAAAGTATCATCATTAAAAAGTGGAAGAAGGGGCTTCCCTGGTGGCGCAGTGGTTGAGAATCTGCCTGCTAATGCAGGGGACGCAGGGTTCGATGCCAGGTTAATGCAGGGTTTGAGTCCTAGTCTGGGAAGATCCCACATGCCGTGGAGCAACTAGGCCCGTGAGCCACAACTACTGAGCCTGCGCATTTGGAGCCTGTGCTCCGCAACAAGAGAGGCCACAACGGTGAGAGGCCCGCGCACTGTGATGAAGAGTGGCCCCCACTTGCCACAACTAGACAAAGCCCTCGCACAGAAACGAAGACCCAACCCAGCCATAAATAAATAAATAAATTGAAAGAAGGCTCAACATTAAAAAAAAAAAAAAGTGGAAGAAGGAGCCACAAGCCAAGGAATTCAGGTGGCCCTTAAAAGCTGGAAGAAGCAAGGAAATGCATCCTCCCTTAGACCTTCTAGAAGAATGCAGCATGCAGGAATGCTGACACCATGATTTTAGCTCGGTGAAACCCACTGTGATAGGCTGAATGATGAACCTCAAAAATACCCAGTGCTAATTCTTATAACCTATGAATGTTACCTTATATGGCAAAAGGGACTCAGAAATTATAACTAAATTAAGAATTCTGAGATGAGAAGATCATCCTGGATTATTTGGGTGGGTCTTAAATGTAATCACAAGTATCCATAAAGGAGAAAGGCAGAGATTTTACTGTGGAAAAGAAGGTGATACTGGAAGCAGAGATTGGCCTGATGTGTATGAAGGTAGAGGAAGGGGCCACAAACCAAGACAGTCACTAGAAGCTGAAAAAGGTAAGGAAATGAATTCTCCTCTCAGAGCCTCCAGAAGGGACCAGCACCTCCAGTAAAATTGATTTTGGACTTCTGACCTCTAGTAAGAGGATGAATTTGTGTTGTTTCAAGCCACTAAGTTTGTGGAAATTTGTTACAGCAGCAATAGGAAGTGAATACACTGAGCCTTAGTTTTTATATCTGTAAAATGAGGACAATATATCATTTCTGGGCCTATAGTAAAATTAAATAATTTAACTCCATAAAGATACAGTTCTTTTCCTATTATGCCCCTTATTCCTTTTACCTCAACCCTGAAAGCATGTGGTCTTTGACGTAAGTTACAGTAACCGAGGTGGCCACTATCAGCAAGGGAAGGTTTGTTTGTGTCGTAGGAGCCCTGGTGGGAAGACTGTGGGACATATGAGCCTATTGTGGAGAAGGACAATAAGACCTGACCAACCGTAGCCCAGGGCCAATAAGTTCACAGAGCTTGTCCCTGGGTAGAGAAGGCAAATAGGCAGAAAATCACCAAGGGAAGTAGATTATGGGGAAGGGTTTTGTTTTAAAAGGTAGGTTTTATTATTATTCAGGTAAGGTGAGGCCAACAGATCAGGGGACTGCCGTTGAAAAGATCGTCTGTTACAGTTCCCAAGAGGAGGGGGCACTGCACACCACAGGGTGGCTACGTGGGGAAGTACCAGATTCAGTTAGGAGGCGGTAGTGGTGGGAAGAAAATGTGGGCAAAAGCCTTTACTGTGGTTTCCATGGGAAGGAACAGGAAAGGTAGAATAAGTGGTTTAGGACTGGTTAGTTTGAATACTTTCAGCAGGCTCTGGGCTATAGGGGCTGTCTCAACTAGTCTGGTACCTGGCCTTGGGGAATTAAGGCAGGGAAAATTGCCTAGAGTGTAAGAGCTGGATGGAAGAGGTGTGTGTGTGTGTTGAAGGTGGGTGGAGGTGAACTCTAGATGGTTACTTTGTGTATAAAAAGCATGCTCCCAGGCATGGAGTTTGCTCTCTCTAGGAATGAGACGCCAGATGCCAGAACATCAACAATACAGAAAATAAGAAAATATAGTTAGTACAGTTTTCTGGGTGGCCATCCCAAACAGATTATGTGGACATCAGGGGTGATTCAAAGGAGGTCATAAATAGATGTTGAAAGAATTTGAATTGGGCCTTAAAGTTTATTACTATTTAGAAAAACAACAGAGAAGAGGTAACAGACATTTCTTTTTGGAAGATAGCATAAGTAATTTCTCAGAGAGTGACACTGGGCTGAAGGTTCACATGCAGCACAGGATGTGACAGACCCTTGTTTGGGTACTCAATTTCTAATCCAACCCCCCCCTACAAAGCCTAGAAAGTCAGATGCTTGCTTTCCCACACGCTTTATACAGGGTGGCCATGTGACTAAGTCCTGGCCAATGGGACAATTGAGGACATTTGTTACGGAGTTTGGGGGAAGGATTTTTCTTCCTTGATAAAAAAAATAAAGCCTCACAAGGAGAACACATTTTCCTCTGTTTACTGTTTCTTGCCTTTGGATATGACTGTGATGCCCGGAGTTGTGGCAACCATCTTGTGGCTATGAGGCAGCAAGCATGAAAATGTAAAGTCAACATAGTAAGGAAGGCAGAGCAGAAAGATGGAGAGAACTTTGGTCCTTGTTGTCATCCTTGAGTTACAGAACCAATTTTGAGATTGCCTACCTCTATCCTTCAAGTTAAGTAATAATAAATGTCCTTGTGGCTTAAGCCATTGTATCAATAAATTGAGTTTGATGATACTTAGAGCTGAAAACATTCTTTACTGATATAGAGGGCTTGTTTTAAATAGTAGTAGGAGAAAGATTTATGTCTATGTTGGATGAGTGGCTAGATTTGCTTCCTGGCATTTTACTGATGAGTGGCATTTTGCTTCCTGGTAATTTCACTAAGTGAAATTTTGGTCCATCAATGTATCAGTTAGGGTTTTGGCAAGAAGCAGAAGGAATGATTAGAGAGAGTTAAAGGAGTGGAATCAGTGGATGATGAAGCACCCTGGGGCTAGAGAAAATAAATTAGGCCCTGCCCAAGGGAAAAGGAGTGTCCCAGGACTTAGTGAGAGCTGAGCTGTATGAGAGGAGCTATGGCCTTAGGTGGAGTATGAAGCCACTGCCACCCTCTAATCCCACAGGGAGGGACTCAAGGGAACAACATCTTGGTCTCTTTCTCAGTCCACCCTGCAGACTCCTTCCAGTGCCTCCCCTTGGCTGGACTCTGCCAGAGACAAAGGGTCAGGGAGCCAGGAGATGCAAGTTGGACAAATCAGCATAAAATGTGTGTGTGTATGTGGGAGTGGGGGAGGGACAGTTAGAAGAGCAAAAAGAGAGTAATCAGAATTCAGTTCCACCACTGGTTTGTGTTAATGTAAAACTGTCACTTCTAAGCTGCTCATTCTAGCACCAAGACTCCTGAACTACCAAGGACTTGGCTGCCTTCTCAGGAAATCAAAACCTTTGATTTCAAATACCTCTGAAGTCCAGAATATCACCGGGTAACAAAGAGTATGCTAAGTCTCGGCCATAGGGAAACTGTGGGCTAGAAGAAACAAGTAGCTCTAGGCCCCTGGTTAAGCATCTGTGGCCTCTGCCAGCTCTGGGCTGCCTGTTCTTTCCACTCATTACCACAGAAGAACATCATCCCAGTGTTACTGGCAGCAGCTCACTTGGCTCTTTTCTGGGGTCTGTTATTGAGTCCATGTTTCACCTTATTACTGTCGCATTTTGAAGAGGAGGAAGCCATTACACAGGCATAGAGAGTACCCCAAGAATAATAAAAGTGCAATAAGAACAAGGACTTGGGGCTCCCTGATTGTCACAGTGCCTTCCTGAGCACTGCAGAGAGTGCCCTGTTAAATGTGATTGTTAAATTGATGGCTCATGAGGTTAAGAAATCCATCAGCTGTGATACTCTGTTGCAGAGGTCAAGGTTCAGAAACTTGTGGGGAAATTACCTTTCTGGGCAGCAGAGTAGGTTAATCCCATCTCTTAGGCTCATAGGCACATCAAAGGGACTTTTCATTTTTTTCCCCCAAATTAAAATGGTAACACGTACATCTGGCTAAAATGCAGTCAGTACTAAAGGGAATACGTTGATGTGTCAGTTTACTGGTGTCCAGTTTCTCTTCCCAGAGGCAACTACAGCAGTGGTTTCTTACAGAGCCTTCCCAGATATTCTAGACACGTACAATCATGTATGTATTCTTTTTTTTTTTTTTTTTTTTTGCCGCACCACATGGTATGTGAGCTCTTAGTTCCCCAACCAGGGATCGAACCCGTGCCACCTGCAGTGGAAGTGCTGAATCTTAACCACTGGACCGTCAGCGAAGTCCCGAAGAAACTAACATTTACTTAGTATTTATGTTGTGTCTACAGTGGATGCCACTGGTGCCCCGCTCAGATGGGGCACTCGTCTCCCTGCTGCTGTAAACACTGGCAGCTAATGGCTCACAGCTTCCCCCTGGCTCCAGGGATTCCCCTCAGCCAAATATGAGCTGCCTTACTCAGCTGGTTATGCACCTCCACCCTTAGGCAGCCTGCAGTCAATAACTGACTGATATAGGAAAATAAGAGCCCGGACCCCCTGTCTCAAGGTTGAATAACGCTGAGGTATAATTCATGCTCCAGAGCTTCTGTGAGATCAGGCTGAAGCTATTCTCCCGCTGAGACCATATTCTTACTTAATTTTTCTCTTGTGCCCTGTACCCTGCTTTTATTACTCCTCTTCTCTTGAGAGCACTTCTTCAAAGAATGATCTATACAAGGGTCCTTGCTTTAGGTGCTGCTTCTAGGAAGCCTCCTTAAGGGAATTGGTTCTAGGAAAAAGACTCCAAACATGGGATTCTGAAAATAAATCATTTGATGGGAGGATGTCATGAGGATCCACCCATCACTAGTTACAGGTGGAATATTGATTGTTCCTGATATGCTGTGGTGTGGCAGACTACTTCTGGTGAACCAGGAAAGGATGCAGGTGAAAGAAGATGCTCTAGCTGATGCAGCGTCTCTGGGGTTTGAGAGGTATGGAGCAAATTAGTATCTATAAGGATTGTGGAATTGGGTGACTATTGCTAAGCAAGCAATGTGTGAGAGTCTGAAGGGTTCTTATAGAAGCATCTAAGGAAATTCTCATCATCTGCAGCCAGAGGACAGCCAGAGCTGAAGATCAGACTTAGGGCTTAGCTGTAAGAGTGGCAGACCTTCAGAGAAGGCTGCCTTCTCTGCCTAGGTAAATCTCCAGTGTCAAGGTCAGGGCCTTGATAGGAAAGAAGCAGAACCCTGAGAAGACAAGAGATAACAAGTGCTGGCCAGGTTATGAAGGAAAGGGAGCCCTGGTGCACTGTTGGTGGGAACGTAAACTGGTGCAGCCACTGTGGAAAACAGTATGGCGGTTCCTCAAAAGATTAAAAATAGAACTACCATATGATCCAGCAATCCCACTTCTGGTTATATACCCAAAGGAAATGAAACCGTTATCTCAAAGATATATCTGTACCCCCCATGTTCATTGCAGCATTATTTACAATAACCAAGATATGGAAACAACCTAAGTGTCCACTAACAGATGAATGGATAAAGAAACTGTCATATACATATATATATATATATATATATATATATATATATATATATATATATATATATATATATATATATATATATATATATATATAATGGAATATTATCCAGCCATAAAAAGAAGGAATCCTGCCACTTGCAACAACATAGATGAGGGCATAATGCTATGTAAAATAAGCAAGACAGAGAAAGACAAATATTGTATGATCTCACTTATACGTGAAATCTAAAATAATCCAACTCATAAAAACAGAGAGTAGATTGGTGGTTGCCAGAGGTTGGGGGAGGGGTGGAGTGGGGAAAACAGGTGAAGGTGGTGAGAGGGTACAAACTTCCAGTTATAAGATAAATAAGCTCTGGGGATCTAATATACAGCCTGGTGACTATAGTTAACAGTACTGTACTGTATACTTGAAAGTTGCTAAGAGGGTAGATTTTAAAAAATTCTTACCACACACACACAAAGATAACTATGTGAGGTGATAGATGGGCCAACTAAATTTCTTGTGGTCATCATGTTACAATATATATATCAAATCATCACATTGTACACCTTAAACTTACACAGTGTTATATGTCAATTATATCTCAATAAAGCTGGAAAAAAAAACAAACCCTTGAGACTTGGGGTTGGGATAGCTGAGTAGATGCACTTGAGAATCTTGAACCCTCAATTCCCAGAACGATCTGGGCCTGCAGAAGTGGGTCTCTCTGCCTTGTTGGAAGAAAGAGGTAACCCTTACTTAAAATGGGTCAAGTCTCACCTTGACCTGACCGGGGAAGTTCGGGGGCTATAAAAGAGAGAAAGGATTATATGCCACAGGGGCTGCAGGTGCCGGCTCACAGCAGGGAGATTCTGCCTATGTGTGGAACCTGAGGTACTGGATCAAGGAGACAGAGAATATAAAGCTTGTTTAGGGGAATTTGCCAATAAGAGGCACATTCCCATCACATAGTGTTCAATAACATGGCAAGAGCTCTGGGACCCAGTTCTAATATGCTGCTGGCATGGTTCTTGGAAGTTGGGAAAAAGCAATGACCACATTAAATAAAGCAGAGATGCCTTGGGACTTCCTTGGTGGTCCAATGGTTAAGACTCCGTGCTTCCACTGCAGGGAGCTCAGGTTTGAACTCTGGTAGGGGAAGTAAGATCCCGCGTACTGCACAGTGCGGCCAAAAAAAATAATAATAATAACCAGCAGAGATGTCAGAACTGTCATGGCAGAATGTGGATGTAGGAATCAAAAAGCTCCAAGAAGCAAGCATGCTAAAATGCATCGACCAAACAAGACTAGAAACCTATCAGCTGACTGTTCTTCAGGAGGGCCGGGATGACTATCAAGATGATAGCAAATGTCTGGAAGGCGCACCAGCATCATTTTTTTTTTTTTTTTTTTTTTTTTGCGGTACGCGGGCCTCTCACTGTTGTGGCCTCTCCCGTCGTGGAGCACAGGCTCAAGACGTGCAGGCCCAGCAGCCATGGCTCACGGGCCCAGCCGCTCCGCGGCATGTGGGATCTTCCCGGACTGGGGCACGAACCTGCGGCCCCTGCATCAGCAGGCAGACTCTCAGCCACTGGGCCACCAGGGAAGCCTGGCACCAGCATCACTGAGCAGCTCAGTGGAGTTTGTCCTCTGCAGACCAGGGCTCATGCTGTCACAGAACAGGAGCTTCTAGCAGCAGTGGAGATGACAGGATTCTAGAATAGCAGAGACAACTATGAGAAGCAATGGTGAACTTATTACCATAATGGATAGTAAGGTTGAAGTGGCAGCCAGGGGGACTGACCTGACCTAGTACAACATGTATTTCTAGGGACAAGATAGATGGGCAGCCAGAAGGGGTACTGCTTAATACATAATAAGAAGAGATTAATAGTAGAAGACTGGGGTCAACATCACTCCAATAGGAAGTCATAATAACTTGCCTGATTTAAAGACCAGAGCCTGTTCTCAAACCTAGAATGCATGGACCAAAGGAGAGACTGGGTGTCTATGAGGAAGAACCTGGAATGCCAGGGCAAGTGTATACAGATTTTTTTCAGTCCTTCTCCAAAGTGATTTATGGTTGTTTCCTTGGATAACCACAGACAGGGAAAAGAGGGATAATCTGATATTTGAGGGATGTTGGATACAGGGTCTAAGTTGATGGGGATACCCAGAGGTCCAAAGCACCATCAGGCCCTCCTGTTAGAGGTGGGGCATATTGGAGTCAGATAATAAATGGAGTCTTCAGGTCTGTCTCTGAGTGGGTCCGCTGGCTCTTCTTACCAACCTGGTGGTTGTTTCCTTGATTCCCAAATGTATGATTGGAATGGATGTACTTAGCAGTTGACAGAATCCTCACATTGCTCCTTGGTCTGTAGAGGAAGAGCTATTGTAGTAGGAAAAGCCAAGTAAAGCCCCTGGAACTGCATCTCCCCTGCCCCAATGAAGATAGTAAACCAAAACAGTATCATATCCAGAGGAAGATAACATTCACATAGGACAGAAAACATTCTACTTTTACAGTCTTGCTCCAAGGCTATGTTTACTTTCCTGTTTTCTGTCATAATATATTCCAAAGGGACCCGGACCATCTGGCCATTCCACAGAACATCTCATTAGTCTATGACGGTGAAATATCATGTTACTTGGCCCCGATGAGCAATAAATGCAAGTAATCTGGATGTCTTGATGAGACACATGCTTTCCAGAGGGTGAATAAATCCCATAAAAATTCAGAAGCCTGCTACGTTGATGAAAATTTTAAATGCCAATTATTACTTTTAACATTTTGAGATAATTTTAGATTGATAGGAGAGATGCAAGAAGAAAACTGAGATTTTCTGCAGGTACTTTACCCAGCTTGCCCTTATGTTAAAATCTTATATAAGCACAGAACATATATCAAAACTAAGAAAATAACTTGATACAATACTATTATATAAAGCACAGAACTTATGTGGATGGTGAAGTAGACCAATGGTCTAAGGCATGCAAGGACATTTCCTCCCAAGTAAAGGACAACTTACAGTACCTTGTACCTTCTGCCACTAAGAAAGAATGCTTGGTAGATCTCTTCAGGTTGAGGTGGAAGGTAGCTAGTTTTAAGTAGGGCTCAGATCCATAAAGGACTCAGTAGCAGGTCCAACCTCAGAACAAGCAGTCCTGCCACTTGGGCTCTATCACCTGACACATCTCATGATACTAGAAGTATCTGTGGTAGAGAAAAGGCCAAGTGGAGTCTCTGGCAAGACCCAAAAGAAGAGTCACAGTGCGGCCCACTGTGGTTCTGGAGAATGGCCATGCCAACTGTGGGAGAGAAACATACACATTTGAAAAGCACCTCCGGGGAATTCCCTGGCAGTCCAGTGGTTAGGACGCAGCGCTTTCACTGCCATGGTCCAGGTTCAATCCATGATCCATGCACTAAGATCCTGCAAGCCATGCAGTGTGGCCCCCCCCAAAAAAGAAAAGCATCTCCTGGCATGCTACTGAGCCCTAATAGAAGCTGAACATCTCATGGGGCATCAAGTGACCATGCAACCCAAACTGCCCATCATGAATTGGATAATAGCAGGCCCACCACCTCATAAGTGTGGGCAGGCCTAGCAACAATCTTTTCAAATGGAAGTGGTGCATTGGGAATGAGTTTGAGCAGGTTCAGAGGACACACATAAGCTGCATGAATGGATGGCCCAGATCCCATTTCTCCTACCACTGTTGTACCCACACCTCTTCCTTAATCCATGGGGAGTTCTCTTGACCAGAGGATGGAGGCAGAAAAGCCTGAGCTTTGTAGAAGATTGATAGGTTTGGTCTGTGGATACACGAGGAAAATGGATTACTGCTTCACTGCAGACCTCCTAAAGGTGAGAGTAATTATCCCAATGGGCAGGGTTTAGGCCTGTGTTACTGGTCATCTATTTTGTGTGGGAGAGAATTGGCTCAAGAGAAGGACATACATGGGCACTGGCAGTGGCAAATGGCTTAGCTGGCTCGTCAGTGGGTCTGGAAGGAGCAAGCTTGGAAGACTGGAGACAGGAAAACCTGGGGTAGAGACCTAAGGGAGTGAACATAAATTGTGAGAATCTTTGTATCATATGCTAATGATCCCCAAAGAACATTCAACACAGCTTGGCAGAAGAGTTAGGATTAAGGGCAACAAAATACTAAAATCCTTGTAGTATTTTTTTTTTTAATTTTATTTATTTATTTATTTATGGCTGTGTTGAGTCTTTGTTTCTGTGCGAGGCCTTTCTCTAGTTGTGGCAAGTGGGGGCCGCTCTTCATTGCGGTGCGCGGGCCTCTCACTGTCGCGGCCTCTCTTGTTGCGGAGCACAGGCTACAGACGCGCAGGCTCAGTAATTGTGACTCACGGGCCCAGTTGTTCCGCGGCATGTGGGATCTTCCCAGACCAGGGCTTGAACCCGTGTCCCCTGCACTGGCAGGCATATTCTCAACCACTGCGCCACCCCTTGTAGTATTTTGTTGAGTGAAGGTGTAACCGAAAGTGGGGTCCAGCTGCTTACCGCTCAAAAGCCAATAAAGAGGCAAGGTTGGTGGAAAGGAAAGTTTGATTTATATTGGACACCAGCAACAGCAGGGGGTGGGGCAGACATCTGTCCAAAGGCCAACTCCCCCCGCCTCCCCCTCCCAACAATCGGGGGTAAGAGCTTTTATAGACAGAGGCAGGGGGCCACATGCAGAAACAGCACAGTCAGCTCTGACAGTCATCCTGAAATTGGTCATCGGTGGCCTGACCAGAGTCATCTTGATTGTTTTAAGTACAATTAATCTTTAGTTCCAGGGTCGGTTTGTTCCCACTTCCTTGAGGCCAGTTCTCAGAATTGTGGCAGCATATGTCATGACTACAGTCTGGTCATCATGTACTTAACTTCTTCCATCTGGTGGGGCTTTCAGTATCAGACAGCTCACAGGTTATGGCTCAGAATATTATCTCTAGCCCTTGAGAAGGAACTAAGGGTCCTTGACTTTGCTTAATGACTAAACTATTATTATTCGGTCTCCTTTGACTGTTTTCCTTTGTTTCTGCATTTTCCCACTTTTCTGATTAAACTTATTCTTTGGCTAAAATTTTTCTACAGAAAAAAGGCAGGTGGAGGACTTGGGCGGGGAGGGACCATAGGGTCCTGCTCTGTTTCAGAGGGGGATAGGAGGATCTTCTGGTATTTATAACGAGCCTCTCTCAACCTGTGTTTATGCTGGTGAGTTGATTCTGGGAGCATGGAGGCTGGATGTCAGAGAAACCAACCCTGAGATTAGACGGTTGGAACTTTCAACTCCACCCTTCAACCTCCTGGGAGGGGGTTGAGTTAATCATTAGCGGTCAGTGATTTAATCAATCATGCCTAGGTAATGAAATCTCCATAAAAAACACAACAGGGTTCTGAGAGTTTCCTGGTTGGTGTAACCAGCAAGGTGCTGGGAGGGTGACACAGCCAGAGGGAGAATGAAAGCTCTGAGTACCCGCTCCGCAACCCATACCTTGCCCTACGTATCTCTTCCATTTGACTGTTCCTAAGTTGTATCCTTTATAATAAACCAGTAAATGTAAGTAAAGCATTCTCCTGAGTTCTGTGATCTGTTCTAGCAAATTGGACACTGAGCAGGGCATTGTGGGATGCCCCGATTTACAGCCAGTTTGTCAGAAGTACCCAAGGCCCAGACTCTTTTTTTTCTTTTTTTGGCCACATCATGCAGCATGTGGGATCTTGCTTCCCTGACCAGGGATCGAACCCATGCACCCTGCAGTGGAAGTGTGGAGTCTTAACCACTGGACCACCAGGGAAGTCCTGAGACCCAGACTTTCTATTGGTGTCTGAAGTGGGGAGCAGTTTTGTGGAACTAAGCCCTTAACCTGTGGGGTCTGCATTAATTCCACGCAGTTAGTGTCAAAACTGAATTACATTGCAGGACACCTAGTTGGTGTCCACAGAGAACTGGAGAGCTGCTTGGTGTGGAGAAGCCACACATGTGGTGGGTGTCAGAAGCAGTTTGGGTAAAGAAGAGCTAATACCTTCAGACTCCATAGTTTTGACCCTTTCCTTCAGGTTCTACCCCTCCACCCTCCAAAAAAGCCTAAGGCTAGGAAAGTGAAATAGAGAAGAAACCAGGATGATTCATCAAGTCAGTTAAACTTTATTCAGCATCTGCTGTATTCAAATGTGTGGTGTTCTCTTTCTCAGTTGGCACTGTTTGTTTTAGGAGATGCAAAGATAAACTATTATATAATCCCTTCTTTCAAAACCCCAGGGTTTTCCCCCCCGCTGGCCTCTGACATCAAGAAAGTTAAAAACTTGTAGCGTTGGGGGGAAGAAAAGAATTTAGAGAACTCTTATATTAGTGATCTTATTTTACAGATAAAAAACGAGGCCTAAGGTCACAGGGGTAATTGACAGAGTTGGCTCTTGTATTGGTGTTTCCCTCTGTTGTTTATCTTCATTTTCTAACACAATTTCAGCATATCTTAAAATATTTCAATATTTCTGAACAAAATTGGAGAGTCTGTGAAGCTGATTTAGAAAAAGAACAAGGGAACTTTTGATTCACAGAGAGCTCTGGAGTATATATATATATATATATATATATATATATATATTTTTTTTTTTTTTTCTGTGACACGTGGCTTTTGGGACCTTCGTTCCCTGACCGGGGATTGAACCCAGGCCCAGGCAGTGAGAGTGCCAAGTCCTAAACACTGGATTGCCAGGAAATGCCCATGGAATATAATTTAGCTATACTGAAGCTATGCATCCCAAACCTAGATGTTCATTATTGTTACACTACAAATATATGAGGACAGGAATCTTGTACTCTGAAACAAAATTCATCCCCTTCTGTGCCTTGTTGAATAAATGAATAAAACACATAAACATACGTAAAGTGGCTAAGTGTGTGATGGGTGGCTATGTTTATTCTTTTTAGGATTTTAATTCAGTGAATCTTTGTTGAAGACTCGCAGGAGGAAGGCATGGTGTAGGAAATGAAAAAAGGTTTAATCACAGTCCCCACCATTATGGAGCTTTAGAGTTTAGTAGGTTAGGGGACAGATGTCCCACAGTAGAAAGTGCTGAACGCCTTTTATGAGGGTTATCATGAAAGTACTGTGGATGCTCAGAGGAGGGAAAGCTTCCCTAGGACTGGGGAAGCTGCATGCTCCGGAGAGCTTGGTGCTGCGCGTCAGGAACCTGAGCTCTAGAACTGGTTCTACTACTGACTTGCCCCTGTAGGTTAGGCTTTGTGGACAAAGAATATCACCAGCCATTTCAATAAACAAAGGATGTTGTGGCCATCAAGCCATCAGCCAACACAGTTGCCGCCCCTCCCCCGCACTGTGCACCCTGAGGGAGTTCAGGATGGAAAAAAACCCAGGATACTGGCCCTAGACAGTTAAGGTGCATTTCAAAGGAATGATTTTGATGAGCCCAGACTCTGGCGCCTTTACATAGGTAGAAAAGTGCTAACTTCATTAACTTGAGATGTCTGGTTTTTAATGATCAGTAACCTTTTAAAGTTCCGACTACCTGGTTTTTGTTGCAAAAGCTCCTAAATATCCTGGCTCCTTCCTTACCTCTTCAGCATAGTCCCTCAGAGCGATCTGAGAGGCTGCCTTTTAGGCTTAAGTCCTCAGTAAGTTCGTCCAGTAAAACATAATTCTCAATTTTTAGGTTGTGCGTTTCTTGTCAGTCCACAGTTTGTAAATTAAACTCCCCAGATTTCTATTGTCACTTTGAAACTCCAGGGGTTAGAGGGACCATTAGGTTCCCAGGGACAATGCCCTCCGGCATTCCCTATTTCTTATTGCTACTCGCCCCTACAGTCCCCTCGCTCTGTGGGTCCCTCCTTTCCTGGAGGCGGGCCGGAAATGAGCGTGGTCACTTTAAGGGAGCCCTGAGAGTCCCGCGCCGGGGGAGCCCCAGGCGGGGGAGCAGGGGCGGGGCTCCGGGGACCCGGGCTTCTCACGCAGCTGGGGACGCCGCTGCCTCAAGGCGCTCGCAGCCAATCAGGATGGAGCTTGCCGGGACGCATTACAAGGGCGACTGGCCCGAGGCCTCCCGCTTCGGGATGAATTAGCGGCGGGTTGTGCACGGAGGTTGTGACCCCCCAGGGATTCTCCAGTTCGCCCACGCGCTCCCCACGGCGTCGCGCGTGGTCCTCTGCTGGTCACAGGTGAGAAGCTGGAACCGTCAGGTGGGGTTTACGGCACGGGGAAAATGGCGGCGGCGGCCGGGGGATCCTGGGTCGGCGGAGGGGGAGCAGCCCCATGGGCTCTTCCACCCGAGACGCGGGCCTCCCTAGGCTGCGGCCCCCTGTAACGGTTACTTGACGGGTAATTGGGGTCACCACGCGGGTGGCGGCGCCGCCAGCTCAGGTGAGAGGAGGCGCGGGGAAGCGACTCCCGGAGGCTAGAGGAGGCGCGGGGAAGCGACTCCCGGAGGCTAGAGGAGGCGCGGGGAAGCGACTCCCGGAGGCTAGAGGAGGCGCGGGGAAGCGACTCCCGGAGGCTAGCGGAGGCGTCGGGGGCCGCGGGGCTGCTCAGGCCGGGTCGACGTGGCCGCGGGAGGAGGAGGGCCAGGTATCTGATAGGTGTTTACAGAAGAGCACCAAGACCTTCCGGCTCCAGATCGGGGCGGGTCCGGGAGCTGCATCGCTGCGAACACAGTCCAGGCTCTGCCACTGTTAAATCAGATGTGCCAACGGTTCCAAGTGGCCGCCACGTGCGAGGCTTGGACATGAGCTGTGCAGGGAAAGGGCTGGATCTGGCTTATTTGTGTATCCTCCAGGCGCCTGCCTGTAGGTGCCAGAGTGGCAGTGCCACGGAAGGAAAGGTAGGCCCTAGCCAGGGGCTGATGCCAAGTCTGATCGTCAAGGTGAATCTGAGCTCTTAGTTGTCCATTTGAAGAGAAGAAATAAAAAGTTCGGGCGCTTAGCTGTTGGGAGAGACGTTTTGCTTCCTTGTATTTCCTTGGTTCCGGTGGGTTCCCCGGGAGCATTGCCTCTGCCTTCGAAGTTCATTAACTCTATTCCATGTGCACTTGGCTGCATGTTAAGACTGAGGATTGACTTTAAGCTGAAGCCCAGGAATGTAATGAAGATAAGTATAGGTGAAGGTGTTAACAGTAATGAAATTTTGTCCATTCATGTAGGTCCCTTATTTGAGCAGAGACCTGTCATGAAGTATAGCCAGTTGGGTTAGTTTTCAAAAAACTGTCTTGATGAAATGCCTTTTTGCAAAACTGTTATGTTTTTGAGAGTAAAAGATTCATTAAAAAATTTTTTTTAAGTTCCTATTGCTACATTGTACTTTGATGTGACAGATAGGTAAATTAAGTGACTTGTTTTTGGTAGCAGTCTTAATTTTGTGGAGTGCCTTGTTCTGTTATTGAGAAAGCACAGTGGCACTTTTTGTTTGTTATCAGTAGTTGTCTTTGGACTGCCTGCTACGAATCAGGCACTGTGAAAATGAGGCTTCTCTTACCTTTTAATTTGAGCAAATGGTGGTCCATTTCTTCCCACCAGGTGCTTAGTCTGGCTGTTGCTGACAATCAAGGATAAACAATGGGGAAAACCCAAAAGAATCTTTCTTCCACACTGCATCTGTGGAGATTTAGTCAGTTTAGTCTGGGGCTGGGGTTAGGCGTAGTTTCTGGTTCTTACTCTGCCATTTAAAATATCTTAGGGAAGGGCTTCCCTGGTGGCGCAGTGGTTGAGAGTCCGCCTGCCGATGCAGGGGACATGGGTTCGATCCCTGATCCGGGAAGATCCCACATGCCGCGGAGCAACTAAGCCCGTGAGCCACAACTACTGAGCCTGCACTCTAGAGCCCGCATGCTACAACTACTGAAGCCCGTGCGCCTAGAGCCCGTGCCCCGCAACAAGAGAAGCCACCACAATGAGAAGCCTGCACACCGCAACCAAGAGTAGCCCCCGCTCACCGCAACTAGAGAAAGCCCGCGTGCAGCAACAGACCCAACGCAGCCAAAAATAAATAAATTAATTAATAAATAAATTTAAAAAAACTTTAAAAAATAATGGGCATCAAAGGTGGCATGAATATATCACTTAACCAAAGTAACTGGAGTCATCACCATATAAATCACTACTGGATGCCAAGGGAATGAATCACAGTTATTATTTATACAACTAAAAGACCACAAACAAAATTACTTCATTGAAAGTCTGTTCATATATATCACCTTTACACATAACACATCTGCATGATACAGGAAGGTGGTATGCATGGTGGTTAAGAACATAGTCTGGTATCATAATGGAAGTCTTGCAATTTGGGGAAAATAACTTAAAACTTCAATGTGCCTCAGCTTCCTCAAGTGTAAAACAAAGATGATACACAATGTTGCTGGGTGAATGAGCCCTTATAAGGCTCTTGGAACAGTGCCTGAGGAGTAAATGCATACTAATAAATGTCAACTGTTAACACAGTGCTTTTAACTTTTTTAAGCCCTTTTACATATACTTTTTTTTTCTATTTATAGAAAGAAGGTGACATGAATAAAAATGGCTGGGACATTCATTCTTTCATTGAACCTTCATGGAATTGCCCTGCCAAGTCCTTGGGATGTAAAGATTAATTCCTAATCCTGAGTGAGAAAAACAAATAAGTGATTCATTAATACAGGTGATAAGGACTCAAGTATAGTTGTGGTGGGTACAGAGAGCTGCAGGAACACATACTAGGGAACAGTTGCTTCTGCTGGGGTCGTCCTTTGCAAGAAAGGAAGGAGCTGATTGCAGGATAAAGGGAGAAGGGACTTCTAGCCAAAGGAGGAAGCAGTGCAAAATTAGGATGAGAAAGAGGGCATGGGTGCCCAGGTGTCAGGCCAGAATTTTGCAGGAGTTGCTAAGAAAGAAGCCAGGAAAGGT
Source organism: Mesoplodon mirus (assembly GCF_964341445.2). Classification (NCBI taxonomy): domain Eukaryota; kingdom Metazoa; phylum Chordata; class Mammalia; order Artiodactyla; family Ziphiidae; genus Mesoplodon; species Mesoplodon mirus. Next base: position 48,860,043 of record NC_138990.1, read on the forward strand.
TAGGGCCAGATTGTGAATTCTCAACTAAGAGAGTGACTTTATCCTGTGGGCAGTGGGACCTATAGAAGGATCTTAATCAGATGAGTAACGTAATCAACTTTATGTTCTGGAGAGGGGACTTTGGTGGTGACAGGGTCAAAGACAAAATGTAAGGAAGAGACCAGTCAAGGGCAGTTCCCATACTCCAGACCAGAGATGGTGAGGGAGTGAAGCAGGGCATTAACTGTGACAGCAAAGTTCAGAGGCCACCACACATTTGGAAGGCAGAATGGAAGATTGGCTGGGTGTGAAGAATAACTGGGTGGGGGAGGGGAGCACCTGCTGAGCTAGTAAAGAGAAGACTAAGCTGTTATATTTGTTCGTTTTGGTTTTTTGGTAACTGTGGTTGGAGAAAGGAAATTCTGTTAATTAATTTAGGAAAAAGGATGGAGCAAAGAGTTCTTTGTTACTGGTTTTCTGGAGAATTGTAAACCCTCTGAGGTTGTTGGGTCAAATAAGGTGTAATAGAACCTGGCTTAACAGAAGCCTCTAGGCTTCTGATTTCTGAGACTACAGAACACTTAATTATATCATCAAAGTCAGTAGGGTCTAGTATAAAGTGGCCCGATGGAGGAAAGCCCCTCAAAGGGAGGGGGAAGAATCATCTAAGGTATGTTTGGGGTAAAATGTTAGAATAACAGGTGTTAGAGGGTTTTTCTCACTTTTTTAACATTATGTTTTTAATGTATTTGTACAGAAGTCATTATAATATGGAAGTAGTCACAGATGAATCCTCTAGTTGTAAAACTGATTTCTGCTCAAACATTCATAACACTAAAGTTGTCTATCACCAACAACATAACATGAATGTATTTCAGATCGACTGCAAGGTGAAATTGTAAACCTTACAAAGATGCAGGAATTCATGAATTCAGAGCAAGGTCAGAACCATTCAAACCATAAGCACAAATCAAAGAACTACTGAGTAGAGTAGGCACAGATTTCTTAAAAAAGACTTAAAGCAATGACTGTAACGATGATTGATAAATTTGACTTCGTTAAAATTGAGAATTTCTCTCCACCTAAAGACACCATGAAGAGAATGAAGGGCAAAATACAGACTGGAAGAAGAAATTCTCAATTCATCTCTCTGACCAAGGACTCACGTCCAGAATGTATGTGTATTGTGTAAAATTAATAAGAAAAAGACAATTTAATTTAAAAATGCACAAAATTTTTGAATAGGCACTTTCTAAAAGAGGATCTCTGTATGGCCAGTATGCGTATAGAAAGGTGTTCAATGTTATTAGTCAATGGAGAGTCACAGACTCTAGAGTGCAGACTCAGTAGATGTGGTGCATGGGCTTAGTTGCTCCGCGGCATGTGGGATCTTCCCAGGCCAGGGATAGAACCCATGTCCCCTGCATTGGCATGGCAGGCGGATTCTTAACCACTGTGCCACCAGGGAAGCCCTGTGGTAAGTTTTGAAAACAGGAAGTATGAATCCTCCTACTTTGTTCTTCTTTTTCAAAATTGAGTTGTCTATTCTGGGTCTCTTGTAAGTCTTTATGAATTTTAGAATCAGCTTCTCCGTTTCAAGAAAGAAGTCAGCTGTGGATCTGGTAGTCAGTGATTTTTAATACTATATTCATTGAGTTGTACAACCATTACCACAATTAATTTTAGAACATTTTTATCACCTCAAAAAGAAACCCTGTATCCATTAACAGTGACACCTCATGTCCCCTCATCTTCCCACCTTTGACTTAGGCAAGTACTAATCTACTTTCTGCCTGTTCTGGAAGGCAAGTACTAATCTACTTTCTGCCTGTTCTGGACATTTCCTTTAAGTAGAATCATATAATATGTGGTCTTTTGTGACTGGCTTCTTTCACTTAGCATAATGTTTTAAGTGTTCATCCCTGTTGTAGCATGTAACAGTACTTAATTCCCTTTTATGGCCGAATAATACTCCATTGTGTGGATATGCCACATTTTATTTATCTACTCATCAGTTGATGGACATTCATGTACGAGTTTTTTGTGCAGATGTATGTTGTAATTTTTTTTTTTTTTTTGGTATATAACTAGGAGTTGAATTTCTGGGTAATATGGTGTAATTTTTTGAGGAACCATCAGACTTTTCCAGGCTGTACCATTTTACAATCTCATCGCAGCATATGGGGGTTCCCATATTTCTCCATCTTCCCCCAACACTTGTTATTATCTTTTTGATTATAGCCATTCTAGAGAAGTTATAATAAAACATTCTCCTGAGTGTGAGTTGATATTATGGTTTTGATTTGCATTTCCCTGATGGCAGATGATGTCAAGCATCTTTTCATGTGGTTATCAGGCATTAGTATATTTTCTTTGGAGAAATGTCTATTCGGATCCATTGTCCATTTTTTTAATTGGGTTATTTGCCTTTTTACTACTGAGTTACAGAAGTTCTGTATATATTCTTGTTATAAGCCCCTTATCATATATATGATTTGCAGAAGTTTTCTTCTATTCCGTAGGTTGTCTTTTCCATTGAAATGCAGTTTGCAGTTGCTTTTTTTCTTTGGTGTATTTATGTTGTATCTGCACCCTTACTGAACTCACATATTAGGAGGGTCTAGGAGGTTTTTGGATAGATTTCTTGGGATTGTCTATGGAAACCATCATGTCATTTGCAAATAGGGACAGGTTTATTTCTTCTTTCTGTATGGCTTTTATTTCCTTTTCTTGCCTTCTTGCATTGACTAGAATTTTCAGTACTGTGTTGTATAAGACTGGTGAGAGTGGACATTGTTGTTCTCAATAATAGGGGCAATGGGGCTTCCCTGGTGGCGCAGTGGTTGAGAGTCCGCCTGCCGATGCAGGAGACACGGGTTCGTGCCCCGGGCCGGGAAGATCCCACATGCTGCGGAGTGGCTGGGCCCGTGAGCCATGGCCGCTGAGCCTGCACGTCTGGAGCCTGTGCTCCGCAACGGGAGAGGCCCCAACAGTGAGAGGCCCGCGAACCGCAAAAAAAAAAAAAAAAAAAAAATAGGGACAATGCATTGTTTATTTTTTCTTTTAGCATTAGGTGTAATGATGTTTGCTGTATGTTTTTTTTTTATAGTTGCTTGTTATCAAATTGAGGAAGTTCCCCTGTATTCCCTTTTTTTTTTTCTGAGAGTTTTACTCATGAACAGGATTGCTTTTTATCAGATAATTTTTTCTGTATAGATTGGTATGATTGTGTGAATATGTATTTTATCAGTTTGTTAATATTGTGGGTTACATTGATTCTTGAATATTCAACTAAGGATTTCTGTGCCTACATTCATGTATTGGTCTATAGTTTTTTTTTTGGTACTGTCTTTTCCTGGTTTTTGCATCAGGGAAGTACTAGCTTCATAAAGTGAATTGGGACGTGCTCCTTATTCTTGTGTTTTCTAGAAGAGATTGTGTTAATTTTTCTTTTTTTTTTTTTTTTTTTGTGGAATGTGGGCCTCTCATTGTTGTGGCCTCTCCCGTTGCGAAGCACAGGCTCCTGACGCGCAGGTTCAGCAGCCATGGCTCACGGGCCCAGCCGCTCTGCAGCATGTGGGATCTTCCCAGACTGGGGCACGAACCCGTGTCCCCTGCATCGGCAGGCGGACTCTCAACCACTGCGCCACCAGGGAAGCCCTATTTTTCTTTAAACATTTGGTAGAATTCTCTCATCAAACAATCTTAGCCAGGAGATTTCTTTTTCATGAGGTTTTTTTGTTTGTTTGTTTTGCGGTACATGGGCCTCTCACTGTTGTGGCCTCTCTCGTTGCGGAGCACAGGCTCCGGATGCGCAGGCTCAGCGGCTATGGCTCACGGGCCCAGCCGCTCTGCAACATGTGGGATATTCCCGGACTGGGGCACGAACCCGTGTCCCCTGCATCGGCAGGCGGACTCCCAACCACTGTGCCACCAGGGATGCCCTTCATGAGGTTTTAAATTAAGAGTTTAATTTCCTTAATAGTCACAGGGCTATTCAAATTATCTGTTTCATTTTGGGTGAGTTGTGCGCTTTCGAAGAATTGGTCCACTGACACATGAAGCAGGGCTCCTCACTGCTGCTGGGCAGAGGTGGAAGTTTCAGCTCCTCTCTAGGCCTTCACTGATACTACTATGCCTTCTTGCTGTTCTCCACATGGCCTGTACTGACACCACTGGGAGGGGATGGCCTTCTTACCCCTGGAGGGCAGAGAAAGTCCTGACTCTCTACTAGGCCTTGTCTCATACCATCCTGGTGGAGATGAGAAGAGGAGCCTCGTTACTGTCATGGCAGTAGACGTCCAGGCTCTCCAGGTGGTCTTCATAGACACTGAGGCAGGGCAAGGGGGAGTCTTACACCTACTTGGCAAGGGAAGAAAGTTCTGCCTTTGATATCATCCCTGCAGGAGTGAGGGTGGGGGGTGAGGGGAGGGAGTAAGGGGGGTAACCTGTAATGTTGAGGCACAACAGTACAGCCTGGTGAGAGGGAAAGTTTCATGCTGCCTACTTGGCTTATCTTGTTGTGGGTGGGGATGAGCCACAGTTTTTCCTGTGGTTTTTGGCTGGAGTGTCAGTGGTTACTGTCTACAAGTCTTCTGTTTTGCTCTGCTGCTCTTTTCTTGGTTTTCTGAAAGAGCAGGAACTTTTTTGTCAGCCCCCATTGGTATTTCTGGATTACTGGCTGCTTCAGCTCTGTGTCCACGTGATGTATATGAGGCAAAAGGAAAACCCAGAGAACTCACTACCATGTTGTTCGACGGGTCCCAAGGTGCCTCCCTAGCTAGTGTGCCTTCTCTCCGTGCTCAGGGTCTTTTTTTTTTTTTTTTTTCATTATTTATTTGGCTGCTCAGGTCTTAGTTGTGGCATGCGGGATCTTTGATCTTCGTTGCAGCAGGTGGGTTCTTCAGTTGCGGCATGTGGGATCTTTAGTTGCGGCATGTGAACTTTTTGTTGCGGCATGCATGTGGGATCTAGTTCCCTGAGCAGGAATCGAACCCGGGCCCCGTACACTGGGAGTGCGGAGCTGGACCACCGGGGAAGTCCCACCTTCAGAGTCTTTTGTTTGTTTCATATATGATGTCCAGGGTTTTTAGTTGCACTTAGCTGGAGCAGTAGGAGCAGTACATCTACTTGATTTTACTGGAGTGGTAGTTGGACTGGGATAGGTTTTTCTTATGGAAGAAAACATAGGGTGGAAATTAAGATGCATATATCGGCCAGTTAGACACTTAAGTTAATTTTGGGTCAGTTACTTGGAAGTGACAATTTAACTACGTCTTTTTTCCTTCAGAGAGTAATTCTCCTTGTCATTGTTCAGTAGAACCAAACCCTTGTTAGTTTTAGATCTCTTAAGAAGCTTGACAATCCAATGAATTAATTTATTTCTGCATTTATGTATAAATGCATATTCTAAATTTCTGGTTTAGTATGTGAAGAAAACAGTTTATTGTAGTGAAAGATTAGTTTTATGGAGGGGACTAACTCAGTTTTTCTAATGGTTGTCAGAGATCTTGAAGCTGTGGATTTTTTTCTAAAAGAAGAAAAAGGCGGGCTTCCCTGGTGGCGCAGTGGTTGAGAGTCCGCCTGCCGATGCAGGGGACACGGGTTCGTGCCCCAGTCTGGGAGGATCCCACATGCCGCGGAGCGGCTGGGCCCGTGAGCCATGGCTGCTGAGCCTGTACTCCGCAACGGGAGAGGCCACAACAGTGAGAGGCCCGCGTACAGCTAAAAAAAAAAAAAAAAAAAAAAAAAAAAAAAAAAAAAAAAAAAAGAAGAAAAAGGCAATGTGCATGGTGGTTAAGAACTATGTAAGGAAAATTTGTGAAAGTCTTGAAATGTACAAAAGGGATTATGGGGTGTCTTCATTGGAAACTAGGTGGTCTAAAGCACGTTTCCTGGAGATCTAATCTATGGGATCTACATCTTTTATTATTTTTTGATTTATTTTATAATGTTGTAAGTTGTGAATAACTCACAGCAGTGCAAATTACTCTTGTCCTTAGACATGCAAATGAATTTTGTTGGTTGGAGGTACTGTTGATTTCTTTTCCTCTTTTGTGGGGGATCTATCAAGCAAATCCATTTCACCATTCCTGATTGCCTGTATGTTTGTGTTCTTTGGATTCACTTTTGAACCAGATGAAATATCTTATTTATTCCATAATTAATTAATGAATTACATAAATCATAGACAGGCGTTCATTTTATATTTGTATGGGAGACACAGTGTTATCTTTTTGTTTGTTTGAATTATCCTTTTAACAGCTTGAACTGTGATGTGCTTGAATCCCACTGTAGCGCTTACTGTCATTGTGATTTTCTGTAATACTCCCTACAGCTAGGTAGGTTCTGGTTTTCTCATCCTTGTTTTATAGATAAAGAAAAGGAAGCTTTTAAGAAGTCATATAACTTGCCAAGAGCTGGAGGTGTTAGAGAACCCAGTGCTTTCTGACTTTTAACCCTTTATGCTCAGCCGACTTCCTTCCTTGCTTTAGATGTTACTGTCTCCCCCAAATCTGGCAACTGTGGACTAAGGAGTACTTTTGCTAGAATACACTTTTATCACATCATTTTTGAGCTAAAGAACTGTCAACTCTAGATTATTGTAGGATAAAACCCACACTTCTTAGGCAGCCATTCAAGGCTCACCACAGTCCGTCAAGCCCAAACTAATAATAATACTGTCCCAAACTTTATATAGAAGCAAAGCAAACAAACACCTATTGTGTTTCTTGGATGGGCCACCACTCAATGTGTATCTCCAGTGAACTGCACTCCAGTTCCTTATAAACTATAACTGGGAAGTCAGAATATATTAAAAGACTGTCAGTATAAAAATAGCACATGCTGATCAATGAGCAGTATAGATATTGAAATGCTTTTGGAGTTCAAAAAAGCAGCAGGTTCATGGAGCAGATGTATTTGGAGCTTGATCTTACCAAGATGGTAGGATTTTGATAATTGTCTCATCTGGGGAGAGGACCCTTGTAGTGAGGAAGCTCATGAGTGAAAGGAATGGAGGAGGTTGTTGGACATGTATGGAAAGGTGGTGTTGATGGCAGTGAATAGTTTATGTGGAGGAAACCTTTCCTGAAGGCCAGGGTCTAGTCCCTGCTTCAAAACATGTCTTCAGAAGCTGCAGCATAATGTTTTAACTAACTGAATTTGTGCTAGGTCTCTGTTCTTTGAAACTAGAGTTGTTTGAAATGACCCCAAACTATTTTAGGACCTACCTAGGTGATAAGGTTGGGTGATCATGTTGGTTAACATTACTTTTAGTAATGCAACATTAGAATAAATATAGTATTTCAAGTAACCAGTCTGAAGGAGATAGCATTCTTTATATTGGGCAAGTTTTGGTAAATATGTATTTTTAAAGGTCTTCTTTTGTACCTGAACTCACTGTGTCATTTTATACTCAGTCTCCTGTATTCTGTAGGGTTTGAATCATTCCTGACTCGCTAAAGCATAACAGTTTTTTGGTCATCTGGGTTCCCATTTAAAAACAAAACAAGGGACTTTCCTGGTGGTCCAGTGGTTAAAGACTCCGCGCTCCCAATGCAGGGGCCTGGGTTCGATCCCTGGTCAGGGAACTAGATCCTGCGTGCCTCAATGAAGAGCCTGCATGCCGCAACGAAGATCCTGAGTGCCACAAGTAAGACCTGGCGCAGCCAAATAAATAAATAAATATTTTTTTTAAAAAGGAACATTACATCAATGAATTAAAAAAAAAATGAAACAAAACTTTAATTTTTATTGTGATTTTGTAAATAACATGCATTTTGGAAAATAAAAAATGTATAAAGAACAGATCAAAATCATGTTACTCAGGTAATTAGTCACCCTTGTTTATTAATATTGCACTGCTTTTGTTTATATAGTTGCATATACAATTTTGTAGTTCTACTCTTTTCAGTTAACTTTATAAGGATTTTCCCATGTCATAAGATTTTTTGGAAAATATAGCTTCTATTAATATGTAAACATATTATAATATATATGTTTGTTATTTTGTTTTTTTCCTTTAAGTAAAAACAGAATAATTTACTTACTATATTTTAAGTGCTTTTTTCACTTAATGCATCATGGCTAGCTTTCTAAATGACAGCTTATATTGTTGTATTTCATTTTTCACCGGCTACATTGAATTCCACTGTAGACATATACCATCATTTAGCTATTTCTCTATTGATGGGCGTTTATACTATTTCTAATTTTCATATACAAGTAGAATTTCAGTGAGCATGTAAATTATTATTTATTTAATTGAAATATCAATGGTTTACAGTATTAGTTTCAGATGTACAACATAGTGATTCAATACTTTTATAGATTATATGCCATTTAAAGTTGCTATAGGGACTTCCCTGGTGGTCCAGTAGTTAAGACTCTGCGCTTCCACTGCAGGGAGCATGGGTTCGATCCCTGGTCAGGGGACTAAGATCCTACATGCTGTGCAGCATGGCCAAAAATAAATGAAGAAAGAAAGGAAGGGAGGGAAGGAGGGAGGTGGGAGGGAGGGAGGAAGGAAGGAAGGAAGGAAGGAAGGGAGTTAGGAAGTTATTATAAAATATTGGCTCTATTCCCTGTGCTGTACAATATATCCTTGTAGCTTACTTATTTTATACACAATAGTTTATATCTCTTAATCCCCTACCCCTGTCTTGCCCCACCTCCCTTCCCTCTCCCCATTGGTAATCAGTAGTGTGTTCTCTACATCTGTAAGTTTGTTTCTGTTTTGTTATATTCATTCGTTTCACTTTTTAGATTCCACATGTAAGTGATAACACACAGTATTTATCTTTCTCTGACTTATTTCACTAAGCCTAATACCCTCCAGGTCCATCCATGTTGTTGCAAATGGCAAAATTTCATTCTTTTTTAGGGCTCAGCAATACTCCATTATTTATTTTATATATATATATATATATATATATATATATATAAAAAATACACACTACATCTTCCTTTTCCATTCGTCTGTTGATGGACACTTAGATTGCTTCTATATCTTAGCTATTGTGTATAATACTGCAGTAAACATAGGGGTGCATATATCTATTCAAATTAGTGGTTTTGGTTTTTTTTTTCTCGGGTAAATACCCAGGAGTGAAATTGCTGGATTGTATTGTATTTCTACTTTTCGTTTTTTGAGGAACCTCCATACTGTTTTCTGTAGTGGCTGCACCAGTTTGCATCCCCACTAGCAGTGTACTATGTTTCCCTTTTCTCTGCATCCTTGCCAACATTTGTTATTTGTGTTCTTTTTGATGATAGTCATTCTGACAGGTGTGACGTGATATCTCATTGTGGTTTTGACTTGCATTTCTCTGATGATTAACCATGTTGAGTACCTTTTCAGGTGCTTGTTGGCCATCTGTATGTCTTCTTTGGAAAAATGTCTGTTTAGGTCTTCTGCCCATTTTTTAATCGGGTTGTTTTTTGATATTGAGTTTTATGAGCTGTTTATATATTTGGATATTAACCCCTTATCAGTCATATCACTTGCAAATATTTTCTCCCATTCAGTAGGTTGTCTTTTTGTTTTGTTGCTGGTTTTTTTGTGCAAAAGCTTTTAGGTTTAATTAGGTCCCTTTTGTTTATTTTTGTTTTTGTTTCCTTTGCCTGAGGAGACAGATCCAAAAAAATGTTGCTATGATTTAGGTCAGAGAGTGTCCTGCCTGTGTTTTCTTCTAGGCGTTTTATGGTTTCCAGTTTAGTTTTTAAATCCGTTTTGAGTTTATTTTTGTATATGGTGTGAGAAAATGTTGTAATTTCATTCTTTTACATGTAGCTGTCCAGTTTTCTGAGCATTACTTCTTGAAGAGACTGTCTCTTCCCCATTGTATAGTCTTGCTTACTTTGTTGTAGATTAATTGACTGTAATTTTTTGGGTTTATTTCTGGGCTTTCTATTCTGTTCCATTGATCTATATTTCTGTTTTTGTGCCAGTACCATACTGTTTTGATTACTGTAGCTTTGTAGTGTAGTCTGAAGTCAGGACACCTGATTCCTCCAGTTCCGTTTTTCCTTCTCAATATTGCTTTGGCCAGTGGGCATTTTTATACATAAATTTTTTTCCTCACTTTGATGAGTATTTTTGTAGGATAGATGATTAGAAGAAGAATTATTGGGTAAAAATCTATTTGCCTTTTAAGTCTTGTCAGCTATGCTGAATTGCTTTTTAAAAGGTCTCTATCAGTTTATATTCTCAGTAATAGTATGTTTAAGAGTCCCTGTGTCCCCATACCCTCACTTTTGCTAGGTATTGGGGTGGCCAAAAACGTCGTTTGGATTCTTCCATAAGATGTTACAGACAAACCCGAACGAACTTTTTGGCCAACCCAATATTATCCTTGTCAAATATGGAAGGGTAGTAGTTGGAAACATGACATCACATTGCTTTAATTTGATTTTTTTGTTTTTTTAGTGTTTCATATGTGACTTTTCTTTGTTTCCTTTTTTTTCTTTTTTTTGCGGTACGCGGGCCTCTCACTGTCGTGGCCTCTCCCGTTGCAGAGCACAGGCTCCGGACGTGCAGGCTCAGCGGCCATGGCTCATGGGCCTAGCCGCTCCGCGGCATGTGGTATCTTCCCGGACCAGGGCACGAACCTGTGTCCCCTGCATCGGCAGGCGGACTCTCAACCACTGTGCCACCAGGGAAGCCCCATATGTGACTTTTCTTTGCTCATTTTTTCTATTGCTATATTTTATTCTAATTCTTAATGCTTTCATATTTTACATATAACTCTTTAATTCATCTTGAATTTTGATTTTATGGAATGAAAACTGCTTGATTCTGAAGGAGTTCAAGGGCTGGTGGGCCTTGAAATTATGTGTTGGAAAAATTTAGACAATAAAAATAAATTTTGCTGCTTTTGGAAAGTAGTCCATTTCAAATTCATTTAAAAACTTAGTTTATTATTACCCAATTCAGTAATGTTTGTTGGGGAAATAAGAAAATCCTGCCAACAAAAAGACCCCTCTTTACCAATGTAGAAGGGAGAAAAAACTCAATATATTGGGTATGCATGTGAGATAACATGCATGTAGATAGTTCAGGAGAGACTACAAACTTTGAGTAGAATTTCATTCATCTTTACAGTAAAATAGAGATTTAATGTTTCTTTTATATTTTTGAGAAACAAATGGATGTCCCCTGTGATAGTCTCCTGTACACCTGGTGATAGATTCCTGAGTTAATTTCAGAGGTATGTGTTTATTGTAATGAGAGTCAGAAGGCCTGTGACTTTGCATTGTGAAATCTGGAGACTAAGATTACCTAATTCCTGACCAAAGGGTTTGGTGTTTGTTTTTAAGGAGACACACTGTGGTAGGCTGAAAATAGCTTTCCAAAAGAGATCCAAGTCCTGATCTCTGGTAACCTTATATGGGCAAAAGGGTCTTTGCAGATGTGATTAAATTGGAGGTCTTGAGCTGGGGCAGTTAACCCTGGATTATCTGGTTGTATTCTAAATGCAATTAAATATACCCTTTTAAGAGGGAGGCAGAAGGAGGTGGTACACACAGAGAAGAGGAGGAGGCAAGGTGACCCACCATGGAAGCAGAGATTAGAGTGATGTGGCCACAAGTCAAGGAATTCTGGCACCATCAGAAGCTGGAGGAGGCAAAGAATGGATTCTCCCCTAAAGCCTCTGAAGGGTGTGTGGCTTGACACCTTGATTTTAGTATTGGCCTACTAATACTGATTTCAGACTTTTTGCCTCTAGAACTGTGAAAGAATAAATTTATTACGGTGTTCTAAGCCACCAAGTAATTTGTTATAGCAGACATAGCGGGGGAAATATGTCACCTAAGGAGAGGAGAGCATTAGCTCTTTCCCCTTTATTAAACTAAGAACATTTCATTTTATTTACCCTATATTAATTATTGGTAATAACACTTGGCTCTTGGCTTCTCTTTGTTAATGACTATCATTTATTTGTTCCCATGATTGAGTAACAGAGGTTAAAGTTAAATAGGCTACAAAGTGACTTTAAAATAGAAAAGAAAATGTAACCTCAATGGTATTTGTAAAGTTGATGGTGATGTATTTTGACTGTTTTTTTTTTAAACCTGAAAAGTAGAATAATTTATAATCAGTTATATCATGAAGTTCTTTTCAGATTTGCTTTTGGATTGCAGAGAATAAAGTCTGTTTCTCTTACTAGTGAAGCTGTGTGATAGTTACTGGGTACTTATTAACCAGTTTGAATGTTTGATACATTTTTTTTTCCTGCAATGGAAAGAATTTCAAGTTCATAGCATTTTGTTAAAATTTTCCTCACTTTACAACTTCTAATTTTTTTCAACCAAATAGCAGATTATAACTAATGCCATAATTGAACTTATGACTTTTTTCATTGACAAGTAATTTCTTATATTTTTGATGAACTAACCATGTGTAGATTTAGAGTTATTAGAAAATTTGTTTTTCCAGAGTTTTCTGAAAAATTGATTTTCCTTGTTTTATGTTTTTATGTTTTTTTTAAAGAAGATGATTAATCTCTTTTCCCAATTCTATGTTTGTCTCTTTGAGAATTTTTGGTTTTGTTAGAATTTTTCAGGACTCTAACCACACTCATTTTAAAGTTCTGCTTTTTTAGTTTCCTATTCATGTAGTTTTATTTTCATTCATATTTCTGTTTTCCTGTTTTCTTTAATAACACCTTTATTTTAAAATCTTAAATTGACTGCTTAGTTTATGTTCTCTTAAGTATTATTATTTTAGACAATGTATATGAGTACAGCTTTGTATGAATTCCATAGCTTTTTTTTTTTTTTTTTGCGGTACGCGAGCCTCTCACTGTTGTGGCGTCTCCCGTTGCGGAGCAGAGGCTCTGGACGCGCAGGCTCAGCGGCCATGGCTCACGGGCCCAGCCACTCCGCAGCATGTGGGATCTTCCCAGACCGGGGCACGAACCCGAGTCCCCTGCATCGGCAGGCGGACTCTCAACCACTGCGCCACCAGGGAAGCCCTCCATAGCTTTTGATATGCAACATCTTTAATTTTTTTCCTTAATATTCTATTACTGTTTTTAAACTTTGGTGGAGGGCTTATTAAAAGTATAGATGCTCTAACTCCACTCTTGATCTATTAAATGAGAATCTCTGGGTGTAGGGCTTAAGCTTCTGTATTTTTTTTTTTTTTTCCGGTATGCGGGCCTCTCACTGTTGTGGCCTCCCCCGTTGCGGAGCACAGGCTCCGGATGCGCAGGCCCAGCGGCCATGGCTCACGGGCCCAGCCGCTCCGCGGCATATGGGATCCTCCCAGACCGGGGCACGAACCCGTATCCCCTGCATCGGCAGGCGGACTCTCAACCACTGCGCCACCAGGGAGGCCCTAAGCTTCTGTATTTTAAACAAGCTCCCCAGGTAATCTGAGTGCACACCAAATTTGAGAACTACAAGTCTTGTTTATCCTTTAATTTTTAAAAAATTAATGCAACATTATTTAAGAGTTTAGAAATTTACAGTATTAGGATTCTTTGTTTTGAATTCATTCTTAATTATTGGTTTTATTGTGTTATAATCAGAAAATATGCCCTGTAAATTAATTGAGATTGCCATTGTGGCTTAAGAGACAACTGATTTTTGTAAATAATCTCCAGTATGGATACTTGAAAAAAAGTTAGGCTATGACATTTGGTTTCTATTAATTAAAAAAAAATTGAGATGAAATTCACAAATCATAAAATTAACCATTTTAAAGTGAACAAATCAGTGGCATTTAGTACATTCACATTGTTGTGCCACTACTGCCTCTGTCTAGTTCCAAAACACTTCATCACCCCAAAAGGAAACCCTGTTACGACCTTTTTCTCTCCAGTCCCTGGCAACCACCAATCAGCTTTCTGTCTCTTATGAGTTACCTTTTCTGGGTATTTTATATAAATATGTGTATAAATATATATATAAATATGTGACCTTTTGTGTCTTGCTTCTTTTACTTAGCATACTGTTATCAAGGTTTATCCATGTTGTAGCAAGTATCAGTACTTCATTCCTTTTTAAAAAATATTTATTTATTTATTTATTTATGGCTGCGTTGGGTCTTCGTTTCTGGGCGAGGGCTTTCTCTAGTTGCGGCAAGTGGGGGCTACTCTTCATCGCAGTGTGGGGGCTTCTCATTGTCGTGGCTTCTCTTGCTGCGGAGCATGGGCTCTAGACGCGCAGGCTCAGTAGTTGTGGCTCACGGGTTTAGTTGCTCCGCTGCATGTGGGATCTTCCCGGACCAGAGCTCGAACCCGTGTCCACTGCATTGGCAGGCAGATTCTTAACCACTGCGCCACCAGGGAAGCCGCCCCCCCCCCCTTTTTTTTTCTTCATTCCTTTTTAAGGCAGAGTAGTATTGCCTTGTATGTATATATAGTACTACAGTTTGTTTACCCATTCATCTATTGAAGGGCAGTTAGGTAGTTTCTACCTTTTGGCTATGGTAAATAGTGCTGTTATAAACATTAGTGAACAAGTATTTGAGTACCTAGCTCCAGTTCTTCTGGGTATATACCTAGGAGTGAAAATGCTGGATAATAAAGTAAATCTATGTTTAACTTTCTGAGGAATTGCCAACCTGTTTTCCCACAGCAGCTGCACCATATTACATTCTCATCAGCAGTGTATGAGGCGTCCAGATTTTCCGCATCTTCACCAATACTTGTTATTTTCCATTTTTTAAATTATAGCCATTCTTGTTGGGTATGTAGTGGTATCTCATTGTGGTGTTGATTTGTGTTTCCCTAATGATAATGACATTGAGCATTTTTTCACGTGCTTATTGACTGTTTGTATATCTTCTTTGGAGAAATGTCTGTTTAAGTCCTTTGCTCACTTAAAGAAATTGTTTGTCTTTTTGTTGTTGAGTTGTAAGAGTTCTTTCATATTCTGGATACTAGACCCTTGATTTGCAGAAGTTTTCTCCCATTATGTGGGTGGTTTTTTCACTTTCTTGATAGTGTTCTTTGATGTACAGAAGTTTTAAATTTTGATCAAGTTCAACTCATTTTGTTTTTTGTCTTTTGTTGTGGTTTTAGTGTCATAACTAAGAATCCATTGCCAAATCTAAGGTTGTGAAGATTTATCTATATGTTTTCTTCTAAGAGTTTTATCGTTTCAGCTCTTACATTTAGGTCAATGATCCTTTTTGAGTTAATTTTTGTCTGTGGTATAATACAGAGGTCAGTTCATTCTTTGGCATATGGATATCCAGCTGTTCTAGTACCATTTGTTTCAGACTATTCTTTCCCCATTGAAGGGTCTTGGCGCCCTTGTCAAAAATCAGTTGGCCATAGATGTATGGGTATATTTCTGTATGGGTATATTTCTGGACTCTCACTTTTATTCCATTGATCTGCATGTCTTTTCTTATGCCAGTACCATACTGTTTTGATTACTATAAGCTTTGTGGTAAGTTTTGAAGTTGGGAAGTGTGAGTCTTCCAACTTTGTTCTTTTTTATTACTGTTTGGCTGCTTGGGACTCCTTGCAATTCCATATGAATTTGAGGATCAGCTTTTCCATTTCTGCAAAACAGGCTGTTGGAATTTCAAAAGAGATTGCATTAAATCTGTAGTTTATTTTAGGGGGACAACTTTCATTCTTTCACCATTGAGTATGATGTTAGCTGTAGGTTTTTTTTAAATGCCCTTATTTTTCTTTTAAATCTTTAAAATTTTTCTAAATGGAGTTAAAATTGCTCAACTTTAAATAGGCTAATTTAAAATTTTTTTGCCAGTTTGTGGGAAGTTGTCTCAAAATTGAGAACAGAAGAAATTTTTGTACGGTAATAATTTGGTCCTTACGTGGTCAGGAATATACAGAAAGCATTTATGGAAAAGGGGAGAAAAGGACACAGGACCTTCAGAGCTTATTGAATACAGGGTTTTACTCCTTGAACTGTTGCAGTTGACAATTGCATCTACTTCTAAGGCTTCACTTTTTAATATTGGCTTGCAGGAAAACAGACTTGCCCCAGATTGAGCCTTTTAAAATTAAAAATGCTTTTTAATGTGTTAATTTCTTTCTTGGTTTGTAATAAATGTTTATAAACACCAGTAACTTGCTTTTTCTGAGGCCTTTTCTAAGGAGGAAAGAACCATGGGCCAATGGCTGCATCAGAAGTTGCTCAGAAAAATGGAAACTCATTTTCTTACAAAAATGGGAATGCCCCCAGAGTCAGAATGCACACTAATCTTCATTTGGTAAGCTGTCTTATTACTTGTCTTCCTTATAGTTATTTTAGTGGAAGATATGCAAAATATTTTTGATGGACCAGGTCTTAGAAATATATTGCAGAGAGACAGGAGATGATTACCTTTCCTACTCATTTAAGTTATTTTCAGTTTTCCTAAACATTTTTGGGAAAAATATCCAAGAGCCCTGTTAGAATAATTTTGCTCCTTTGCTTCTTTGAGTCTTGCCAGCATTCCTCCCTCCCCCCAACCTTGCCCCCCATATTGTAACGGAATCTTTTGTGCCATGTTTAGCTAATGCATTGAGACTTTTAAGTCACAGAGGTAAGGAAAAATTAGCTGTGGATCAGTGTGTTGCCTAAAACTTTTTGCATTAAACAAACCATAATTATGCCTTTCTCTCCATCCTCTCTGGAGTTTAAAAACTAGTGTAATGATTTGTTGTCTCTGAATATAGTTGATATTTGTGTACAGTATATCTGTGGCCTCACCAGTCAATGGAGAGCAGATGTTTTCTCTTGGAAAATAGTTTTCCTGGAATAGATATTTCTGATTGCTAATTTGTTATATATATGTATACATATGTTTATTTATTTCTGAGACAGTCCTGAACAAGGGCAGGATGTGTGTGTGTATGTGTGTATGAGTCAGCTTTCTCCAGAGAAAGAGAACCAGTAGGAGATAGAGATATTTATACATATCTCTACTTTAAATATTAAAAATTTAAGTTTATTTAAAATTTATGTTTCTTTTTAATACATTCATATATATGTATGTATGTATCTATATGTTTAATATATAACATACTTAGTATACATTACATAATATTCCATTCAAATGCTAATCTTATCCTGAAACACCCTCACAGACACATCAGAAATAATGTTTAATCTGGGTACTCCATGGCCAGTCAATTTGACCTATAAAATTAGCCATCACAGTGTGCCTCTTACTAGTAAAAGGAATTGAAGTCTATTATGATCCTTTTTATTTTAGTTAGTGTCTTTGGGATAAAGAGAGTGGGTAGATGGAGAAGCTTAGAAGCCACCTAGTTCTCCTGATGTGGGTCACTTGCATCTGGAACATCTTCTTTGACTCTGTTAACAGTATATTTCTCATCCTTTACTTCTCTTTATAATTCTCCATGATTATACTCTTGATAATTTATGAAGCTGAACACAGACTTTTGTACTGATTTCTTCTAAAATGAGATAAAAAATACCTACTTTTATGGATGGGAGGTGAACATGGATACATGCAAAGGGATGGCAAAATTTGAGAACCTTTTATAGAACAGACTACCAAACTTATTTTTTCATCTTCTGCCATGAATTCTGCCATTGAATTGGCCATTATCCTTAATGTTTGAACTTCTTAAAGGAGGTCACTGAATGGATAGTGGAGATGAGTGGCAACAGCTTGTTGTGGCTGCTATTCCTTGGCTTCACCGTTATCCACAGTCTGAATATGGGCTTTGTGGTTCTGAAACCTGATTTTCTTGCTTCATCTGGTGCTCATGACTTCATTCATGCCAACACAATTCACCAGGATTGATTTTTCAGAAGCCAAAGTTCTGTTTATTAATATACATGGGGAGATGGACCTTTCCAGTCTGATTCATACTCACTGCTGGAGTGTCATTTTGTGTTGATAATCTAAGTGCTGAACAACATCTAAGTACTGAATGGTGTCTTATCAATGGTAAGAGAGTTGACTAGTGCATTAAACGATAATATAATGACTTACAGAAATATAAAAATAAATGTGTTAAGGATTTTATTTAATTTATAATCAATGAGAGAACCAGGCAAATGGTATATAACTGGTTCAAAGGAAAGTGAAAGAAAGAACCACAAATTTGTGTGGAGTAAAGCAATGTTGAAATGGATTGCAAACGGAGACAAAAGGGGTCTGTGGGGGAGGGGGAGCCGATGAGCAGTGAGCGAAGTCGGATGAACCCTCTTCCTGACACGATGACTCTGCATGTCTCTCAGTTACCGACAGTTTATAGATTTGTAAAATTTCACATAGCGGTGGAGTATGATGAGGTGGAAGGGTGTGCTATAAACAGTGCCTAGTTCTCCATGTTTTTTTCCTCTATGTGAGTGGGAGTTAGAGGATATTCCAGGACTGTTCTTCTGGATCCTCTTGGAGCCTGGTAAACCTTTACAGTGGTACCATCACTCTGTTAATTAATGTGGACATATTAAAATAATTTGGTTTTGTAGTGGGAAGCAGCCGCATAACACAGGGAGATCAGCTCGGTGCTTTGTGACCACCTAGAGGGGTGGGATAGGGAGGGTGGGAGGGAGACACAAGAGGGAGGAGATATGGGGATATATGTATATGTATAGCTGATTCACTTTGTTGTACAGCAGAAACTAACACACCATTGTAAAGCAATTATACTCCAATAAAGATGTTAAAAAAATAATTTGGTTTTGAATCATTTAAATAATTGGTTATATACAGATCCAGGTTTGAACTTTTTTATAGAAGTTGCTAATTTTCTCTCAGGCACTGGGTCTTTTTATGGAAAGCTGGAGGTAACTTGGAGTATGGCTGCAAGGAGCAATAATAAATCATGCTGGTTTTGTATGTTTTTCTCTTATAAACATATAAATATTGAAATTGCTTAAAAATTTTGGGAGCCCTTATTGTGGGGTTGGAAAGAGCCTAAGATTTGTAATAATCTGAATTACTTACCTTATACATATACAAGGATGTGTAAACTATGATTTTATAATCTAACTTCCTTTTAATTCCTTCTGAACATTTTAAAGTATGTTTAAACAGAATAATTTTTAAATTAACATACATGTTTTATACAATTGGGTGTCGTATTTCTCTCTTAGCCAGAATAAATGTTGAGCGATTCTTTCCTTTTCATGACAGATGACTTTTCCTAATATTGTGATGCCCTCTAGTGAATTCAGCCTTTCAGATAAGAAGTTATGAGAGGCGGTAATCAATACAATGAAATCTTCAGAGGGAACATTTCTAGTAATTAGAACTGTTTTTTTATGTCTTGTTGAGAAGGCAAGTTTCTGTTCTAGGAAGTGTTTAAGCAAAGATTTGATAATCTCCCACAAGTCTTATTGTTGAATTAAGTGAAATTGTTCCAGATGAATTCTAAAATCTCCTTCAGCTTCAAGGTTCTAGATTTCATGAGTTACTGGTTTTCAGTTACTGAATACTGAGCATCCACAGTGTTTAGCACTGTCCTGAGGGTTGTGACGGTTTCAAAGGTAGTGTTAAGGCATGGATGTGACTTAAGTAACTTCTGTCTGCATCAGTTTGGAGAAAACAATAGTAACTAACCTTTGTTGAACACTTACTCTGTTTCTGAAGCTGCTCAGAACAATTTACCTTATGTGTTTTAATTCTCACAATAATCATGAGGTAGGTACCATCTTTAGTTCTGTTTTACGAGTGTAGAAACTGAGACCCAGAGAGGTTAAATAATTTGTTCAAACTCATACAGTAAGTGGTGGAACCAGGACCAGCTTGTATAAAATAATAGTGAATAGGTGAAGGTAATTTTTTTTTAATTTATTATATTATTTATTTATTTTTAGCAGTGTTGGGTTTTCGTTGCTGCGCACGGGCCTTCTCCAGTGCGGCGAGCGGGGGCCACTCTTTGTTTCGATGCACAGGCCTCTCATTGCGAAGCACGGGCTCTAGGTGCGTGGGCTTCAGTAGTTGTAGTGCATGGGCTCAGTAGTTGTGGCTTGCGGGCTCTAGAGCGCAGGCTCAGTAATTGTGGCTCACGGGCCCAGTTGCTCCGCGGCATGTGGGATCTTCCGGGACCAGGGCTCAAACCCGTGTCCCCTGCATTGGCAGGCGGACTCTCAACCATTGCGCCACCAGGGAAGTCTGGTAATTTTTAATTGTTTATAGGTCGACAGGTTGTCTATTGGTTGTCTATTTCAAGCTAGCTCAGATTACTTTTGGATACATTATGTTTTCATTTCTACACTTAAGTGTGTGGTTTCATATTCATTTCATTCAGAAAGTGGTAGTTTACTAATTTGGAC
Source organism: Mesoplodon mirus (assembly GCF_964341445.2). Classification (NCBI taxonomy): domain Eukaryota; kingdom Metazoa; phylum Chordata; class Mammalia; order Artiodactyla; family Ziphiidae; genus Mesoplodon; species Mesoplodon mirus. The sequence goes on from NC_138990.1 coordinate 48,880,248, forward strand.
CAAAATATTTTAGTCCATTAACAATTTTTGGTCCATAAGATACTTTTGCTTTGTTTCTTTAAAAATTTATTTATTATTTATTTATTTATTTTAGGCTGTGTCAGGTCTTAGTTGTGGCACAAGGGATCTTGTTGCGGTGTGTGGGCTTCTCTCTAGTTGTGTGCGAGTTTTCTCCTCTCAAGTTGTGGCTCACAGGCTCCAGGACGCATGGGCTCTGTAGTTGTGGCACGTGGGTTCCAGAGTACGTGGGCTCTGTAGTTTGCATCACGCGGGCTCTAGCTGACGCACGAGTTCAGCTGTGGCACGTGGACTTAGTTGCCCCACGGCATGTGAAATCTTAGTTCCCTGACCAGGGATCGAACCTGCATCCCCTGCATTGGCAGGCAGATTCTTTACCACTGGACCACCAGGGAAGTCCCCGTAAGATACTTATTTCAGAGACTTATTTGACAGACAGAATGATGCAGTCTTACCTTCCTAGTTTACTTTCTGTAAAACATCTATTCTTTAAAGTTTAGAGAATCCACTGCTCACTCCTATGCTTAAGAATTTATTTATGACTTTTGACTTTCTTTTGGCTTTCAGAGTCATTTACCGTCTTCTTCATTGGATCTTAATGCTAGTGTAGCTCTGTCCATTTGGTTTTCATTATCTAGACCAAGTAAAAATTGATTTCTCCATTTGTTGGTAAATTAATTTCATCAGATTGGGAGTATTGGCTTTTTGATACCCTGGATTTTACCTATTTGTGGTGTACTCAGGTCAGTGTTAGTCATACAGAGACAGTACAGGATTCGTCTTCGATGTGATTGTTGGAAAGAGAAGGTGAGCCATAGAATATATTATGTTGAGATATATAAGGTAGATTTTTCATGTTTCTGGAAACTTGTCTGATGTCCATTTATGAAACTCTTTCTTTGCTCCAAATCATTTGTTCCTAATTTGTATTTAATAAGTTACAGATTAATGGTGACCTTAATGGCCTGACTACTCCTTAGGCTCCGTCTCTCCCTTACTTCAGTTCTGTGTTTACCTAAAGACTTGTTATCAATGTGCCTCTTTCTTTATTTTTCCATTTAGGGTTCTAATTGAGAAATAAGAGAGAATGTGAGAAGGAACAAAATAGGAGCTTTCCTAATGTAAGGGGAGATAAAGTGCCCAGCCTAGGATTTTTAAAAGTCTAGAAGGATTGAGCAGGGCTCTAGAGAAGACTGTTTCAATGAAAGTAGGAGCTTAGAAAAATCCCACGGGACTCCATGTGCCTTTTGGCACATCGTAAAAATAGAATAATTACTTTTTAGGGTTTCTTGAGATTTTGTGATCCTCCCCCACCCCGCCAATTTGTTTTTCTTGTTGCTCTTTGTCTTTCTCCTCCCAGAGTTTTTTCTAGCAGTGAAAATCTCAAAGGGTTATATCAGGGATGGGAAGTATGGGATAAGTTATGGTCTTGCATTCTGTGTGGCCCAGAATCTGGGAACATAAAGTGAAGCGTTTTGGTGAGAGGTTAAAAAAACTAAGTATAAGCTGGTCACATTTGGAAGACAGGGAGGTAGGAGAGGGTCTCGTACAGTTTATGAGAGTTAACACAAGAGACTGGGGTATTGAACTACAGTTTCACAAATCATTGTTCCGAGTTGGGTGTCTACTCACAGTGGTTAAAGACTGTGCCGTTATCCGTGCTATCTTCCAGGCACGTGTGAGTGAAGCTGGCGTTTTGTAGGCTGACCTGGAAACCTGAGCACTTATGTATCATATAATTTCTGTGAGAAGATGCATTGTGAATTCCAGACAGCTGACTTGCTGCAAGGGTTTGGCATGCTACCTGCTCGTAATTTGGGACTCTTGTCTCTGTCCATATTTTGATAGAATTCCCACCTTGGGACGTTTCTAATCTGTGAACCAAAATTTTATTTGACTGTAAATTGGGTAAACCTCTGTGGCATAGAGATATGTATGAAAATAGATTACTTTTACCCCAAACATCTTAATCTTATTGAACGCCATAAGTTAAGGGAAATTACATTCATTTTAAAAGTTTATAATGAAGTAATTTTGGTAATTAGAAACTACAATAATATTTGGCAATGCAAAGTGATGGAAAATAGTGGATTTAGGATATATTTTGGAAATAACAGTTGACAGGTCTGTTGCTAATTTTATTGGATTTGGGGGGTTAGGGAAAGGAAAGAATGAACGATGACTCCTAGGCTTCTTGGTAGAGAATCTTGGTGGTTGCTGATACCGTTTACAGAGATGGAGAAAAACAAGGGCTGAGTGGCGAGTAGAAGAATGGGGAAGAATAATCATGACATTTATTCTGAATGTGTTCAGTTTGATAGAACTGTTAGACACCCAAGTGTCAGGTAATCAGCTGAATCTGTGAGTTGAGCTCAGAGGAGAGGATTGTGTTGGAGATATATTTTGGAAAGGTCAGCATGAGGATAATGTAGAGGAAGTGGGGAGGAGGAAAAGGATAGAGAGAAGACAACCAATATCTGAGTGATAGGAAGCCCCAGCATTTAGAGGTCTAGTAGAGGAGGAGGAGCCACAAGGAGACCGTGAGACAGGGAGCAGTGAGGTCAGAAGAAAACCCGGGAAAGTGGTGTCACAAAAGCCAAGAGAGGCAAACATTTCAAGGAGGAAGTGCCCATTCATGTGGAATGCTGCCAAGAGGTGGAGTAAAGTGAGGACAGAGGAGTGGCCGTTGGATTTGGCAGTGTGAAAATAGACTTTTTTGCTGACGTGGTTTCAGTGGAGTGTTAGAGGCAACAAGCCAGACTGTAGTTGACTGAAGAGGGAGTGGGAAGTGAGGGACAGTGTGTCATTATGATGCATTTCTCTACTGGGCAGATGTTCACTTAATGTTCAAAACCCATTCAGTAAGCTTGGAGGTTTGCATTATCCATAAATGGCTGTAGGAAGTTAGCATTGGCCTTTGCCTCCCAGTAATTTTTCTTTGGTTAGCATTTGATTGTTAATTTAAAAGGTTCTGAATTTCATAGGTGGCTTCCATTTTAGAGTAAAATTGGATGTTCAATCTGTGTTAACTTCTAGAGTTAATATTATATTAAGTTAAAACTTAGAGTATTTACCTTTTCAGGAAAGTAATTGTAAGCCTTGAAAATTATGCCAGGACTATTTCATCTTGAAACACTTAGAAATTCATTTTGGTTTTCTGTAATTACAGTGTTTCAGTAAGCAACATCTAAACAGGGATTGCATTTGGCAGTTATGTACATGTTCTTGTTCTAAACTAAGCACTGTTTCTGTGGTTTAGATTTTTCCTTTATAAATAGAATTTTAATCAGTGTAGCTTAAATTTTTTCCAGACATGTTATAATTAGCACTGGCTACAACTTAACCCTAAAATGTGCATAATAATAGGAATTATTTGAATATTTAGAAAATTCTCTGGTTTATGTTTTTCTGTTACAGTGTGGAAAGCAAATATGGCTACTTAAAAAGAAGTTGATACATTACCTGCTTGGTCTATCACTGGGAATGATGTTACTTACATTTTGGAGTCAAATTATATTTTGGCGTCACATGGTCTTATATACCATGATAGCTCATTCATATATTCTTCTGAGTATACTATGTATAAATGCAGTTACTGGCAAAAAAAGTGTCATTGTAGGATGTATTTGCCAAGTGTGATTGGTCTGCCAGTTCAGGCCCACTGCACTGACCAACACATGGACCTCTTAAAAATTCTAACGACAAGCAGTTTGGTTTATAGGAAGTTGTTTGGAGAGTTGTTAAGAAGCACATCTGGGTCTCAGTTTTTTAATTTCCTAGGTTATCACAAACAAGTCTGGAAAAATGATACCACTAAGAGGACTTAGGAGACATAATGACTTAAATGTAATATGGTTCCTGGAATAGAAGGACATTAGATAAACACTAAGGAAATTTAAATATAGATTGTAGTTACTAAAAATGTGTCAATATTGGTTTATTAATTGTGACAAATGTACTATACCAATGTAAGATGTTAATACTAGGGGAAACTGGGTGTGGGGTATGTGGGAATTCTATACTGTCAACACAATTTTTCTGTAAATTTAAAACTTCTGAAATAAAAGTTTATTATGGAAAAAAAAGAACATGTGGGATAGGAGATATTTTTGTAGCCATCATTGGAAAATACAGTCTGCCACATTTTATGACTCTGGTTATGTAAGCTTTGTGGATCTGAGTTTCCTTATCTTTAAAATAGGGATATAATAGTGCCTCCCTCCATAGAGCTGTTCTGAGAAGTAAATGAGGTAATGCAAGTGCCTAGCATACTGTCTGACATTGTAAGTGTTCAATAAATGCTATTAAACAGTATGATGACAACTCATTAAAAAGTTTTTTTAAATGTCCGCATAAGAAAAAAAAGCATATTTGTACATTTTGATTGAGTCGTAAGAAGTGTGGCCTCGCCAAACTGGACCTAATTTAGGGCCTAACCTCTTTGAACCTGAATTACTATATCATCCATCCTAAGTTGATTTTTCTACAGTTTTCTGCAGTCCCTGCCTATAGCAGTTGGAATTGACACCTCTAAAAGTGTGTGTTTTAAAATCAAATTGCATTCTTAGAGAATTTGGGGATTCTCAGTTGTCTTAACTTGAATTTAAAACTAAAACCCTTAATGAATTTATTTTATTTTATTTTTTTAAAAAATAACATTTATGACTTAGAAGGGACTTTTACTGTAATCTTTTAAAATATTTATTTATTTATTTTTGGCTGTGTTGGGTCTTAGTTGCGGCACGCGGGATCTTTGTTGCAGCACGTGGGCTCAGTAATTGCGGCATGTGGGTTCCAGAGCATGTGGGCTCAGTAGTTGTGGTGCGTGGGCTTAGTTGCCCTGCAGTATGTGGGATCTTAGTTCCCGGACCAGGGATTGAACCCGCATCCCCTGCATTGGAAGGCAGATTCTTAACCACTGGACCGCCAGGGAAGTCCCGTACATCTCATTTTTGACCTAACGTATATTACTCTGCTTCTGCTGGATGATCCATCATATTCTCTATAGCAGGCCCGTGTGACTCTTAATTGGTTTAAAATCTCAAATACGGTTTCCAAGTTTGCAGATTCATTAAGGCTAATCAATAGAATGTGCTAAAGGTTCTGCAGAGATTTCCCAAAAAGGAATTCTAAAAATATAAGCACTGACAGCATGTTGGAGTAAGTAGTGTCGCTTCCCAAGCCAGTCTTTTTGAAGTGTACACATCTCATTTGGAAATAATGATTCTAGTATTTCTTTTTAACTTGAGTTACTTTATGGTACTTCCCACTTTAAATTTCTATAACTCTTAACTTTCCCATTAACCAATATTATTGTCATTTTAAGATAGTAGCGCTAGAGGAGTATTGTAGGCAAGAGCTGTGTTGTGCAGAATAAAATCCCCAGTGCAGATCTAGTGTCTGTTTCTTTGTCCATAGCTTAGGGGAAAGCTACAGCTTGTCCATACATGCAACAAATCATAGCCATCAAATTTTAATATGACTCACACTGGTATGATCAATGTGTATAAGTATATGAATGTTTGTCTAAGTGTGTAACATGTAGTAACATATCTACCAGACATTTTTTAAAAAGTGATTTCATTTTAAAATAGTTAAATTGAACAGTTTATCACATACTGTTTCATTTTTCCAAATATGTGGTAAATTGAGTTTCAGCGAGCTGAAACTCTTTTTATTTGTATAAATAACTTCAGATCTTTTATCATGGTAATGGTGTGTGTGTGTTAAATTTTTAAAAAGCAGTAACTCTCAGTTAAGCAGAAAATTTTTTAGAACCTGACTAATTAAATTATCCAAACATTACCAGACTGCTATATGGTAAAAATAGTTTTTGATAATTCTGCTTTAGGCAGATCTTTCACCAATGAATACTTGAACATTTTCCATGGAAAGCATTATGATAAGAGATACGTACTACTATTGGCAACTATTAACTTTAGAAATTATCAGCAGATGTTTTCCTTGCATGGTTGACTTGGTCACCCCTGAGCTGAATAATTCTAAACTGCCTGGAAAGATGCGTGGCTAAAATGTACATGGTGTCTGGAACTTATTGAAACATACATCAGGTTTCCAGTAAGCGGAATTTGCACCATTTTTGCTTCTCTGACGGCTTTTTTCTCTCTGTTTTTAAGAAGGCATGCTGTGCTGTGTCATCGTTTCAAGGCTTGCCATTAGTGGTATATAGGAGAAAAGGTAGAAAAAGTGATTTTTGTAGAGCTTTGTTTCTTTTAGAGCCTTGGAATTAGCTTTCTGTCTTTGATAAGCACATACTTCCATTGGTTATAAGGAGTTCCTAAGTGTTCATTTTCTTTAGTGTTTAACTTTAACACTGCTTTATTCCAAATAAAGTTCTTACTTTTATCTCAGAGTTGAATGATGGACGTTTGAATTTCTCTAGTGAAAAGAGCATTTTACTTTTTATTGCTATTTTTAATGGTAACTAACATTTCCCACTCTAACTCAACCCATAGTAAATAATTAGAAAATTAGTATATTATGCCATTTTTAGATTAAAGGTAGTTATTTTAGGAGAGAAAGTTTTGGGTTAATGCTATAGCAGATTGTTTTTCAGTTTACTTATTTACTGCTTTCTTAAACTCCCTTTTTGAGTTTAATATTTGTCTTATATGTTATATGTTTATATAAGAGTTTGAAATTCAGTCCAGAAGAGTCAACTATTTTTTTTTCAATCTTTAGGGCATTGTATTTTTTTTTTTTTTTTTTTTTCTTTTTGCGGTATGCGGGCCTCTCACTGTTGTGGCCTCTCCCGTTGCGGAGCACAGGCTCCGGACGCGCAGGCTCAGCGGCCATGGCTCACGGGCCCAGCCGCTCCGCGGCATATGGGATCCTCCCAGACCGGGGCACGAACCCGTATCCCCTGCATCGGCAGGCGGACTCTCAACCACTGCGCCACCAGGGAGGCCCTAGGGCATTGTATTTTGAGTATAGTTTATAAATGTAACACATTTTGCTCACTCTTAGATAATTCTTGTTTTTAATATTTAAATCCTAATGACTAGAACTAATAAATTGTTTTAATTTCCAGAGCAATACAGGTTTGTTAGAAAATATTAAATAATTAAAATTATATAATAAATTGGAAAGTGACAGTAAATCCCCATTGCCTACAGCACATAGACTGAATCTGTTATAGTCAGGAAAGGGCATTATCTTAGAAAGAACTGTTGATAGCTTTAATTGCTATGTTGAAAATTAAACAATGAAATTTTAATTTTATGATATCACATTGTATGTAAGTCATAGGAAATTGAATTACAAGTATATAATAATAAAATGAATTTAGCATTATTACCAAGTTATCAACTTGTACTTATTTTTCTCACTTCATTGTAGACTGGTAGAAATTTTGATATATATTGGGATTGGTCTTTAGTTTACAGTTGGGAACCATTGGCCTAGCCAACCTCATCTTCTCTCACTGCTTTTCAGAATACAGCCAGACTTGTCCTCTCTCTTGGCGTACTGCTTAGTTATGACTTGCTTGTTTTTGTTCATGTGGTTCCTTCATGCTTGGTTACATTCCACTTATCCTTCAGGGTTCATTTCAAATCCTACATGTGGCAGAGACTACTACCTGTGTACCAAAATTTGTTCTTCTCCTACCTGAGCCTGGAGCTAGCTCTTGTTTTTCATGTGACTACATTCTAGCCACTGAATGTGAGTAGAAATGATACGCTACAGCTCTCCATGTTTTTTTCTCTTCTGCTGGCCAGACACATACCATAAGGTGGAACTAGGGGGATGCCGAGCCGCAATGGAAGCAACTTGGATCCCTGAGTAACTGTATGGAGGAGAGTTATCCACCAACCTGAAGTTTCCCCTGTTACCCCGCTACTATTACACATGCACAAAATAAACTATATGTTAAGCCATTACATGTTTGGTTCTGTTTGTTACCTCAGTTTCATCTATAATAACACTACTTCCTCTAGGAGGCAGTTTCTGACTATTCCAGTTCACTTAGATTACCATTTTTTTTCTCCCCCAATTCTTTGGTACTTATTAGGTATTTGCTAATCTTTAAAATAAAGCATAGATATTGCATCTGCAATAGTGCTAAATTTAGTTAACTTCTTTTATTTTAGTTTTCTCTGGTTAGACTTTCATTCTAAAGGAGAAAAATATTATAAAAATCCTGTAATTTAATAAATTAGAACAAAGATCTCACAAGCTAGTGAAATTTGTAGTAGTGAAGTCACTTCCTTTTCTCTCTTCTCCCTCCCCCTTTCCCTTCTATAAACATGAAACATTTACAACAGTGTCCTGTTCTAGGCTCTGGGGGTACAATAGTAAATAGATAAAAATTGTGCCCTCTTGGAGTTTACAGACAATCAACATGTAAAATATTTAGAATGCTAAATGTGATCAATATCTGGGGGAAAAAAAGTGTGTTTGTAGGGGGGTGAGGGTGGGGGTGACAGGTGATATGATGCGTGAAGTGTGTGCTGCATGGGGTGGTGTGACAGGTGTAAATTGGGTGGTTAGGGAAGGCCTCTCTGCGAAAGTTACCTTTGGGCTATGACCTGAAGCAGTTGAGTAGAAACCATGTGGCTAACTGGAAAAAGAGCTATTAAATAGAGAAGACCACAAGTGCTCTTCAGCCTGAGGTGAGAGTAATGAAAATGTTCTAAAATCAGTTGTGGTGCTTGTCACACTACTCTGTGAATATACTAAAAACCACTGAAAAGTACACTTCAAATGCGTGAATTTTATGGTATGTGAATTATATCACAGTAAAGCTGTTGAAAACCATCAAGCTTTAGAGATTTTCAGCTTCACCCCAGGGAAATCCCTTTTTTTCCCTTATTTCTCTCTTTAGGAATGTTCAGGTTTGTAGTAGTTGTCACTGCCGTGAATCACGTGAATTATGTTCCAGTTAGACCAGATACTGGGAAACACAGTAATCATTACGAATATTAGTGAATTCGTATCAGGTTACTTGGGCTGTAAATTTAAAAAAATTCCAACACTAAAATCCTGTCATGTATATGCAGTCTTCTCAGCTTGCTGCTAAAGTAACAGTAGATGATTACGCATTTATAACTTGGGAGAGAAAAGGTGATGCTGGCTTCGTGCTCAGTAATGACTGATTTGGGATGGAGACTGCGCTGGCTTTGCAGTCACATCCCTCACCAACATGGCGGTTGCCTGAGAGCGTAGCCCTTAGATCATGCTTGCTTCTTGTTTCCTTTTAATGGTTGATATTCAAAACATCCTGGCTGTCTTAGGCTGCCTCCCTGGATCTTGCTTTTTCAGATTCTGGCTCTGAGATACTGCCTTCCATATTTTTCTTTGGAAGTAATTTTTAGCACTCAATAAGTGTTTCCTTTGTATACCACAAGTCCACCTAGATCCCACCTACCTAGGCAGCATGGATTTAGATCTGTCTTCCTAGATACTTAAAATTTTAGAGCTAGGTAGAATCTAGAGTTCAGAGTTATATAAGTAATCTCTGCAAAGCTTGTGTTAGACTCTCAATAATCCTGAATTCCATCATGTGTCTTTTTCCAGTACCATTACTATATATAAGGAATAAATAATGCTCATAAAGGCAGCTTCCCATTGACTCTAAGGAGATTCTTTAGACTCTATTACAGTGTTTAAAGGTATTGACTCTAAATTTGTGTTTTATTAAATAAAGCATCAAATCATTTTGTCTCAATATGTAGTTACTCTTTGTCACAGGACCTGTTTTCTCTTGTACTGAAAGTTATCAAAGTTATCAAATGACTTCATTGTAGTTTGGAGTTGAACAGTTTACTTCCACTGTGATTCTAGGCCTGGCTCTGCCACTGACTCACTCTGTGACTTTGGCAAATAGCTTAATCTGATTAAAGACAGATTTTGTATTTCAGAGGTAGATTTTATAAGCAGGATATTCCCCCTCCAAGAGAATAGATTTTATGCAGAGATTACAACTCAAAAGGTGTGAGTAAAAGAAAAGCCAATGTAATGTTACCTTTTTTACTTTCCTAGACCTCGTGGGAAGGAAAGGAAGGGGTTTCCACTCCACGAAGAAGTGGAGCTTTACAGCTTCTTACCACACAGGCAAGGTGCAGTGGGGAAGGAACCCAGCTCTGTGTCACGTGGTCAAGGAAGAAAGGGTGATTCTGCCTGCGGGTCTTTTGTAAGACGGTCAAGGAGTGCACTGTGGCCTCGGCCTGGCCTGAAGAGAGCCAGTCAGGGCTCTGAGGGCTGCTTGTGTGCAAGAAACCCGCCGTAACTCTTAGAACAATAGAAAAAGTTGGTCACACTCTTACCTTTCAGATGAAGCATTTGTATCTTAATTCAAACAGGTGCATCTTAATCTAGCTACATCAGCCTGCTTAGTAAATAATAAATATTTACTAAGTATGTACTATGCACCAATTGCTGCTCCAACCACTTTCCATGTATTAACTCATCACATTTTCGCAACAGCTCCTTTACCTGCTATTAACCTGACTTGGTACTGCTATTACCCCTATTTTTAAAGTCAAGGAAGTTACAGGTTGGAAGTTCACAATTATTAAGTGGCAGAGCTGGGATTCAAACCCATAGCCTGTCTGAGCACAGGCTTCCGTTTGATTAGGGACAAGCCTGATGTTAAAAGGAGTAAGTATCATTGCAGAGGTCTAGGACTCAAAAAGGAGACTTTTCCTGGGAGCCCCTACAGATACCAGTGAATTACTTCTCTGAGTTTCTTTATCTGTAAAATAAAGAGTTTTAAGAAATTAGGCCTTTGAAGTGCTTCCTATTGGAGAAGTCTTAAGATTTTGAACACAAATTATAATACCTAAATGCTTCTTTTCAGTAAATTTAGTACAGCATGAAGATTTTATTATAGATTTAATCTTACCTTGTAGTCATCAATATGTAGCATATACTAAACACATGGCATTGGGCATTTGCCATGTGTCTAGTGTGAATTGAGATGTGCTGTAGTGTTAAAATACACAGCAGATATCACAAATTTATTATGAAAAAATGCATGTGAAGTATCTTATTAGTAATCTGTTTAAATTTGATTACATATTGAAATAGTATTTTATATAAGGTTAAATCTATTAAAATTAATTTTATCTATTTTTCTTTTTTTTTAATGTGGCTGCTAGAAGATTTCAAATTACATATGTGGCTCATATTATATTTCTATTGGGCAGTACTGTTGTAGAGAGTCCTAAGTGAGAAAAAGATGGTATTTTTCCTATGGGTAGGAAACTAATTTAGTGAAGTAGGCAGGAAAACTATATGTATCTGGTAAATCTAAGTGCATCAATGTTGTCCCCTACTTGGCCTTGGATGAATAATATGTATTTGTTATAATAACTTGAATATGGTAAAATAAATTAATTAAAAGAATAGATATATTTGCACCATGTATAAGTCAGTAGTATATTTATAGAGCACTTATCATATACCAGGCACTCATCTAAGCACTTTACATACATTGTTAACTCTCTTAATACTAATAATAACACTATTAGGCAGGTACTGAAGGGGGTGCAGTAAGGTTAAGCTAAGGCCACATAGTAGAGTGAGTAATAGAGTTCAAGTGTATACAATTTGGTTTCAGAGCCTACACTCTTAACTATTCTTTTGTATTGTCTCTTAAAACTACATGGCCTGGGCTTCCCTGGTGGTGCAGTGGTTGAGAGTCCGGCTGCCAATGCAGGGTACACGGGTTTGTGCCCTGGTCCAGGAAGATCCCACATGCCACGGAGCGGCTGGGCCCGTGAGCCATGGCCGCTGAGCCTGCGCGTCCGGAGCCTGTGCTCTGCAGCGGGAGAGGCCACAACAGTGAGAGGCCCTCGTACCGCAAAACAAACAAACAAACAAACAAACAAAAAACTACATGGCCTTACAATTTGTTATATTTTTGAATCTTATGATTTAGTATGGTAGTATGTGCATGGATATAACCCATGGGATTTTTTTCTTTTAAAGCTCGCCAGGTGTCCTTAGTGTTGGCTTGTATTTATATTTTATTTGTAGATTTATTTTTAACTTCCTAAGAGTGAATAATTTTTGTTTAGCTTCCACTTGAAAGGCTGGTTGTTAACTGCATTTGTGGTATTATTCCATAAATTTTGTATATTATAAAAGTTCTGCCTGGACTTTCAGCGAGAAATGTATATGACCGAATGATAACCAATAAACTTTGTAATTTAAATGAGTGATATCAAGAGGAAATATAGGAATTTGCCATTGGGTTTTCTCTGCTTAGAAGCTATCATTTAGGCATTTAGCCTTAGGAAAGATAACACATGTTTTAAATGTTTTTATTCTCAATGGGAAACTAATACTGTGTCTAGGTTGAGCATACATTAGATATTTATATCATATGTATCACATAAATATATTTAAGTACAATTCTAAAATTAAAAAAAAAATTTTTTTTTTCTGGCTACCAAATAGGTGTGAGATGCTGTAGATCAGCGGCCCCCAACCTTTTTGGCATCAGGGACCGGTTTCTTGGAAGACAGTCTTTCCATGGATGGGGGTGGGGTGTGGGGGGGATGGTTTCGGGTTGATTCAAGCGTGTTACATTTATTTGTGCACTTTATTTCTGTTATTATTACATTGTAATATATAAATTATACAACTCACCATAATGCAGAATCAGTGGGAGCCCTGAGCTTGTTTTCACTTGCCACTCACTGATAGGGTTTTTTGTTGTTGTTGTTTTTATTTATCTATTTATTTGTTTATTTTTGGCTGTGTGTGGGCTTTCTTTAGTTGCGGTGAGCAGGGGTTACTCTTCATTGTGGTGTGCAGGCTTCTCATTGTTTTTTTTTTTTAATGTCTTTATTTATTTATTGGCTGCCTTGGGTCTTCATTGCAGTGCGCAGGCCTCTCATTGCGGTGGCTTCTCTTGTTGCAGAGCATGGGCTCTAGGCACACAGGCTTCAGTAGTTGTGGCACGCGGGCTCAGTAGTTGTGGCTCATGGGCTCTAGAGTGCAGGTTCAGTAGTTGTGGTGCATGGGCTCAATTGCTCTGCGGCATGTGGGATCTTCCCAGACCAGGGCTCGAACCTGTGTCCCCTGCATTGGCAGGTGGATTCTTAACCACTGCGCCACCAGGGAAGTCCCACTGATAGGGTTTTGATATGAGTCTGCAAGCAATTGATTTATTATGGTCTCTGTGCAGTCAAACCTCTCTGCTAATGATACTCTGTATTTGTAGCCGCTGCCCAGCGCTACCATCACTGGCTCAGCTCCACCTCAGATCATCAGGCATTAGATTCGCATAAGAAGTGCACAGTCTAGATCCCTTGCATGTGCACTTCACAGTAGGGTTCGTGCTCCTATGAGAATCTAATGCTGCTGCTGGTCTGACAGGAGGTGGAGCTCAGGTGGTAGTGCAAGTGATGGATAAATACAGATGAAGCTTCACTTGCTTGCCCACTGCTCACCTCCTGCTGTGCGGCCTCGTTTCTAACAGGCCACGGTACTGGTCCGTGGCCTGGGGGTTGGGGACCCCTGCTGTAGATGATACAAGAATAGATGTCACAGATCTCTGTCCTATAGAAATAAGACACACATGAAAAAATGAAATAAATACCAGTTCAGTACAATAACACTGTACATCATGAATGGACAAATAAGTCTTATAGGAATTCTGAGAAAAGGAGGAAACTTTTCAACTAGTAGTTTGGGAAGGGTTATTGGGAGAGGAGAGAACTGAGCTGGTCTTAGAGGATAGGTTGAATTTCCTTAAGTGGAGTGAAGAGGGTATGTGAACAAAAGCTTAGACGTGAGGAGGGACACATTGAGCTTAGGGAACAGGAAGAATTCAGCCATGGCTAGAGTAGAGTGTTAGGAAGATGATGATTTAGAGAAATTTTCGAAAATTAATTTGGGCCAGACTGTAGAAGACCTTGAATTCCAGGAGTAGGAATTTGGATTTCTTAAGAAGTTTGGAGTTGAGGGGAGAAAAAATGCTTTGGGTATATGATACTTAATTCTTGAGTTACTGCTTACGTGATGGACATCACTTAATAAGTTATATTCTTGACTTAAAATGCTAGATATTTTTAGTTGTTGGGAACAAGAAATACCGAAGAGCTTGCTTTCTTGGTTGTTAGTCAAATCCAGTGCTTAAAATTAGCTTGTTAGCATCATCTCAGACTTCCTGGTTGGAAAAATTTTATATCACATAGCAAATACTTGACAGTTGTCTATTTTTTAGAGATGGCGAATCAGGATTTTGCACTGATGGTTAATTTTGTTTATAAATTTCCACCTACTGTAAATTTATGCCCTTATTTACAGGCACACTAAAACTTGCTCTTGTTTTAAAGCTCTGGCTTATCTTGGCCCCACTATCACATTAGCCCAGCAGCTGTGGGCTGCATTGTTTAACCTGCTGAACTCCATGCTCTTTCTTTATAAAATTGGAAAACTGTCTCTCTCCCAGGGGTGGGGAGGTTGTTCAGTGAGATAAGACAGTTTAAAGAGAATGCCGTAATGTTTGGCACACTATGGAACTATATATTGAGTAAATTTTCTCTCCCTCCTTTCTGACTTTGGAATGGTTGTGAATAGAGGCTTATTGTTTCTTAATTTAAATATAGACTCATGTAACAAAACTTATAAAGAAGTTTGGAAGGCAGTTACTTTTGTAAAGTCTGACTTCGTTGTATAATAACTTGAATTTTTAAAAATGTTGATATGCCAAGAGAACTTACTGACAATTTAAAAAAGATAAATTTGCAGTTGTTTAATTAGAATCTCCATAAAAAGTCAGAACTATTAAAGGACTAGAGTGTTTCTCCCAGTTTATTTCATGAGCTGAAAGCATACTCAGACTGTGGCATTGAAAGGAAATGAAGTCCAGGAGAAATATTCTGAATCAGCTGTTTTCTGCATCATGTTGTTAAGGAAATGCAGTTAAAGTTTTTTCTAACTTGACTTTTTTTTTCTTTCGTTGTTCATCTATGAGTGTTAATGTATGTATAGATTTGTGTAACTCGCACCACAATCAGGAAGCAGAATAGTTCCATCACCCCTCAGAACTCCCTCGTGCTGTCTGTTTCTTTAGGGTCACATTCTCTCCCTAACCCGTGGTAACCACTGGTCTGTTTTCCATTTCTTCCCTTACAGATGTATTAGTGAACACTGTCAAATGATAAATATCTTATCAAATATGATAAAATATGAGAAATATGTAAGAATATATACAAAAGTGCTTGGCATATAGAGGCACCAGGACTTAATAAAAATCAGTTTCATATGTAATATTAGGTCAGTAGGTAAAGCTTAACTGGATTCTTCTTTTGAGTTAACTTTGCATAATATTTGATAGCTTTTTTTCTCCTTACTCAGAGGCTTTTAGGCTTATTTTTGAAAGGCTTTTTGTTTCACATGGTCTTGATTGCTGGAAGTCTCTGCGTTATCTTTTTTTTTTTTTCTTTTTTGCGATACGTGGGCCTCTCACTGTTGTGGCCTCTCCCGCTGCGGAGCACAGGCTCCGGACGCGCAGGCTCAGCGGCCATGGCTCACGGGCCCAGCCGCTCCACGGCATGTGGGATCCTCCCGGACCGGGGCATGAACCCGTGTCCCCTGCATCGGCAGGCGGACTCTCAACCACTGCGCTACCAGGGAAGCCCCTCTGCGTTATCTTTTAACCTCATGTTCCTCATAAGAAACAGTGGAAAATGGTATGGACCTTGAAGGGTTGTTACAGTGATTACATGTGATGACATATATAAACATACATCAATAAATACACAGTTTTACACCACATGCACACGTGTGTGTGTATGTACATATCTGTGTATGTGACCTGACCCACAGTAGGCGTTCTACCAATTAAAAATATATTTTATAAATAATATAGTTTACAGAACTTTGGAATAGCTTGGCAAAGGAATATCATGTCCTCTTGTTATCAGGATTCTCACCCACCCCTCCATCCTCCCAAAAGCTTCTGGAATGGGAAGGTTGATCCTCAAAATATCACCTTTTTGTCTTAATAATTTTTTATAAGTTTTTTTCAGAAATTTATCACCAATTTCTCTGTTTTGCATTGGAGGGGAGAATACTAAGTCTGTTTAACTTTATCTTAATATTTCAGGGTTCATATCATATTATAGCCATTTCATAAAATGTGAGTTTTGAAATTGATGATTGGGGCATACGGGCTGAATCTTTGCTAACCCCAGGGCTTCCTTTTGAACATGTATTCCTAAGCTTCCAGTATAGTAGTGTTTTTTTCTGGCCATTTTAATCTTTTTCTTAAGAGTAAAGTACACAGTATTCGATATGTATAACATCCTAGGCAGCGAGATATAATTGCTTTCCTACAAATTTAATTATTTAATCAAGTACAGAAGCAGATTTAGAATTTTTTGTTCTTGTCTGCAAATCATCACCTACACGCTATCAGTGTGTTTTGTCTCATTATTAGTGTTCAACATATTAATAGAATCAATAAATTATCAGACTAGAAAGAACCTTTAAAATCTTCTAGTCAGTTAGTTCTTAATTCTATCTAACCCAAAGCCCCTTTTCATAATAAATATTTTGCAACACTCTTTAGCATCCAGAAGTAAAATTCATAGTTAATGAAAATTTTTACCTACTTAATTAAAATAAACCATTTTAATTACCTAACTGTAATATAAAGGAAAAATAAAAGGAAAATCATTGAAAATATGAGATATGATTATGCTAGAAGACAAAACTGCCCAAAACAAAGAACAACCCAACAGATTTCTAAAATGCTCCTAGGGGGTGGGCTGCCCCATGGAGAGCCATGAGTTTTCTCATTTCATAGGTAAAGAAAGTAAGGGGTGGGTGTAAAAGGGCAGAAGAGGGAGTGTTGGGTGAGGCTTGGTATTACTTTCTCAGAATTCCACAAGCGTTGTTAGTAGTAGAGCTTGGACAGGAGTTCCAGGTTTTGTGATCTGCCCTGCTGCTCTTGTTATTTAGTGCTTCTGAAGCTACCCTGGATTCTGAAGGAATCCAGTTGGCAATGAGTCCAGGGATGCTACTTTAGGTAATCAGTAGGTACAAAACTTTGCTTCTTGATTTTTCTGAACACCTACCTGTGGGAGGTCACACATTTTGCCCTCTCCCCAGCTACTGTCTCCACCTGCCCAGTCCCCATCTCCTCCTCTTCTATCCCTCAGTAAGCACACAAACAAAAAATCAAAACAAACCTTTCTAGTTTAGCCCCACTACTATTAGTAGTCAAGGAAGTCTTCTAGGAGAGCATAGAGCCCTCGTTAGATGCTTCCAGAGCTTTTAGTACAGTATCACTCTTATTTGAATTTTTGATTTCCTTGCTTGGTTGTAGGTTCCATGAGAATTTTGTAATCTACCCTACGTGCTTGTGTTGAAGGTGAAAGTATTATTTCCAAAATATAGTAATACTGACACTCAGTGAAGATATGCTGTGTTTACCTTCCAGTCTCAACCCTCTCTGATATTCTGGTGTTTCCAGAGGTGCTTGGAATAGAACCCAATATGAAGCACCCCTAGCCAAGTTCCTTTTTACTTTCATCCCATTAACTCACTTACTTTCTTGGAGGAAACATTGTCCCCTGTAACTTTTAGACTGTTGCTTCTGAATTTCACCAGTTATGAAGAATTCTGTCTTAGCTTAACTTTTGATACTTTTGACTTTAGCCTTATACATTGAATTCTTTTTTTAATAAAGATTCCAGGTAATGAAGATCAAAGATCAATTAATGAAGAACTAATACTTCTGTGGTATTTTGTTAAACATCTGAAAGACATTTTACTCTTTTGTAAATAGTTTTGTTTTAGGTAGAGTGTAATTTACTCTTTTGCGGTAGCTGTCTGACTTTGTACTTTTTTCCTCTTGTATTTTTGGACTTCGTGTTTTTGCTTAAGTACAACAATTCCATTTCTCATTGTTGACTTCCTGAATATGTGTGGTGAAACTTTCTTTACATTCAGCAGCCATGCCTCATTAATTTAAACCTGGCTTTGCTTTGTTGGTCTCATGGTTGCTTTGTTTCTTCTTAATGTGTTGTCAACCATACTTCTCACAACCCCATTTCAGTGCTGCTAACTTAGGGTGCTCATGTTAGTAAATACCTATCACTTTGATACTATTTTGGAGACTCTCTGGGCGTTTTTCTCGGCCCGGTCCATGGATTCCTCTTTCTTTTGTAGTCTGGCATTCGTGCTATACAAATATAACGTGGTTTAATTGGAAAGAGCACAGGCTTAGGAGTTAAATGGATGCAAGTTTAAAGCCTAGCTCTGTGACCTGTCAACTATATAGTCTGGGAATATTTGAATGCTTCTGAGGTCACTTTCTTTAACTGTAAGATGGGTGTACTTTTACCCATTTTTCAGAGTTGTGAGATTAGGAATATTGTATGTAAAGTACTTTATACAGTCTTTCTTTCTCTCCCATGTCTCTTAACAGTCTCTGAAAAGAGAGGCAGAGTAAACTAGAGGGAGACAGACTGAGAGTGAGAAGTCCTGGCCAGCCCTGCCCTTCTATCTCAAAAATTATGTGTTTGTGATGGACTTTATGTGAAGATCACCCGAGGAGTAAGCAAACCACCAGGTGGTCTCACTGAATCTGGGTCTTTATTGCCTCTTCTGGAATATGAAGGGTTTGCCTGGGCCACTGGTTTCAAATGATGTCTTTTACATCCCTTAGGACAGAGAGGTCTAGGCAAAGGTGAGGAGCTGGGGCTGGGGCTGGGGCCAGTCCTCAAGTAGAGCTCTTCTCTGGTTCTGTTTTACATATGAGACTTCTTGGTGAGATTTTTGAATGAAGGATTCAAAAAGTTTGCAAACTGGTGGACTAAATTATCTCTAAAGCCCCTTTCAATTCTGACTTTCCATAATAGGTGATTTTATAGACAGTGTGGGTTTTTTTTTTTTTGTTTTTTTTTTAGCGATACTCGGGCTTCTCACTGTTGTGGCCTCTCCCGTTGTGGAGTACAGGCTCCAGACGCGCAGGCTCAGCGGCCATGGCTCACGGGACCAGCCGCTCTGCGGCATGTGGGATCTTCCCGGACCGGGGCACAAACCCGTGTCCCCTGCATCGGCAGGCGGACTCTCAACCACTGCGCCACCAGGGAAGCCCAGACAGTGTGGTTTTTAAATTGAACTTTCGGAGATGTCTTTCATAATATTTTATGCATTATACTGTAACTGTGCCCTTAGTGTAGAAAGCCAAACTCTTGATAGCGGTTGTTTGCAGCAAAGTAAGCGTTCATTGCAGGGTGCCAAGCAAAGGGAATGGGAGACAAGTCTCAGATCCACTCCCTCGTGGTCTTTGAGTTAGGGATGTTTTAACGGGGACGAACAAAGAAACTGGGATTAATCATCATCTTGTGACATTTCTTAAGTGTGGTTTTGGGGGTCAGGATGTCTCTGATGTACGATTCTCTGGCCAGGTGTTCTCATCTGTAGAAACAACCTGAGTGTATGCTAATGATGATACCTGCAACAGCCATTTTAGTACATTAATGGTATTATCAACGACAGCAGTCTTAGTCATCTAACTCTGGGTGATTAGTTTTCAGTTAGCACAGAAGATTGAGGTCAGGGGGAGCAAGAAAGGGATTGAGGTCAGGGGAGACAAGCAAGTGAATACAATTTTGGGTAGAGAGATTAATCATAAACTTGTTAGGGAAACTTAGTTTTAGGGGGGCTTGGTTTCAATACTATTCTGAAAACTACCTCCTCTTGTCTATCAAATAGAGGAGTCACATTTGTAAGCTCTGTAAATAACTTTTTTTTTTTTTTTTGCGGAACACGGGGCTCTCACTGCGGTGGCCTCTCCCGTTGCGGAGCACAGGCTCCGGACGCGCAGGCTCAGCGGCCATGGCTCACGGGCCCAGCCGCTCCGCGACATGTGGGATCCTCCCGGACCGGGGCACGAACCCGTGTCCCCTGCATCGGCAGGTGGACTCTCAAGCACTGCGCCACCAGGGAAGCCCTGTAAATAACTTTTAAAGTCCTATAAATATCAGTTGCCATTCTTAAGTCTTCATGAGCTTTTGTTACCAAATGAAATCTTTTTATTGGCATTCTTACTAATTTCTCCACCTATGTTTTTATTTACTAATGGTAAGAACATGCTACATGAAACACTTTAAAATACATGGAAAGAGTTCTAGGATTATTTTCCATCCGTTATTTATTTTGATTTTTTTCAAGTTTAGGAGGAATAAAGGTCACAGAAGTAAAATTTTAATAGTAAACAGATATTCCAGATATTAACGCTGTTATTATTTGCATAAAATACACATTAACCAAAACTCAGTCATTGTCTTTCAGAATAAGTCAGAAAAAAAATATTTTGTATGTTTGTAGCATTCACCCAGAATTCCATGATGTTTATGAATAAAAGCAGTTAATGGATTTCAGTCTGAAATACTTTGAATCAAAAATTATTTGGGGCTTCCCTGGTGGCGCAGTGGTTGAGAGTCCGCCTGCCGATGCAGGGGACACGGGATTGTGCCCCGGTCTGGGAAGATCCCACATGCCGCGGAGCGGCTGGGCCCGTGAGCCATGGCCGCTGAGCCTGCGCGTCCGGAGCCTGTGCTCCACAACGGGAGAGGCCACAACAGTGAGAGGCCTGCGTACCAAAAAAAAAAAAAATATGATTTCGTTCATATTGTGAGGTATTAAATAAAAATGACTTTTCAGATATTTTTAAGACAAGGCCTAATACAAATAAATACAAATAAAATAATTATGGTCTGTAATATTTCTGCCTTTGCCTACAACACTTGGTTGCTTTTTCTGACTTCTTGAAGTTTTTTTCTAGAATAGTGGCTATATATGATTTATCCTTGGTTCTATCTCCTTGTCTAGATACTTGTGTTTCATGAAAGAAAATTACGTAGTGTAGTTTCTTAAGAGTTAACGTCTCTAGGATTCCTTGTAACGGAAGACCATTTTAGGCTGTGGTTCAACTATTTCTCTAAATCAGTAGTGTCTAACTTTCTTTGAGTTACAAACCCCTCTGATAAAAGTTAGGGATTCTCTCCACAGGGGAAAAATATGTATATATATTATATGTATATTATATATATACATATATTTATAAATAACAGCCTACAATTTTAAGGGGGTTATGAACCCTTGAATACATTCTGTGAACCTTCTATGGGTAAACTACCCTTTGCTGTGTGAAGAATAGATGGTAAATATTTTCTTCATTTGCTTTTATGTATTATAAGAAAAAATACTATGAATGATAGTTGACTTTATTTTATTTGACAAAATGGTGGCATTTTCACTCAGATTGTATTAATCTGTAGCTTAGAAGTCTTTTATTAAAGGTAATAACATAACTATAGATTTTAGAAATAATGTGATCAAGTTGTTTTGTGGTATGAAATAGGGAGAAAAACATTGTATTCCTTGTCCAGTCAAATCACTTGATAGATGTTGCCCTGTAACAGTGGTATTTTATGGCTTCCAGTGAATACCAGTAACTTATATTAGAAAAAACCCCCAAAACTATTGATTCAGAATATCAGCTCTTTCATATATGAAAAACATGGGACCAGTGTCTTTAATATTGTATAATTCACATTTTATACTTCTCATTAGTGGTTAACTCTACCTTCAATGTTTTGTTTGTGAGGCACCCTATCCAGTCCCTTAATATAAGAAATTCTGGCTCTTGATTTTTCCCTTTGAAATAAATGTTGTTGAGATTTTAAAAAAATTATGTAAAAGTAATACTCTTTGTCCACAATTTGGAAAAAAATCAACCATAGTCTCACTATGCAGGGACAGTCATTGGTAACATTTTGATGTATTTCTGTCTGGTCTTTTTTCTGTTCTGTGATTTCATTCTGTCTGTGTTTTGGTCCCCTTTGTTCTCTGGCTTCACTTGTATATACTCTTTTTTTTTTTTTTTTTTTTTCCCTGATACGGGGGCCTCTCACTGCTGTGGCCTCTCCCGTTGTGGAGCACAGGCTCCGGACACGCAGGCTCAGCGGCCGTGGCTCACGGGCCCAGCCGCTCCGCAGCATGTGGGATCCTCCCGGACCGGGGCACGAACCCTTGTCCCCTGCATCGGCAGGCGGACTCTCAACCACTGCACCACCAGGGAAGCCCCACTTGTATATACTCTTGTTTCTAATTTCTGGAGTGGCAGTTATCCTCACAATTTCTCTTTTCCTTCAGCATTCATGAGCTCCAGGGTAGAGTTGGTTAGAGTTATTCATGTCTTGGTAATGTCCCAGCTAATTAACTGTTTTATTTTGAGATATAATTCACATACCATACAATTCAGCCAGTTAAAGTGTACAAGGCACAGTGGCTTTTAGACTGTTCAGAGTTGTGTAGCCATCACCACTGTCTAATTTTAGAACTTTTTTTTTTAACCCCAAAACACACTTCATACTCATTAGCAGTCACCCCGTCCACCTGCCTTGAGCCCCAAAGAACCATTAACCTACTTTCTGTCTCTATAGATTTGCCTATTCTGGACACATAAATGAAATCATAGACTATGTGGACTTTTGTGACTGGCTTCTTTCACCTAGCATGAGTTTTCAAAGTCCATCTGTGTTGTAGCATGTATCAAGTACTTCATTGCTTTGTTTGTTGAATGATATCCACTGATGTTTATACCACTTTTGTTTATCCATTTATCAAATGAAGGAGATTTGGGTTGTTTCCACTTTTTGACTGTTATGAATTGTGCTTCTGTGAACATTCCTGTATGTTTTTGTGTGGACATATATTTTTATTTCACTTAGGTATATATATCTAGGAGTGGAATTGCTGGGTTATATGGTACCATATAGTTAACATTTTGAAGACTATAGTAAGTAATTTGAACAGGGAGGGTAGTCTCTTGAATAACAGGTAAGAGGTATAATAGAGTTATACTAACCCGTCTTTCTGAAATGATTTCATATAGTTATGTTCCACTCAGTGTGGGTGTGTGTGGTTTTAACTTCTACATCTTACAAGGAAGCCTTGTGTAATAACAGGAAATAGTTGAAATGTAGTGAGTGTGCTTGCCATTTATGCAGAAAAATATTGGTGATGTTTTCATTTTTTAAAAAATGCTGTTAATAATTCATATTGTTTGAAACAATTTCAAAGAAACAAAACCCAACAGAAATCCTGAGACTTTGGAAAAACTTCCTTATGCCTAACCAGTCCCTGTGCAGTGTGCATCATAAAGAATAATGTCAAGAAGTCGGCCTCTTTGCCTGTCTTTTTTGTCCTAGCTTGACAGAGTACTGTTCTTCCTCCAGGCCCAGGCCTTGTTTGCATCTTGATTCCTCCTGCATGTTTTAATTGATTGCCTTAGACCTCTAGGACCCCTTTCTAATGGGAAGAACGCTGAGCTGGTAACTGGAGATGGGAGGTCTTCACCTAGTTCCATCATCACTGGGTGTGCCACTGTGAGCACAGTCAGGTCCCTCAGCTTTTCTGCTTCTCACTTTCTTCATTGGTTTAATGAGACAGCCATCTGTGAAACCAAAAGTTGTTTAAAGCTTGGTGATTTTTTTTTTAATTTACCATTTTATTTATTTTATTACAATTTTTGGCCACGTCATGCAGCTTGAAGGATCTTAGTTCCCTGATCAGGGGTTGAACCTGGGCCATGGCAGTGAAAGCACTGAGTCCTAACCACTGGACTGCCAGGGAATTCCCAAAGCTCGGTGATCTTTTGTTTGTTTGTTTGTTTGTTTGTTTTTGCGCGGTACGCAGGCCTCTCACTGTTGTGGCCTCTCCCGTCGCGGACACGCAGGCTCCGGACACGCAGGCCCAGCGGCCATGGCTCACGGGCCCAGCCGCTCCGCGGCATGTGGGATCTTCCCGGACCAGGGCACGAACCCGTGTCCCCTGCATCGGCAGGCGGACTCTCAACCACTGCACCACCAGGGAAGCCCAAGCTCGGTGATCTTAATTCTAGCTCTAGACTTTTAAGGTTTTACAAACTCATTGTCACACTTACTGATTTTTCATGAATTTGGCATTTTAATATATACTTCCTTGTATTGCCTCCCTCCCTCCTTACTTTTAAAATTCATTCTTCCCTCTCCATTAGATGATCTGTCCTAGGAGGGCAAAGACTCTGTTAACAGTAACAAAGAATAGCCTTTGTAATACCTTGCCCAAAGATGGTTAGTGTTTGCTAGTGCAAATATTGTGAGTTTTCAGTGACTGCAGAATGACTCTGATTGGTCATATTCTCTGTTTAAATGAAATGATTGAAAAAACTTGGTAAATTTAGATAGATATTTTAACTTTTTTCTCTCCTTTAAAGAGTATGCTTTGACTAAAGTAGACATGGGTATAGTCAGAAATGAAAATTCTGTTTTTGGTAACTTTAATAACTTTTCTGCTAGAACTTTATCCTTATGAGACTTATATATGTATATATATTCATGGCCTCATATTTTGTATATAAGAAGAGTGTCAGTAAACTTGCTTGCCTTCTGATAGTCTATGTACCTCCATCACTTAGTACTTTACTTATACATTTTACTGTCTAGCTGTGTGTCTCATGAAGGAAAAAGCAAAACATGAGCTTAAACTTCAAGTTAATGGAGATGAGTGCTGTAAAGTAAATTGAATGGTGGTTTTGAGTGACCTTTGTTAGGCCAATGATTCTTAAGGGTGCCAGTGTAGTTTTAGTTTATCTAGGGTGCTTTATCATTCCTATCTCAGTGTATGTTTTGAGTGGTTTTTAATTTGTCTGTAAAAATTTACTTTTAGTTTAAAGTATGGCAAAGAGTAATTTGGCTAAGAGGTATGGGTTATTTCTACCTCAAAGTTTAATCATTTAAAAAATATATATATATTTATTTATTCGGCTGCGGTGGGTCTTAGTTGGTGGCACGCAGGATCTTTGTTGCCACGTGTGAGATCTTCATTGCGGCATGTGGGATTTAGTTCCCTGACCAGGGATCGAACCCAGCCCTGAGTATTGGGAGTGCGGAGTCTTAACCGCTGGACCACCAGAGAAGTCCCCATTTGATCATTTTTACTCTGATCATGGGATCATGGAACAACTGGCATTATTCGTAAGCTGACTCTTGGCTGTGCCTGAGCTGCTGCTTTTTTCCTTTCTCTTTCCCTCCCTCCCTCTGTTCCTTCCTGTTTTCCTTTTACTATGTAAGTGGAAATGTTCTCTTTTTAAAACATTATATCAATAGAAAGGTCTATACCTTTTTGACCACCATCCTTAGTTGCAGCCTCTTCTGTCTTCACTTAAGCAACCATAATAACATTGGCATGTATCATTCTAGACAGATTTATGTGTATTTACATTTATTTATATAAGCCATATAGCATAGGGTTTTTTGGGGGGGGAATGTGGTTCCCCCTTCCAAAAATGGTATCATATTCTTTTTCACTTAGCAATACCTCTTGGCGAGCTGTTCATTAAAAAAAATATAGCTCATTCTTTCCAGCTGGGTAGTATTTCATAATGCTGAAAGTACCACAGTTTATTTAGCCCTTCCCTCATCAGTGGACATCCACGTTTCCGATTTTTGTTGTTGTCATTACAGACAAGGCTACAATGAAACATCTTTGTACTTACAATTGAGTATTTCTCAGGGGTAGATACTGAGAAAGCATTCCTGATGGTAGGCATTCAAAATTATAACAGCTACTTATCTGTTTGCCCCCTAAAGTTTATACTCCCTTCCAGCTATGAAGACAAAGATACTACCAAGTGATATTTAGAATATCAAAGGCAAGACTTAGACGTTTTTGTCAGTCTTTGAGAAGAAATGGTGTTTTGTTGTTTCACTTTTGCATTTTCCAGAAAATAGTGAGGTTGAACCTTGTTTATTGGCTTGACCATTTGTATTTTCTTCCTATAAACTGCATATATTGAATTGGATTTCTTATAAAGTATCCAGTTTAAATGATAACTTTGGGGGTAAATATTGTTGAAATATACATATAGAAAAGTGCATAAACCACAAGTATACAGCTCAGTGAATTTTCATAAAGTGAATACGCCACGTGTAACGAGCACCCAAATAAGAAACAGTGTTGCCAAAGCCCTCGAAGCCCCCTGGTGCCCCTTGCAGTTACTATTCCTGCTCTGCACCTCCCAGGATAACTATTATCCTTACTTCTAATATTATAAATTAGTTTCTATGCTTTTGAATGTTAGATAAATAGAATTATACAGTATATACTCTCTGCTTCTTTCTCAGTATTAACTTTTGAATACATTTTAAGTAAAAGAATTGTATCAGTGTAGAGATCTGTGAATATTTATCCAGATAATTTCTTCTCTCACTAAACTTCAATAGATAAGTAGTGTCATTTTATATAACCCCAAATGTCTGTATACAGTTCTAAGAACTCAGGGTAGACTCCCCCACCAGGGAGTTAACAGACTTGTTTACTGAATTCCAGTTGATAGTTGGAAGTTCTTGCTTCATTTTTGGGTAGAGCTGAGGTTTGACCGTATTCTGCTCTGTAGCTGTCCTGTTCTGTTTTGTCAGAATTTGTAAACTGCTTTTATTTCTTCTGAGTGCTCTGTGACTAGAATGCTGCTTAACCTTTTACTTTCTTTTTGTATCTGGGAACGTATTATTCTCTCGTGCTGCTTCAGGAAGAATGAAATCGTATAGTTTGTCCCTTTCCTGTTATTGTCTGTTGGTTTCCCAAACAGGTAAAGGTGCCAGAGCACCTTTAAACAGTATCCTTTTAGCTTCCCCTGGTTGCATTATAAGTGCTTAATTGATAAGCAGAGGTGTTTTAAGTTTTGTCTTTTTGGTTTATTTTTTTGTTACTTGTTTCTTTTGGCGATTTGCTTATACAGGAGTATACTTTTTTGTCTTCAGAATACCTAGAACATAAACTGTTAAATACAAATTTCTAGTGGTTTCCTGACACTATGCTTTAGTAGAGACCTAGTTTCTTTTGTTTTTTTTTAATTAGTAAAATGTGTAAACATAAATAAGGTCACTGTAGGTAACAATGTTTAAATTTATTTATTTGTTTATTTTTGGCTGCTTTGGGTCTTTGTTGCTGCGCAGTCTTTCTCTAGTTGTGGTGAGCGGGGACTACTCTTCGTTGCGGTACCCGGGCTTCTCATTGTGGTGGCTTCTCTTGTTGCGGAGCACGGGCTCTAGGCGCACGGGCTTCAGTAGTTGCGGCTTGCAGGCTCATAGTTGTGGCTCACGGGCTCTAGAGTGCAGGCTCAGTAGTTGTGGCACACGGGCTTAGTTGCTCCGCGGCATGTGGGATCTTCCTGGATCAGGGATCGAACCCGTGTCCCCTGCATTTGCAGGTGGATTCTTAACCACTGGGCCCCAGGGAAGTCCTAAATTTATTTTTAATTAATAGTCTGCTTCCTACAAGAATTTAAAGTGATTTACAATGAAAGACATATGGCAATAATGCCAATAAGAATAAAAATATAAGATTGTAAGAGGAGAAAAAGATAATAATAACCATAATCTTTGCTTGTAAAATTGGATGTTAAATTTAGCTTTGAGCCTCTGCTTTCAGGACTTGAAAGGAAAACAAATACAGTTGTCACTGGGGAATAAAGAAGCACACCATTTCATCAGTCGACAGATGTGTTTATGTTATTAAATTCCAAAAAATGAAGACATGTTCATCAAAATCAGGTCATGTAAATTAACATGCATCCAGGGATTTAAAAGTGTATTGGTGGATTTAAAAGAAATTAATCAGTTCATAAACATTTCACTTATGTTTGTGAAAAAACTAAATCAGTGCGATTGTATAAGTGAAGTATTCACCTAGTTTACAAAATTAGAGCGTAAAGAGCATTTGCTTAAACTACTTAAATAGTTAACAGTTAATTTCTTTCAGTTTGTGGAATAATCTCAGTAATCAGGCTACGGTTGTTTTAGCTGACTGTTAAAACGTTTTCATTTTCATTGTGAAGCGATATTTTGCAATAACTATTATTATATATCGTATATATGCAGTGATTGACATTAGCGTTCACGCTCTCATCTTATGTATTTGATTTTGTCACTTGAATCAGGATCAACATGTTGCTTATTTATTTTGGAGCAGTCTTAGAAAACTTATAAACTTGTCCCATTTATTTGTCTCCACTGATTCCCAAGGACTGCTTTTTCTGGCAGAGTATTTGATTAGGGATTATAACAAAGAGAGATCATCCTAACCTGAATTAATGTGTTCTTAAATTTTTTATAATTAAAATATCTTTAATTGTAAATTATATGTTTATTCTTTATAAAATTAGGTAATATAGAAATACATGAATTAACAAGTGAAAGCTGTGTTTTTTCCGTTTCCACCAAGGATGGTAATCACTAAAACCGTTTTTGTTGCTGTTGCTAATGTAGCATATAACTAGAAGAGTGTATGATATATGGTGTGTGTGCAGATTGGCAAAAATTGCCGCTGATAGAATAGTCCAAAAGTCATTGTTGGTGAACGTATAAATAGCCACCATACTTAAGAAATAGAATATTACCAGTACCTTTAGAAGCCTCCTGTGTGCCCCACCATGACAGCTAGTATCCTTTTATGTTGATTGTTCTTTTACTTTAAAATTTTACCTATCTATGTATCCCTACACAATTTATTTATTTATTTATTGAGAACTTGAGAAGTCAGCGTAATCTATCAAACACTGCCATCAAACACTGCTGCCATCAGATAGATGAAGGCTTCTACAGGTACAGAGTCTCTGGGTGATAGTCAGACCTCAGCTTCCCAGAGGATTCACCAGATAGATCCTTTTTTAGGGGAAGGCAGTGGGCAGGTTCATGCATAAATAAGTCCTGGAAAACTACTGTGGAGGGCTCACCACAGTCAGGACTCTGCAGGTGTTGACTCTCGGGTAGGAATAATGCTTCTAAATTCACCATGCCCTCCCTCCACCTCTCAGGAGTAGGTCAGAGTAGAGTACCTAGGATAGATAAAATGAGTGTCATCAGCTGATCTGGCAGCTGTGTATGGAAGAGAGAACAGGAATTTTACTAGTACATGTTCAAGAAGCCAAGTACAGATTAGAATCTGTGCCAGCTTTACCTGGGCATTCTGTTCTTGGCTCAGAAAAAGATGGTTTGTTTAGCAGCAAGGATTTTGGTGATACGTCACCCTCCCCCAGTTTGTTTAGATTGGATGCCTTCTCTGTTCTATGCATGACTGTCACCCTGGGATCTCCCTTCATGATCATTTTGGAGGTTCTCACATGTGTTGGATCTCGTTTCCTGTATTTCAAGTCTCCCTCAGTCTTGTTTACTCTTGTTTTAGCAGAGCCCGTTTTCCAATAGCTTCTTGAAAAAAGATTGTATGGGAGGTAACTTTGAGACCTTGTGATAGTGTTTTTACTATCCTTACACTTGAGTGAAAGAGTGACTGGATGGAATAATTTTCTTGAGAATTTTGTAGGCATTGTTCTGTTTTCATCTTGCTTCTGGTATTGCTGCCGAGTCCAAATCCAGTCTAATTTTTGATCCTTTACATGTGACCCATTTTCATCCCTCCAGAGGTTTTGTAGAATGTCCATCATTTCCTCTGTTCTGAAAGTTACAGTGACGTGCCCTGATGAGCATTTGTTTTCATCCATTATCCTAGCTTTTAGTAGGCTCTGTTAATATGGAGTGTCATGTCCTCCTGTTCTGGGGAGTTTCTATGAATTATTTTGTTGCTGATTTCCTCTCCTCCAGTTTCTCACTACTTTCTTTTTGAAGTTTATATGATTTGCCTATGAGACCTCTGTCTTGGTCCTCTAATATACTTTCTGTCTCTTCATCTTCTGCTTGACTTTTGGGGGGATTTCTTCAGTTTTATTTTCTAACTCTTCTGTTGAGTGTTTCATTTTTGCTAAACATTTGCTGTGTTTTAAACTTCCAGTAGCTCTCATTCTCTGAATGTTTCCATTCTTCATTTTATTAAAAATTTTTCCCCCACAAGTGCATATTCTTGTCTACCAGATGCAGTATTTCTTGTCTTTCTGAAAATGTTAAAGATAGTTTTTTTCTCCCTGAATAGTTTGTTTCTTTCAAGTATACTTTTTTCTGTTTGTTTTGGTATCTAATGTCATGTTAAAGTCTTTCCTCAGATGTGTCATAATCTACTCACAGTAAAAAATAGGGGACTTACAAAGAAGCTTGCATACAGGTGAGGGTTATATGAACTTTGGGCTTCACTGCAGGGTGATTAGCTGGAATTTTTATTACAGCTAATAAAAAGGGAACCACCAGTGTTTCTATATTTTCATCCTTCCTCATGGTCTGGTCAGACTCCTCAGAGAAGTGTGCTCCAGTAAGTCAGCGTAGAGCTGTGCTATTCATATTCAATGCAGTAGCCACATGTGGCTATTTAAATTTAAATACCATTAAATTAATAATTCAGTTCCCCAGTTGAACTAGCCAAATTTCAAGGGCTCAGTGGCCACATTTAGTTAATGGCTGCCATGTTGGACAGCACAGCTATTGAACATTTCCATCATTGCAGAAAGCTTTATTGGAGTGCACTGGACTAGGACTAAAATCTTGTTGCAGTCATTTGAGAGCTCAGTGAGGGAAGACTCTGTGGGGTCTCAGCGTTCACGATTCAGTAGGTATATGGTTACTTAATCCCACAGAGCAGTTACTGCCCTCAGCTGTGTGTCCCCCAGCCCAGAAACTGTTTTACTTTCTCCAGAGAAGACAAAGGCTGAAACAATATGCTTAACTCTTCATATTACTTTTATTACTCAGTATTTACTTTTTGGCTTTTAAGTCTTACTGGTCCCAGTTCTGGATTCTCCACTGCATTTTCCAGGAATGCCCCTGGTAATAGGTTCTTTTTTTTTTTTTTTTTTTTGCGGTATGCGAGCCTCTCACTGTTGTGGCCTCTCCCGTTGCGGAGCACAGGCTCCGGACGCGCAGGCTCAGCGGCCATGGCTCACGGGCTTAGTTGCTCCGCGGTATGTGGGATCTTCCCGGACCGGGGCACGAACCTGTGTCCCCTGCATCGGCAGGCGGACTCTCAACCACTGCGCCACCAGGGAAGCCCTATAGCAAGGTCTTTTGATAATAAAACCTCCAATTTATAAATACACTATGGTGCACGTGCGGTAGGTAGAACAGAGTAAAGGCCCATTGAGATTAGGATACTATATAGTTGGCCAGATTATTACTACCTAAATGATTTTTTTTTTTTCCGGCACGCGGGCCCCTCACTGCTGCGGCCCCTCCCGCCGCGGAGCACAGGCTCCGGATGCGCAGGCCCAGGGGCCATGGCCCACGGCCCAGCCGCTCCGCGGCATGCAGGGTCCTCCCGGACCGGGGCACGAACCCGCGTCCCCTGCATCGGCAGGCGGACTCCCAACCACTGCACCACCAGGGAAGCCCTGATTTGTGTTTTGACACTAGTTTTGCAATATTCAAATTTCAACATTGAGTTTCAGCAAAATTACAGATTACTTACATGTCATGAACCTTTGGGTTGTTCATGAATATGAATCTGTAGGTGTTAAGTATGTAAATACTGAGAGCCTTTTGTAAAGTGCCTGGCAAATATTAGGTGCTCAAAATATGAGGGAATTTTTCCTAACTTCCTCACCTGTGAGC
This sequence comes from Mesoplodon mirus, assembly GCF_964341445.2. Classification (NCBI taxonomy): domain Eukaryota; kingdom Metazoa; phylum Chordata; class Mammalia; order Artiodactyla; family Ziphiidae; genus Mesoplodon; species Mesoplodon mirus. Next base: position 48,911,792 of record NC_138990.1, read on the forward strand.
ATCCTGGTTAAGCGGTGTGGTCACGATCATCAGGCTGTTGAGAGTTGGAACTGGATCAGGTGCTCCTGGTTCACAGACCTCTTTAATACCAGCATCTGTCAATGCTGGATTTTTGCTGACAGTCCCATGCACTGTTTTAGAGGGCAGAGAAGCTCTTTGCTCTTAATCAGTATACAGGTTGGTTTTATTGAGTCCAGGCTTATCTACACCATGTTACTTCTGACATTTATTCTAAAACATGAGTCATACGCCTTAGGTTTTTTCCCACCCATGGTGACATGCTCAAGGTGGTATTCTTGTCTATCCTGCCCTGGTTATGTGCACTTTGTCTTTCGGACCAGGGTCTTCTTGATTTCTTGCAGCTCCCCGATGTATACCCTATACCTCATTAATATGTAATAAGTTACAGTTCCTTGTTTAAGCCATGCTGTTTCAAATTTATGTGACTCTACATGGTTTTTTTTTAAATTAATTAATTAATTTGTTTTTATTTTTGGCTGTGTTGGGTCTTCGTTGCTGTGCGCCGGCCTTCTCTAGTTGGAGCGAGCGGGGGCTCCTCTTCGTTGCAGTGCACGGGCTTCTCATTGTCGTGCCTTCTCTTATTGCAGAGCACGGGCTCTAGGCACGCGGGCTTCAGTAGTTGTGGCTCATGGGCTCTAGAGCGCAGGCTCAGTAGTTGTGGCGCACCGGCTTAGTTGCTCTGCGGCATGTGGGATCTTCCTGGACCAGGGTTTGAACCCGTGTCTCCTGCATTGGCAGGCGGATTCTTAACCACTGCGCCACCAGGGAAGCCCTACATGTTTTGTTTTATTGTCTGGAGTAATCTCTCCCCTCCCCCAATTTCTCATCCTCTAAGTGTCTAACACCTTCTTTAATCCCTTTTAGCAGAGCTCATCTTGCCTTGCTTTGACCTATCCTTAACACCTGTTACATACCTCTATTATAGTATGTATCACACCAAATTGCAGTCGTTCCTTAGCACACTTAGCTTCCCTCCTAGACTATGAGAGCAATGCTTGTTAATATTTGAATTGTTATGTGAATTAAAAAACTAAGGAAATTTTGTGAAGTAAAACGTCTTTCCTTCCTGAGCAAGGAACTGTCAGTATCCCTAGTAGATTCCCTTAATCCTTGTCAGGGAGTATCCTCCCACATTGTCATACTCTAGGAATAATATATGCAACTGAATAAGAAGTCCAGGTGGGCTATGTTTTGGTTCCTGCCTTTGCTTGGCATTGTAGTCATTGGAACCACAGATGGTTAGACAAGGGCAAGCATCAGAATCAGATTATGAGCTAGGAAGTTAGTGGGTAAGAGATCTTAATTCATTGAGAAGGGACAGTGGTCTTCTTAAGGGGAAAAGTTCCTGGGTTACACTGAAGTAGGCATCGCTTTTCAAGAAGATCTACAGTTGAGTTCTATGTATCTGTACTCGGCAATAAAATGGATATGCCATTTTAAAACTATGATTATTTTCCAAATGGCTTTTATTTTTTGAGAATGCTATCAGTATTATACAAAGAATGCACAGAAATATTAAATTACGGTGTTTGTGATTACCTTTGCAGTGATGTGGCCCTTATTTTAAAGGATTTTAAAAGATTAGGTGGTTCATTTACCAGTTATTTAACCAGATTTTTTTCCAGCAGAAGCTGGCAACCCCCATCCTCAGCTCTCCCCAAGTTTTTGTATGCTATATGTTAAGTACTAGGGAGTGTTAAGGTAAGAAAAGACGTTAGATTTCCTCACTAAGTTCCTATAAACTTCACTAACATACAGAATAATTTTTGCATGAAATATTAAAAACTTGGTTTAGATTTATGACATCTTGATTTTGTATAGTGTTTAAAGTGTGTGTGTTTAATTACAAAAGAAGTATATGCTTGAAAAAGAACATACTGTTGAATTTTAGACTGAGCATGGACTCTGACACCGAATTACCTGGATTCAAATCCCAGCTCTGCCATTTACGAGCTGTATAATCTTGAGCATATTACTTAACCACTTCGTGCCTCAGTATCCTTATATATAAAGTGTGGGGTAATGAAAATATCTACACCATGGGATTATTGTGAGTATTAAACAGGTTCACACATTTAAAATATATGAAACAGTGCCTGGTGTATTCTAAAAGCTTGGCATAGTTTAGATGTCCTTATAATTGAAATAATCCAGACGTGTAGAATTCCCCAGATCATAAGAGCTTAATGAATATTCTATCAGATTTTATCTCACATAGCATAATCTTTTTAATTTAGTTCTTTTTAATTTCTTTTTAATTTAGTAAAGATCAGTAAATATACGTTTTGTGAGCTTCAACAAATGCATAGTCTTGTAACCATCACTGCAATTGGGAAATAGAACAGTTTCCTCAACCCCTAAAACTTCCCTTGTGCTGCCCCTTCACAGTCAAACACTCCCCCTACCCCTAACCTTTTGACAACCACTGATCTGTTCCCTCGTATAGTTTTGCCTTTTCCAGAATGTCATATAAATGAAAACATACAGGTAAAAAGAAATCATGCCTTTTGAGCCTGGCTTCCTTCACTCAGCATAATGCATTTGACGTTAACCCCAGATGTTGCATGTATCAGTCATATGTTTTTTCACTGCTGAGTAGTATTCTTTTCTATGTATTAGAGTGTGTTTATCCCCTCACCCGTGACTGACATTTGGGTTGTTTCTAGTTTTTTGCAATTATGAATAATCCTGCTGAAAACAATTGTGTGCAGGTTTGTGTGTCAACGTAAGTTTTCAATTTGTCCTGGATATTCAGTAGTGGGATTGCTGGGTTATATCGTAAATGTACATTTAATATTTTAAGAAACTGTAAAGCTGTTTTCCAAAGTGGCCATACCATTTTGCATTCCCACCAGCAACGTGTGTGAGTTCTGGTTGTTCTGCATCCTTACCAGCACTTGGTTTAGCCAGTTTTTGTTTTTGTTTTTTTAAATTTTATTTATTCTAAATAAGCGTGTAGCTAGCGTAATTCTTAACCAAGTTTTCTATCAAATCCTTGAGACTTGGAAGAAGAGAGAGAACAGGGCTAGATTAAATGCAGAGTTCATAAGGAGGGGCTGGAGAGACTGTTAGATATGTAAGAGCTTGGTATGTCTGTCATGTTCACTGTTGTATCCCCAAATAACTGGCACAGGGCCTGACACACAGTAGGAATCTCTCTGCATGTTTATTGAATCACTGTACACATGATTGAGAGGTTAGGGAAGAAACAGGCGTAGGATGGAAAAGTAATTTTAGATTAGACTTGGTTTGAGTAATCCCAGTATATCACGTGACACATCTCTTAACTCTTCTGGTCCTTAGCTTTATCACTGTAAATTGAAAAGATTCTGTTACATGATACCTAAGCTCCTTTAACTATAATTTTTTTCCTTTTAATGACACCAAATGAGAAGTAGTTTAGTAAGTGAGGAAGAAGCATGTCAGAGCCTTTGATGGGGAGGTAGTTGTATATGGATGTAAAGTATAGCCCTTCAGGGAGTTGAGGGGTGAGTATCTAAACAGAGAGCTAGCTAATGGCAGAAACAAACAGTAGATTTAAAAAAAGGTAGTTACGGGGGATTTTCAAATCGAGTAGTAGGATTGCAGGGATATTTTGGAGGCAGGGGTTATGAAAGGAAATAGGGGTTGAGAATACTAAATTTAGCCACTCTTTTTTAATTATTATTTTAGACTGGAGAGAAGTGGCCTATAGTGTCTTTTAATGCAAAGAGGAGGAGCTGAGCCTCAGAGAAAGCAAAGCCAAGGGTGTATAGAACTACAGACCATCCTGGGCCCTGTGTGAGCAAATTGTTTGGCTACTGTTTTTCAGTGTTCTTTTTCTCCACCCTCACTCCCTCAAAGCACTTCTTAGAAATTCAGATCTAGAGTTTAGCAGAAAGCCAGTTCTTAGCAGATATTTGTTCTGTTTGTACTTTGAAGGATTTTGTATATAACACTGTCAAGTATTGGTAGAGATTTAAAAGTATACCAAATATGCGGAAAAACTTGATTTGGTGTAAGAGACTTGACCTGTTTTGTTTGTCTGACTGACATTTTTTAAAGCACCATGACATTTGAAATTTTATTTCTTTTTCCTGTTGTGATTCTGTTCAAATATTCAGAGGTCTTAATTGCTGAAATACCTTTTTAAAAAAATTATTTTACCTATTTTATTTTTGGCTGCGCTGGGTCTTCATTGCTGCGTGCGGGCTTTCTCTAGTTGCGGCGAGCGGGGGCTCCTCTTTGTTGCGGTGCGCGGGCTTCTCATTGTGGTGGCTTCTCTTGTTGCGGAGCATGGGCTCTAGGTGCACTGGTTTCAGTAGTTGTGGCACGCAGGCTCAGTAGTAGTGGTGCATAGGCTTAGTTGTTCTGTGGCATGTGGGATCTTCCTGGACCAGGGCTCGAACCTGTGTCCCCCGCATTGGCAGGTGGACTTCTAACCAGTGCGCCACCAGGGAAGCCCTGAAATACCTTTTTTAATATATAAATTTTAAGGCCATTATTGTTTTCATGGTTTTAGTGTTTCCAACGGTTTTATTATCCTGAAGCAAACCATGTTTTTGCTCTAATAGAGTTTAGATTGTAAAATCAAATGTTTGATTATTCATTTTAGACTGTGCTTCCAACATTTTATTTTTAAAACATCAATATTTTGTTCATCTGGTTATGAGGACCCTCAAAAGCAATCCATTGGCAAATAATTACGAAAGTGAGTGAGGAGTCTGACTTCTACTTAACCTTTCAGCTCATAAAGACCAATTGCCCAAAGATATTACTTTTAGGTTCTAATGTAAAAAATTAATATTTCTAGATTTAAAAAATTCTTTTTTAGTGCACTCTGTAAAGTTACCATCACTTTTAGGCACAGTCACCCTTAGGAAACTGTTCTGCAGTTCTTAGTCCATTAAATCTACTTTTTATAGTAAGAGATAAAAAAAATGAACTCTGGAATATTTTAAAATTTTGTGTTGGATAACGTCTTGGAAAAGAAAATATACAGTTTTATGTTAATACTAATAAGCAGAACAAAAAGCAAGGTTTTTTAAACAGCTTTTTTCTTTTTTGGGGGAGGTCAGTTGAGAGTATCTCTTTTTTTTCTTTATTTCAATTAAAAAAAAGAGAAAAGTTGATTTATAATGTTGTGTTAGTTTCTGCTATACAGTAGAGTGATTCAGTTATACATATATATATATGTATTCTTTTTCATATTCTTTTCCATTATGGTTTATTACAGAATATTGAATTTAATTCCCTGCGCTGTACAGCAAGACGTTGTTTACCTTGTTGTTGTACTGCTAATCCAAGACTCCTACCGCTTCCCTCCCCCACCCCCTTTCCCCTTTGGTAACCATAAGTTTGTTTTCTATGACTGAGTCTGTTTCTGTTTCATAACTAAGTTCACTTGTGTCATATTTTAGATTCCATGTATAAGTGATAGCATATGGTATTTGTCTTTCTCTGTCTGATTTACTTCACTTAGTATGACAATCTCTAGGTCCATCCGTGTTGCTGTAGATGGCATTATTTCATTACTTTTCATGGCTGAGTAGCACTCCATTTTGTATATATAACTCATCTTGTTTGTCTGTTCATCTGTCAGTGGACATTTAGGTGCTTCCGTGTCTTGACTGTTGTAAATAGTACTACTGTGAACACTGGAGGTGCACATATCTTTTCGGATTTTGGTTTTCTCTGGATAAATGCCCAGGAGTGGGATTGCTGGATCATGTGGTAGCTCTATTTTTAGTTTTTGAAGGAACCTCCATACTGTTTTCCATGGTGGCTGCACCAATTTACATTCCCACCAACAGTGTAGGAAGGTTCTCTTTTCTCCACACCCTCTCCAGCATTTGTTATTTGTAGACTTTTCAGTGGCCATTCTGACCAGTGTGAGGTACTTCATTGTAGTTTTGATTTGTATTTTTCTAATAATTAGCGATGTTGAGCATCTTTTCATGGGCCTATTGAGAATCTGTCTTCTTTGGAGAAATATTTATTTAGGTTTTCTGTCCATTTTTTGATTGGGTTGTTTTTTTGTTATTGAATTGTATGAGCTGTTTGTATATTTTGGTAATTAAGGCCTTGTCAGTCAAATTGTTGGCAGATATTTTCTCCCATTCGTAGGTTGTCTTTTCATTTTGTTTGTGGTTTCCTTTGCAGTGTAAAAGCTTATAGGTTTGATTAGTTCCCATTTGTTTATTTTTGCTTTTATTTCTGTTGCCTTGGGAGACTGATCTAAGGAAACATTGCTAAGTCAGGGAATGTTTTGCCTGTGTTCTCTTCTAGGAGCTTTATGGTGTCATGTCCTATATTTAATCCATTTTGAGTTTATATTTGTGTATGGTGTGAGGGTATGTTCTAACTTTATTGATTAACATGTGGCTGTCCAGCTTTCCCAGCACCACTTGCTGAAGAGATTGTCTTTTCTCCATTGTATATTCTTGCTTGCATTGTCAAAGATTTTTTTTTTTTTTTGGCTGCGCCACCTGGCATGCAGAACCTTAGTTCCCCAGCCAGGGATCCAATCTGTGCCCCCTGTAGTGGAAGCACAGAGTCCTAACCACTGGACCATCAGGGATTTCCTGTCGAAGATTAATTGACCATAGGTGTGTGGGTTTATTTCTGGGCTCTGTATTCTGTTCCATTGATAAATATATCTGTTTTGGGGGAGAGTATCCACTTCTAATGTTCTGACTTGTTAGACCTGTAGGTCATGTAAGAGGGCATTCAAGCTCATATTCTTTATCAGGGCCTATTCTGTAGCCCTATAATTAAAGATTATTACATGTATCATTCTGAAATTCAATTTGGACAGTTACAGTAACAAAATATATCGATTTTTTTTGTGTCTTTCAGAATCATGGTGTCATGGAGAGGGATATACTTTATACTCACTCTGTTTTGGGGAAGCTTTTTTGGAAGCATTTTCATGCTGGGTCCCTTTTTACCTTTGATGTTTATAAACCCATCTTGGTATCGCTGGATCAACAACCGCCTTGTGGCAACCTGGCTCACGCTACCCGTGGTAAGTTAAACAGCAGAGAAAGAGACCATACCAAAGAGACCATACCAAAGTGACCAAACCAAAGTGGCCTAGCCTATTGCTTTGTATTTTGTTAGAGTCAGATTTAGTCAAATATTAGAAGAAACATATTTGTGTTACATAAGAAGCACATTCGTTTTTGTATTTCCCCCTTTAAATGAAAGAGAGAAATGAAGTAATTCATGTCCTTGAAATAAAATATGTATTTAAGGGCTATATTCCAAAATTGAGTTTCTTCCATATTCCTAATGAATTTTATTTTCCTTCATTGGGGTATACTTTAGTAAAATGCAAAAATCTAAAGATGCAGACTGAAGAGTTTTTACATTGTTAATTTTATATTGCATTTCCGTTTATTTTATTTATTTATTTATATTTATTTTTATTTTATTTATTTTATTTTTGGCTGCATTGGGTCTTTGTTGCTGCGTGTGGGTTTTCTCTGGTTGCGGCAAGCGGGGGCTACTCTTCGTCGTGGTGTGCGGGCTTCTCATCGCGGTGGCTTCTCTTGTTGCGCAGCACGAGCTCTAGGCACATGGGCTTCAGTAGTTGTGGCACGCAGGCTCAGTAGTTGTGGTTCACAGGCTCTAGAATGCAGGCTCAGTAGTTATGGCACACGGGCTTAGTTGCTCTGCAGCCTTTGGGATCTTGCCAGACCAGGGCTTGAACCCATGTCCCCTGCATTGACAGGTGGACTTTCAACCACTGCGCCACCAGGGAAGCCCCTTTGTAGTGTATTTTTTATTTCAGTTATTGTTCATCTGTTTGTTTATTCTTTATTTCTCCTAAGTCTTTGTTAAATATTTCTTGCATTGTCTAGATCTGTGCCTCCACTCTTTTTCTGAGATCTTGGATCATCTTTACTATCATTACTCTGAATTCTTTTCAGGTAGATTGCCTATCTCCACTTCACTTTGATTTTCTTCTGGGATTTTATCTTGTTCCTTCATCTGGGACATATTCCTCTCTCATCCCATTTTGTCTAACTTTCTGTGATTGCAGTTTCCATTCTGCAGACTGCAGGGATGTAGTTTTCTTGCTTCTACTGTCTGCCCTCTGGTGGATGATGCTGAGAGGCTTATGCAGGTTTCCAGGTGGGATTGACCGGTTCCTGCGCACTTGTGGGTGGAGCTGTGTCTTGTCCTTCTGGTGGGCAGGTCTGTGTCAGGGGGTGTGTTTATCTGGCAGCTGTGTGCTCAGGAAGACTTTTAAGTAGCCTGTCTCCTGATGGGTGGGGCTGCGTCTCTGCCCCCCGCCCCGTTGTTTGTTTGGCTTAAGGCATCCCATCACTGGAGCCTACAGGCTGTTGGGTAGGGCCAGGTCTTGGTCAGAAAATGGCAGCCTCCAGGAGGGCTCACGTCAGTGAGTACTCCCCAGAACTATCACCACCAGTGTTTTTGCACCCCCGGTGAGCCACAGTGTCTCCCCTCCTTTGCAGGAGACCCTCCAATACCAGCAGGTACGTCTGGCCCAGGCTCTTATGAGGTCACTGCTTTTTTCCCTGGGTCCTGGTGCACACGAGACCTTGTGTGAGCCCTCCAAGAGTGGAATTTTTGTTTCCCCCAGCCCTGTGGAATCCCTCCTTTCAAACCCTGCTGGCCTTCAAAGCTGGATTCTCTGGGGGCTCCTTCTCCTTTTGCCAGATCCACAGGCTGGGGAGCCTGATGTAGGGCTCAGAATTTTCACTGCTGTGAGAGAACTTCTGTGGTGTAATTATTTTCCAGTTTGTGGGTTGCCCACCCGGCAAGTATGGGATTTGATTTTATCGTGTTTCCGCCCGTTCTACTGTCTCATGGTCGCTTCTTTGTCTTTAGATGTAGGATATCTTTTTTGGTAGGTTCGAGTGTTTTTTTTTGGTTGATGATTGTTCAGCAGTTAGTTGTGGTTTTGGTCTTTTTGTAAGAAGAAGTGCGCTCACATCCTTGTACTTCGCCATCTTGTCTCCACCTCCTCCATTTATTTTATAAAATGACAAAAATTAAGATTCAGATAATAGACTTCTTAAAACTTGTGACATTGATGTGATCAAGTCTCCCCAGTAACCACAGAATTTAGGAATGAAGTCATTTTCTGTCTGTGGGCTAGGTTGAAAACGTGTGAGGTAAAAGTGCATACAAAATGTATAGTAAATTCTTGGAACAGCTAGATATTTGCTACGAGGTCTGTGCATACTGCTCTGAGCACATGTCCCTCTGACCCTGAGAGCTGGTTACTCCTTATAGGTTTCCAGTCTATACTTCTCCCTTCTCTGGCACTGAACTGGTTTCAGCCCTTTGTTGTTGCTTAAGAGCAGTGCCTTCTCCAAAAATGAAGTGTTGTGCAAGCAGCCTCCTTTACCTTGAATGGATCATATTTCCTGAGAGCGTTCTGTTCCTTCTTTTCCCTGAGCAACACCTGGAACTTAATTTTACTGGGTTTATTGACCTGTCTTGGTGGAGGTGGTGAGTATAATAACCTGAAAAGGAGAAGAAGGAGGGAATACTCTTCCTTCACTTGTTGAAGGGTCTTCTCTACCTGTTTCTTTTGAATGAGTTGTCTTTTTCCCCTCAGGCAGACTGCCATTGTTGTGTTTGTAGAGAGGAAGGTATCAATGCTGATGCTATAGACCCCTCAGGTGGAGGTTGATAGGGAAAGATTTCCAGAAACAGTGGTTGGTGGGGGAGTACCTACCTTGATAGAGAAGACGTTTCTCAAAAGTTCCCTGTAAATTGAATTTTAATAAATTGTTTACAGTGCACTCTCCTTCTTCTCATATTTTAAAATTGATGAATAATTTTATAGATTATATTCCTCCCTTGTTACAAGGTTAATTAAAAATATTTTATTCAGGCGTATCTGTTTTATGAAATGTGATATTGTTAAACTAAAAGTAGTCTCCTCCTTCTTCTCATTTTCTTTTCTCTATTTGTACTTAAAGCTGACTTTTCTACAGGCACAAACTGAAGGGATTGTAACCTACTGGTAGATAAATACCTGTGGAAAGGTATGGCATATTTAATTCAGATATAAGGAGAAGAATTAGGAGGTTTTGTTAAAAGGAAAAATCAAACAAAAAACCCAAGGGTAATGATGATCATAGCTATTGACCACTTATGTGGCAGATGTTATGCTAAGTGCTTTAATAAGACAGCTACATTTTAGGTGCCACCATTATCCCCATTTTATAGAAGAGGAAATGGAAGTTTTGAGAAATTTAATAATTTGCCCAAGTTCACATGCATAAGCAAATTATTTAAAAAGAGTTGAGATTAAACTCAGTTTGTCTGCTGCCATTAGAGCTTTAGGTGATAAGAAAACCTTCAAGGGTTGGTCAGAGTCACCTGGCACCTTAACCATTCCAGGTGGTAAGAAACTCATTGGCACCTCATGATTGTTTCTAAAGAAGAATGTTTGGAGTTCTTTTCAAGCCAGGGAATACCTCACTTTGGCAAGGGCGGGTGGGGGTGGGAATCTGAGAAACCAACAACTTGTAATAAAATCAGTTTCATTAGTGAGATGATTCCCTTGCAGTGGAAGAGGAAAGTTGGCAAGAAATAGTCATAGAAAGCCTTTTCTTTTTCTAGAGAAACCAAAGACATAGGTTGCTGAAATACCTGGAACGAGGAGCATATTAGTAACTACTCGTTGGATGAGTGGACAAAGTTTCAGGGTCAAACTATCTCAAACTTTAGTATCAAGAATTGTGCAGTATCCTCTCCTCTATTTGTTGAAAGAAAAATTTATATATGTTTATATTTTTATAAATGTTATAAAATCATGCCTTTAGGGATTACGTAGTGTATCCTTAGTGTGTCATAGTCCACCTAGAGTAATTTTACTACGTATAAAATGTAAGAGCCTTGTAACAGTGTGGTGCATTTATTCTCACATTCTTTGTGCTGTTATTGTCATATTGCATCTACTTACACAGTAAACTCCATAGAACAGTGTTTTATCTAAATATCCATTTACAGTGTTTTTTGGTTTTTGGCTGCGTTGGGTCTTCAGTGCTACGCGCGGGCTTTCTCTAGTGGTGGCGAGCTGGGGCTGCCTTTCGTTGTGGTGCGTGGGCTTCTCACTGTGGTGGCTTCTCTTGTTGCGGAGCACAGGCTCTAGGCGCACAGGTTTCAGTAGTTGTGACGTGTGGGCCCAGTTATGGAGCGCAGGCTCAGTAGTTGTGGTGCACGGGCTTAGCTGCTCTGTAGCATGTGGGATCTTCCTGGCAGGGATCAACCCCGTGTCCCCTGCATTGGCAGCCGGATTCTTAACCACTGTGCCACCAGGGAAGTCCCACAGTGTTTTTTATTCTTCCTGTATGGTATAGTTTCTATCTAGTGACATTTCCCGTCAGCCTGAAGAACTTCCTTAAGCTTTTCTTGTGGTGAGGGCTCCTGTAGATGGATTCTGTTTTTTTTTTTTTTTTTTTTTTTTTGCAGTACGCGGGCCTCCCACTGCTGCGGCCTCTCCGCTGCGGAGCACAGGCTCCGGACATGCAGGCCCAGTGGCCATGGCTCACAGGCCCAGCTGCTCCGCGGCATGTGGGATCCTCCCAGACCGGGGCACGAACCCGCGTCCCCTGCATCGGCAGGCGGACTCCCAACCACTGCACCACCAGGGAAGCCCCGGATTCTGTTTTTATTTAATTAAAAGTTAAGTTTGCCTCTATTTTTGAAGGCTAATGTTGCTGGCATTTCTGGGATGACTCCCCTGCGGGGCCCCCCCACCCCCCACTTTGAAGTTCCCCTGTCTTATGTTCCTCTTGAAGTTCTCCATTGTTTTTGATAAGAAGTTAGCTATCATACATGTTGTTGCTTCCCTTTATGTAATGTGTCATTTTCCTCTGGCTGCTTTAAAGATTTCTCTTTGTTTTTTAGCAGTTTGATTATGATATGCCTAGGTATAGTTTTCTTTATTTTGCCATGTTCCATTGGACGTCTTAGATCTGTAGCTTTGTTTTTGTCCAAATTGGGAAATTTGGGGCCATTATTTCTTTACATATTTTTTTCTGCCCCGTTTACTCTTTTATCCTTTTGTGTCCTCAATTATATGTATGTTAGATTGCTTAGATTGTTACACAGGTCACCAAGTTCACTGTGACCCTGTCTTTTGCCATCTCTAATCTGTGTTTTGTTTACACAGTGGATTTTGATTTAAAATACTGTAAAGTTCTAGAACTTACATGGGGTTCTTTTATTGGTTTCACTACTTTCTTGAGATTCCTCAAGTTGTAATTATAATGACTATATTTTCCTGTAAGTCAGCTGGGTAGTTAAGTGTGGTGCCATTTACTCTGTTAGGGCCCTCATCCTCTTTTTTTATTTTTCCTGTAGGAAATACTTTGCATTGAATATTTGCATAATTAATTCCTACATTATTAGTATGTATCCTCCTTATCTTTCAGGCAAAATTTTTCTCTAATAGAAGGATGTTTTGTGTTGTAACTTGTGTTTATTGAAAAAGCAGTATCCCTGAACACTCATTTATTTACTATTAATTTATTAACTCTTAAGTGTCTACCATCTTAGCATATGACCTCTGTCCTTGTGGAGATAGATAATAGTTCTCTACCTAAACTGTCTTTCCTAGTTGTAGGTTTACACAACTTGACTAGTTTCTTTTCTGGCTTTCATTTGACTGAAAGACTAACTTCCTTTGTTAGAGGACAGAAGTTGACTTTCCAGGCCATGACTTTTTAGAGTTAGATTTTAAAATCACCTTTAAAGATATGAAGCCCAGTGTTTTGTTGCAGCCATCAAACATATGATTTAATGTAAAATATTCATTTTGTGGTATTGTTTCAATCACCATTACTCATTTGTTTATAAAGCATTTCTCCATGAACTATTTATATTAAGTGAAATAAGCATATTGTTCAGTTACATAAAATTAACCATCACAAGTAGCTCTTTCTAATAAGTCAAACTGTTAAATAGTCATTATAAAGTCAGAGACATTTTGTTTTGAAAGTTATAACTTTTCAAGTCCTTTACATAACTTTAAGGTTTTTCTTTCATCATCTGTACAATAAGGAAATTGGAGCAGATGGTCTTTTGAGATCCATTCCAGAGTCAGCAACGTATATCTGATTCTAAAGCAGACATTTAGAGGTAAATTATTTTTTTTAATAACAGTCATATGTTGCTGCTACACTTCGTCTTCTTTAATATGATAAATTTTCCACAGTGTGTGATTTTTTGATTATAAATTACATGTTTTTGGCTAAATCTCTCCACCAAAACCTTACGAGTTTTGAGGATTTTCTTGAGTTACTACATTAGTAGAAATCATTGCAATTGTTATGGCTTTCCAGGGTCTAATCAATCTAATTTCTTTGGAAAGCCAATATAAGCAGACTGCTTATTCGTACAGGTATTAGAAACAGACTTTTGGTTTCACTGTTGGCCTTCCCACTTTCTAGTCATTTGAACTTGGCTAAACTACTTAGCTTCTCTAAACTTCTCTTCCTTCATCTGTTTAAAAATAAGGAAATAAATAAAGGAGTTCTAATACCACCTGCCACAGAGTTATTGTGATGACTAGATGAGATAATGAATATAGCCTTTCCAAAGTAAGCAGTAACTGTTTGCTACTATGAAAGTTTTAGGGGGTAAGCTAAACTACATTATCAAAGAAAGTTCAAAACATAGCAGCTGGAAAACGGCAGAACTTTATTCACCCTCAAGTCCAGGCTGACAGGTTAGCTTTGTTCCTGATGTCACTCAGGGACTCTGATTCCTTCCACCCAGCCTGGCATAATATCGTCTTCTGTATGGTCAAGACTGTTCACTACCCCTTCTTTGCCCCACTCAGCAGGAAGTGGGGAGGGAAGGACGTCCAGAGCAAGTGCTTTCCCTTTAGACCAGTGAATTACAAGTTGTACATAATCTCTCTTGCTCACCCCATTGGTGAGAACAGCTAAAAGCTGTAACAGAATCTGGGAAGTGTGGTCTTTTTTCTGACAGCCATGTACACAATTAAACTCTATTACTCTGGAAGAACTGGACAAATCAACTGGACAAATTCTGCCATAGCTGCTCCTCCTGCTGTTACTACTGGTACCAATACTGTTACAGCAGAATTATGTCATATCTATTTACCTTGTACAGCTTCAGTTACGTGTACTAGGGTGGATGTGGGGAGAGCGGAGAGATGAGACTGAATGTTTGAAATGTGAGTGGTCCGGTGCTGAATATGATTCTTGTGTTTAAGACAATATGCAAACCAATAATTTCATCTGATGGCCAGTTGGAGAAATCTGGTCCAACATTCAGAAAAAACAGGCTGAGCTGGTCTTACTGATGTGTGCTGGTCTCTTGTAGGTACTTTCCTATGAGATATTCAAGGGTAATTTCAGCTATTCCTGACTTTTGCCTTATTACCTGTCTTCAGAGCTGATCATATAGGCAAGATTCAACCACCATTGTAGTGTTAAATTGGTATATATTTGCAAAAACTTATGTTACTCAACTTTTTAACTCACTGGCTTACTCACCAGTAGTGGCATATCGATCAGAGAGTCTTTCAGTTGGAAATTTATAGAAGTTGAATCCCTTGTAGCGAGGTTATAGAAAGTTGATGTTCTAGTTTTGAGAAAGTGAACACCTCTGTTAAAAGAAATGGAGGAAAAACTGTCAGGGTGTCTTTTATATCTTTTATTTCATACCTTCATAAGATGCTAATGGAGTTTTTATTTTGAAGCAAATAGTACAACAGATCATTTTTTATTCAGGAATTTAGCTTTCTCTCCCCATAGGTGTACTTTATTTTAAGCAATCCCAACCAGTTAAAAATCATTTTTCAGTAAAAATAAATTAGGGTAAATGCATTTAGACTAATTATTGCTTCACAGAAATGGTCACAAATGATCTTTTCTTTTGTAAGCTTCTCCTGTTCCTTAAAATGATTTCATTGGCAAGATTTTTCTTATCTTACTATTTTAAACTGGCACATTTTCTGTTAAATGAGGTACCACAATAAAATCGTTTAGAATCTTATTAGAGTTAGATGAGACTTAGAGGTCACCTAGTCTAACTTACCTGTGTGTCTGAGAATCCTTTCCTGAAGTCTGCAAAGTACTTCTAGTCTGCAATTCAGTCTCCCTTGGAACATTTTTGTAATGAGGAGTACATGTCCTTGTTCATTTAATTTTTGGATGGTTCTGTTCAGCATAATCAATACTGTCAGGTCAAACTTTGCTTGTGCCCAGAGCAGTTTTTGCTTCTGAAAATTCTGAGTCTTTCCAACAGTGTTTGTTAGCTAATTACTGAGATTATTAGAACTACTTGGAGTTCTGTCCTTTCACCATAAATCATGTCGTAGGAATTCAGCAGTCATTTTCGAACTCCCCATCTAGGACACATGTCTCTTCCACAGCTTGCTGATTCCATTCCCATCCTAGAACACAGCAGGTGTTCAACAAACATAGATTACTGAATATAATTTCTGTCTAGACTGCTGCTCTTAAGAAAGGGGGTCTCAGTCTTTGATGAATGATTTGGGATTGATGAATGACTTGGGATTGCACGTCCCTAGATAGCTAAGGATTTGAGGAGCCCGGCCTAAGCTTAGTCTGAAAAGCCAAGGCAGACTTGGAGATGAGGAACGTCATAGATCTTTCTTACATCAGACTAAGTAAAGATCCACTGGAGTAATAAATAGGAACATGGGGCATGAAGGCAAAACTGATTCTCTGTGATCATGAGGGGACCTGTTCATCTTTGTTTTCATACACACTTGGAGGTAGTAAATAGTGGTATATAAAAGATCCTCAGAAATTACTTCTGTATTTCTAATTCTAGGAGAGATTTTTGACCAGTTAAGTAAAAGTCATGAGAATTATCACTCTTGGTTCAGTTTAAGACATAAAACATAAAATTTTATAAGATTAGTTTCTTACTGTCAAAACTGTTATCTTCTGTACTAGAAACAGAATATGAGAATAGTGTCTTTTTTTTTAACAGTTTTTAATCTGGAATATTTGAATTCTGGAGTTCTTTATAGGCATTACAACTTTATTTCTGTAGTGTATTTGTTATTCTGCTTTTGCAGGAGCTGTAAATAACGTTGACTAGATATGTCTTATCTGGTATTAAAAATGATTAGTGTGAACTAGAGATCTAGGCTGCCCAGAAGATTATATATAACTTTCAGGCACATTCTGATAAGAGTGCTGGATGGCAGGGAGGAGAATGCTTCATAATATGCTCCTCTACAGTCTAGGATTTTGTATTTTGACATTTACTATAACGAAAGGCTAACGATTGTTTTGGGATTCATAGGAAACATATATTAGAAATTACACATGTAAGGTTAGAGTTAGTGTTTGTTTGGGAATTATAGGCTTAAGATGTTTAACTGTTTTCTATAGTACAACATACAATTAGTAGTCAGCTGCCTCTTTCTACCAGTTAAAGGAAGGGTTTCTTGCATTTCAGTTCTTTGCAAAATCTGAAAAGTGTATCATATTTGGAATGCAGAGTGGGGCTGATCTAAACTAACCTTGGATGGTGACTTCAGACATGTCATCTGGGCCAAGACATATAATTCAGTGATTCACTTTGGTAGTTGACAGCCCTTTACACTTGTAAGTGGAAAAATGGTTATTTCTTGCTGTGGGTCCAAGTCTAGAGGGCTCCTCCCTGATCCTCTCCATCCTGAACTCTCTTCTACATGGGAACTTAAGTTCCCAGACTTTGGAGTGGTGGAGGGGGGATTATAACTATTTGAGTGGTTATGGATGCTTTTGAAAATTTGATGAAAACTGCAGGCATTTTGTAGCTACTTTAGCCCAAATGATCATGTTTTACATCTTAACCCTCTGACTCTAATACTGTGGACATAATAACAAACATATCTAACTTTTTTTTAAAGCTAATATGCCTTTTAACCTGTTTTTTTCTTTGTCCTATTTGAGGTCCTATTGTTCTTTTGTATCATACTTTTTTTAAAAAAGGTCTTTTTGGAAAAATACTGAAAAATTGATAAAACATAAAGGCACTTTAATAAATAATTTTAAAGTGTAACTATCAGCCAAATCAAGAAGTAGGAAATTGTCAGCAAGCCACCTAGCTTCCCAGTCGCAACACCTTCCTATTTAGTAGAAGTAGCTACTGTCCTGACTTGTAAGATAATTATTTCCTTGCTTTTCTTTTTAATTTTACCACTTGTATTTTTACCATCTGTATATTTATCCCTAGAATATCTTAGTTACTGTTTCAGAAAGATTTATATATGGACACTTAATGTATATATTCTTGTTTATTTTCTCTCAACATTATGCTTGTATGTTGTCCATGTTGCTGTAGATATCCATAGTTCATTTGTTTTCATTGTTGTATCATATTCCATTGCATTAACTGTACCACAGCTTCTTTGCTATACTTTGATCAAAGTTTTCATAATATTGCCAGAGAACTTTCGATTTTCTTGTCTTTTATCTGCTGTGGACCAGTTTTCTCTCCATTAGTCAAATATTTATTAACTAGTAAATTTGTTACCTGTAAATTATTCAGAAATTTAAATGGGCATTGAAATCAGTAATCAGGGCTTCTTAATATGTTATTGTTCTTTCAAGAACTTCAGTCTGTAATTTTTCTTCTTCTAAATATTTCATATAAACTTTATGCCTGGCCCTCAGAAAAGTTAATTAAGCAAATGTGGCAAATATTTGATCTTCTATGTGTCAAGCACTGTTGTAGGTACTGGGGCTGCAGCACTTTAGTAAATATACATTCTTTATATATTTAAAAAATAAACAGATATGTGTATTTGTTTAAAAAAAATCTTAGTACAGAAAGGTATAAAATGAAAAATTTGACTCTCTGTTCCCTCAGTCCTATGTTCAGTATTAAATTTCTTGACTCTTCTTTTTATTAAAAAAATTTAAAAATCTTATATATCTATAACCTGAAAAAATTACACAGTGGAAACTTTTTGTATGCCTTTTGTACTTTTTCTTTTTGTCTTAATAATCCATCTTGAAGATTTCAATGAAAGTTAGCATTTTTATTTTTATTTTTTTATAACAAATTTAATCAGTTATACATATACATATGTTTCCATAACCCCTCCCTTTTGCGTCTCCCTCCCACCCTCCCTATCCCACCCCTCCAGGCGGTCACAAAGTACCGAGCTGACCTCCCTGTGCTATGCGGCTGCTTCCCACTAGCTATCTACCTCACGTTTGGTAGTGTATATATGTCCATGCCGCTCTTTCACTTTGTCACAGCTTACCCTTCCCCCTCCCCATATCCTCAAGTCCATTCTCTAGTAGGTCTGTGTCTTTATTCCTGTCTTACCCCTATGTTCTTCATGACATTTTTTTTTCTTAAATTCCATATATATGTGTTAGCATACAGTATTTGTCTTTCTCTTTCTGACTTACTTCACTCTGTATGACAGACTCTAGGTCTATCCACCTCATTACAAATAGCTCAATTTCATTTCTTTTTATGGCTGAGTAATATTCCATTGTATATATGTGCCACATCTTCTTTATCCATTCATCCGATGATGGACACTTAGGTTGTTTCCATCTCCGGGCTATTGTAAATAGGGCTGCTATGAACATTTTGGTACATGTCTCTTTTTGAATTATGGTTTTCTCAGGGTATATGCCCAGTAGTGGGATTGCTGGGTCATATGGTAGTTCTATTTGTAGTTTTTTAAGGAACCTCCATACCGTTCTCCATAGCAGCTGTACCAATTCACATTCCCACCAGCAGTGCAAGAGTGTTCCCTTTTTTCCACACCCTCTCCAGCATTTATTGTTTCTAGATTTTTTGATGATGGCCATTCTGACTGGTGTGAGGTGATATCTCATTGTAGTTTTGATTTGCATTTCTCTAATGAGTAAAGATGTTGAGCATCCTTTCATGTGTTTGTTGGCAGTCTGTATATCTTCTGTGGAGAAATGTCTATTTAGGTCTTCTGCCCATTTTTGGATTGGGTTGTTTGTTTTTTTTGTTATTGAGCTGCATGAGCTGCTTATAAATTTTGGAGATTAATCCTTTGTCAGTTGCTTCATTTGCAAATATTTTCTCCCATTCTGAGGGTTGTCTTTTGGTCTTGTTTATGGTTTCCTTTGCTGTGCAAAAGCTTTGAAGTTTCATTAGGTCCCATGTGTTTATTTTTGTCTTTATTTCCATTTCTCTAGGAGGTGGGTCAAAAAGGATCTTGCTGCGATTTATGTCATAGAGTGTTCTGCCTGTGTTTTCCTCTAAGAGTTTGATAGTGTCTGGCCTTACATTTAGGTCTTTAATCCATTTTGAGCTTATTTTTGTGTATGGTGTTAGGGAGTGATCTAATCTCATACTTTTACATGTCCCTGTCCAGTTTTCCCAGCACCACTTATTGAAGAGACTGTCCTTTCTCCACTGTACATTCCTGCCTCCTTTATCAAAGATAAGGTGACCATATGTCCGTGGGTTTAACTCTGGGCTTTCTATCCTGTTCCATTGATCTATCTTTCTGTTTTTGTGCCAGTACCATACTGTCTTGATTACTGTAGCTTTGTAGTATAGTCTGAAGTCAGGGAGCCTGATTCCTCCAGCTCCATTTTTCGTTCTCAAGATTGCTTTGGCTATTCGGGGTCTTTTGTGTTTCCATACAAATTGTGAAATTTTTTGTTCTAGTTCTGTGAAAAATGCCAGTGGTAGTTTGATAGGGATTGCATTGAATCTGTAGATAGCTTTGGGTAGTAGAGTCATTTTCACAATGTTGATTCTTCCAATCCAAGAACATGGTACATCTCTCCATCTATTTGTATCATCTTTAATTTCTTTCATCAGTGTCTTATAATTTTCTGCATACAGGTCTTTTGTGTCCTTAGGTAGGTTTATTCCTAGATATTTTATTCTTTTTGTTGCAGTGGTAAATGGGAGTGTTTCCTTGATTTCACTTTCAGATTTTTCATCATCAGTATATAGGAATGCCAGAGATTTCTGTGCATTAATTTTGTATCCTGCAACTTTACCAAATTCATTGATTAACTCTAGTAGTTTTCTGGTAGCATCTTTAGGATTCTCTATGTATAGTATCATGTCATCTGCAAACAGTGACAGCTTTACTTCTTCTTTTCCGATTTGGATTCCTTTTATTTCCTTTTCTTCTCTGATTGCTGTGGCTAAAACTTCCAAAACTAGGTTGAATAAGAGTGGTGAAAGTGGGCAACCTTGTCTAGTTCCTGATCTTAGTGGAAATGGTTTCAGTTTTTCACCATTGAGGACGATGCTGGCTGTGGGTTTGTCATATATGGCCTTTATTATGTTGAGGAAAGTTCCCTCTATGCCTACTTTCTGCAGGGTTTTTATCATAAATGGGTGTTGAATTTTGTCGAAAGCTTTCTCTGCATCTATTGAGATGATCATATGGTTTTTCTCCTTCAATTTGTTAATATGGTGTATCACGTTGATTGATTTGCGTATATTGAAGAATCCTTGCATTCCTGGAATAAACCCCACTTGATCATGGTGTATGATCCTTTTAATGTGCTGTTGGATTCTGTTTGCTAGTATTTTGTTGAGGATTTTTGCATCTATGTTCATCAGTGATATTGGCCTGTAGTTTTCTTTCTTTGTGACATCCTTGCCTGGTTTTGGTATCAAGGTGATGGTGGCCTCGTAGAATGAGTTTGGGAGTGTTCCTCCCTCTGCTATATTTTGGAAGAGTTTCAGAAGGATAGGTGTTAGCTCTTCTCTAAATGCTTGATAGAATTCGCCTGTGAAGCCATCTGGTCCTGGGCTTTTGTTTGTTGGAAGATTTTTTATCACAGTTTCAATTTCAGTGCTTGTGATTGGTCTGTTCATATTTTCTATTTCTTCCTGATTCAGTCTTGGCAGGTTGTGCATTTCTAAGAATTTGTCCATTTCTTCCAGGTTGTCCATTTTATTGGCATAGAGTTGCTTATAGTAATCTCTCATGATCTTTTGTATTTCTGTAGTGTCAGTTGTTACTTCTCCTTTTTCATTTCTAATTCTATTGATTTGAGTCTTCTCCCTTTTTTTCTTGATGAGTCTGGCTAATGGTTTATCAATTTTGTTTATCTTCTCAAAGAACCAGCTTTTAGTTTTATTCATCTTTGCTATCGTTTCCTTCATTTCTTTTTCATTTATTTCTGATCTGATTTTTATGATTTCTTTCCTTCTGCTAACTTTGGGATGTTTTTGTTCTTCTTTCTCTAATTGCTTTAGGTGCAAGGTTAGGTTGTTTATTCGAGATGTTTCCTGTTTCTTAAGGTGGGATTGTATTGCTATAAACTTCCCTCTTAGAACTGCTTTTGCTGCATCCCATAGGTTTTGGGTCGTCGTGTCTCCATTGTCATTTGTTTCTAGGTATTTTTTAATTTCCTCTTTGATTTCTTCAGTGATCACTTCGTTATTAAGTAGTGTATTGTTTAGCCTCCATGTGTTTGTATTTTTTACAGCTCTTTTCCTGTAATTGATATCTAGTCTCATAGCATTGTGGTCGGAAAAGATACTTGATACAATTTCAATTTTCTTAAATTTACCAAGGCTTGATTTGTGACCCAAGATATGATCTATCCTGGAGAATGTTCCATGAGCACTTGAGAAAAATGTGTATTCTTTTGTTTTTGGATGGAATGTCCTATAAATATCAATTAAGTCCATCTTGTTTAATGTATCATTTAAAGCTTGTGTTTCCTTATTTATTTTCATTTTGGATGATCTGTCCATTGGTGAAAGTGGGGTGTTAAAGTCCCCTACTATGATTGTGTTACTGTCGATTTCTCCTTTTATGGCTGTTAGTATTTGCCTTATGTATTGAGGTGCTCCTATGTTGGGTGCATAAATATTTACAATTGTTATATCTTCTTCTTGGATCGATCCCTTGATCATTATGTAGTGTCCTTCTTTGTCTCTTCTAGTAGTCCTTATTTTAAAGTCTATTTTGTCTGATATGAGAATTGCTACTCCAGCTTTCTTTTGGTTTCCATTTGCATGGAATATCTTTTTCCATCCCCTTACTTTCAGTCTGTATGTGTCTCTAGGTCTGAAGTGGGTCTCTTGTAGACAGCATATAGATGGGTCTTGTTTTTGTATCCATTCAGCCACTCTGTGTCTTTTGGTGGGAGCATTTAGTCCATTTACATTTAAGGTAATTATCGATATGTATGTTCCTATTCCCATTTTCTTAATTGTTTTGGGTTCATTATTGTAGGTATATTCCTTCTGTTGTGTTTCTTGCCTAGAGAAGTTCCTTTAGCATTTGTTGTAAAGCTGGTTTGGTGGTGCTGAACTCTCTCAGCTTTTGCTTGTCTGTAAACGTTTTAATTTCTCCATCAAATCTGAATGAGATCCTTGCTGGGTAGAGTAATCTTGGTTGCAGGTTTTTCTCCTTCATCACTTTAAATATGTCCTGCCACTCCCTTCTGGCTTGTAGAGTTTCTGCTGAGAGATCAGCTGTTATCCTGATGGGGATTCCCTTGTGTGTTATTTGTTGTTTTTGCCTTGCTGCTTTTAATATGATTTCTTTGTGTTTAATTTTTGACAGTTTGATTAATATGTGTCTTGGTGTATTTCTCCTTGGATTTATTCTGTATGGGACTCTCTGTGCCTCCTGGACTTGATTAACTATTTCCTTTCCCATATTAGGGAAGTTTTCAACTATAATCTCTTCAAATATTTTCTCAGTCCCTTTCTTTTTCTCTTCTTCTTCTGGAACCCCTATAATTCGAATGTTGGTGCGTTTAATGTTGTCCCAGAGGTCTCTGAGACTGTCCTCTGTTCTTTTCATTCTTTTTTCTTTATTTTGCTCTGCAGCAGTTATTTCCACTATTTTATCTTCCACCTCACTTATCCGTTCTTCTGCCTCAGTTATTCTGCTATTGATCCCATCTAGAGTATTTTTTATTTCATTTATTGTGTTTTTAATCGATGCTTGATTCATCTTTAGTTCTTCTAGGTCCTTGTTAACTGTTTCTTGCATTTTGTCTATTCTATTTCCAAGATTTTGGATCTGGGAAATAGAATCTTGGATCATCTTTACCATCATTATTCTGAATTCTTTTTCAGGTAGACTGCCTATTACCTCTTCATTTGTTAGGTCTGGTGGGTTTTTATCTTGCTCCTTCTCCTGCTGTGTGTTTTTCTGTCTTCTCATTTTGCTTATGTTACTGTGTTTGGGGTCTCCTTTTTGCAGGCTGCAGGTTCGTAGTTCCTGTTGTTTTTGGTGTCTGTCCCCAGTGGCTAAGGTTGGTTTAGTGGGTTGTGTAGGCTTCCTGGTGGAGGGGACTAGTGCCTGTGTTCTGGTGGATGAGGCTGGATCTTGTCTTTCTGGTGGGCAGGTCCACGTCTGGTGGTGTGTTTTGGGGTGTCTGTGGACTTTTTATGATTTTAGGCCACCTCTCTGCTAATGGGTGGCGTTGTGTTCCTGTCTTGCTAGTTGTTTGGCTCAGGGTGTCCAGCACTGTAGCCTGCTGGTCGTTGAGTGAAGCTGGGTGCTGGTGTTGAGATGGAGATCTCTGGAAGATTTTCGCCGTTTGATATTATGTGGAGCTGGGAGGTCTCTTGTGGACCAGTGTCCTGAAGTTGGCTCTCCCACCTCAGAGGCACAGCACTGACTCCGGGCTCCTCAATTTGGGATGATGTGTTGTCTATTCATGTATTCCACAGATGCAGGATACATCAAGTTGATTGTGGAGCTTTAATCCGCTGCTTCTGAGGCTGCTGGGAGAGGTTTCCCTTTCTCTTCTTTGTTCTCACAGCTCCTGGGTCTCAGCTTTGGATTTGGCCCCGCCTCTGCGTGTAGGTCGCCGGAGGGCGTCTGCTCTTCGCTCAGATAGGACAGGGTTAAAGGAGCAGCCTCTTCGGGGACTCTGGCTCACTCAGGCCGGGAGGGAGGGAGGGGCACGGAGTGCGGGGCGAGCCTGCAGCGGCAGAGGTCGGCGTGACGTTGCACCAGCCCGAGGCGCGCCGTGCGTTCTCCCAGGGAAGCCGCCCCTGGATCCCGGGACCCCGGCAGTGGCGGGCTGCACAGGCTCCCGGAAGGGCGGTGTGGGCAGTGACCTGCGCTCGCACACAGGCTTCTTGGCGGCGGCAGCAGCACCCCCAGCGTCCCACGCCCGTCACTGGGCTCCGCGCTTTCAGTCGCGACTCGCGCCCGTCTATGGAGCCCCTTTAAGCAGCGCTCTTAATCCCCTCTCCTCGCGCACCAGGAAACCAAGAGGGAAGAAAAAGTCTCTTGCCTCTTTGGCAGCTCCAGAGTTTTCACGGACACCCTCCCGGCTAGCTGTGGCACATTAGCCCCCTTCAGGCTGAGTTCTCGCCGCCAGCCCCAGTCCTCTCCCTGCGCTCTGACCCAAGTTAGCATTTTTAAATAAGGGAACTGCCAGAAACTTAAATTAGTAGAACTGAAAATAGAAACAGTGCCTTCGTGTTCTTCCAGATTAACTTCTTTTTCTTAATTTATTATAGAAGCAAGAATAACATGCTTTTGACTTATTAGAAATCAGATTTATTTATGGGACATGATAAAATTTATCTATGGAAAATCATAACTTTAAATTGTTAAATATCTGTATTGCTTTTTCTGTAGGCATTGCTGGAGACCATGTTTGGTGTAAAAGTGATTATAACAGGTGATGCATTTGTTCCTGGAGAAAGAAGTGTCATTATCATGAATCATCGGACAAGAATGGACTGGATGTTCCTGTGGAATTGTCTGATGAGATATAGCTACCTCAGATTAGAGAAAATTTGCCTCAAAGCCACTCTCAAATGTGTTCCAGGATTTGGTAGGCTATTCACAAATTATTATAAGTTGTTCATTTATTTTATATGTGATGTACTCACTCTAAAACTACCGAATAACTTACTAAACTCCACTTAAGTATTAAAGCCATTTCCACTTTTTTCCCTCCCTAGCCAAAAATAATCACCAGTTTTGTTTTTTTCCTTAGGGGATAATAGATTATTTTAATCCTTTTTCAGAAACATCTTACGTTGAAATAGAATAAACTATTATTCACAAGGAAGTAGATATGGTCCCAGAAGGACCAAAAATTTGAAGATTTGAATTAATAGTTCAGTAACTTTTTATTACATGTCATACTTGTGGTAATTTAGACCAGAAAGTGGTCTGTGCTGATAAGGTACTTGAAAGGTACTGATTCATTCACATTTATCTAATAAATAGTAATTTAATAACCATTGGTTCCAAGCGTTATACCAGGTGCTGGTGTTTTCTGAACTTACCTAATCCATCACTTTTTTTTTAAAGGCTTTTCACTGTCCTTGTTGTATACTATAATATTAAAATTCCTAGAAATGTTTATTTTCCATAGTTAGGAAAGCAGCATGTTCACTGAGTGGTGGATAAGTAGGGATATTTCAACATTGCATGTTAAATCTTAATTGATCTCCACTCTGTAATGTGAAGTAGGGGTGAGGAACAGACTAAAAGTATATTCAAACCAGTTATTCACATATGAGTGGATGAAGCACCCACTATACTCCCTGACAGCCTCATCCATTAAATCTGTACTTCTTTGGTTTCCTATGTAATATTTCTTTGAATTCTTGGCTCTCTAAACCATGTGCCTATCAGTGTACTGAAATTGTGTAGGATTTGTAAGGGCAAAGGGCAGGCATTGTCCTCAGGATAGACTAGTAAGAAGTACTGCATGTTTGTGTTTTAGTTGCCTTCATGCTAATAGTTTTATCTTTCTCTTTGTCACTTGCACAGTATTGTGCTCTCAGGATAGTCAGATTCCTTAAATGGCAACTGACTGTCCCTAGAGCAAACATCCCCATAGAACCAGCAGGAAGCTGCAAGGCATTTTATGACCTAGCCCCAGAATTCATATAGCATCACATCTACAGTACGTTAT
This sequence comes from Mesoplodon mirus, assembly GCF_964341445.2. Classification (NCBI taxonomy): domain Eukaryota; kingdom Metazoa; phylum Chordata; class Mammalia; order Artiodactyla; family Ziphiidae; genus Mesoplodon; species Mesoplodon mirus. Next base: position 48,937,663 of record NC_138990.1, read on the forward strand.
TGGTGGAAGCCATCACTGTCCTCAAAGAGTCTAGGGGAGGGAGCATAGACTTCACCTCTTGATGGCAGAAATGTCAACAATATTATAGTAGTTTTAAAACTGCCACATTCCTAAAAAGACTGATCAAAAATGATAAATGTCTTATCATTCCTGATTCTACATAAAATAAAGTAACAGAATATTAAGAACATTATGTGAATGAGCTTGAAAATATATATGAAATCAACAAATTACATTCAGAAAAGTACAACTGACAAAATCTGATAATAATGAAAACAAATGAAAAAGAAAATTAAAACAGCTTCGTGTCTAATAAAGAGATTGAATCCATAATTAAGAGCCTTCTTACAGCGGTTTTTGGAGGACAATGGCAGCTGCCTGATCTTCCTCATCTTTAGAAAAACAAAAAACATCCAATCAACAAGCAGAGTAAGTAAAACCACATATCACTCATCTCTTCAGCATGACCAGGAGACAAGGCATTTAGAAGGTTCTGGTATTAAGTAGAGAAAGTCTAAAAGAGTTCTTTCTACCCTCCCATCATTGCAAACCTGTGGGTTCTGAGAGTGGGAAGAGACTTAAGAGTAGAGAGGCATGGAAAACTTAGAGGAAGCACAAACAAAAGTATCTCCAGAAAAATTAAAGTCTAACACTAAATGCCAAAATACTGAACACAGGTCTGGGCATAGTAGTTCACAGCACAAGATATAAGGAAGTGATTAGAAAGACAGTGGGACCTGAAGATGCCTCAGAGAAGTATTGCTTCTGAGGGAGAATCAGATATATAGAGAAGGCCTAGCTTCCCTTAGAAGTGTGGTAGTGAAGGAAAACAAGGAAATTAAAAATCCTGCAGGAATAAAAAGAGAAGCAAAGAAATAACAGTCTTTGCTTACCCCACCCCCAAAATTATACAGCAAAACCCAATAACCATAAAAGGTTTTTAAATTCATAAAAGAAACAAGTGGAGGACAGAACTGAAAAAACAAAAAGCCAAAAAATGTACACCATAACACAACACTCCAAACTGAATGGATTATCATTAACTAAACATTTGGGGATATTAAAAAAAAGATACTTTTGAGTGAGAAATACAATGAACAGTAATAGACAAGAAAACAAGGAGAAATATAAGTCAATTGAATTCAAGGAAATAAAAGAACAAAAAGGCAAAATCATGTCAGAAATGAAGAGCGAATTATGAAATATCCAGGAGGAAAATAGAGTAAAATGAAAATAAAGAGCAATACAAGAAAACAGAAAATGACTCAACAGTGAAAAGCTGAAAGCATTTCCTCTAAGATGAAGAACAGGACAAGGATGTCTACTCTCAGCCACTTTTTTTTTTTTTTTTTTCCCAGTTAGGTCACGACAGAGCATTTGAGTAGAGTTCCCTGTGCTATACAGAAGGTTCTCATTAGTTATCTATTTTATACATAGTAGTGTGTATATGTCAATCGCAGTCTCCCAATTCATCCCACACCCTTTTCCCCCCTTGGTAACCATAAGTTTGTTTTCCACATCGGTGACTCTGTCTCTGCTTTTTTTTTTTTTTTTTAAGTATGTCATTAATTTTTTTTTCTTTATAACAAATTTAATCAGTTATACATATACATATGTTCCCATATCCCCTCCCTTTTGCGTCTCCCTCCCACCCTCCCTATCCCACCCCTCCAGGCGGTCACGAAGCACCGAGCTGATCTCCCTGTTCAGCCACTTTTTTTTGTTGGCCATGCCATGCAGCTCATGGGCTCTTAGTTCCCTGGCCAGGGATTGAACCTTGGCCACAGCAGTGAAAGCGCTGAGTCCTAACCCCTGGACCACCATGGAATTCCCACGCTCTTGCCACTTTTATTCAACATAGTCTTGGAAGTCATAGCCACAGCAATCAGAGAAGAAAAAGAAATAAAAGAAATCCAGATGGGAAAAGAAGTAGTAAAACTGTTTGCAGAAGTAGTCACTGTTTGCAGATGACATGGTACTATACATAGAGAATCCTAAAGATGCTACCAGAATCAATAGTGTCAAAATGACTATTCTCCTCAGGGCAATCTACAGATTGAGTGCAATCCCTATTAAATTATCAATGGCATTTTCCACAGAACTAGAACAAAAAATTTTTTTAATTTGTATGGAAATACAAAAGACCTTGAATAGCCAAAACAATCCTGAGAAAGAAAAACAGATGGAGGAACCATGTCCCCTGACCCTAGACTATACTACAAAGCTACAGTCATCAAAACAGTATGGTACTGGCACAAAAACAGATATATACATCAATGGAACAGGATGGAAAGCCCAGAAATAAACCCACACATACATCTGTGGTCAATTAATCTATGACAAAGGAGGCAAGACTATACAATGAAGAAAAGTCAGTTTCTTCAATAAGTGGTGCTGGTAAAACTGGACAACTACAGGTAAAATAATGAAACTAGAACATTCTCTAATGCCAGACACAAAAATAAACTCAAAATGAATCAAAGACCTAAATATAAGATGCGATACTATAAAACTCTTAGAGGAAAACATAGGAAGAAGACTCTTTGACATAAAACACAGCAAGGTCTTTTTCAATCCATCTGCTAGGGTAATGGAAATAAAAACAAAAATAAATTAATGAGACCTAATTAAACTCAAAAGCTTTTTCACAGCAGAGAAAACCATAAATGAAACAAAAAGAAACCCCACAGAATGGGAGAAAATATTTGCAAACAATGCGACTAACAAGGGATTAATCTCCAAAATTTACAAGCAGCTCATGCAGCTCGATATCGATAAAATGAACAACCCAATCAAAAAATGGTCAGAAGACCTAAATAAATATTTCTCCAGAGAAGACATACACATGGCCAAGAGGCACATGAAAAGATGCCCAACATCACTAATTATTAGAGAAATGCAAATCAAAACTGCAATGAGATATCACATCACACCGATCAGAATGGCCATCATCAAAAAGTCTACAAACAATAAATGATGGAGAGGCTGTGGAGAAAAGGGAATCCTCCTACACTGTTGGTGGGAATGTAAATTGGTACATCCACTATGCAGAACAGTACGGAGGGTCCTTAAAACAGTAAAAATAGAACTACCATATCATCCAGCAATCCCACTCCTGGGCATATATCCAGAGAAAACCATAATCTGAAAAGATACAGGCACCTCAGTGTTCATAGTAGCCAAGACATGGAAGCAACCTAAATGTCCATTGACAGAGGAATGGATAAAGAAGATGTGGTACATATATACAATGGAATATTACTTAGCCATAAAAAGAATGAAATAATGCCATTTGCAGCAACATGGATGGACCTAGAGAGTATCATACTAAGTGAAGTAAGACAAATATCATATGATATCATTTATATGTGGAATCTTAAAAAATTATACAAATGAAGTTATTTACAAGCCAGAAACAGACTTACAGATGTCGAAAACAAACTTAAGGTTAGCAAAGTGGAAACGGGGATGGGGAGGGATAAATCAGGAGCTTGTGATTAACACACACAAACTACTATATATAAGATAGGTAACCAACAAGGACCTACTGTATAGCACAGAGAACTATACTCAATATTTTATAATAACGTATAAGGGAAAAGAATCTGAAAAACAATGAACATATGTGTATGTATAACTGAATCACTTTGCTGCACACTTGAACCTAGCACAACATTGCAAATCAACTATACTCCAACACAGTTTTTAAAAAACCAAAAGAAAATAGAGAATGAAAAGGAGGAAAAAAAAATTGTCAGAGAGAAAGTAGTTGAAATGGAACCCAGTTAGAGGAGTTCTAACATCTGTATAATTGGAGCCTCTAAAACAGACAGTCAAAACAATGTAACTTAAATATTACAAGGGTGATATTTTAAAGTACGACCCAAGAAGAATCTTGGGCGTAAAAGACGACTGAGAATTCCCTGGGTGGCGCAGTGGTTAAGAATCCGCCTGCCAATGCAGGGGACATGGGCTTGAGCCCTGGTCCGGGAAGATCCCACATGCTGCGGAGCAACCAAGCCCTTGCACCACAACTACTGAGCCTGCACTCTAGAGCCCATGAGCCACAACTACTGAGCCTGTGAACCACAACTACTGAAGCCCACCCACCTAGAGCCCGTGCTTCACAACAACCCACTGCAGTGAGAAGCCCACACACCGCAATGAAGAGTAGCCCCCACTCACTGCAACTAGAGAAAGCCTGTGCGCAGCAACGAAGACCCAACACAGCCAAAAGTAAATAAATAAATTTATTTTAAAAATAAAAAAATAAAAGAAAACTGGAGGACTTCCCTGGTAGTACAGTGGTTAAGAATCTGCCTGCCACTGCAGGGGATGCATGTTCAATCCCTGGTCTGGGAAGATCCCACATGCCATGGAGCAACTAAGCCTATGAGCCACAACTCCTGAAACTGCGTGCCACAACTACTGAAGCCCACATGCCTAGAGCCCATGCTCCACAACAAGAGAAGCCACTGCAATGAGAAGCCCGTGCACTGCAACAGAGTAGCCCCCACTTGCGGCAACTAGAGAAAGCCTGCGCGCATCAACAAAGACCCAACAGCCAAAAATAAATGAATTTATTTTTTAAAAAATAGTTCATAAAAAAAAAAGATGAGTGGAAAGGCAGTTCCAACACAATAGTATGAGGCGCTCTGTAGACCCACTTCCCAGTAAAACTGGTGAAAATTCTGAAGTAAGTCATTTAAAGTCTCCAGAAATGGTCCGAAAGACATACAGCAAATGAAGAAACATTTATTCAAGAAAATTTATACCAAGACTCATCGAGAACAATGAGAATCTGTAGTATTTGAAACAAGACACACTTGTTTCCTCCCACCTCCCTGTTCAGCCAGACAGAAACTCTGCTCCAGACTAGTGCAGCCAGGAACACAGGGCGACCCACAATCAGGAGGAATCTGACAACTCTGAGCATCTCCCTCAGGAGTGGAGGTTTTGAATCCCACATCTAGCACCCCAGCTTTTAACACCTGCACCTGAGAGATGAACCTTCAAAACATCTAGCTTTGAAAGCCAGTGGAGACCCATAGGATATAGCAAACTGAGAAATAGTTTTTAAAGGGCCCTGCACACTTATGTGGCTATACTCCAGGACCCAGTGCAGAGGCAGCTGAATGAAAAGCCCCCAGTCTTTCTGTGAAAGATGGCTATTTGCTTATATTCCTTGCTGTGGCCGGAGGGGCAGCCTTCTAATTAAACACACATCTAAGGGCAGACTGTAATCTAGAAACCTTGGGGGTGGGGATATCACTCTCCCTCTGGCCCACCTCTGGTCACCAGTGTCTCTGAGAAAGGAGTTTGTATACTTGTCTGGAACTCTGACTTTTGTGGCTGTCACCCAGAAAACACATGCCTTGATAACCTGGCTCTTGTAGCCAGTGAGCTTGTGTTTGGGGGGAGGGGGGAGGTCAATGGGACAGTAGCAAGTAAAGAAAGAATTCTTAGAGCCAACCATTACTCTAGAGCTTATTTAGCATGGAGGGAGCAGACATAAAAGCCCATCTCCAAGTCTTCTCCTGAAAGAACTATATTTACATACTTTAAAAGCTGCTGCCTGAGGGTTTGACTTCCAATTGGCTTGAATCAAGGTGCTGAGATCCTCCCCCAACAGTGGCATATCCATCCTCAACTACTGGGAGCCACTAAAAATAAAGTAGGCTGCTCGGACAATCACAAAGTTTTAAGAGACAACCAAGAACTAGAGCAGGGTTGAATGATAAGGTTCATCTCCTATAGGAAGACACTCCTACAAGCCTGGGAGAGGTGAGTGTTATATCTAATGCATAGAAACCAACACAGAGAGTCAAGTGAAATTAAGAAACAGAGGAATATATTCCGATTACAGAACAAAACTTTAGGGAAAGATGTTAATAAACTGGAGACGAGGAATTAACCTGCTGGTAAAGAGGTCAAAATTACAGTCCTAAAGATGCTCATTGGGCTCAGGAGAACAATGCATGAGAAGTTTAACAAAGAGAAAATATAAGAAAGAAGTCACAGAGCTGAAGAATATAATAACTGAACTGAAAACAGGGGGTTTAACAGTTTAAGCAGTAGAAAAGGGTCAGTGAACTTGAAGACAGGGCAGTAGAACATAACCAATCAAAGCAGCAAACATAAAAAATGGAAAACATTGACAATAACTTAAGGGAATTATGGGACAACATCAAGTGGTCCTGCATTTACATTATAGAGGTCCCAGAAGAAGAGAAAAAGAAAGGGGCAGAAAACTTATTTGAAGACACAATGGCCAAAAAGTACCTCAGCCGGGGGAAGGAAACAGATATCCAGATCCAGGAAGCCCAGAGAATTCCAAATAAGATGAACTTAAAGAGCCTCACACCAAGACACATAATTAACTCATTTCTGACGGGGGATTTTTGCAAAAATTAATGCCTGTGGCCAGTGATTTCTATTTTGGTCAGCCAAAAATTAATTGTTATTTCACTAACACTTTGTGGGTTATTACGTTCAATAGTTACACCTGCCACACCTGTAAAGTCTTCTAATTTTCATGAAATGTTGTCTTCAATCCACTCTTCTACAGAAGCAAAGGAGAATTCTCCAGCACTGAGTTTTATTTTCACTTTCTGTATCAGAATCAATCACTAAGGTTTTTTGTCTTTTTGTTGGTCTAATATTCACATCGTCTGAATCAGAACGATATTCTGAAGAACTGTCTTCTGAGACACTAGTGTATGTGTCACTCAGACGATCAGAGAAAGTATCTGCATAGAATTCACCGGGAAATTCTTCTTCACTCAGAATTTTGTGATACGTCATTTTTGAAAATTTTACGTTTATAATATACACAAAGTTGGAACAAAAACCTAACGGAGCAAAATGTGAATGATATTGACAATCACAAGTTGTATAATGAACCCTTGATCAATTTTAAGCTCTAACAACTTTGCACAGTGATGTTAATCGTATCACTCTCTAAAAACATACTGATACATCTCCTTTCAATAACATTCAGGTAACAAAAGATGTATTAATATGTCTCCAGTCAATAATGTGTTGAAGTGTCAAAATTTAAAGATATGAAGAGAATTTTCAAAGCAGCAAGAGGAAAACAACTTGTTACCTACAAGGGAACCCCCATAAGATTATCAGCATATTTTTCAGAAGAACCTTTGCAGACCAGACGGGAGTAGCATGCTATATTCAAAGTGCTGAAAGAAAAAAACTGCCAGTCAAGAAAACTGTATCTGGCAAAGTTGTCCTTCAGAATTGAAGGAGCGAGAGAGAGAGGTTTGTGGACAAGCAAAAGCTCAAGGAGTCCATCTCCTCTAGAATGGCCTTAACAAAAAAATGTTAAAGGGACTTCTTTAAGCTGAAAAGAAAAGGTGCTAATTAGAACTGGGAAACGTGAATGTATAAATATCCTTGGTAAATATAAATATATAGTAAAATTTAGAATAATGTTGTAAAGGTTGTGGGTTAATCACTTCTAAAGCTAGAATAAAGTTTAAAAGACAAAAGTATTAAAAATAACTATAGCTACAATAATTTTTAAGGGATACGGAAGATAAAAAGATATAAACTGTGACCTCAAAAACATAACATGGTGGGGGAGTAGTAAAAATGTACAGCCTTAGGGCTTCCCTGGTGGCGCAGTGGTTGAGAGTCCGCCTGCCGATGCAGGGGACATGGGTTCGTGCCCCGGTCCGGGAAGATCCCACGTGCCGCAGAGAGGCGGGGCCCGTGAGCCATGGCCGCTGAGCCTGCGCGTCCGGAGCCTGTGCTCCACAGTGGGGGAGGCCACAGCAGTGAGAGGCCTGCATACCACAAAAAAAAAAAAAAAAAAAAAAGTACAGCCTTAGAATGTGTCTCAACTTAAGTTGTTATCAACTTAAAACAACTGTTATACATTATTTTATGTGTCATGTTAACCGCAAAGGAAAAAACTGTAGCAGATGCACAAATGATAGAGAAAAAGGACTCTAAGCCCACCACTACAGAAAGTCACAAAGGAAGAGAGCAAGAGAGGGAGAAAGGAAGAAAGGAATTACAAAACAGCCACAAAACAATTAGCCAAATGGCAGTAAGTACATAGCTATCAATAATTACTTTAAATGTAAATGGATTAAATTCTTCAATTGGAAGGCAAAAGTGGCTGATGGATTAAAAAAAAACAAGACCTATCTTTATGGTGTCTATAAGAGACCTACCTCAGGTCTAAGAACACACACAGACTGAAAGTGAAGGGATGGAAAAAGATATCCCATGCAAATGGAAACCAAAAGAAAGCTGAGTTAGCTGTATTTCATATCAGACAAAATAGACTTTAAGACAAAGTCTGTGATAAAAGACAAAGAAGGTCATTATATAATGATGAAGGGGTCAGTCCAACAAGAGTATATAACATATGTAAATATTTATGCACCTAACAAAGGAGCACCTAAATACGTAAATGTTAACAAACCTAAAGGGAGAATAGCAATTCAGTAATAGTAGAGGACTTTAATATCCCATTTTCATCAATGGATGATCATCCAGACAGAAAATCAATAAGGAAACATTGGCCTTAAGTCCAGTTGGTCTGACATATGGTTTAATAGACATATATAGAATATTGTATCTCAAAGCAACAAAATGCACATTTTTCTCAGGCTCACATGGAATATTCTCCAGGATAGATCATATGTTAGGCCTCAAAACAAGTTTTATTACATTTAAGAAGGTTGAAATCATGTCAAGGAATCTTTTCCGATCACAATGTTATGAAACTAGAAATCAGTTACAAGAAAAAAAAAAACTGGAAAACTCAAGTATGTGGAGATTAAATAACATACTACTGAACAACCAGTGGGTCAAAGAAGAAATCAAAAGAGAAATAAAAAAATACCTTGAAACAGAGGGAAATGGAAATACAACACACCAAAACTTATGAGATGCAGCGAAAGTAATTCTTAAAGGGGACTTCAATAAACAGCCTATCTTTATACATCAAGGAACTAGAAAAAGAAGACTAAATAAGGCCCAAAGTTAGAAGGAAGGAAATAAATGAAAGAGAAACTGAAAAGACAATAGGAAAGATCAGCGAAGCTAAGTTAGTTTTTTGATGAGATAAAGGAAACTGACAAAGCTTTAGCTAGATTCACCAAGAAAAAAAGAGAGGACACAAATAAATAAAGCAGAAATGAAAGGGTAGATGTACAACTGATACCACAGAAATATGAAGAATCATGGGAGATTGCTATGAACGATTATATGCCAGTAAATTGGACAACCTGAAAGAAATGGATAAATTCCTAGAAACATATGACATAGGAATCATGAAGAAATAGAAAGTCTGAACAGACCCATTACTAGTAAGGAGATTGAATCAGTAATCATAAAACCCCCAACAAACAACAAGTTCAAAACCAGATGGCTTCCGTGGTGAATTGTACCCAGCATTTAAAGAACTAATACTAATCCTTCTCAGTCTCTTCCAAAAAATAGAAGATGGGACTTCCCTGGTAGTCCAGTGGTTAAGACTCTGTGTTTGCAATGCAGGGGGCACAGGTTTGATCCCTGGTCAGGGAACTAAGGTCCCACATGCTACGCAGCGCAGCCAAGAAAAGAAGAAGGAAACAAAAAAATAGAAGAGAAGGGAACACTTCGAAAGTCATTTTATGAGGCCAGCATTACCCCGATACCAAAACCAAACAAAGAGGCCACAAGAAAAGAAAATTAGAGGCCAATATCCCTGATGAACATAGATGTAAAAATCCTCAACAAAATGTTAGCAAACCAAATTTAGCAGTATGCTAAAAAGATAATACACCATGATCAAGTGGGATCCTAGGGATGCAAAAATTGTTCAACATCTGCAAGTCAATCACTGAGATACACCACGTTGACAAAAGGAGGGATAAAACTTGTCTGATCATCTCCATAGATGCAACAACAGCAAAGCATGTGACAAAACGTAACGTCCATCAATATTGAAGCTTCCAGCAAGGTGGGTATGGAGGGGAGGTATTTCAATATATTAAAGGCCATATATGAGAGGCCCACAGCTAACATCAGACTTAATGGTGATGGAAAGCGGAAAGCTTCTTTCCTAAGTCCAGGAGTAAGACAAGGATGCCCATGCGCTCCACTCGTATTCAACATTATATTGGAAGTTCTAGCCAGAGCAATTAGGCAAAGTTAGATAGATTACATACACAGCATCCAAATTGGAAAAAAAGAAGTAAAACCATCACTATTTGCAAATGACGTGGTATTACATATAGAAAACTGTGAAGACTCCAGCAAAAAACTGTTAGAACTAATAAATGAATTCAGTGAGGTTGCACAATACAAAATTAATATACAAAAATCTGTTGTGTTGCTATATACTAATAACAAACTAAACAGAAAGAGGAATTAAGAAAACAATCCCATTTACAATGGCACCAGAGAATAAAATAGGAATAAAGGAGGTGAAATACTTGTACCCTGAGAATTATACAGTGTCAATGAAAGAAGCTGAAGTAGACAACTAAGATATTTGTGCTCATATCTGAAAGGAAAGATATTCTGTGCTCATGGATTGGAAGAATTAGTATTGTTTAAAAGTCCATACTGTCCAAAGCAATCTACAGATCCAGTGCTATCCCTATCAAAATTCCAATGGCATTTTTTGATAGAAATAGAACAAACAGCCCTAAAATTTGTATGAGACCACAAAGACTCAGAATAGCCAAAGCAGTCTGGAGAAAGAAGAACAAAGCTAGAGATATAATGCTCCCTGATTTCAGACTAGTTACAAAACTGTAGTAATCAGAACAGTATGGCATTGGCATAAAAACAGACACATAGATCAGTACAAAAGAATACAGAGCCCAGAAATAAACCCACACATATATGGTCAATTAATTTATGACAAAAGAGCCAAGAGTATACAATAAAGAAGGGATAGTCTTTTCAATAAATGGTGTTTGTTACGAAAACTGGACTACTATATTGCACTGTACACAAAAATTAACTCAAAATGGATTAATGACCTGAACATAAGACCTGAAAGCTTAAAAATCCTAGAAGAAAAAATAGGTGGCAAGCTTCTTGACATTGGTGCTGGTGATGACTTTTTGGATTTGGTACCAAAAGCAAAGGAAACAAAAGCAAAGATAAGTGGTACTATATCAAACTGGAAATCTCCTGCACAACAGAGGAAACTATCAACAAGATGAAAAGGCAACCTATGGAATGGGAGAAAATATTTGCAAATCATGTATCTGACAAAGGGTTAATATCCAAAATATATGAATAACTCATACAACTCAACAGCAAAATAACAATCCAATTAAAAAATGGGCAGAGGAGATCAATGGACATTTTTCCAAAGGTGACATACAAATGGCCAACAGGTGCATGAAAAGGTGCTCAACAGCACTAATCATCAGGAAAATGCAAATCAAAACTATGAGATACCACATTCACACCTGTTAGAATGGCTACTGTCAAAAAGCTGAGCAATAACAACTGTTGGTGAGGCTATAGAGAAAAGGGAACCCTTGTACATTGTTGGTAGGAATGTACATTGGTGTAGCAGCTATGGAAAACAATATGGAGGTTCCCCCAAAATTAAAAATAGAACTACCATATGATCTGGTAATTCTGCTTCTGGGTATTTATTGGAGGAAAACAAAAGCACTAACTTGAAAAGGTATCTGCACCCCCATGTTCACTGCAGCATTATTTACAATAACCAAGACATGGAAACAACTTGTGTCCATTGGTAGATAAAGAAAATGGTAAATATAGACAGTAGAATATTACTCAGCTATAAAAAAGGATATCCCATAATTTATATCACCTGGATGGACTTTGAGGGCATCATGCTAAGTGAAAAGTCAGGTAGAGGAAAACAAATACAACATGCTTTCACTTATTTGTAGAGTTTCCCAAAATAAAAAAAACAATAAAATAAGATAAAATAAAATTCCCCAAAAACCCAACTGAATAGATACAGAGAGGCCAGGATTTGGGGGTAGGCAAAATGGGTGAAGTTGCTCAGAAGGCACAAAATTCCAGTCATAAAATAAGTTATGCAGATGTAATGTACAGCATGGTGACTATAGTTAATAATACTCTTGTATATTTGAAAGTGGCTGAGAGTAGATGTTAAAAGTTCTGATAAGGAAAATATTTGTAACTATGTGGTGATAGATATTAACTTAGACACACTGTGGTCATTTCGTGACATGTACATATATGGAATCATTTTGTTGTACACCAAAAACTAATGTAATATTATGCATCAGTTACATCTCAACTTAAAAAAGAAGTAGTACAGCTTTATTGGGTGGTGTGAGGATTAAATTAAATGCCAGTAGAGTGTTATTTGCTGCTGCCTGTTATTTCTGTAGTTCCTTTTGGGACATCCACCCTCCCACCTTTTGCCTTACAGAGATCCATATTAGACCTCTGGTTTTTCTAGTGTCTCACAGACCCATGTTCTCTTTCCCTGACCACCTAATCTTTACTTCCTCCTATTCTGCAATGGTATACTCATTTAAAAAAAAATAAATTTATGTATTTTTATTCACGTATTTTTGGCTGTGTTGGGTCTTTGTTGCTGCACGCAGCCTTTCTCTAGTTGCAGTAAGCAGGGGCTACTACTCTTCGATGCAGTGTGTGGGCTTCTCACTGCGGTGGCTTCTCTTGTTGAAGAGCACGGGTGCTAGGTGCGCTGGCTTCAGTAGTTGTGGCTTGCGGGCTCTAGAGCGCAGGCTCAGTAGTTGAGGCGCACGGGCTTAGTTGCTCCACGGCATGTGGGATCTTCCCGGACCAGGGCTCGAACCCGTGTCCCCTGCATTGGCAGGTGGATTCTTAACCACTGCACCACCAGGGAAGCCCCTATACTCATTTTTAACATTGTTAAACTGTCTTCTCTCTTGTTTGAGTTTCTGTGTAAGTATTTCATTCTTAGCTTTCCCATTTTCTTTCCCCAAAAGATATAAGCTCCTTACAGTGTCTCTCACCATTGTAGGCTCTTAAAGTATTTGTAAACTTGATAGGATTTCATAAAAATGCAAACCATTAATGAGAACAGATTTTGGATTGAAGAAAAAACCGATTTTAGAACCTTTAAAGTGAATAAGTGCAAAGTAAATTAAGCAAGGCAAAAGTATAGGCAGGAAAAATAAAACAGAATGTGTTTGCAAATGGAGTATTAATGTTGGAGTTTGCGAGGAAAATGAAAGAAAGGGAAGAGAATGGATGTGTCCTATTGGTCAGCTCTATCCTGATTCAGACTATGCTAGACTTAGCTTGTTGACACTTGCCATGACTTCAGGGTGTATTTAATGTTGCTATGTATAATTATTTCTAAATAAATGTTTGCTTACCAGAGTTTGGAATATAATTATCTGGTTCCTTTAGTTCATTTACGAATGACCAAAGGGAAATAACATTATATATCTGTAGTGCCAGTTTGGAGAATGGATGAGAATTTAGAATTTGAAAGTTTTTTCTTAAAGTGTGGAAGTAACAGACTTACCTAACAGGCTAGGGAAGAAACCATTAAGAGTGTTTAGATTCCAATTCACGTTGTAAAGAGTTTTGGTAAGCTAAGCTAACTAAACTGTTTAGAGTCTGCTAAGGTATGTGAAATTAGATGTTAAGGAAAAAATGTCTGATAGTTAGATTTCAACTATTTATAATGGTGGTTTAGACACAGGTTTTTATTTTTAGTCAACTTCATAACCACTTAGTAACAACGCAGGAAATATGAAACCCAGAGGTGTCATGAAAAGTCCATTTGCCTGGTGTTTTTGTACCAGGAAATTCGTGTGCCATCTGGCCCACCCAGCTCATGGCTCCTTGGTTTTTCTGGATCAATAGTTAATCACACTTGAGTGGCAAAAGGGTTTGAGGCTTTTAGAAAGCACAACAAGAGGAGTAAACGTTAAACGGATAGTGATTTAAAAAGTTGCCAAGTCATGGATTAAACTAAAACTCTCCCTGACATATACCTCATGATTTCAAATTAGATTGTCATATAATCCTACTGTTCTCAAACTGCAACATAAGGTAGTGGGGAAAACTAGGAACAACCACAAATTGTGAAATATATCTAGATTGTTCCAGAATGAGATCAGGGAGAAGAAAGAAGTAACAGCATGGCCTCTGATGAATGCTTTTATCCACTCTGTTTGTTCAAGGCATGCAAAGTCTGAGTGTATCCTTACAGGCTCCTGTGGTGGTCCTGTTTTAGCTGGATAATTGAAACTGGGTCAGAGGCTTTTCCTAAGTCCAGCCTCCCTGAGTATAACCTGTCTCCCAAAATATTAAAATTTTTTTGGTCAAATCTGATTTATAGAAATAATTTAATTTTAAATCTGGAATTTAAAAAATATGCCTTTGGCATTTTACAAGTATTCTTCTCTTTTTAAAGACCATGAGTAAAAACTACTCGGTTAAAATCTATTGTACACCTTGCCCAATACACTGGAGAAACAGTGGTTATAGCGCATGCTGCTATTACACATGAACATGCTGCAAAACAGGCATCATACATTAGTTGGAAAGATAATCCATTTTATGTGGTCAAAATTTCAGTTTTAACTGTATTTAATGTATAAGTGTTAGATGTAAATTCATTTAAAGATATTTCTCACACCGTTTTAAGAATCACTAAATTTACTGAAGTCACCTTAATTTTATTAACTATTATATAGTAAGTACAAAGAATGGATAATTTTCTATTTGAGATATTTACAGTTTATCATACCCAACTTTATCTTCGGTGAGAGGGAAAACTCTCCCTCTCCTACCCAGCTTCCTCCTAGTTAAAATGGACATTCACTAAAACTAGAACCATCTTTAAGCCATGAATATCTTTGACACCATTCAATTTGGTGGACCCTTTTAAAATTTGACAACACTTCATGCTGCTCTCCTATTTTACAACTCAGAGAATAGGATGAATACATTTCTCTATTGAAGTAAGACACTCCTCAAGAGTCCGTATCAGTAACACCCCATTCCTACCAGTTTCTTCGGTATACCTGAGGCATCAGTTTTATTACCTGCATCAGCTAAGTGAGGAATTACTAGTTACTAGTCACCCTGAGTAACAAGCTGCTTGAGATTTCCTGGAAGGAATCTTTACAGCAGGGGTCCCTAACCCCCAGGCCGAGGACCGGTACCAGTGTGTAGTCTGTTAGTACCCGGACTGCACAGCAGGAGGTGAGCAGCGGGTGAGCGAGCCAAGCTTCAGCCACCGCTCCCCATCGGTCTCATTGCCGCCTAAACCATCACCCCCTCCCCCCCGACCCCGTCCGTGGAAAAATTGTCTTGCACGAAACTGGTCCCTGGTGCCAAAAAGGTTGGGGACCGCTACTCTACAGCACATATATTTGACACTCCCTCTGTGACCTGTCTTCAAAGGCGGCTTTTAGTCAAGGATTCCTAGCTACTTAATTACTAAACTGTAGTTCTTACTCTTACAGCAAATTTTCTTGTCACCTGGCCACAAGAGACTGATACTTTATTGCTTCCTACTGTTATCTAAATCATGGAAGGTTTCACAGCACCCTTCTTTCCTGTGTTGTTGCATTTGTTACTAAATACCTAAAGGCCAGAGAGGATGTTTTACTATTTTAAACAATGTATTTCTATGATACACACATCCCATGACAGATAATGAAAATACCTCATATTGCCTTCCTCAGCCTCCTATCAGCCAGTCCCACCAAAGGGACCTAATAGGGAGACTCTTTGTTAGAAGGCTCTGGGAAAGATTTTCCTCCTTAATAAGAGAAAAGAGGTTCATGAAGGGACAATGCCTCTTCTTTCCTACTTTGGGACATTATTGTGAGAGTACATCATACTTGGAGCTCCTGCAATCATCTTGCATCCAAGAGGATGGCCAAATAGAATGTGAGAGCCTGGCTTCTGAACCAGCCTTGGGGCCAGACTTCATTTTACGTGAGACACATACACCCAGAGTGTTTATATGACTTTCAGATTGGTATTCTGTTATTTATAGCCCAAAGCATCCTGATACATACAGCTTCTTTCCCACATTTCACCAATCTATAAAGAAAAGTATCCAACGATTGATTTAGTCATTCAGTAAATGTTATTATAATGGTTATCGTGAATTAAGATTTTTATGAAAACTGTCAGAAGAAATATAGTAGACAGTATATTAAAATATTTTAGTTCTATGGCTAGATATCACATACAACTCTGTGTATTTTCAGATACGTAACAGATCATTTTCATCTTAGCTCTTCTACTGCTAGTTGAAAAATAAGTTTTTGTAGTTGTTGACTGCGTAGTTTCAGTTGCCAGGGTTGCTTGGCTGAGATGAGTTTGATGCTTTTTTTTTTTCTTTTTGCCAGGGAGGGAGGGAAACCCATTGGGAACAAAGGTTTATTTTAGTTAAGTCATATGCCAGGCAGTATACCAGGATTATACTTCTTTCTAGAATTACATTGAGAACTAAGTAATTTTTTATGATTGTACTGAGATCTAAGTAACAAATGAAGCTTTTGTTTTGACTGTGTTAGCTGAGTTCTTAACAAAGCTCAAGTTCTGAGCTGTGTGGAAGTTGACAGATTCTTTGGTTGGGAGACATGGTTCTGGGCTTTAAGGTTATTCAGTCAGTTACTTACTGGAGTTATACTACAGTTGTTTACCTAAATTAGAGATGTGTACCATCTCTAATACCTCAGTCAGCTGCACTGCTTCAGGCTGCGAGGCATTCCAGATGTGAGCTGTGAAGCATATTTTGACTCTAGGCCTTTCAGTACCCTCAGTTGTACTGAAAATTGAAGAATTTCTTTGCCTCAATTAATAAGTAGATTCTAAAAACTACCTAAAATGCATGTTTTTATAACGGCAATTTTAGGAGAAAGAAGTAAAAGAATTTGGGGGGAGCTTTAGGGTTTTCTGTCCACTTTGCATTTAGTAGAGAAGCACAAATAAAGTCAACCTTACAATGATCAATTTGAGCCAACTTTGTAAAAGGGTGTTTTACAATAATAGTAAAAAAAAAAAAAATAGGAGAGATGGACCCAATGTACTTTATAGTTTGTTTTTCAACCTTAATTTCAATAGATACTTGATTCTAACGCCTTCAGTTTTTCTTTCACTTGTGGCTAAATAAGTACCTATAAATCGTAATGATATATATATATATATATTTTTTTGCGGTATGCGGGCCTCTCACTGTTGTGGCCTCTCCCGTTGCGGAGCACAGGCTCCGGACGCGCAGGCTCAGCGGCCATGGCTCACGGGCCCAGCCGCTCCGCGGCATGTGGGATCTTCCTGGACCGGGGCACGAACCCATGTCCTCTGCATCGGCAGGCGGACTCTCAACCACTGCGCCACCAGGGAAGCCCCCGTAATGATATTTTTAAAGAGAAAGGCAGCATTGTAATACTGGGGAAAAATTGAATTAGCTGTTGTATTTATTATATATGTCATTGTTAAGGGAGTTTACGAAACCCAGTGTGGCCTTTTTTCCCTTGTTTATTCTTGTCCTTAAATTTTATGGGAGTTATTTTCCTTATGCTTGAAGTCAGATATTTCTGAGAGTCATACAATTGTGTAATGAATACCAGGCAGGGACATATCATGTAGCCAAGATTTAACATGTCCTTCCACAATAAAAATAATGTCTCAAGTATATCTTAGAAATGTGGTTACTGATAATCTTCAACTATTACAATCAAATAAATAGCATAGTAAGTGAATCCCAAGTAAGAACACTTAGGTCTTTGATTTTAGAATGCAAAATAGCTGTTATTCATGTATTTTTTAATTAAACAGTAGTTTGCATTAACATTAGATGTTCTAAAATACCTTTTTATATGGAATAATTTTAGATTTATTGAATGTTTGCAAAGACAGTACAGAAAATTTTCCTATTTTCACCCATCTTCCCCTGATGTTAACCTCTTACACAGCTATGGAACATTTGTCAAAACAAAAGATTAACATGGGTACAATACTATTAACTAAACTACAGACTTTATTTAGATTTCACCAGTGTTTCCACTAATGTCCTTTTTCTGTTCTGGGATCCAATTGAGGATCCCCCCCCCCCTTTATTTTTTTAAGTCACCATGTCTCCGTAGTCTTCCTCCATTCTGTGGCAGTCTGTCTTTATTTTAGTGCTTTTGAAGAGAACTGGTTGGATATTTTGTAGAATGTCCCTCATTTTTAGTTTGTTTTGCATTTGTTTTTCATGACATTTTCTCATGATTAGTTGGGGGTTTTGGGAAAAAGCCCCATGGATATGAAGTGACTTTCTCATTTCATCAGGAGGGTTCATGATATCAACCTGGCTTATCATGGGTGATGTTAATTGTAATCATTTGGTTAAGGTGGTGTCTGCCAGGGTTCTGCACCACAAAGTTAATGTTTTCTCCTCTCTCTCTATATTTTATTCGGTAGGGCTGGTTGTGGGCAGGGGGAATTAAGCTTCACCTTCTTGGAGTGGGGAGCATCTACATATTTTATTTGCAATTCTGTGAAGGAGATTTGTCCCTTCTCAGTCATTTAATTATGCTGATATGAACTTATCAATATTTATTTTATTCCTTGGGTTATAATCCAGTACTATTGTTATTTATTTTGTTGCTGAAATTGTTCCAGCTTTGGCCATTGGGAGTTTTTGCAGGTTGGCTCTTACGTCCTTTTGGGTCCCCATATTTCTTTTTTTCTTTTAATCATTTTCTTATTTTCTGGTGGTACAAGATTCTTGTATTTTTCCCTGCCCCAGCCCTAGACTCAGCATTTTCCTAAGGAACCCTAGTTCCTTTGATTAAAGAAAGGTGTTAGAAACTAAGATCTGGGCGCTGATTGTGCTCTGTATTAGTTTTCTATTCCTGCTTGTACCATGAATGGAATCACCTTAAACCACACATATTTATTATCTCACAGTTCTGGAGGTCAGAAGTCTGATGTGGGGCTCATTGGGCTAAAATCAAGGCATTTGCAGGACCAAATCCTTCCTGTAGGCTCTGTGTAGAGTCTGTTTCCTTGACATTTCCAGTTTCTATTGGTCACCCACATTCTTTGGCTCCTGGCTCCCTTCCTCCATCTTTAAGGCCAGCAAGAACCCATTGAGTCCTCCTCACATTGCCTCACTCTGACACTGAGTCTTTCCCTGCCTCCATCTTCCACTTTTAAGGACCTTTTTTATGATTACATTGGGCCCCCCAGGCTAATCCAGGATAATCTCCCTATTTTAAATTCAGCAGATTAGCAACCGTAATTCTTCTTTGCCATGTAATGTATTCACACTTCTGGGAATTAGGATGTGGATATCTTTCGTGGGGGCATTATTCTGCCAACCACATGCTGGTGGCTACTGCCTCTCAGTGTATAGAGCTAGTAATATACGTAGCTTAGGAATCAGTTTTGCAACAGGAACAGATATCTCAGATGGCACTTCATCTATAATATTGATTAAATGGCAAATCTCACATAGTATGAAAAACAGGTTTTTGGTTCCACCATAGGGTAAACCCCGAAACTGTAATCATAACCAAGAAATCACATCTTGCCAACCAAAAGCCATCAATAAATAGGTATTTCATCAGTGTCAAGCAAGACTTTCTACTCTCTGCAGGTAGATATAATCATCTCTTTGTGGAGTCTAGTGAAATTTGCAGTAAGGGTGGTTTTATCCATTTTGTGGTTTTTCAAATTTGAAATTATATTTAGAATTGAGTTTCCTTTAGGATATTATTTAATTGTCTGCTCATATTTTATACTTTGATTTCTGTCTTGTATTTTCAGCACAAGCACATTTGAAACCTAATGATATAGGCATGCTCTAAAAGGATTATTACAGGAAAAAGTCATAGAATTGATTATCTGCCTCCTCTCAATGTTTTTAAAAGCCAGAGCCTCATGTAAGTTAATCATCTTAGATGAGGGATATAGAGAGCATTACCTAATTTCAAATGTGAGTTCAAAGAAGACAGAGCTTCCCTAACTTGGTGTAGCATTTTGCTAAATGCTGACATAGGTTGAAATTCTGAGAAATAGAACTTACTTGTTCTGGATTTATTTGTATAACCATTGTTATGCACAACCACACGGTCAGCAAACATAGTATTTGCTTATGACTGTTGTGATACGAGTTTATATAAAATTTTGCATCTGTTCATATTATCACTCATTTTCATTTAATAGAGAGGCCCATGGGTAACATTCCCTTGGTTGCATCCACACCCTCTATTCAGGATTGAAAATACGTTGAAGAGAACAGTTTGTTTTATCTCTTGCACATTGCTTTTTGTTTCTGGTATTGCATTCATAGTCCCATAGTAAATACTGTAATGAATTAATAAGTACATGGACAACAATGATGAATTAATCTATTTTTGAAGTTCAGCTTTTAGTACAATAGGTGAGTAGTATAGATATTTTTATGATTCTCTTAACTACAGTTGACCCTTGAACAACACAGGTTTGAACTGCATGGGTCCATTTACCTGTGGTTTTTTTTTTTCAATAAATACGTACTACAGTACCATACAATTTGTGGTTGGTTGAATCGTGGATGCGTAACCATGGATATGGACGGGATGACTGTAAAGTTATAAGTGGATTTTAGGCTGTGCTTGGGGGTAGGCACCTCTAACCCCCATGTTGACCAGGGGTTAACTGTATATTCATCTACACTAAAATGAAAAAAGGATGAATGGATAAAGAAGATGTGGCACATATATACAATGGAATATTACTCAGCCATAAAAAGGAACGAAATTGGGTCATTTGTAGAGACGTGGATGAACCTAGAGACTGTCATACAGAATGAAGTAAGGTCAGAAAGAGAAAAGCATATGTTGTGTATTAGCACATATATGTGGAATCTAGAAGAATGGTACAGATGAATCGGTTTGCAAGGCAGAAATAGAGACACAGATGTAGAGAACAAACGTATGGACACAAAGGGGGGAAAGTGGTGGTGGGGTGATGGTGGGATGAGTTGGGAGAATGGGATTGACATATATACACTAATATGTATAAAATGGATAACTAATAAGAACCTGCTGTATAAAAAATAAATAAAACAAAAAATAACAAAAAAAGGAAAAAGAAAATGCTGAAAAGGGCTTACTTTTTATGGAGAAAGAATGCATAATGTTAAAAATACACTCAAGTAAATTGGTTGTTGTTTTTTTTTTTCCTAGCCAACTCTAAAACTTGATAAAAGAAAATTTAAGCCAAGGAAAACCAGGTTCTAAAATTATGGAATACCTCTGGACAATAGAGTATGCTTAGAGATTACTCCTGTCTGCTTTGAGAATGCAGTGCTGGTAACGTAAATGGGCTTTTTGAAAGAAGATGGTGGTAACAGAGCCATGCCAGCATCCACAGAATCTATTTTTATAAACCTGCCAGGCTCTCAGTACTTGTCTGAGAAATTCAGGTGATAGAATGTCCTCCAATGGAAAAAGTATAAAACAGGCAAGTTATATAGACTAATTTCAAATGACAGGATCAGTTGCAGTGTCATTTATCAGCCCATAGACTTATGAAATAAATGTCATAAAACTGTATGAGGACCTCAAGAATGTTAAGAAAAATCTGGATATTGCTTTAAACGTGAATAACGTGTATTGATGGCAATGAAATGAGAAGAAAAAGACTCACGAGGTCTTCCTGTGCTTTTTATGAGAGGGAGAAAACATTTAAGCTAAAGGGAGTAAAACACATTCAAAAGCATTAGTGATGTATAATGTATAAATGGAACATGAGAAGGCAAAGCACAAAGGGGAAGAATCATCACATCTTCAGAGGAGAGGTCCAAGAGGCTGACTGATTTAGTCATTTTACTTCCCTTTCTGGGATTTCTGAAACATATACATAATATTTGAAAAGTTTTATGGCACAGCCCCATGGGTTTTCCTACTGCTCCCTCCCCCCAAGGGAGCAACAGATATTCTCACTTGGAATGGAGAAATACACTCAACCTGTCAGTATTGTTCAGTCTAGAACATCCTTTACAAATATGAGGACAATGCAGAATTAACATTTGAGAAAAATACACAGCTTTAAATAAAGTCTAAGAATAAACTCTCTGAGGAATAGACATTTCTCTGAGGAGAATTTATACTGTGTTTTACTAATACCCTTAGAGAGATTCAAGTATGTATTGCAAAGAGTCTGTTTAGTACAGTGGTTAAAAACATCAGCTTTGGAGCCGGACTGCCTGCATTTGAAACCTGATTTTACCACTTACTAGTTCTCTGAGTCTCAGTGTGCCTTAGTTTCCTCATCCATAAGATAGGAATAATAATTTTACCTAATTCACAAAGTTGTCTTGATAATTAATTGAATTAATTAATGAAAAATGCTTACAACAGTACTAGGCACATAGTAACCATACAATAAACATTTTTTAAAAATTACTCCTCTTTGTACTTGTCATAGCTTATTACAGTTTTAGCTATTTGTCCATAAAATTTGAAAATTAAAGAGTTGATTGCTGAAATAAACTCAATTAGTAGACTAGAAACAGCTAAAGATCAAATTAATGAGTTAGATGACCAAGCTAAAAGATTTTCCTTAAACACAGCATCAAATGAAGGGAGATAAAAAGTATGAGAGGACAAAACCAGAAGTTTTAGCATCTAAGAGAAGTTCCAAATAGAAAGTCTGGGAGAATGAAGAAGAGAAAAAATAGTGTTTTCTTAAATAATGGAAGAAATATTCCCAAAGTTAAAGAGACTCATATTGGAAGAGTGTACCAACTGCTGAGCAAAATTAATGAAAAAGTTGCATACTGGTGAAGTCTCAGAAAACCAAGGATAAAGAGAAAATAAAGCTTCCAGAGGGAAAAAAATTATCTACAGAAATTAGATTGATATCAGACTTCTATAAGAAGACTGTGGGAAAAACAGCTTTGAAATTCTGAGGGGAAAATGATTTAAAAATCTCAAGTTCTGTTTTAAGCCAAGCTAGCCTCCAAAATTGAGAACAACAAAAAAAATACATTTCATAAATGCAAAAACTCAAACATTTTTTTGAAACAAGTTCCTTAAGGAGGACTAACAGAAGGACATAGGATATAAGAAACAAGGGTAAGAAGAGAAGCCAACAAACTTAACCCGAGTCAAGTCTAAATAATTAAAATCGCTCTGTGAGCATAAGGAATAGTAGTAATAATAATAGCAATTTGGAGGAACTATTGGATGATTTCTACAAATCTTGGAAGAGGGACAAGAGGAAAGCGTAACTTTTTGTTTGGGGGAAGATTATTAACTCAAAGTTGATAGAATTATTTAAGTTTAAATGTTTGTAAGAATAGAAAGGTGAAAAAATTTTAAGCATGACCTTTAAAATAATAAAATAGAGTTTATAATTTCCAAAACACTAGCGTAGGGCTGGGCAATTGTGAATAGGAACATTTCTGGGTACATTTTTATGTTCCTTGACGCAATATCCTTGGTATTACTGTAACTTCTTAATCATAATAATGACAATAACTATTACATATTGAATACTTTGTGCTAAATAATCTTAATTTGTTTCTTACAACAACTCCTATCAGGTAAATACTGTTGCAGCATTATGCTTATTTTTACATTTGGGGTCAATGAGGGACAAAGGCTTAAAGCTGAATAGCTGGTTTGTGGTGGAACTATGATTCTAACCCAGGCAATCTCATTCCAGAGTTATACCGCCTACAGACTGCACTGTGGATGTAGGTGTTGTCAGGTAAAAGAGGAGACATGTAAGAGGGGGCAAGTGTGGGATCAATTCCAGTACAGGTGGATATGACTGACAATACAGTGGGTGAGCAGCAACTGGACACATTATCAGCAAGGATTATTTGGGAATATGCTTATTTATATTTGTAGAATACAGTATTCTAGTTTGGACTTAATTCAAACCAAATAAAGTCCTACAGATTTTAAAATCATGATTTAATGATAATTTTATACATTCTTAGGGTACTACTGTATTTACTAAATGATAATAACTATTATTTTAGTTGTGTTTTTAAGAAGCTACCACTCATCCCCTCTAGCTGAACTAGTAAAGTATATTGTAAAGATACACATGACAATAAGGGAGATGGACTCTTGTGGGATATCCAAGAGGTGAACCAAAGACTGGCCAACCATTGTGGAAGACTATCTTTTGTTCTTGATCACAGTCAGCTTTATGTGCCTCAACAGCAGTTGTTGTTTAGGTCTTCACTATAGTGTGCTACCTTTATTTTGCCTCAGGTGTTACTGTCTCTATTATCTGCTTTTTTTGTCCATCCATTTGTCTTATATACCAACTTGTTTTCTCCATGGTCCCAGGTAAAATTCCTGAGAGAGAACATTTGGCCAAGACAGTTACTGTGTATGGGCCAAGGGTTTCATGCTTCATGGACTACTGAATAGACTATTGATTGTCCGCCTTAAGTCAGATATTTACCACAGTAGTTCTAGTCATTTCTGGCCAGGGAGGGATGCCAGCTGGGAAAAACCTGGCTCGTCTAGAGCTGCCTCTTCAGTAGCAAGGTTGAATTCTCCTTAGCGAAAGGGAATGTGATCACAGCGTATGCTCTAATTAATGTGTTTAGTAGTCATTGCATATTTTCTTTTTAAAATAACTCTAAAGAAGAGATTACATTGAAAACAGCAATTGGATTTAGAGATTGAGTAGTACAGAAAGGGAAATATTAAAGACAGCGCTTGTATACATGGCTTGAGAACCATCCCTTGCTTACTGCTTTGTAAGCCTGATAACACATAGTCATATATCTCTTGTGGGTAACTTGGTTAAAATATCTGTTTAAGTTAGGATTGTTAACTTCGGATGAGTTACTGATAGATATTAAGGAAGTTTTTCTCCTTGGTATTTTAATAGTTAGGTTTTGCTTGAAAAGAGGTTTTTGAGAATTTTGCAAATTCCAGAATTTAGCAGACTCCTTTAAGAATATTCTCTGGTATATCTGTTATTTAATCCAAGATCAGTGCTGAATTTAAGGTATATCATGAGATGCTTATTACAGAAGTAAATAATTTATAGTAAAACTCCAAAACTCTGAAATATTATATTCAAAAATATGTAGATATTGGCATTAAAATTATACATAAATACTTGTTAAATTGATTCTAGGTTGGGCCATGCAGGCTGCTGCCTATATCTTCATTCATAGGAAATGGAAGGATGATAAGAGCCATTTTGAAGACATGATTGATTATTTTTGTGATATCCATGAACCACTTCAACTCCTCATATTCCCAGAAGGGACTGATCTCACAGGTAAGGTACCCTTGGTTTGGATCACAGAATTTTAAAACACGAAGGAACTCCAAAATTAGCTATCTAGTCTAAACTTCTCAGTCCTCAGATGAAACAACTGAATACCAACAAGATTAATGGCCCATTAATCTGAGTGACCCCTGGGGTCACTCAGTTAGTCAGCAGCACGTCAGAACCCAGAACTCCTGGTTTCCAGCCCATAGAGTTTATGATGGGCAACTCCAAGAGGTATTATTTATACTTGCCGTCTTAGAGCTTTATATTTTAAGTCTCGGTATATACTTTAAATATCAGCCTTTTTCTTTATATAGTTTGTATATAACCGCAAAAAACCCCAAGTAGCCAAAACAATCTTGAGAAAGAAGAACAAAGCCTAGTTTTAAAATATCTATTCTCTGTCCTCTTCCAAGATGTGTATTTATCCATTAGACCCTTTTTTTTTTTCAACTTCTTTCTTATAAGAAAAGGATCTGGGCTTCCCTGGTGGTACAGTGGTTAAGAATCCGCCTGCCAATGCAGGGGACACGGGTTCGAGCCCTAGTCCGGAAAGATCCCACATGCTGCGGAGCAACTAAGCCCGTGCGCCACAACTACTGAGCCTGCGCTCTAGAGCCCACGAGCCACAACTACTGAGCCCATGTGCCACAACTACTGAAGCCTGCACGTCTAGAGCCCGTGCTCCACAATGAGAAGTCACTGCAATGAGAAGCCCATGCACCACAGTGAAGAGTAGCCCCCGCTCACCACAACTAGAGAAAGACTGTGCGCAGCAACAAAGACCCAACACAGCCAAAACCAAATCAATTAATTAAATTTTTTTTTAAAAAGGAAAGGCCTTGTCCTTTTCCTAAAGAAAATTCAGCCATTGTTGAGTTGTAGAGGGGACACAGGAGAATATATCTAGGACTTTTCTATCTTCCTAGATATCAAATTACACAGGCCAAGAATGCCAGTGGATCTCAAGGAATTCTTTTTTTTTTTTTTTTTTTTTTTTTTTTGTGGTACGCGAGCCTCTCACCGTTGTGGCCTCTCCCGTTGCGGAGCACAGGCTCTGGACACACAGGCCCAGCGGCCATGGCTCACGGGCCCAGCCGCTCCGTGGCATGTGGGATATTCCTGGACCGGGGCACGAACCCGTGTCCCCTGCATCGGCAGGCGGACACTCAACCACTGTGCCACGAGGGAAGTCCTCAAGGAATTCTTTAAAAGATTAAAAACAAAATGCAGTCTTTCATTCTTACTAAATCAGTGGGCTTCACATCTTTTTTGAACCACAGGTCATTTCTGCAGGTGAAGCCTTCTATTGCAGTCTAGGATTTAAGACGGAGAGAAGAACTGCTCTGGTTGATGAATATTAGTGGGGGAGGGAGTAAGCTACAACAGGAAGTAGTTTTATAGAATCCTTCAACTCAAAAAAGCAAAATTCAAAAGCTTTAGTACCCTGGTTACTTTAAGAAAAATACAGCAGAATTTGGGAAGGACCCAGTGTATAAAGGTCTGCTGTACAAGGGAAGACAGACTGAAGAGGGTTAGAACTGAAATCTAAAACTCACAAATAGTACGGAGAGATCCCTGTGAACTTGTCTTCTAAATCCTCAATACTAGATCGAGGCAACTAAGAGCTACCAAGAAGGGCAACCCTTAGAACCTGAGAGGAGAACAAGTAAATGAACAATCTAATTCACTCTGTGGACATAGTAATTTATGGAACCCAATACCCCAAAAAAGAGTACAAG
This sequence comes from Mesoplodon mirus, assembly GCF_964341445.2. Classification (NCBI taxonomy): domain Eukaryota; kingdom Metazoa; phylum Chordata; class Mammalia; order Artiodactyla; family Ziphiidae; genus Mesoplodon; species Mesoplodon mirus. The sequence goes on from NC_138990.1 coordinate 48,964,638, forward strand.
ATGGAAAATACAAATTATACAACTACTTAAGTAAGTGAATGGGTAACTAAACTGTAATATGTTAATAGGGAAATAAAAGTATTTTGGGAAACATTTACCATTAATACCAAGGAAGAGATCTTTGACTAATGTATGACAGATTGGAACTGAGCTAAATGAAGCATGGCACTTTTTATATACTAGTATTATGTACTAAATTATACTTACGTATAATATGTTTGATTTTTATAGTTAAAATTCTAATAGTAGTTGGGTCACAGAAGGTAATACTGAGCATAATATTGGCTGCATATTGTTTAAGCTTGAAAATATATTGTAAGTTGTAAGTTGATTGATTCCCAGAACTGAACTATCATTAGGAAATTTCAATGGACAGACAGCCATATTTACATTTTTTAATCCTTAGAACGTATAATACTTAAATTTGAGTATTGAAATATCATCTGTATTAGAGTATAGAAAGTCATTTACTGAAATGATAGATTTTGTGAATGCCAAAATGTACACTAAAGAGTGGCAACTGTGGAAGTTATTTAGTAATTAAAAGCTAATGGGATAAAAGCTCATGGGTTGCTGTTACTTTTGTACATCAGTATTAAAATGTTCATACATTAGACCTTCAGAGTTTATAAAGTAGATATTTAAAACTTTTCAGTCTGTATTTTCAAGTGTCTTTTTTAGGTGATGAACTTGACATCTAGTTGAATATTTTCAGGGTCCAGAGTACTCATTATTACATGATGTAGTTGAATATTTTTAAAGTTAAAACAGTATTTGCATTCTAAGGCCAACTTGCAAAAGCCAGACTATTTGTGAGATAGAGGAAATAAATAGACTGATCTTGAAGTTAAAAAAAATTTTTTTTTAAACAGTATTTTACAAATAGTTTTGAGTTGGGATATGATTTTTTTTTTTAAGTAGGCTAGCAAAATACCTTTGGTTTGAAAACATACCTGTTAACTCAAAGGTGTTCTTAGCTACCACAGTTAACTTTAAAGTTGGGTTTTTAAGCCCAAAGAGAATGTTTTATAATCCTCTTTAAGTTGTAAATCCAACTTGTTTGCACATTTTCAAATTAGTACGTTTAAATGTAACTTTATATTCTATTTTCATATATTATTGTTGTTTATAACTTTTTTTTTTGCTTATGCAAGTAATATATGTTATTTTGGGGAAATTTATAAACATAGAAGGGAGCACAAATATTACTCTAATCCCACTGCCCATAAAGAAGCACTATTCTAATTTTGCTCCATTGTTTTTGGGTCATTTGGTCACACATGCACGTGCACGCACACACACGTATACACACACACATCCATAGGCATATATATGTGCACACATACACGTAATTTTAAAATTGGAAAACCAGAACTATACTTTTCTTTGTACTTAATATTGTATTCTCTCACATCATTAGTCAAGGTTGTCCAGAAAAACAGAACCGTGTGTGTGTGTGTGTGTGTGTGTGTGCATACGTGTGTGTGTAGAGAGAGGGAGAGAAAAAGAACGAGTGGGGAGGTGGCAAATTTATTTTAAGGAATTGGCTTACATGATTCTGGAGGGTGGCAAGTCAGAAATATACCGGGTATATCAACAGGCTGTGACTCCAGGGAAGAGTTGCAGTTTGAGTCCAAAGGCAGTCTGCTGGCAGAATTCTTTTTTGCTTGAGGAGATTAGTCTTTTTCTCTTAAGACCTTCAACTCATTGGATGAGGCCCACCCACATTATGCAGGATAGTCTGCTTTACTCAAAGTCTATTGATTTAAATATTAATCTCATCAAAAACCACCTTCACAGAAACATCTAGAATAATGTTTGACCAATATCTGGGTACTTTGGCCTAGTCAATTTGACACATAAAATTAACCATCACAGTTGGTATGTTATGATTTTCTGTTTTAAGAAAGGGAAGCTTTTCTAGGTTTTAACAATTATATAATATTACATGCAATTAAACACCCTTGTATGTAAAACTTATTCATTTAATAGATATATGAGTGCCTGGAGCTTTATATAGAAAAAAGTCTCTTCATGAGACTTTTCATGAAGCTTACTTTCTAATGAAGAAAAACAGATTAAAAACTAATAATAAAAATATGTCTGGTATTCATAAATGCTGTACAGAAAAGCAAGATAAGGAGGAGAGAGAGAGAGGGAGAGAGAGTAATAAAAGATGGGGACATAGGGTGCTGTTTTATATAAGGTAGTTTGAGGAGGCCCCTTAAGTTCTTATTTAAGGAGAGACTAAATGAACAAAGCAGAAAATCATGCAGATGTCTGGGTAGAAGGCATTCTGGGTAGAGGGAAGAACCATTGCACAGACTCTGAGGTGGGAATATGCCTGGCTGGTTTGAGAACATCCGAGTAGCCAGTAGTCTCACTGGAGTGGTAGGCGTGCTGGCATTGGAGTGTTACAGGGAGCAGGCTAACAAGATAGGAGGTTGTGGTGAGAAAGTGGGGTGCTAGTCTGTCAGTCCTAATAATCACAGTCTGGGGGTGGGTACATAAAGTGGGGATGGAGGGGAAAATCTGCATCTCTGATCTGTGATTATTTCTTACTTCCCACATTGTGCCTGTGCCCTTTAGAACTACTTCCACCTGTATTCACATTCTACAACAGCGTTCAGTTTTGTCTTCAGATCCCCCAAGTCTGTGACCAACTGGAAGAGCAAACTGAAGAGTAGTTAACTACTCTTCTTTGTGGTGTCTCTGGGATTCCCCATCCCATGTAAGGTCCTGCCAGTTGTCTATAAAATACTGTTCTGTAGTCCCATACCCAGAATATTCCCCTCAAATGAATGTGAGAGGAGCTTATTACTTTTCTTGTTTAGAGCTTTTACTTTTGACTTGCTGGAGATCTGTTTAATTTTTTGACTCAATTTATAGGAGTGTTCTTTGAATATTTTAGTGTCGTGGAATCCATCTGTAGTTTTTTGAGATTTTGAGGATTCTGTGGTCTTAAATTTACTCCTCGGAAAGTAGTATTTTTACATATAGGTTTTTTCCTGGTGACTTGGAATGGTCTATAAATTTCAGGATGCCACCGAGGATTGCAGGTTCTAACGTCTGCTGTCATCAGAAGGTATTTCATGATCTCCCCCAGCAGCTAAGGCCATATTTCTGAACACTTTACTTTTTCCAAATATAATTGCTGAATAATGGGTTTGGTTCTTCTTGGAACTTATAAAGTTACCTCATGGAATGGAAAAAGAAGTTTTTGCCAACAATTGGAACATATACTTGACTCAGTAACTATATTCAGCCAAACCATGTTCAGATGTTTGTACATGGTGTGCTAATCATGTGCCCATTCTGTCGTGGAGTGGTGTTGGTCAGTAATATTAGTGTGCTCTGTGCCTGAGCAAGGCAGATATTTCACTTTGCACTGAAGCCCTAAATTGTTGGGTTAAAAAAATGTTGATCTGATATATTTGGCAAATTGTTAGTTATTTCTTCTGGATGTCTAGATCCTTATGTTTTATTACTATTTTAGTTTTACTTTATTTCATCTTTATATTTTAGTATTTCAATTTTTATTATGTAACGACTATTTTATGAAAATTTTAGTTATTAGTATTTTATTTGTATTTCAGTTTTCATTGTATATTGACTATTTTATGAAATCTCTTAAAGAATTTTAAGGATTTGAATATGAATTTATAAACTGTTAAAAAAACATCTATTAATACCTTATTATAAAATTTCCGAAATTCCAATAAGTAGGTAACTCTGGGATCTTTGTTAGGGATTTACTAAAGTACTTCTATCTTATCATTTGATTCAGTATATTAATTACAGAAACATTAACTGCCATTTTTATCAAAGAAATTCTTCACCATTTCCTTACCTCACTTATCTTCCTTTATTTTATGACTTCTAATGGCCTATTGTTTTATTTAGAAAATAGCACGGCTCGAAGTAATGAATTTGCTGAAAAGAATGGACTTCAGAAATATGAATATGTCTTACATCCAAGAACTACAGGCTTTACTTTTGTAGTAGACCGTCTAAGAGAAGGTAAGCACCCATCTCAAAGTGTACTTTTTTATATAAGTGGCAGAAATTGCTAAACTTCACATATAACTCTGTCGAATTTACAAAGCACTTTTTCATACTTTATCTCAAGAAATGAGATACTGTATTTTTATGCTAACTTGACTCCATGCACTAAAATGTTTTATTATGTATTCTTTAGAAATATAAAAGAGTCTTTGTCAAAAACAAAACATTTTTTCTCCTTTTTTGGAATAGACAGAAAATAATACATACAGTTAGACTATCATTCCATTTTTAAATGCTTCTCAAAGCAGCAAAACTGTCTTGAAAGTATCTTATCACTTATAATATAGTTATTTATAGCCTAGAAAATATTTTTACATTCATTATTCCACTCACTGCAACGAATGATCCCGGTTGGTAGGAAGGCAAGTACTGCTACCTCTGTTTTGCTGTTAAATAGAAGTGGCATCCAGGGTCGTTCGTAAATTTTCATAGATCACGGATGGAACCTCGTTCTTCTGCTTCCTACTTTGTGGCTTACACTACCCCCTCCCCACCCCCACGTCCTCTAGAGCCGTGTCTGTTGAAGGGCATCTAGAGCCAAGGTGATTGCATTGACTATGTCACACCCATTTAAATGTTTACATTTTGATATTTTTATGAAAAAAAAACCCAGTTGGACATTTTGTTATAGCTGCATATGTAAATATTCATACACACATGTATATACAAATGGATAACAGACATATGGATATATACGAAAAAGGAACTATTCAGAAACATGCTGAAGTGTTATTAATTTTACAAGAACAAGTCAAAGCCCAGAGTCACCTAGCAGAAGAAAAATCCTGTTTGCATGTTTCTGCTCTCCACTCTGATTTCTAGCAAGCCATATTAATATAAAGGTGACATCTGTGACAAATTATCACCTTCATTTGATAATTGTTATGTTGTCATAAAACTGCTTGTGCCTAACATGAAAGGCCTTGAAACATTATATAAGAAAAGGTATAAAGTTCTTACTTCTTACCCTAATTGGCATCACTATTGTTCCCTTAGGGTTTAATGTACTTTAAGATGTAAAGTATAACCTCATTTAGGGAACCCTGCCAAAATGAAGCATCTTTACAACTAAGTACTCATGATATAAAAGAAATGCATGGTCAATCCAAAATCACATTCCTATTAGTTCACATAGTAAACTAAAAATATTGTCCTGTTAGTTTGGCTTGCTTTTGGAATTCGGTGGTTATAACTAATATGAAATGGAAACATGGGCTTTATGGTCATATTGTGTATGAATAGTGAGTGTCCATCTACCCATAGAAGCTCATGGAGAACACAGTTCTTTATGCCTATGGAATAGGACAGGGGGGTACCAAGACATTAAAACAGGGATGCTGCTGCTTTTTTTTGTTTTGTTTTTCTTCCCCAAAACATGGTACCACTTACTGTGGCATTCAATTTAGACTTTCCCTTCTCATTCAACAATATGTTTTTTATTTTCTAACAATCTGATATTTTATAGTATTTAATGATTACTTTAAAAGTATTTCTGACATCATGGAACATGCTGTTGGAACACATCTTTTGCTAATAAAAATCTTTTTAATTGCAGGCAGGATAGTTGAGGGATTATTTTATAGTGGATGAGGATATAACTACAGAGCTCTCTGTTCTGAAATCTGGAAAATATTTTAGTAGCAAACTGATTTATAACTTTGGGGAACATGTATTACTTAGTTGTCACTCACAGTACTAGTCAACAACCACAGTATGTCATTTTTCCTGCCAGAAGTGGCAACTGATTCTTCCCCCTTCTCTGTATCAGTAAAGAAAGAAACACAGATGACTCCATTTGCTTCAGCTAAAAAAAGTTAGATGACTCCATTTACTTCAGTTAGAAAAGTAGAATTGGTCCTATACACTATGATAATAATAGAAACAAGAAATATGACAATAATTATAATAGTAACAGCAGCTGACGTTTACTGAGCATTTCCAGGCATTATGCTAAGTGTTCTGTATGTGTAAGGTCAGTTAACCCTCACAACAACTGTCCTGGTAGTTACCAGTATTTAACTTGTAGAGCAAAACTGAAGCAGAAATTGAAGAATCAGCTCAAAGTTATTGGAACATGGTTTGTCTGACTGAATAGCCTGTGTTCTTTCTACTGTAATATGATGCCTCGTATATTTATAGTGTGATTTTAGTTAAAGCACCTTTGTAATAATAGTGAGCTGGATGGTTTTCTTCAAGGAAAATATTTTAAAAGAAAGAAGAGGCTAAATGGTCAGATCATGGAGGGATGGGAGTCACAAGGGAAGTGGTTATGATGCTGCCTGAGATGACAGGGAGAGCAGGCACAGTCATCTAGTCAGAGTATCATTTTAGGAAAGAAATCTAAGGCTCAGAAAGGGCCCAGCACAACTTCCTGATCTTTTCTGGGATCTGCTTTTGTTTATCAATTAAGTGAAAAAGAAGCTTGCTCTTAAAACAAATGGCCATTATAAATAAATATTCCAATGGAAGCCTGGAGACCACATATTAAAACCAATTACCAAAGAAATATATGAGGACAAGATGGCAGAGTAGGACTTGAGCTCACCTCCTCTCACTAAAACACCAAAATCATAACTAACTGCTGAACAACCATCAACAAAAAAGACTCGGACCTACCAAAAAAGATATTCTACACCCAAAGACAAAGAATAAGCCACAACAAGATGGTAGGAGGGGTGCTTTCATGATATAATGAAATCCCATACCCACCAGGTGGGTGACCCACAAGCTGGAAACTTATTATATCACAGAGGTTCTCCCACAGGAGTGAGAGTTGGGAGCCCTATGTCAGGCTCCCCAGCCTGGGGTATGGCATCAGGAGGAGGAGCCCCCGGAGCACTTGGCTTTGAAGGCCAGTGGGGCTTGAGTGCAGGAGCTCCACAGGACTGGAGGAAACAGAGACTCCACTCCTTGAGGGCACACACAAGGTTTCACGTGCACAGGGACCAGGGCAAAGTGGTGACTCCATAAGAACCTGGGCCAGACTTACCTGTGGGTCTTCAAGGGTCTCCTGGGGAGACGGGGGGTTGGCTGTGGCTCACTGTGGGCAAGGACACTGATGGTGGATGCCCCAGAGAATACTCATCAGCATGAGTTCTCCTGGAGGTTGCCATTTTGGCACTGAGACCTGGCCCCACCCAACAGCCTGCAAGCTCCAGTGATTGGATGCCACAGGCCAAACAACCAACGGGTTGAGCCACACCTATCAGGAGACAGGCTGCCTAAAGTTGTCCTGAGCCAACAGCCACCTGTAAACATACCCCTTGACACAGCCCTGCCCTCCAGAGGGGCAAGACCCAGCTCTACACACCAGGAAAGTGTGCACAAGCCCCTGGACTAACCTCACTCACCAGGGGCAGAAACCAGAACCAAGAAGAATTACAGTCCTGCAGCCTGAGGAATGGAGACCACAAACACAGAAAAGTTAGACAGAATGAGGCAGCAGAGAAATATGTTCCAGACGAAGGACTAAGATAAAACCCTAGAAGAACAACCAAGTGAAGTGGAGATAGGCAATCTACCTGACAAAGAATTCAGTGTAATGATAGTAAAGAGGATCTGAGATCTCAGAAAAAAGAATGGAGGAACAGCACACAGAGGATACAAAAATGTTTAATAAAGAGCTAGAAGCTTTAAAGAACAAACAGAGATGAACAATATAATAACTGAAATGAAAAATACACTAGACAGAATCAATAGCAGAATAAATGAGGCAGAAAAATGAATAAGTGAGCTGGAGGACAGATTGGTGGAAAACACTGCTGTGGAACAGAATAAAGAAAAAAGAATGAAAAGAAATGGGACAGTCTCAGAGACCTCTGGGACAATATTAAACACATCAACATTCACATTATAGGGGTCCCAGAAGGAGAAGAGAGAGAGAAAGGGCCTGAGGAAATATTTGAAGAGATAATAGCTGAAAACTTCCCTAACATGGGAAAGGAAACAGTCACCCAAGTCTAGGAAGCGCAGAGAGCCCATACAGGATAAACCCAAGGAGGAACATGCTAAGACTCATAGTAATCAAACTGACAAAAATTAAAGACAAAGAAAAAAATATTAAAAGCAACAAGAGACAAGCAATAAATAACATACAAGGGAACTGCCATGAGGTTATCAACTGATTTTTTAGCAGAAACTCTGCAGGCCAGAAGGGAGTGGTATGATATACAATATTTTAAGTGATGAAAGGGAAGAACCTACAACCAAGAATACGCTACTCAGCAAGGCTGTCATTCAGATTTGACAGGGAAATCAAAAGCTTTACAGACAAGCAAAAGCTAAGAGAATTCAGCACCACCAGACCACCTTTGCATCAAATGCTAAAGGAACCTCTCTACCTCTCTGGCTGGAAAAGAAAAGGCCACAACTACAAACAAAATTATAAATGAGAAAGCTCACCGGTAAAGGCAAACATACAGTAAAGGTAGGAAATCATCCACACACAAATATGCTATCAAAACCAGAAACTGTGAGAAGAGGAGAGTATAAGTGCAGGATGTTGGAAATGCATTTGAAATTAAGAGGCCAGTAGCTTAAAATAATTGTGTGTGTATGTGTGTGTATATATTTATATGTATACACATATGTGTGTGTATGTATATACATATGTGTGTATATATATATATATATAGAGAGAGAGAGAGAGACTGCTATATCAAAACCTCATGGGAGCCGCAAAACAAAAATCTATAATAGATACACACACAAAAAAGAAAAAGCACCCAAAGACAACACTAAAGATAGTCATCAAATCACAAAAGAAGAAAACAAAAGAGGAAGGGAAGAAAAACCACCACCACCCCCAAAAAAAACAAATCCAGAACAATTAAGATGGCATTAAGAACATACATATCAATAATTACCTTAAATGTAAATGGATTAAATCCTCTAACCAAAAGACATAGTCTGGCTGAATGGATACAAAAACAAGACCCATATATATATGCTGTCCACAAGAGACCCACTTTAGATCTAGGGACACATACAGATTGAAAGTGAGGGGATGGAAAAAGATATTCCATGCAAATGGAAATCAAATGAAAGCTGGAGTAGCAATACTCACGTCAGATAAAATAGACTTTAAAATAAAGACTGCTACACGAGACAAGGAAGGACACTACATAATGAACAAGGGATCAATCGATAAGAAGATATAACAATTATAAGTATATATGCTCCCAACATAGGAGTACCTCAGTATGTAAGGCAAATACTAACAGTCATAAAAGGAGAAATCAACAGTAACACAATAATAGTGGGGGACTTTAACACCCCACTTACATCAAGGGACAGATCAGACAGAAAATCAGTAAGAAAATGGGCCTTAAATGATACATTAGACCAGATGGACTTAATTGATACAAATTAACTTATTTACAAAACAGAAGAAGACTCACAGACTTCAAAAGCCAACTTATGGTTACCAAAGGGGAAAGGTGGGGTAGGGGAGGGATAAATTAGGAGGTTGGGATTAACACATACACACTACTATATATAAAATAGATAATTAACAAGGACCTACTATATAGCACAGGGAACTCTACTGAATAGTGTGTAACAACCTATATGGGGAAAGAACCTGAAAAAGAATGGATATATGTATCCATTGGATATGTATATCCAAAGAATGGATATATGTATAACTGAATCACTTTGCTCTACACTTGAAGCTAACACGACATTGTAAATCAACTAAACTCTAATATAAAATAAAAATTAAATTAAAAAAAACCCAATTATCATTAGGTAACATCTTTACTGCTCACTCATGCGTGTAACTGAATTCACTATTTCTGATATTAAATGCACAAGTTCAGGCAGATGAGAAATTCAAGACATCAAGAAGTTAAGGATAAGAAGTCCTAACAGGAAGCACTGAATAAGAGAAAATGCAAAACAAAGAAAGTAGTTTCTGAGAGTCTCTTTAGAATATATTTCACCGAGATTAAGAACATTTAGAAAACACACACTTAACCTGAAATATAACACCCATTATATAACATTATACAGATGTGTTGTTCTTGTAATAATAATGGTAAAAAGTTTTCCCTGAGTACCTTGATTTCCATCATTTTTGTACTTGCTCTTATACTTTTACTAGATCATAACCTTCTTAAGGATATGGATTGTCCTGCCTATAATAGAGACTAAATCAGTATTAGTTGAGTTTAATATTTTCTTTTGTCTGAAAAGATAAGCACAGTGTCCTTACCATCTTCCCAGAGCGATGTATACTACACTGATCAGTATCTGTCATGGAAGATTTACTTCATATGTACCTCTAATCACGGGACATTTCAGTATGTGATTATATAACCTTTTTCAGTACTAAGATTAACCCAAACCCAAAAGGAAGTTGCTAACTTAGAGAAAAGAAGGTTTTACATGAGAAAGTGTTTTGGTTTTGATTTTTAGTTATACAGCTTTAAGAAATATATCACACAATTAAAAAAATTTAACTTAATGCACCAAAATTTAGTTATAGTCATTATCATCTCTGCTGCTGTATTATTTTTAACAGTAGTAGCTTTATTCTTCTTTGATTTTAAACAAGTAATGATTTGGTCCAACCATTATTTGGTTCCGTTACATGCTTTGTAAGCCAGTTACTGAATTGTAACCATGCAATAATTACCTTCACCATTAGACGGCACACGTGTGCACATTTGAGATAACCTGAAATTAGGTTAAAGTACTTGGGAGTGAGGGGTCAAACACTCCATGGAATATGACCTTGCCTTCAAGAAGTTTATCATCTCCCTGAATAGATAAGAATAGTACTCATGGAAATATCTAAAAAATAATATGACAGTATAATTACGTGCCAAGTTTTGTGGTACACAGTGTAAAATATTATGCTTAATTACATTACACAATCACAGATGTGTTCAGTAAAGAGAGATCACGTAGTGTTGAAATACTCAGGTAAGGCTTCTTCAAGAAGCTGAATTTCCCTTGGACCTTAGAGACTATATGTAATTTGGATAGGCAGGAAAAATAAGGACGGCTGAGAACAGGAAAAGAAGAGTACAAGAAAGGGCACAGTGTTTGGTCAGCCAGGCAAAACCAGTCTGACTGAGCTGAAGACCTGGCTGTAAAGTAACAGACAATATTTAAGAAGGTTTTGTGACACCATTATTGTTGAAGAACTTAATTCCTACCCCCCAAGAGTCATGTTTTTATTTTTTCCATTTCTAGATCAAGTCACTCAAGCAAACAGCTCACTTGGGACAGATCTTGCCATTGTGTTCAGTGAAGAAAGTCATGACAGCCTTAATGAAAAATGATAGAAGCCCTATATTCTGTCCATAAAAACAACCATCTAACATTTATCAAGTACCTGCCTTGTGCCAGGCACTGCACTGTTCACATGTTGCTGCCCATGCAGTAGAATTACCCAGGGAGCTTTTAAAAACGTAGATACTCGGGTCCAGGCTCAGACCTGCTGAATCAAAGTCTGGTGGTGGCTCCTGGGCTCATAGCTACCCCACTAGCTACTTTCTTACAGATCACTTAGTTCTCATAACTGTGCTAGGTGGTGGTTTGCCCTGTGCTACACCCGAGGAGACTGGCTCAGTTAACAGCTTGTCCAGGGTCACACAGCTGTTGAGTGGAGGTACCATGATCTAAACTCAGGTCTCTTTGATGCCAAAGCCCATGTTCTTCCTGCTGTGTAAGAAGTTAGCAGTTTTTCTATTCCAGATGCTACAAAAATGCCATCTTTGTAGGGGTTTTTTCTCTCTTACCTAGATCTCTCCCTGGTATCCTTGGCTGTACTGTGTGTTTTGTTTAAATGGAAAAATAAATCAAGATTTCCTTTTTGTAAGCATCTTTTTTTCCCCTGGTTCCTATATTTACCAGTTCTTCCTTTATTTCTCTAATCCTTAAAACAAAACTCAAACTATCTGTCCTTTCAAATTGTGGTTCTATCTTTTCTTTATTTTTGCCAACAACTCTCAAACTAGCCTGATGACTTGATTTTCTCAATATTAGCTCTCTTCCTATAAAAACAAAAAATGTGTTTCTTTATTTAAAAACAAAAGTTGGAAAATTAATTACAAAGAAGAAAATGGCACCCATAGTCTTGTCAGGCACTTCTCAAATATCCAGTGCCTTTTGAGTCTTGTGTTTTTCCATGTTTTATTTTTAAAATTGGGTCAAATTCTATTTTGTTTTGTAAAATTTTTCCCCCAACTTACTATAATGTGCATTTTTCACCATCCTTACATAATTTTTTATGATGCGTTAATGTATGCATGGTGCTTCATCAGATAGAGGTGCCACTATTTATTTAATTAGGCCTCTATTATTAAAAATTAAAATGGTTTCCAGTTTTCCGCTCTTACAAATAATGCCAAAGTATGTGTAAATCTATAATTATTTCCATAGGATATATTTCCACATCTAATCACTGAGTCCAGGGTATGTTTTTTAAAGTTTTTAAAAAATGTTAGTCTTATGCCCTGCCCCATTTCATTTGGTCACCAAATTCTATGATATTGCCTTGGAAGCATCTCTTAGAGAAACTTCCTGTATTTCCACAATGGCCCCATTCGATGGGATCTCATTACTTCTCCTTTTCACGCTTCCTTGCTTTCTCACTGGAGTGCCTCTTGTTTCTTTTTTGCTAATCCATATTGCACACAGCTAACAGTCAGTCTTCATAAAGTACCACTCTAATGTAATTGTTTGTATGTTTATTTGTTCAGAAAATGCTTCTTGGGCACATGTTATTTGACTTGCTGAGATATTGCCAGTACCAAGACACACCCAATTCTCTTGAGTATCATCAAGTTTAGGAAATATTAAAATGCATTATCATAAGAGATAATGAATAGAAAATAACTTAAGCACATAAAGAAAGGCTAGTCTTTTTTTTACTTAAAGTGACACCGAAGAGGTGGCACATGAGCTGAGAATTAAAGAATAATTAGGCATTTTCCAGGGAGAAAAGACATTTAAATATGTGCATTACTTCCATATTCCTTGGTGAAGACTTTATAATATGGTTCCAATCTAATTTTTAAATTTTACGACTAATGCAGTATGAGCCAACCTATTTGAATTAATGGACTATTCCTGACTGTGCCTTATGCTTTCTGAATTTTGCCTCTGGTTATATCTGTCCAGGCTAAAACCTGCAAGGCTTTGCTCTTTTCTTTAATCTCCAAATGCTGTTTTTCCTTTAATGATCTTCTTCTAAGAGTCCATTCTCATTTCCCCCAGCTGGCAGACATCTGGACTAAATATCTTTTTCTTCTCTAATAGGACTTAGCACAGATCTTATATTAATAGCCATTTTAATATATTTTACCTCTTACCTTCCTAAAAGGACAGCAACAGCCACGTCACCTAAACCATTAAGAACAAAGATTTTATTTCTAAATCTAATGAATACCTTTCCATTCTTACTTATTTTCCTCTTAGCAACATTTGGCACTGTTGATTCTTCTTGAAATATGCTCTCCCTTTGGCTTGTCATTTTTTTCTCCTACTTCTCTGGCCACTTCTCAAGACTTTTTTGCAGGTTCTTCAGTCCTCTCTCTGTTTCTCATAAGACTCTCCCAGGCTCCTTTGTTCTCTCACTCCACACATTCTCCCTGGGACATGTCATTCAGGTTGGTGGCTCAAATGATCATCCATGTGCTCATGACTCCGACTTCTAAACCCTTGGTCCAAAAGCCCTTTCTTACTTCAGAGCCATATATGTGATTTTTGCCACTTGGAGGTTCTGCAGGCACTTCGATATGTTCAGAATTGAATTTGTCATTCCCCCTAACTTGCTTTTCCTCGTATATTCCTCACACCACAGAGTCATTACCATCCTTTCAATCAAGCCTTCTTCTAAATGAACGTGACAGCACACTAAATTAGGCACTCGGGCCCTGGGGTCGAAAGGCCTGGGTTAGAACCCTGGCCTCACTAGCGCTAGGAGTGTGGCTGGTTAGACTCCTTTCCTCATTAAACCTCGTTTTCATCTTCTATAAAATAGGAGTAATAATAGTGCTTACTTTCTATGATTCTATAGGACTCTTCTGAGGATTCAGTACAGTCAGGCACAGAAAGCACTTAGCACAGGGCCTGGAAAATAGCAAGCACTCAGTAAATGTTACAGTGCAAATCTGATTGTGTCAGCACCCAGCAAACCCTTCTGGGTTCACAATGCTCCAAGGTTAAATCTACTTCTTTAACATGATTTGCCAGGCCCTCTGTGACCTGCTCCTTGCTTACCTCTCTGGCCTATCTGCCATCTCCTTAGTTACACCATTTGTCCCAGACATACTGAACTGCTTTCCTTCCCCAGAGTGTACTGTACTCTGAGCCTTCCCCACTATAGCAGAACTTCTCCTACTCAGCCTGGAGGTCACAGCTTAGATAATAGTTCATTTGGGAAGCCTTCCCAGCTATCTTAGACTTCTGTGTTCCCTGTGTGAATGCTTTTCCTACTATATTTGCCCTATATAAATTTTTTCCTATGGTATTATCACTTGTTTAATTATCCATTTTGTCCATAACTCTCAGTTTCCTGACCATAAGCATCAAGTCAGGTCCACTGACAGTTTTTACCCTAGCCTTCAGCAGAGACCTGGCATATAAAAGATGCTCTTTTAATTTTTTGAACCAATCAGCTGCTTGGTTGCTGTAATTTTATACCCTGCTATGTTCCGATAAAGATTTAAAGTGGCAAACATAAATTTGTATGTTACGATAACAGCAGCACCACGACATAAGAAAAAAAAATTAAGGTAAAGGGACAATAAAGGGATGAATTTAATAGACAAGTTATATGTTACAAGGTTATTGTATACATAAGACATGTTATAAACTCTATATTCCTATAAAATATAGGTCTATAAATTGGCCCTGAGCTTTCTGGCACCTTCTATATAAGGGAACTGAATGGTATCATTGACAAGGGCCATAAGATTAAAGCAAACCACATGCTCGGAAAAAGCATGACCATTTCTGAAGGACTTGAGAGAAAGATCTTTGGTTCCTCACAGAGGACATTGTGCACTGTCGTGCCCAGCAGCCTCACAGCATCTTTAATGTTAACTGTTCCACGTAGCCTCAGAGCGCTTGCCCACATGGGCTAATGGCAGAAGGAGAAAGAGTAGTTCAGTGAAAACAGCCTCATAAGAGCTCAAAACATTGTCTTAACTCTAAAGGTATGGAGAGACTGCATGTCCTTCAAATCATTCTCCACAAATGGTATTTTACTCACTGAGCTTTGGATGAGAATTGGTTTGTACAGATTTTGGTTACTCTTCATAAAGCATCTGTTGTGCACATATTTTGTATCACAAGTTACGTACAGGTCCAAGGGTTTTACTCGTAGGTGGAAATGGGTATAGGCTTTTCTTAGGGAAGTTGAGCCTGCTGAGATTTTACTCAGGAACTGAAGGTGACTTTACCTCTGAACTGAGGGTGGCCAGTGTGGCCTGCAGAAAACAATTGAGATTCATGTGTTTTTGTTTGCAATACTTAACAGAATGGTGCCTTGCGCATGGTCAACAGACCACTGCCCAAAGCTCAGTCCCTGTCTCTGTGGCCTTTCTCATCTTGTTACTGGCTCTAACTCCATGTCCTCTCTTTGTTCTAGCCAGGTCAAACATGCTTTTCTCATGCTATTCCTTTTCCTGAACTGTTCCCAGTCAAAGCTCAGTCCCTGTCTGTGTGGCCTTTCTCATCTTGTTACTGGCTCTAACTCCATGTCCTCTCTTTGTTCTAGCCAGGTCAAACATGCTTTTCTCATGCTATTCCTTTTCCTGAACTGTTCCCAGTCATCTGGGTAGCTCCTATTGGTCCTTCAAGACAGTTCAAACGCCTTTTACATTTCAGATAATCTCCTGACCAGGTTATTAGGGTTCTTTCTTCTTACTCTTGTCATACTCCATGCATTTGTCAATCACTTTTTTCATATTTTCTATAATCAATGATTTTTTTTTTTTTGTCCATCTCTCACTTGGACTCTGAGCTCCTTTAGGGTAGATACTGTGTTCTGTTGATTTTTATAGCTGAGGTCCTAGTGTCATGAGTATTACAGGTACTCAGTATAGATTTGTACAAATTTTTGTAGCTGCTGTTTTCAGCATCTCACACACATGCACTTGTGATTAGTAATGCCCCCTACCACCTTCACTATCCACTGTAGGATACATGTAAGGCTGATTTTTCCCCCCCAGATTTTCTATACTATTAGAAGGGACATATGGAAGCATATTATTTGCAACTTACATGAACAAGCTCTTGGCATTTGATCTTGTAAAAATCAGTATGGATTTGTGGTTCTTAAATGTTTCCCGGTTTATTAGTATTTCTACTCAACGAGTTTCAGCTTCTGAGACAGTCCTGAGAAGACAGTCATTGCAGCCTTGTGCTTCTCTGTACCACTTGACTTCAGTAGGAGAAAAATCTTGTTCTGGGGGTACGTACTATTTCTCTAACACCGGCCAGCTATAATAAATGCCGGCTAGTGTGAAAGGTAGGCCTCAGTGATGAGTGCATGTCTTATGGCACCATTAATAAAAATTCTCAAAATATATATTCTCCAATTGGTTAGATTACCATTTTCACAAATGAGTGAAAATTATATACAAGTTGTATTTTACTCATTCAAAATGCCTAAGTACTGATACTCTGTTATAATGTTTATATTATTTTCTTAAGACTAGTACACTGAAAAATGCTGATAACTGTGACACTTACAAAATATGTTTATTTTAAAATTTAGAATTGTGGAAGAAGCTTTGTAAGTAAAATTTGTGGAATTGTCTTTGAGTGATAACTTTCTGTAGGCTGTATACTGACTGTAAAGAATATTGTTACATACATTAAACTCTTCTTTCAGTTTTTCCCTCTTGAAAGCATTAGTGAGACAGCTGAACCAACAGCAGAGAATACTGGCAGCTCTGCCATCATGGTGTTATCTCACCGAGTGGCAGCTAAGCACTAAATCTTTATGTCCTTATAATGTTGTTTTGAAGCAAAATAAGAGTTTCAGTGCATATGCACAACGTATGTAACAATATTATACTTCAGCTTCCTGTTCATATGAAAATCAAAGTTTATTCTCACCGAAGCTGAGAATGTTGGCCTGAATCTAACTACTGTGGACACTTTAATCCAGAAATTCATCTGAACAGGAAATTATGCCTGCCTTTTTGTTTTATGTAGTATATAATTTCATTGTGGATGTATCATTTTTCTTTTCTGGGCTTGTCCAAAAAGCTTTAAAGCTTTGGCTTGTTTCTCCTTTTTTCTGAGCATGTGTCTCATTTCCATATTTTTAAAGGTTATGCCCTTTCTCTTTTAGCTTTATAGATTTTTTTTCTTATTCAAAAAATTTTTTTATATTTTTTCCAGTTGCTAGGACCTTTTCTCGTTTTGTATTTTTGTTTTTAAATAAATTGACGTTTGTTTTGAGAATTGCAAAGGTATTGTTAAAACAATACTGACCTTGCTGGTGTGCGTGTGTGCTTATGCGTGTGCACATGCAAACCAAGTTCATGTGCCCTCACTTTTTAAAAATAGATTCTGATCAGAAATCAGTGCCACAGGAACATGAAACTAAATATAGAAGTTATTTGCTTATTAATGTTGAAAATTATCTGAATAGCTTTCTAAATGAAAGAATATTTTTCCATTTTATTTTGCATAATTATATTTTATATAAAATAATTAGATTTACATTTACTATTATGTATTTTATAATATAGGCATCCCTGTATTTATCATTTGATTGCTAAGAGCGCCCGAATGTACTTTGTCATAGAATCTGGACTGAGCAGAGCAAGTCCTGGTGCAGTTATCCTAAGTTGGCCTTTCTATGCTACATGAAATGTAAGATGTTGAAAGTGTGTTAGTAACTTTCAAATTCACCTGCTTTCTCATAATAAAGTTATGTAGGAGAGGAAAGCACATGTGTTCTCAATAGCTTTCATTCTCTCTGCACCTAAGTACTGCATTTGACCACACGGAGCAAATTTCTGGTATTCTCCTTCTTATGAGAATACTGACTTGTCAGAGCATGCATGTACATACAACATGCCTATTTAGTGTGTTTATTTTGTGATAATTAGTAACTTAATACAAATAATTTTCATTGTGACTTAGTCATCTTTTTCATAAGGAATAGTAATTGAAAGAGTAATTAAATATAACCACTAACGTACATTTATTTCTTTTTTTTTTTTTTTTTTCTTTTTGCGGTATGCGGGCCTCTCACTGTTGTGGCCTCTCCCGTTGCGGAGCACAGGCTCCGGACGCGCAGGCCCAGCGGCCATGGCTCACGGGCCCAGCCGCTCCGCGGCATATGGGATCCTCCCAGACCAGGGCACGAACCCGTATCCCCTGCATCGGCAGGCGGACTCTCAACCACTGCGCCACCAGGGAGGCCCGTACATTTATTTCTTAATCTTTGTCTTATCAAGTGCCTTTTCCAGGCATAGTCTCATTTGAATGTAAAAAACAGGAATCTACAATGTGTTGGACTGTCTTCATTCTAATATTTTACATGAATAAAAGTTGCCATCATAAATCTTTGAACAGCAAGTGTCCTGTTTGAGCTCTTCTTGTCTTAGTTGTTCTCTGTTGCTCATGTTACATGCCTGTTTGTGGTGACTAAGATACTCCTCACAAATACTTGAGTACTGTTAGGTAAACAGCCATCTGTAATTCCTTGTTATTTATTATATAGAACGCACTTTAAAAGAATCTACAGTGTGTGGTTATTTGTAGACTTAAACAACAAGCCTTTGAGGGTGCTACACAATTTTTAGATGTTAAATATGAGAAATTTGTGTTGAGAGTTGTCTTATCTGTAGGTTAACAACTGTTTGCTTTGATAGATATTACCTCCCCAAACTCTGCATTCTTTGGCTTAATCTTGCATTGTATAAATGTTGTCTGAAAATAGTTTGGGGTTCCACATGGAAATTTTGACAAAACTTTTGAGACTGCTGTACAAAAGTTTTAAAATCCTGTATTCATAGTTTATTTATGATTTACATCTTTCCCATTTCCTCATAGATTTGAAATGGCCTTTAGCAGAAGATAAAATAAGAAAAACATGGCTCCCGGTGTCAAAGCCAGGTATTAAAGTATGTGTGTGCATAGGGATTGAGGGGAAGGCGTATTATTATCCACGCGAAGAAAAACTGCTTCAGTCAAACGTAAACCTTAGCAGTGGCCTTCTTAGAAGTCAAGGCATAAGGAGTCTTCCTAGATTTTACTCATTGTATTAAGCTCTTGGTGATTTACAATGGTGATGAGCTAGTTTATAGCAGAAAAGGAAGTATTAGTCAATGTCTTTTCTGGGCACGGTTATCACTGCTCTTGGGTAGGGGATCTGGCTGAGTTCGGTTAACTAGCACTCCTCAAAGCTGGACAACAAACTATTCCTATTTTTGCAGACTGCTGTTAGTTGTTATTATAAAAGATCTGCCACTTGGCCCTGATATGCTTCCAGTCAGGAGAGGAACTTCGCACTGTTGGTGTGAGTACATGGAAATTACTTTGAACATTGTTTTCTGGGTCAGGGGACTTACTTGCTTTCATCGAGAACAGAATTTTAACAACCACAATACGTTCATAATAGTAATCCAAACAAAGTTTCCAAATAGTTTACAAATTAATCTTTGTTAAAGAAATTATTAATAACCTTTCTGATCAGTAAAAATGTCATTAATATGTTGGTTCCAATATTAGTTTCCTTAATAATTCAAGTAGACTGTAGCTGCCTCTTATGTTACTAAATCAGTCATAATGAAGGCTTATAGTTTAATACTTTAGGGATGGATATTGATAAGAACTGAAATTAGGAAGGATTTGATGGGAAGTACTGACTTTTGTTTAGACTTGACAGATGAACAGAATTTGGGCAATGGGAAGCATGTTATAAAGTTTGTCCTGTATGCATTGTCATTAAAATTATGATGAAAGGTATTCGTATTTAGATATTCTAAAGAAAATACCTTTTTTTGGTAAATGCAAATAATCTGAATCTTAGGTAAAGCCTATTTTTATAGTTAATACTATATAATCAAGGCATGCTGGTGACAGCATGAGAATAAAAACTTGTGATGAATATCTTCCTGTGTTCACATTTGGAAAGTTAGTGTATGATCAAGTACCATGGAGACCGTATACCAGGCAGAAGAGAAGGGTGGCAGTGAACTGGCAGAGCAAGGGGAGAATTTAGGGAACCAGGGCTTGAATTAGATCCTGAGGAACAACAGGATTTGATTTGGTAAAGATACTGGGAGAGTACAGTCGGGGTTGGAGATCCAGTGTTGGAGACTGGCCTGACTGGAACGCAAAGTTCATCCTTTTAAGTGGTAAGAGCTAAAGTTAGAGAGGTAGTCTTGGTTGTTGTGAAGTCTCACTTCTAACAAAGTGAAAAATAAAAGGAGTCAGAAATGGTGGGAGTTGTGAAGGTAGTATTTAGGACTATAAATATTCTGGGACTGGTGAGTAAATTGTTCCCTTCTTAGTATTCTAAGAGAGTTGATTATCTTCCTAAGCAGTTTACTACTTGTTCTCAGATAAAATAAGATCTGTTGGCTTTCCATCACCATAGTCATCCCAAAAGTCTTTTATTTTGAGATTTCTGTATTAATTATGTTCAATTTAAAGGAAGACTCAGTAAAAGTAATTGCATCTCATGTTTTTTTTTACATCTCTTTTGATCCATGAGTGAGGTATTTGCAGAACTGTATGATGGCATATAGTAGGAAAAAAGTATGATTCATCCTAATTACAAAGCTGTTTCCTAAGAAAGAATCATTGGAGAAAAATCTTATTTATGTTTTTATAAATGGTTTTGACTTAAAAAAATCTTGCCTTTTCTGTGTATGGCTGTAAATGGCCATAATTTTATATTGCAGTTTTTTTGTGTGTGGGACCATTTACTTACTGCCTGTCACCCCTAGTGATCTACAGAATTAGCCATAAAATCTGAGCCCCATCCCCTAATACCTACCCCAAACTTTAATAGCTATGCCTTAAACCGTGTTTTTAAAGTTCAAAACCCAGATAGGGAGTCCCTTGATATGTATTGGCAAATATTGATTTCATCTAAATCAATCTTTTTCAGCAGTAGTTGGCCAGTTTGCAAGGTTCAATACTCGTGGACTTTGATGGATTCATTTTCTAAAACATTAGCAACTTATCTGAAATTCTAGGTGCCAATAGAATCTTTGGATATAAAGCCTGAGAAGAATCCTCTGGGTACAGCACCAGGATGTATTTGTTGACCTTAGAGAGAGTAGTTTCACAGGAATGGGGGTGCCAGAAACCAGATGTGAGTGGAGTGCAGATTGATGTGAGTGAGTGGAGACAGCAAGTTTGGATGCTTCCTACAGGGAGTTTGCTGATAAAGGAGAAGAGAGAGCTGGAGCAGTCAACAGAAGGGGAAGCCACATCAAGGATACTAGGGGAGTTGAGTGTTTTTAAAGGCTGAGAAAACTTAATAGAGGAAAAGCTGGAAGAGAAATGTATTAATGATGAGCAAATTTTCTGAGAAATCAGGAGGGGTTAGGAACAGAAACAGACTTAAGGGGATTCCTCATTTTCTAAGGCAGGAAGCAAGGCTGAGCTTGAATATATATTTTGGTTTGGGGAGTAAAGGGTGAGAAAGAGAGGGGTGCTCTGATGAAAGGCTCTCCTCTCAGGTCAGAGGTTAGGTGGTAATGTGATGATTATGGTAGGGAGGGGAGGGGAGAGAGGTGAATAATGAGAGTTTGGAATAGTTGCTGTGGAAAACGAGAAAAGGAAGCTGATAAAAACAATAAAAAGCATTGCTGAGCTCTCCGACCTCGTGCTACAGGCCCAATCTAACTTCCCACTGTAGCTTTAAGCTCCATCCAAAGTGGAGACTCACTTTGCCCTGCACTGACCTCACTCCTCTTCACCTTCTGCAACTGTCTTACGTCTTCTGCCTTTCTTCAAACCTACCTGTTCTCTTATGCCCAGCTCAGGTAGATCATTTCTTGACCTCTTCAGCTGGCAGTGCTATCTATCCCCCTCTGGTCTTCTACAACAGCTGAACCACTCTTAAGAATTGTGTAATTTGAAAATATATTTTATCTTCTTTCCTAGCTTGTAGGTTCCTTTGGGGCAAGAATCATGAGTTTGTCAGTGTCTCTGTTTCTCTTTCTCTCTCTGCCTAGGGCAGTGCTCCTGTGTTATTCAGTAAAAGTGAATGAATAAATTAATGAATAAAGTAAATCCACCAAATTATATAAGAGTGGCGGATGGACCTCTCTATGAACCAGTTCATTCTATTTTATACTTTAATTAGCTCCTTTGTGGGTGGGTATCTAAAGTGTTGGCCCACACAAGTTTAAGACATAGCTAAGTTAGCTAACAGATATAACTAGTCATTTACTGTATATTAATTAGGAGGATATTGTTGTGTCTTATTGTTAAAATAAAACTCAGTATTTAGATCCTAATTAATTTGTATTACAGAATTTTATTTGGTATTATTCATTTGAGGAACTAAACCAGAAGTTTCTCAGATGCTTCTAATTGCCTCTTTTGCCATATGGATATAGAAGTACAAATAGCAATCACAATTGAAATTCCATTTTTATAAACTCCAAGATCATAGGCTTCATTGTTTCACTGAAGTGCAGTAAAAAGTAGTCTTCTGCATCACCACAGCCAGAGCAGCATTCCCTACCTGATTGCCACTGGCCCTACCCAAGGCCCAGCGAGTACATACTTGAATTTTTTCCTTATTTCAGTGATACTGATCCATCCATTTATATCCAGGTTTTCCCACCTCAACCACAGCACAGTATCTCACAAGATACTGCTAAAATGTCACACTCTCACCTTGGGAAGAGTGTTCAGAACAGATAAAACCCTCAAATTCTAGGTCTGTCTGGGGACATTGTCCCCAGAGTAGGCCAGTGTATTATCAAGTGAAGTGAATATAATGCAGAGGAAAGAGGAAAGGAAATCTTGCCAAAAACTGCCATCATTTCTGTGCCAGTTTCTGCCTATAATGTTAAATTTCCACTCATTGGATTTTTCAGGCTCCTAGGTATTGGTGTACGTATCATATCTGGTGTTTTCTTTGGATAATCACTCAGGATTTTAACTTTGTTTTTGTTTTGTTTTTTTCCCTGCTGAAATATTACATAGAGATATTTGAAATGGGCAAGAAGGTGAGAGAAAAAGGATCACTACTAGTTGTGGCCATCTCATCCATGAAGCTTCCTGATTCTATCAGCTAGAAATAGTCTCTCCCTTCCCTGAATTTCTATAGCCATTTAACTGTACTTGTATTAAGACAACTCAGTTTTAGCCAGATATGGAAGTAACCTAAGTATCCATCAGCAGATGAATGGATAAAGAAGATGTGGCACACTCTCTCTCTCTCTCTCTTACACACACACACACACACACAAAATGGACTACTACTCAGCCATAGAAAGAATGAAATAATGCCATTTGCAGCAACGTGGATGCAACTAGAGATTATCATACTAAGTGAAGTCAGAAAGAGAAAGATGAATACCATATGATATGACTTACATGTGGAATCTAAAACATGACACAAATGAACCTATCTATGAAACAGAAACAGAATCATGGACATAGAGGACAGACTTGTGATTGCCAAGGGGGAGGGGGTTGGGGGAAGGATGGAGGGGGAGGCTGGGGTTAGCAGATGTAAGCTATTATACAATATATGGAATAGATAAACAACAAGGTCCTACTGTACAGCACGGGAAACTATATTCAATATCCTATGATAAACCATAATGGAAAAGAATATATAAAGACTGCATATATATGTATAACTGAATCACTTTGCTGTATAGCAGTAATTAACACAACATTGTAAATCAACTATACTTCGATTTAAAAAGAAAGAAATTTTGCCATTTAAAACAACATGGGTGGGTCTGGAGGATATTATGCTCAGTGAAATAAGTCAGACAAAGAAAGACAAATACTGTATGTTTTCACTTATATGTGGAATCTAAAAAATAAAACAAATGAATATAGCAAAATACAAACAGATTCATAGATGCAGGGAACAAACTAGTGGTTATCTGTGGGTAACTAGTGGTAGGGGTAGGGGAAGATAGGGGAAGGTGATTTAGAGGTGTAACTTAGGTGTAAAATAAATAAGATATAAGAATATATTGTACAACACAGGGAATATAGCCAAAATTTTATAATTTTAAATGGAATAAGTCTATAAAGATATCAAATCACTATACTGTACACCTGAAACTAATGTAACACTGTAAATCAACTATACTTCAATTAAAAAAAAGATGCCCCAGTTTGTGTTGCAGTTGCATACATGAACCTCACTTTTCTATACTGTTAGCCTGTTGCCTACTCTGCTCTTGCTCCCCCCTTTTTCCAGCCCTCAATACATATAACCAAAAACAGCTTTGTTGTTTCAGTAGTTGTTTTTGTTGTTAATTATACTGGTTAGCTGATTCATATCTAGAATGGCTTTTTTTAAGAAGGCTTCTTGGTGACTTTAATGAATCCATTCAAGATATCATATGTTTTGTAGGTGCAGATGCCACAGTCTTAAAGAAGTTTAAAAAAGATCACTGCTTTGCATAGTGTAGAGATTGATGGCCACACTCTGACAGTATTCTAGAAGGTTCTCTGGATTTCTCCTTGTAACTGTCTAGTTAATTATTGTCTAAAATTGGTCATAGTTGATGATGCAGCCTAAGGAAAAAAAAAATCTTTCAGTGATGACAATTAGTCTGACTTTTTTCTACTTTAAGGTTACTAGACCTCTGTAATGATTAGAATACGTAAAACTGGCTAAGCTATTCTAGAGCCTGATATTAAGGTCTTGTGTCTTCATTGATGTCCTTTGCTTCTCAAGCACATCATGATGTATCAGTGATCTTTCTTTTGAACAATGTTTTTTGATGCCCATGGGAAAGGAAGAACCAATCGCTGTCCTGATAAGGAACCAACATCACTATTTTAAAAACTCTAGGCTTCCTTAAATGACATAAAGGTAAAGTGTTAGATATCAGAGTGACTTTGTAACAGCCAAGTTACAATCTCTGTAAGAGAAATATGAGCTAAATAAGAAAAATTATCTCAGTCATCTGTGGGGTGGGTACTTTCCTCTTGCCCTCTCAAGTGAAAGCAATTCATTGTCACATCTTACTACCTTATGATGTTCTTAATTCACCTCTGACTTAGTGTACCTTGGAGTTCAAAACATTTTTTTTGATTCTTTTTTGAGCCTTTCGTGTCTAAATACAGCAACTTTTACTCCTCTTAGATATCAATCAAACCATCTCTCCATTCTCTGCCTCAGCCTTCATTTCAGTGGAGAGAGGAGACTTAGCACCTGGCTTAGCCTTCCACTCCATCCCTGGTCAAGCCATCCTCGTAGGTAATTTCATGTATATGACGACACATTTAGCTCAGTTTCTTGATCTCCCCATTATCCATTATCTGCTTCATACTTTGAATTTTGTCTTCTGGATTTGCTCTACCTGTTAAACATTAAATTTAAACATCTCATTCTCTGATGACAGTCTCACATGACAACTGTTGGTAAGTTATTCCCCCGGTAGCTATTCTTTACTCTCGTGAAGATCTCTCTTCCCTAAATGCCTGTATTCTTTTTCCCTATTCATAATCATTCACCTGCCTGCACTCTTTTCTCCAGTCCCAGTTATACTCTGTGGCCCATCCTTTAAACCATATTCTTGCCAGTATCCTCAGCACCTTAGCCCTAGTGCACACTCCTGGTAGAGGTGCAATCCTGGGTCTCGCCAGCTGACTGCCTTTGCTCTACCTGCACTGGCTTTGAGCTCCGCTGGAGAAAATCCCCCAAACCATTCAGATTACTGCCAAAATAAATTCTTTGTTGCTGTATTAGTTTTCTAGGGCTGCTGTAACAAATTACCACAAACTGGGTTGGCTTAAAACAATAGAAACTTATTCTCTTGAAGTTAGAAGCCTGAAATCAGTGTGTCAGCAGCCACGCTCCCTCTGAAGTCTCTAGGGAAGAATACTTTCTTGACTCTTCTGGCTTCTAGTGGTTGCCAACAATCCTTGGCATTCCTTGGCTTGTGGCAACATAACTCCAATCTCTGCCTCTGTCTTCACGTGGCCTTCTTCCCTGGGTCTCTCTTCTTCTTACAAGGATCCACTCATTTTGGATTTAGCTCCCGGCCTAATTCAGTACAGCCTTATCACAGTTTAACTGATTACATTTGCAAAGACCCTATTTCCAAATAAGATTACATTCTGAGGTTCCAGTGGACCTGGATTTGTGGGGTGGTGGGGGGCGGTGGGGATGGACACTCTCCAACCCAGTATAGTTGCGTATCTCCAAAGAACCCTCAGTGCTGGCTGTTTTTCTGTATTTCCCTGGCCAGTTTTCCTGTTCTCTGCAGTAGCAATTTTAAGCCTCCCCTGCCCATCCTCAACACTCCAGCGCCCATCCTCCTGCCCCCATTTCTTTCGCAAAGAAATCAGACACCATCAAACCAGAACTCCCTTCTCTTTCTTCCCTCAGACCTACAGATTAGCAGAGTCTATACTCATTGCTTCCTGTTTTAATGAAAGAGCTCATCCTCCTAAAATCTCATTTCATTTTTTTCCATCTCCACAATGTATCCCATACCCTTGTGCTCCCTCAGGAAACTTCAGTTTAACCTCTGTCCCCTTTCTTTACCATAGCTGTAAACTTGAACTTACTAATGGTTCCTGTCTTCAGCATTTAATGTCATTCAGATGTCTTTAGTCTTTAAAAAGGAAAAGGAAAAAACTGTACAATTGCACAACACTTTTCAATCCCTGCCCCTAGTCCAGCTTTCCCTCTGCCTCTTTCTTCCCTTCAGATACAAGCTTCTTAGAAGAGCTGTGGACGCTGTCACTACAACCTCACCCCTAATGACTTCATGAGCTCTGCAGTCAGTCTCCCACCCCCGTGTCCCACTGAACCGGAACAGTCTCCCGTGTCGTAAAACCCATCTTGTCCCTTTTTGCCCCATCACCAACACTTGACCCTCATGGACATTTCCTTCTTCTAGAAACATCCCCTGCCTTGAGGGTAGTTTAGGGAGAATTGGGGGCCAGGATAAACTAGATAGAACTAGAAGACTTCTGAGATCTCCCTCAATTCTAAGAAGCTGATGATTTTCTGAGATTTCAAGAATCTTCAGTTCTTTTTGTTTATAAAACTTCTTGGCAATTTGTGGTTATTTAAACATGGTAGTGCTTTAAAAAAAATAACGTTGAGACTACAGAATGCAACATCTTTCTCATGTTTCTCGGTTACTGTAATTTCAAAGAGATTATTTTTAGTAACTGTATTTGTTATTATAAAATTTCTCAGAAATAGAAAACCCATTAGGGAAACTTTAAATAGAAACTGGCTGTACTGAATTTAAAATTCTAAGATTCAAAGATACAGACTCTGATGCATTAAGTTATCTTTTGAAGTTCTGAAGCCTGAAATGTCCTCTTGTAAGAATATAAGGTTTTTATATGTATAAAAATGGGCTTATCTAATTTAATTTTTCAGAGAGTAGGATGACAAATAATATAAGAGAAAATGGAAACTAAATGGTATGAGTTAAAACTTGAAGTTTATAATCTCCTCCCTTTCCTAACAATATCTATAGTATGAAGAACTCAAGCTGTTTACGGCAAAGTTTTTTTTTGAACAGTTCTCCCTTTAGACAAATAGTTTGACTCTTGATTTGAATTAAATCAAGTTGCTCCACTTGATTTTAATTCAAGAACAATGTTTAAAAGATAATTCCAAATGTCCCCAAGTCTTCCTGGCCTAAAGATGCAGATGAGTTTGGGTTAATATCAAAAAGTCCCATCTTGGAGCCCCTCCAGCATGGCTGCGGAACCTCATCATCTCTGTCCAAGTGTCCACCAAGCATTTCCAAGTCTTGCTGTCTCATGGGCTCTGACCTTCTGGTAGAAGTTCTCCCTGCAGTCCACGGGCATGAGACACTGTGTCGCTGCCTCGGGCATGGCTGCATGTCTCCCCAAGTTGCCAGCTCCCCAAGGGCCAGGCAGCCCTGTATTCTCTCATCCTGACAGAAATCCCTCTGTCAGAAAATCAGAATCTTCTCTTTCCCTGGGACTCAGTCTTTGGGGAAAAGCACCTTGCCCTCCTCTCCTGCCCTCCTTTTTACCAGTTTCTGCTCCTGTGTCTGGGCCCCAGACATTCTCCTCAGAGGGTCTCTTTACTCGGCCCTACATTCATGCATATAGAGGCGGGGAGGGGACAGGAAAGCGGATGCAAAGCCATACGGAGTTGCTGGTACAGCTGTTGGGAGCCAGAGCTCCGGGATTCTGAGGCTTCAGACTTTCCCCTTCCCTTTCAGTCTCTGCCCCTTCCCCCTCAATTATGTCCAGCTGTAGCAAATTAATAAAACACCCAATGAAAGCCAATCAAAACTGCAGAAGTCTTCACAAGTTGTTAAAATGCTTTTTCCTTTCCAATCTGAATTGCTACAAACTTGATAGTTAAACAAGATTTTTGTAAACAGTACATTTTGTAAATTCTGCAAATTGGTTGTTTGGCAAATTGGCCTGCTTTCCAGTTCATCAGATATTAAATCTCAGTTAGGTTCACTTGGAACTTCCTACTGCCATAGCCCTTTCATGACAGTGAGCTTCAGAACACTTAAAAAATATTATGTCTTCAAATTCCACATTTAGTTTTATTGAGAACAAAATGTTGTCATCTCTCTGGGGTTTATAGTCAGTGTATGCAACACAGTAACAAGAAGTCTTCTAGGATATCACGTTAGAGTTCTTTGCAACAGAGCTGGATGCTGACCTTGCTTTTATTTATTTTTAATTGGATGAATGGAGGAAGGGGTGGTACTGGAATGTGTGTTTATCCTAAGCCTGGAGAATCACTGTGAGGGGTGCCATGTTGAGAAAAAAGTAGAGAAAGGGGATAGTGTATTGCCAGCTACTAAAGATTTAAATTAAGACATACAGCTGAATAAATTATATTTTTCTCCTGTTCACCTAATTCCCAAATTATAAAACTATTGAAATTGGATGTCTGTTCTTTAAGCACTAGTATTATTAGAGTGAATTAAGTTTATGTATTACACTGTAGAAATGAAAGCAACAAAACAAACCACAGATTTGTATACCCGTAGATAGATAAACTATAAGTAAAAGCTATTTTACCTTTGTTATTCAAAGCATATCAGTGTATCCTACTATAAAGGGATGAACTTCCACCCACTGGTTTTCTAGTTCCCTTTGGGTCTGCTGTTGATTGTACAAGCTTTCTGTCTTTGACGAATATTTAGCAACAGGCTAGGATGCTTTCTGGCTGTTTGTCCAGCATTTGAAAAGGATCCCTTGTAATAAATCCCAGCATCCAAGAGGTGATTCAGTCTAAGTTTTTCTGTCTTCTATATGGCATTTTCAATTTTATTTTATTGAATTGTTTGTTTTGAAACAGGGATGATAATTATGTTTCCTCATGGTGAGAGTTCAAGGACATCCGCCTTCAGCTCTGCCCTTCTGGTGTACTTGACTTCACTCATATAGTCATTCTGTTCCTAGAGTATCCAGAGAAGATTCTTGGAACCTGATTTGTCTATAAGAATTCTGGATCCTTCTGCTTAGGAAGGGCCTTCAGCCAAACTCCTAGTAATTCTAGAATATTTGTGGGTGAAGAAGATGTGGCTTAAAACATCACTTAAAGTAGTTTTTGTCGGCTATTCACTTTAAGCTTCTACCACTGATCTTACAATACTCTAACTAGGGGTTTTGAGAGATTGCTTTTTAGATAGGAAAAAAGGTAGTTGTTTAGCTATCTGTTAGCTGAAACAGTTTTATAGGTGGCAAGGAAATCACTTGATTTCTAAAAAGAAGTGAAGAATGCATTAGAAAGAATAAGATTTTATTTGCCCTACCAAGAAGCAGTAAATCTATTTATTAGCCACTCAGTGTGATGGTGGGTCTAATATATATTCTGGGAGTGATGAGGCATGGCTCCTACACAGCAGAGGGAAAATAATAGGCAAATTACAAATTTGGAATAGAAACTTGACATTAAAACAGATCATCGGGGCCTCCCTGGTGGCGCAGTGGTTGAGAGTCCGCCTGCCGATGCAGGGGATACGGGTTCGTGCCCCGGTCTGGGAGGATCCCATGTGCCGCGGAGCGGCTGGGCCCGTGGGCCATGGCCGCTGGGCCTGCGCATCCGGAGCCTGTGCTCCGCGGCGGGGGAGGCCACAGCAGTGAGAGGCCCGCATACCGCAAAAAAAGGAAAAAAAAAAAAAAAAAAAAAAAAAAAAAAAAAAAAAAACAGATCATCTTATGTTTCACTGCTTGAAACTCAGAGTTTTGGGAACTAATTATCTAGCAGCAGGTGGTAACATGGGAATGTTAAATATACATAGAAAACTTAGATACTTGAGCATGCAAAAGGGCCAGGTCAATGTATTTTTACACAAATAAAACAAGTTCAAGGTTGCCAAATATCATATTAAAACAAGAAAAAACGGTAAGTACCTATAAACCAGCAAGGATGTGCCTAAGGCTAATTAATGTGCCAGCCATTACTTTTCCAGATATCACTAATGAAATACACTGTATGATTTGTAACATCAAAGCATGCTGTGATGATACAAGTTTAATGTTCTAAAATGTTCTCTTCTTTTCAGTCCTTTAACTTAGAGGTAAATTTGGGTAGCTGATATGCAGTTTGCTTTGCATTTGTCAATCAGCAGATAAAAGGGTGCTACTTTCACAGATTAGGGCATTGTAAAAAGTTTGTGTAACTAAAATTGCGTGTATTACAACTATAGAAGAAAAAATTGTTACTTTCCAAACTAGAGTGTGATGATCAACCTGCTAAACTATCCTCATCACATTTGTAAAATGAGGATACCCGCCTTTTAGGATTATTGTCAGCAACAAATGACATAATCTCTGTAAAGAATTTAGCTCAGTACCTGGGCCACACTTATGTGTTCCATATAAACACATCATAATTATTACTCATTAGACGTTCAGGTACAGACTGCAGCACCTGAGCTTTGAGTTTAGCATTGAATTAAGAAGTAGACTATGTTGCATCCTTTAAGGTCAAAACATGAAAGTCCTTTTGGAACTATTTTTATTGCATTAAGTAAAATAATATATTTATTTAACTTTTAAATGTAGGTTATCAATGTATACAGATGTTAAAAACCAAGTGTTTTATATTCATGTATTATATTTGGAATGTTATGTTAACAGAGGAAATAATCCTACAAAAGTTGTATTGAGCACCTCCTATAACCAGACCCTGAAACTACAATACTTAATAAAAAAAACATAGACCTGTCTTCCCTAATAATCTAAAGCCCACAGGCCATTAAGGGAACAAACATGTGAAAAATTAACAACACACTACACCATTCCATCTTTTTTTGTCTCTCTCTTTGTTTTAAATACCCCCATGTAGTTTAGGGGTGGATACCTATACACCTCAAAAATGGGGCTTGGCTGTTGCTCTTCTTAGAAATTTCCCCACCGCACCCATTCCACCATATTCATTCCTTCCTTTGAATGTCCCTGTATCTTGTACATTCTCAAATTGGTAGCATAGTAATTTGTTTATTTACATGCCTATCTCTCCTACCAGACTGTTAATGTCGTGAGAGTTATGGTTCATCTTTGTGATCCCAGCTCTCAGCACAGGGCTCAGCACCTACCGAACACTCCGTAACAGTGGATGAATGGGTACTTTGTACTCTTCCCTCTCCGATCCCTTTCTCATTTTCCAACATGCATTAAAAGAAAGGAATATTAAATAATCAATTTGATTGACAAGAAAACATTTTTTCCTAGCTTAGTAGTTATATTCACATATAGTGAAGCCCTATTAATGTGACTTTCTCAATTCAGAATGAATTATATTGTTTATAGAGCAGGACTGAAATATATCATTATTTCATGTGTAAGGAAGGGGGTTGCCAAGCAGAGAACTGTGTGAATGAAACTGCTGGGGGATTGTTTAATCCATTTCATATATTTTAATAGCATCCGTTTATATCCATTCAGTTACTGGATTGATTACAAATGATAACAAGA
The DNA here is from genome assembly GCF_964341445.2 of Mesoplodon mirus. Taxonomy (NCBI): domain Eukaryota; kingdom Metazoa; phylum Chordata; class Mammalia; order Artiodactyla; family Ziphiidae; genus Mesoplodon; species Mesoplodon mirus. The sequence continues at coordinate 48,996,798 of NC_138990.1, forward strand.
GTCACCTGTTTATTAAGGTATGTCCAATAGGAACTATTATTTGCCAACCTGTTACTAGCAGTTTCCTTTCACAAAATATACTTGAGGCAACAAAAATGCCATTCTTGAAGCAATCTGAACTGGAAAATAGATCTTCCCAGTTAACCCAAATTAAAGAGCTTTTGAATTCCCTACCTTCAATGTTGAATGGCTACAGAATAAGGCTTAGTTGAAGGACTTTAAAATCAAATCCAATAGATAGTATATTCTGGCATATGATCATAAATTCCATATATCCCTTCAAAACTAATGTTCATTATTTATGACAAAGCATCCACAGGTGGTTAATTTTATCAAGGATTTTAGTAGATGTATCTCAAAACTATTATTCAAAAATTGTTCTCAACAGTTGAAAATCCGCTTTCTGTGAGATGAAACTAAATAATGAGCCAAGTCTAAGACTCCATTAGGAAAAATAATTACATTTACTACTTATGCTGATTTTGACCATGACCTTTCTGTGATTCTATAGAGCAGAATTAAATATTTTAGGATAATGTTTTAAGTCTATAAGAAGTTTTTCCTGATCAACCATATTTGTTACTTGAAAACTAAGGCATGTTTTACATTTATACTAAAATGAAGTTTGTTTTATATGACAAAGTTGGACTTTGTATCTCCTGGACTTTCGTTAGTGTTATTTAATTGCATATCAGTCTGCCTGCCTGCCCCTCATCTCTTCATTCACCTTTCTATCTTCTTTAACTCTTTCAGTTCATGTAAGTTAACAGCCAAGAAATCCAGTGCTATTTCCAGTTGTCTAAATTACTTAAGGTGAAATGAAATGAGTAAGTCTTAAAGTTAAAAACTATTAAGAGAATATTATACTGAAACTTCAGTAAAATAGCAGATTGATTATATTTTGTCTTTCCAAAGAAAGTCATATTCAAGAAAATACTGTTCCTGTACTTGGCAAATTGTTCATTTTAATTATTGTCAGGATGATTTAATTAGAATTCACCATCACCTTTAAAAAAGAGTATCCCTAGCCAGCTAATCAAGAATTTGAACATACTACTTAAATCTTGGTATGTCTGCAAACTCCACATGAAAAATTTTAAAAGTCTGGCAAAATGGCATATTGTCCGTATATTTTACCTGGGATTGATCCTAGCATCTGTCTAGTTGGAGAATAACAGAAAGTTTTCCCTGAAACAAATTTCAAGGAAATATAATCCAATCCTTTCATGTGATATTTCAGTCAGGTTGGGCTTTTAATCAATGGGTTGTACAATGATATACATTTTCAGGTCTCAGCGATTAACTTGTTTTGGTTTCTTCGCTGAGCTTTCTCCTCTTTCTCTTGCCTAAGGTATAAGCAGCACCACTAAGAAACTGCTGCTGTGTTGGGCTCCCTGTGTTTCACTGTGATGTCTTCACTTCCTCTCCCGTTAACGCAGAAGAGATTTTGTGACATTGTAGAAGACAGCTTCCTATGAGTTTCATCAGAACGTGGAAAATTCTAAAATTGTCATTCCATGACTCTGCAATTCGTTTTATTCCCCACACATTCATTTTTTAAAAAAACTTACACAAGAAATGTAATATAGGTTTTATATTTTAATAAAGTTTTTGTAGTTTCACACTTATGTTTTTAGGACCTGGAAACTTAGGGATATGGTAGGGGCCTGCTATTTTTCATTACAAGCCTTATTGTGCTATTTGATTTTTTAACCTGTGCGTATATGTTATTCTAATAAAAATTAAATTAAGGGAAAATAATCAAAAGTTTCAGAAACTTGTTCATGTCAGAATACGTTTTCCTCTGAATTCACATAGTCCTGCAGATTCACCTAGTTGGTTTTTATCCAACATTTCTTTATGAAAAATTTAAAAACATAGAGCACAGTTCAAAGAAGTTAACAGTGAACACTCATATAGCCACCATCTAGATTCTACCCTAAAAATTTTTACTCCATTTGATCATGTATCTGTCAGATAATCTGTTAGATAATTGACTGTTAGATAATCCCTGACTAGAGTTCTTTTATGAATTCCTTTTTTTGACTTACTCGTTTTCAAGTAATGAGTTTGCATCAAGTTGTACTGCTGTTTCATTTAGCCTCATTTACTAAGATTCCTTTAATAATATGTGGGGGGGCCTATACACATATTTTCAAAACCAGAGTTCTCAGGTGTTTACACCAAAGTGGCCAGTTTTTTCTGTTGGATTAACCATCATGTGGGAAGGTCTCTTACTTCTTTGCAGTGTATAAAATTGTGATCTCCCATCTTTCTACTCTTGTCTCAGGAATTCTATTTTAATTGAAATGAAACAGTACATAATACTTCTCTAGGAAAAAACAATAAAACAAAGTATTGGACATTTTTAAAGGTGTCTACAAAGTTTATGCTATACTGGAATCTTGTTATATAATCCTCAAATATTTTAATGAAGCATAAAATGAGCATTATATACATATGTACTCCCCCCATAAATCATGAACCTAAAGGCTATCCCCTTGATTAATGCTAGTTTTCAGAAATGATTGCCTACAGAGTTTATTGGTTTGTCTTTGACCTTTTTTCCTTCTAAGTTCTTTAAAGATCAGTTTTAAACACAGCATTTTTGTGAGTAAGAGGTTTATTATGTATCTTTTATTCCCTGAAACTTAAAGAGGATCAGTTTTCATTTTGTTGTCTGTATACACCCATTTCTTAGTACTGAATTCCTCCAATCTTTTATCTATTTTCTTTTAGGTACTTTCCTGTAATATATTATTACTGGTGTACAGCAAGCTCTCCTGACCTTCTTCCTTCTTGTCTGGCTTCCCATTCCTTGTCTTTTTCTTAGGCCCACTCTCTCCCTGATCCTTATAGTAGGCCCAGAAGTTTTCTTCTCTTAAGTTTTCATCATTCATTCCAATCACTATTGTATTGAGTACAGTTACGTGCCAGCTCTAACTTGAGCTACACTGATACCTTCACCTTATCTTCATTCTGCTAAACTTGAGTTCTCAGTGCCTCCTGAACACATTGTGCTCATGCTCAACTGGAACACTTGCCCTTGTTTGGAATGCCGTTCTTACCCGTCCATCAAGACTCAGCTACTCTCAGCTTTTGCCGACCTTAATAAGGTACATTTAAAAATAATACGTTAGAAAGGTTTATTTATATCAAGGTGATATTTATACCAGTGTTTTCAAATAATAGGTCTGCATAGTTTTCCAGAAGAGAGCCTGAATTTTGGGATTCTAAGTTTGAATATGGTATGCTATCACTTTTCAAATATTTTTACTACATGCCAAGAACTATTGTAGTATTTCTGGGCGATTTTTCAACACTAAAGTTCCTCTGTGAGTGAAGATAATTATTGAAGTGGTAAAACAACCAAAGCAGAACACTAACTTTACTTCAGTATATTATTTCTTTTGGTTAAAGACCAATAAGACCAAGATTGTGGGTTTAATCCCATGTGGGCCAGTTAACTTCCCACAAACAAATACTTTTCAGTATTCACATGAATATGACTAGTTTAGCACAAACCCATTTATCATGGTCAGTGCTGCAAGCTTCATATTCCAAGGTTAGCACATGCAGAAAATAATACATTTTAATGGAAGCATTTAAGTTATTTGGCAAGGTTTCTGTTTGCTTTTTTTTTTCCAGTGCAGTGCCAGAGACATACCAACAAAGTGAAATAAATGTTGCATGTAAGTTCTTTATAAATAGTATAATTCAGTTGGTGTATCATATAAATAAAAAATTCAAAAATGCAGAAGAAAGGAATAGCATGAGCTTGGGAACAAGACAGACTTGGGGCCAACTCCAACAGTGGGCTGTTAGGGCGAATACAGTGATGGGGTGGATAGGGCAGCTCGTTAGGTTGGGGGGCCGGTTGGTTGGTATCCACCCAGCTTCCTTCTCAAAAGGCTTTCCAGTGCTAGGCTGCAGTAGTTAGATTTAATCAAGTAGACAAATAGAAAACCCATAGGGTTTTTACCAGGAAATAATGGGCTGATAAGTGTGTACGAGAGAGATTATCCTTGCAGCTATGGTAACAGTACAGCAGAGTAGATTACTGAGTTTTTAAAACGACAAACACTTTCTGCTACCGTGGATCTTACTGGATCTTACCAGCAGCTTGGGAAATGCCCCTCAGAAGAGTGTATAGTTCATTCCTTCTGCACTAGACAACCAGGTCCAGTGTTTGAACCCCAAGAAATAACTTCTCAAGGCTCTCTTTAATTCATGAAGCCAGCCTTTAGTAAAATGGTTAAAGAGGTGAGGTTTGTGTTAGAGGTCACCTCTACCCTTTCTGTGCTCCTCATCTTGGACTGAGATCCTGCTCATCTTCGACCATCTTAGGCTTCTACCTGGACACACAAGCATTAGGGGATTGTTCTAAACTCTGGACTTGTCCAAAATCATTAATTCTGTGTCTCATTTAAGAGCTTTTCACAACCTGTTAATCTAATCAGTTGTTTCTCCCGAATGCCTTTCTTTTTCTTCCTTTCTATGTATTATGCACATTCAGTAACAGAGCTTTTGTTTTAATGATCTGAAATACAGGAGTGATTCTAATGGCAGAAAGTTTAAGCACCATGGCCATCTACTTGGGAGGCTTTGTGGGCACATTGATCCTTGAATGGTGCTCTTGCAATCACATTAACTCAGCCCTTGTTTCCCATCCCTTGTCTTTAGATTGATCACATTTAAATTTAGAGAAAGATGAGATCTCTAGAAATGGAGACTGTACAACTTTCCTTCCGAGAGAGTAAAACATAATAACTTAGAACATTTCAATGAGGAAGGAATTGAGCTACAATCATAATTCCATGTCTTCCTAGCTGTGTGACCTTGGTGATTTATTTAACATTTTATTAGTAAATGAGGGTAATAAAGCTTTACCTAACACACTGTGCTGCTTCAGTGAAATAAAATATATATAAGAAGCTTAGCACTAACATATAATGCAAATTATATAAGAAACAAAATACGTAAGAAATAGTATCTGACACAGAGTAAACACTCAAAAAACTATTTCCTGAAAGTTGTAGTCTTTGGTACAGGGAGTAAATCATCAAAGAAATTATTCAAGAAATGATCCCAGATTTTTCTAGAAAGATGAATGTCTAGATTGAGAGAGCCCAGTGAGTGCGCAAGGTAATGAAAGGAAAACACCTACCACAAATCATCATCATTATTAAATTTCAGAATACCAGCAACAAAACAAAGACCCTAAAAGCTTCGAAAGAGGGGAAATAACATTCAAAAGATCAAAAATTAGAATGGTATCACAATTGCCCAAAGTAACACTGGTAGAAAAAATAGAGAAAGTCCTTTAATTTTTTGGAGGAAAATGGTTCCCAACTAAGAATTCTGAATATAGCTGAATTCTCCAAGTGTGAGGACAGAATAGGTGTTGTCAAAAATTTCATGTCTCAAAGTTGACCTCATGCACCTTTCTTAGGGTGTTAAGGGAGGGTGAATTCTAACAAAGAAGTAAAGCAAAAAAGATACAGATAGAAGATTCAGGAAGCAAGGAAAACAGCCTAGGAAGGGAATCTCCAGGATGATGGTGAAGGAAGATCCAGGATGGTAGCTGCACAACAGACCTTGAAGACTACAGTCCTGATCAAAGCAGAAGCATGGAGGGTTCCACGAAGAACGTCTCCAAGAGGATGAAACTGATAGATTGTCTGGTGTGTGTGAATGTACTGGAAGGAGATTTGTACTTCTGGCTAAGTTTGGGGATGAACTAGTGGCAGGTCTCTAGAAAATTAAGCAAAGGGAAAAATAAGGCCGTTATTAACTCCAGGGAAAATGATTAGTAGCACAGGGGAAAAATGCAATAGTTACTATACAACTACATTGTGAATATCTGCCTTGTTTTTTTAAAGTAGACACTAAATATTGACCGTATCAATATTATGATATAACTGTATTAGGGCCATGGAGGAAGGGAGGAATGGGGAGAAATGCTACAAGAAATGCTACAAAAATCCTCATTTTTCATAGTAGGAAGTTGATAGATAACAGGAAAAGTATAAAAAAAGCTTAGGAAATGTCAGCATAGGCATTTTACATAGCTATATGGAGGTAAACATGACCATAAACAGCTTAAAATGTTAGAAATGATTATCTTTGGGGAGGGGCATTACAGGTTAGGGAGGAACTGGGCAGGTGATTGCTTTTTATATTGACCAGAAGCCACGGTCATTACTAATGCTCATCAGTATGGTTCTTCTCTCACTCCATATGTGTCCAAGCACCCTTCCAGCTAGTCAGGACCATAGGACCAGCTCTAGCCCAGATAGAGCTGAAGAGGTGTGTGTCATTTCTGGGCTACAACCCTGTGACCATTCAGATCCTCCTTCCCAGGCCTCAGCAACCCGCAAGGGACAGGGGCAGACAGGAATGCATTCAGTAGTCTGGAAATCTTTCCTCTGTTCTTTAGAACTGTGACTTCTTACAGAAGACTAAGAGAAGATTTGGCAAACTTTTCTGGAGAGGGCCAGATAGTAAACATTGTAGGCTGTGCAGACCATACAGTTTCTTTTGCAACTGCTTATCTCTGCTGTTGTGGTGCAAGTGAATAAGGGTCTGTGTTCCACTAAAACTTTATTTATGGATACTGAAATGTGAATTTGATGACTTTCATGTGTCATAAAATATGTTCTTTCAATTTTTTCCCCAACCATTTAAAAATGGAAAAAAACAGTCTTAGCTCACAGGCTGCACAAACAGAGGTGGAATTGGCCCGTAGTCGGCTAACCCCTGCTCTAAATATTCAAAGTATTGTTACTCACAAAAGCTAATAGTGATCTCAGGTGGCCTTGGCCTGCAGCGGCTTGAAGCAGGGTTTCAGTTCCCGGCCAGAGACTGAAGTCAGGCCCGGGCAGTGCGAGCACTGAATCCTAGCCACTAGACCACCAGGGACCAGTGGCCAGTGACAAGGCCCTGGCCCTTCGGCTTTGCAGAAAAGAATTCCCACAAAGATGGAAAGTAGTGAAACATGTAAAGTGTTTATTAGGAGGAAAAAGAGTACAGTATGTGTGGATAGACACACGGGCAGACTCTGAGAGAGCGTAGTGCCCTCGTGGTAGTTTCAATCACTTACATGGGGCATTTCTTCCGGGTTTCCTTTGGCCAGTCATTTTGATTTACCTGGTTCTGAGTCTGTATTTGGTATATCTCAGGATTCTCCCATGTGTGTCCATACATCTCTCAGCCAAGATGGATTCCAGCGAAGAGGCCTATGGGTAGCCCTGACATCACTCCCCTTTTGACCTCCATGGAGCTTTCTAGTTGGCAAGGTCTCCTTGACTTTGAGAATGAGAAATATATGGTCTTTTATCTGGGCAGGGCCCAGCCTGCTCTCTCAATTGTCCAGCTATTTTCATCTTGGAGTACTGGTCCACAGGGAATGAACTCCAGCTGTTCACCCTGGGGGGCCTATCTATCTCCTGACTCAATAGTATCATACTGTTTGTTTTTAGGAGACAGAACTAAAACTGAGGAGTAGGAGTCCCCAGGGAATCAATTTCAGTCTCAAATTCCCTCACATAATGAGAGCATTTCTACAAGTTAGAGCTGCCTACAATGAAAAAGGCCGCCCCAAGGTGTCCCTGTGCTTGAAAGTTTCACCCAGAGGTGGGAAGGCCCACTTGGTGTCCATGCACCCCTTTCATTCTTACATTTCATGGCCCTGTAAGACGATTAAGAGGAATCATTCTGATAAAGCTGTTTTAATGTTTTCCAAAGTACAGTCACTTCCCGCTGGTTTTAGGACAGTGCTTAGAAAAAATTAGACTAGAGCGTGTGTGTGAGGGGTGAGGGTGGGGGAGGCCATAAGTATTTTAAATCAAGCATTTGTGGTGCCAAGGTTTGCAAAGACGACTTGCTAGCTTAAACATGTTTGCACACAGCAGTATTTTCTAATTTAAATTCAATCCATCTCCAAACAGCCCTAGCCTAGACTAGCTGAAGGTATAAACTTCATTTTCATCTCATTAGGCTACCTGGAAGCTGCAATCAGTGAGTAGTCTTGAAGTCAATAGTCTGTCTGCTTCATTAAAATGCTAATTTCATAGCTTTAATTCTCTTTGTAAAATGTACCACTGCAGGACACTATATGCAGATTTATTCTAAAGCAGATCAACTTGCATGTCGCATTTTAGTATATTTATTTCTCCAGATTTCTCTGTGTATTGCTATTTTTAGGAATTGCTTTCATGTTTAAAAAAGTGTTTAAACATCTAAGATATTTAGATATTTAAGGCAATTTCAGCCTAGCAAAATTAATTTTTAAATAATTCTGAAAGCTACTTTCCTCATCAGTACATAAATCCCACTTCTTGGAGTGAACTATACATCCCTTTTTCCCCCCTATGGCTCCGAATCTCCACCTTTAAAGAAAGATTCAATAGCAGTTTTGGTGAATGGTCAGAATGAATCTAGATAGTGCCAGGTAGAAAAATGGATGAGCAAAATCTTTTGTCATATGAAGTCTTCTCAGTTATCTTATATGTTTTGAAAGTGCCAATTTAAATACCAAGTTCACATTTTTACTTCTCAAAGTCTTGAGTTCTGACTGATTTCCCACAAGGGAACGTTGACCAAGAGATAACCAAGAGGCTGCTGCTGCACTGACAAAAACCGAGGCCCCCTCACAGTCAGTGCCCCAAACCAGTCATCAGAATGGTTGCACTACACAAGTGCTGATGACAGTGCTCTAGGGCCTAGACCTTTGTGGGTATCTTGGACTCTTCCTTACACACACGTGCCAGTACCTTTACGTCTTGCTGATTTTCCTCATAACTATTTTCTCCGTTAGTTCTCCCTTGCAGACTTCCTTTCCTTTTCTGATCTCCAATGGAAAGACCGTTCCCCAGAGTTCTGTCCTCTGCTGCCAGCTCTTTTCTCATTATAGTCTCTCCCTTAGAATATACCTCCATGCTGTGACTACCACGATCATCTGTTTGCTAATGATTCTCAAATTTATGCTTCTGACTAATGTCTCCTGAGGTCTGACCTACCTGGATCTCCAGTAAGTAGAGACACTTTATCTAGATATGTCTCTATCACCCCAAATATAATATTTCTAATACCAAACTACCTACTTTCTTCGCAGCTTCTCCATTTCTGTTCATCACTGCCACCATTTTTATATATTCATCAAGCCAGAAGTATTCTGGGAGATGGCCCACAAGGATTTAATGTAGAAAATAAAAGAATAGTTCATCTCTTCCTTTGGATGAATGTCCAAAATTTATCTTGTACTAGGCCCATTGAATAGAGTTAAGTACTTCTTAGCCCAAGCATACCCGTAAGAGTCTCTTCCTATTAACAATGACCCAGTGAAATTATAGTTCTCTCTCAGTCATGTACCTTCAACTTCCACTATGGCCACCATGCAGAGATTTATGTTACTCATCTTTAGGCATGGAGGATGGGGGGTTAATTTGATCAAGAGTTTCCAAATCATTTGAAGTTTTTATTGAAATGAACATAATTCCCAGACAGTCCTGAAATTACTCTGTCCTCAAGCTTCATAAGATAAAAGGTAGCTCTAAATAAAATAAAATTCAAAAAAAAAAAAAGAAAAGATAAAAGCTAGCTCAAGTCATCACCCCAGAGCTATTGGCTGCTTATGGGCTATAAACAGACCTGTCTTAGTGACTTTTTAAAATAGTTTAGCAAGTGGCATTCTGCTTTGTGTTTCTTGGATAAGTAGCTCGTGCAACTCTTTTCTCAGCTACATGACTGAGGATCAGATACAACTGGGCTTATAATTCAGATCCAGTGAGAAAACCAAGCACCCAATTTTCTATACAGTCTTGATACCATCATCACTAATTGTCCCAGGTGACTGGGATATATAAGTCCTAAGTTTAAAGCCACATAAGTTTAAAGTCACCGTTTTAAGATATTTAAAATCTCTTGTTGATACTTGAATGAAAATGATTGTTAACAAGGCTAAGACATTTTTATTAAGCCAGTTATGATAGTTATCATTCACTCAGCCGATATTTATTGAATGTCTATACGGAGACAGCATCAAACTAAGTGCTCTGTGACACACAGAGACATGGTTAATCCTCAGACAGTACTCTGGAGGGACCTGTACGATCTAGTAAAACTTCTGACCGAGTCGGTGAGTTAAAAAAAAAAATGGTAAGAACTACAAGATTAAAAGCTTCCTGCTTCCATATAATTCAGTGATGAATCATTTCCTAAGGTCAGTTTTTGGAAGTCTCAAGTATTAATGCTTATGTAGGTATTCATAGGGGTCTAGAGCTGATTCTATAACTACTTTTAAGCCATTCTAGACACTAGTAAGATCAAGAATGAGTTTTCAGGGACCACCCCCTCACACTCACACACACACACACACACACACACACACACACGCCACAGAGCAGGAACAGCTTAGTTTGACATTGAAACCGACTTTGACCTTGGAACTTGGGGCAGGATACCACGTATACACACAGAGTTAAGTGATCTCTAATAAGCTGCATCCACAGCAGTACATGAGAAAAATATACTAAGTCAGCCTTAGAATGACTGAGCTTTTTTTCTAGACTGAAAGATACCAGAATATAAGTTTAGCCTTCATTTTAAATGTGCAAGCTAGTGAGTCTTATTGAATGTATTTTGCTATCAAGTTGCCTTTCCAAACTTCCTTGGTGTGGGCAATATTTTTGTATATATACTATGGTTAAGAAAGGTGGAGGCCAAATCTACAGAGAGATTTGAAGACAGTCAAGTCAGAGAGACCCAAAGTCATACTGTAACTCCAGCTGAGCCAGGTATAGAGTATTTCTGTTTCTTTAGAGAGAAAAGGACGTATTGCCCCAAGAGTCACTGATGGATTTTCATGAGAATGATGGATAGTAGCAGCACCATAGAGATAAAACTACAGACAGAGATGGATGAACCACAAGAGAATATTCATTTATATGGTCATCCTACTCACTTATAAACCTTCAGTTTTCTCTGCCAGGCTGGATGTAAGAGATACTTTACTAAAACGAGGTTTATTCATATTAAGTAGCAAATTTACTCCAAGCAATGTACATTCACTGGAATAAAAGATAGCCTAGGGGCTTCCCTAGTGGCGCGGTGGTTAAAAATCTGCCTGCCAATACAGGACACACGAGTTTGAGCCCTGGTCCTGGAAGATCCCACACGCCGCGGAGCAGCTAAGCCCATGTGCCACAACTACTGGGCCTGCGCTCTAGAGCCGTGAGCCACAACTACTGAGCTCGTGAGCTACAGCTACTGAAGCCCGCGTGCCTAGAGCCCATGCTCTGCAACAAGAGAAGCCACTGCAATGAGAAGCCTGCTCACCGTAACGAAGAGTAATCCCCGCTCACCACAACTAGAGAAAGCCTGCGCACAGCAACAAAGACCCAACGCAGCCAAAAATTAAGTAAATAAATAAAAACATTAAAAAGATAACCTAGTTTACCCTAGGAATGTGACAGACCATACCATTTCTCACTTTATTACAGGTCAATGAAGGAACCATTTTAAAGTTCACATATGAGCCCCTAATTCTTTCGATTAGAATTAGGTATTCATAATCATACCGAGAAGAGTAATGGAAAACTTTTCCATTTCAGAAACACAGGCAAGACAATATACCATAGCTCAGTCCTTTTCCATTGGCCATGTTCTCAATTAGAACAGTGTGTTTCTTCCGCTCTGGGTAAATGTTGATTAATTGATGTTTTGTTTGTAATGTGTTTCAGAAATGGAAAGAATTTCAGTTATATTTGCAGTGTAATAAAATTAAGATATTTAAGTTGTCTAAAAGGCTTTTGCTGCCAAACAACTTTTTGAGAGACTTTTAAAAATATACTGTAAAGACCAATTATATTCTTCTAGATCTTAACTTTTAAAAATGTGCTTATTGAGAATACCAAAGTACAATTTGGGGGCCTGCGCTCCAGTCCTTTTATGAAATGGAAAGAGCTAACTAAAGCTAGGAGGCAGGAAACCTAGCTTCTAAATTTAGTCCTTTTATTCAGCCAAACTCTAAGCCTCTTTGAAAAATTATTTAATCTCTCTGATCTTCAGTTTACCAAACTGAAAATGAGAAATCCTGAACTGCCTCCCTATATTAAATTCTTGACCCTAACCCCAGGGCTTTAGAATCCGATTGACCTAGGTTTAAAACCATCACCTTGTCCCTTACTGGCTTTGTAACCGTGTACAAATTACTTAACCTGGGTCTCAATACCCACTTCATGGGGTTATTGTGAGTATCAAATAAAGTAGTATGAGGAAGTACATAGCCTACTGTTTGCATTTAGTTTCTTTCCTTTTTTTTCTTAGGTTTCATAATACAGAGGAATCATTTTTCTAACAGGTACCTCTATGAACAGTAGACCCAAAGCAATGTGGAGAATACAAAGAGAGAAAGACATGCAGCCTGCCCTTGAGTATATAATCTAACCCAAGAAATATGATTTTGACAAAAACAGTTTAAACTAGAAAAATGGTAAGTGCTATAAGAGAAGTTCACAGAAAGAGCTGTGGAATATAGAGAAGGGAGACAATATATACATTATCATCAGATCCCAGAGTTCAGATGGCTGGGAGAAAATAAAACATAACCTTTGAATGTTATGAGATGTTATCATCTAGTGATGATAACAAAACACGGTAATGTGTACATTGGAAGTGAATGTTGCCCATCCACGTTGCATCAATTTGTATTAAAAACATAATGAATGTTGATAAGCTTCACTGAGAAGGGAGCATCATCACTTCTGAAGTATTCATACCAAAATGCATAACTTGGATTAAATCATGAGGAAACATGAGACAAAACAAATTGAGAGACCTTCCAGAAAATAATTGTCAACATTGGTTCCTGGATTGGATCCTGAACCAGAAAAAGGACAATAGTGGAAAAATTGGCAAAGTTTGGGTAAAATTTGATCAATAGATTAGCTAATAGTAAAGTATCAATGTTAATCTGGTTTTATTTAATTGTACTATAGTTGTATAAGATACTAACATTTGAGGAGGGTGGGTGAAGTTTACTGGAAGTCATTTTAGTACTTTGCAACATTTTTTATAAACCTAAAATTATTCAAAGTAAAATTTAAAAAAGAGAATAGATCCTCATATAAATCCTTTGCAGATGAAGATAGCTCAAGTAAAGATCTGTTTTAGATTCAGATGTGAGAATTAAAGGGGAGCTGAGCTGAGCAGTCACAGCAAAGCTGCTAAATTTTAAAATATTTTGACAGGTTTCAGTTGACTCACAACCCAAAATGAAAACGTTGCACATAAAAACCAGAGATCTAAATATCGCATCCTCAGAGTTTTTAGTACTCCAGTTTAGAATAGGGTTTACTGGCCAAGACAAACCATCCCCTCCCCTCCGCCACCCCACGATGTGTATTAAAATTATAGTGTTCCATGGCAGTGGGGATTGAGCTTTAAATCCTGCTTCAAAAATGCTCTTAGTTCTTCCCTTCTAAGTGTGCGATTATTTGAGTAGATAGGGTAGCTAATTTAGATTCTTTAATTGGGAGGTGTGTGTATTATTTTAAAGGGCCTAATTTGTGTTTTCTACTGTCCATTAATTACTTAAAAGCACTTATTACTTAATGCAGACCTGGGGTTCAGAGGGTTGAGTTAATCATACTCCTTAGTTTATAGGACATTGTTGTTGATCTTGAGCAAAGCTTCTCTTTTGTTTTTATTGTTTTTTATTTATTCCACTTTTCCCTGTACCCTACTCCCATTCCTTCCTTCTTCCATAGGTATTCTGATACATGTAATGTGTATCCTTTTGCTTCTATTGTTCCTATAAAATTTTTGGTATTTCGTATTCCTGCATTTTTAAGTTTATACAAATTAGACTGTTTAATATCTCATTGTTTCTTGCTTTTTCACTTAGCATTTTGCTTTTAAAATATAGTCATGTTTGTTAACCAAAATTTTAGAAAAGGGGACTTGATTGAAATAAGGTGTTTATGTGAGGTTTATTAGGACTGCAGCCCAGGAGCTACAGATTCAAGAAGCACTTGAATTGTGTTCTGCCAGACTACAAAATGGGGGAGGTTTATAAAGACAAAAACCGCAAGGTTACAGTTACATGAATTGTTTATCAGGAATTATAATTGGAGCTGGCAAGAAGTAAGGATGCTTGTTAAGTAAGGATTGGTTAGGATCCAAAATGGTTGCATAGTTACAGGGAGAGACCTTGAGACCATAGTGGTGCAGCTGGCAGGTGTTGTTCTGAATGTGATTGGTGGTATCCCTGGGTCTTGTACAGTTCAAAGAAAGTTCAAGTTCTCAGTGGTGCAGAGGCATGTCTGAGACCAGATCCTCAGTGGCTGCCTGATTCCATTCTTGTATGCCTGAATTGTGATGACTCCATTATAATTTCAGTTTGTCATCATGCTGTTAAACGTGTATCTAATCCTTGGCTTCTGACTACTGTCTTCTCCATGGTGTGTCCCTTCCACATCTCAGTTATTGAGGCTCCCAAAGACAGACATCCAAGGTAGCCTCTAACTCTCACCATCACAAAAGCGCTGCTGTTATGCTCTCTTTTGTAGCCATGTGATACACGTCCGAGAGTATGAGTTGCTGAGGCAGAGGATTAGGTAGCCTTACTTTGACTAGATCCACATTGCTCTCCAAAATGGTTACTCCCCACTAAACTCACTCTGGCAGTGCATGAGGATACCTGTACCCTCTCACTCCTACCAGCATTTGGTATTATCCAGCTTTCTACTTTCTGCCAGTCAGATATGTGTAAAGTAGTACCTTACTGGTGTTTTGTTTGCATTTGTCTGATTTCAGAGGATTTTCATGTGCCAATTAGGTTTCTGCATTTCCTTTTCTATGTTTATATCTTCTGTTTTTCTGTTGAGATTACTATAGTGACTTGTTGATTTGTACTAGTTCTTTTTGTGTTATAGATATTAATCCCTTGTTCAGTTTTAAATATTACAAATATGTTCTTATTCAATTACGTATTCACTGAACAGAAACACTTAATGTAATCAAACTCATTAAAAATTTTGCCTTATAATTTATGCTCTTGAAGTTTTTTTTTTTTTTTTTTTTTTTTTTTTTTTTTTTGCGGTATGCGGGCCTCTCACTGTTGTGGCCTCTCCCGTTGCGGAGCACAGGCTCTGGACGCGCAGGCCCAGCGGCCATGGCTCACGGGCCCAGCCGCTCCGCGGCATATGGGATCCTCCCAGACCGGGGCACGAACCCGCATCCCCTGCATCGGCAGGCGGACTCTCAACCACTGCGCCACCAGGGAGGCCCTTGAAGTTTATTTTTAATAAAACCTTTCTAGCCACTTGATCAGAAAAATAGTCTCCATTTTCTTATGTTAAATATATAACTACCTCTTACATTTAAATTTTTGTCATCTCAAGCCCTCCTTTATTTATTTATTTATTTATTTATTTATTTTTGGCTGTGTTGGGTCTTCGTTGTTGCGTGCGGGCTTTCTCTAGTTGCGGTGAGTGGGGGCTATTCTTTGTCACGGTGCGTGGGCTTCTCATTGCGGTGGCTCCTCTTGTTGGGGAGCATGGGCTCTAGGCACACGGGCTTCAGTAGTTGTGGCTCATGGGCTCTAGAGCGCAGGCTCAGTAGTTGCGGCGCACGGGCTTAGTTGCTCCGCGGCATGTGGGATCTTCCCGGACCAGGGCTCGAACCCGTGTCCCCTCCATTGGCAGGTGGATTCTTAACCACTGCGGCACCAGGAAAGCTCTCAAGTCCTTTAAATGTGTTGTTGTTGAGGACGCAGTTTTATTTTTCTCCAGCACTTTATTAAGCAACCTGTCATTCCCTCATTGATTTGTGATGTCATCTTTGTTGTACATTAAGTTCCCATATATCCATGAGAATGGCTTTGAACTCTATTCTCTACTGCATTAGTCTTTTTTTTTGAGGCATCTGATGTTTGTTGTTCTGTAACTACTTGATTCTTTTAGAATGTAAAATGCTGTTTCTTCTAAATTTCAAGGAACTGGTTCATGCATATGTTAAACCAGAATATTCTTGCTTTCAGAACTGTTTAGGCATTTCAGCCCACAGTGATCTTGTCCTTCTCTGAACTCACAGTACTCATTTCCCAGTACACTCACTTCACTTCTCTAAAATTTTGTATTAACTTTTATTAATTTCCCTTGTTATTACTTAACTTTTCACATGATTATATCTTATATTTCCATGTCTTTGAGTCTTCCATAGTAGCTGTAGCTATCACAGGATCTGCAGTCGTCATCATAGCCATGATTTACTGAGCACTTACTAGACTTTTCATCAGTACCTTTGATTTGATGGATGTATGTCTTAACTGAATTGTAAGCACATAAGGACAATGACTGACTTAAAGGATGTAGGACAGACATCCAGTTTCTAGATGTACTAATTGAACACAGTCATATCTTCTGCAGCAGGACTTTTTCCCCCCCCCAAATCATTAAACTTTGTGTTATATCTGAATCTCTCCATGTTTAAAAAAAAAAGTTTTAATTTACCTATTTTTTCTTCCCCTTTGTATTTTCAGTAATTGCATTTTACTGTTTTCCTTAATGAACCAAGAGAAAAGCAGTTGTGGTAAATAAATCATGTGCAGGGGAAAGCAATATATTATAATTAGGATTCCATTATCATTTAATTAGGCATTCCATTACTGAATTGGTGTCTCTGGCTTCCCCTGGTCTCTAATTCTGAA
This sequence comes from Mesoplodon mirus, assembly GCF_964341445.2. NCBI lineage: Eukaryota > Metazoa > Chordata > Mammalia > Artiodactyla > Ziphiidae > Mesoplodon > Mesoplodon mirus. Next base: position 49,013,509 of record NC_138990.1, read on the forward strand.
ACAAATTCTTCTTTGTGGACAAATATTAGCCTGTAATAATTAGAGGACTCATCTATGCTAAGGCTTTTTATTAAATCTCTTTCTGATTAAGATAGCTCCCCAAGTACAGACTGATTTAATTTAATGTGATTTATCCACTTGTATATCAAGGTCTGGTGGAAAGTGTTTTTAACACCAGAGCATTAGGAATATTAAGATCTTTATATTCACAGATCTTTCAGGTATTTAAGACCTCGCTGTTTGAATAGTTCTGTAAACCTAGGTCTGATGTCACTCTGCTAAATTCAAGAATGTCACAAGTGCTCTAACAGCCTGTCACTGAAAACAGGAGACTTAGTCTGTTTTAAATTAAAATACTGACCTTATATATTCTTATGTTCCTTTGGTTTGGGAATCAGTTTTCATCCCAACTAGTTGGTTCACCACATTAAATATGCCTTGTCTGTTTTACCAGAAGTTCAGTTTTAATAGAAACAAGCATTGTAGATAAATATTCTGAAATGAGGGCCTCCATGGACATGAGTGTAACTTGTCCCTTTTTTTTTTTTTTAAACTTCTTGGACTTGACCATTATTGCGTCCTCACCCTTTACCTTCTTTCTGCTTTTCCTCTATTTTTCATTGATGGACATTTAATAGATATTGAACTTAATTTTGCTTGGGGTCTTTTTTCTTCTTTCTTAATCAACTTTCCCCCAACATTCCTCCCTTTATTCAAGTCTGGCCTCACCACTTGCTCTTATAACCTTGTCTAACCCTTTTGTCCAGCTTTTCATTTTTATTTTTTGTTCTTTTAGCCCTTCCTCTTCCCCACTATGTGTGCAAGAGAAAGTTTACATTGCTGTCTCCATGTGAATGTGACTAAAGCTATGTGAATTAACTGTATGAAGCCAAAGCATATATTCTCATTTGCTGCAGCCAGAAAAACCCCTGAAAATACTGTCCCTTTTTTGTGATATCAAGAAAGTCCATTATGAAGCAAACTAAATGATGTGTTCTGATCACAATTTAGCTCCAGTTTCTGGAAATCCCAGGGAGGGGAGGGGTGAATGAGTGTGTGTGTTTGTGTGCACACATGTTCTCAGTTGAGTAGGAGAGGGCGGGCGGACCATGAGGGGAGAAGGAAAGGCAGTCCAGCATCCGGTGACTTCCGAGCTCCCATTTCCTGCCGAGCCCTTTGCTTACCAGCTCCCTGAGAGTTGCTGACTCTTCCTTTTCTCTCCCCATCACCCTCCTCTGCCCCATGTGAACTATTCTGTTTGGAAACAGTGGTTTGGTAGGAGCCTGAGTCAGTGGGGCAGAAGCTGATAGAAGGTGCTTTGGAGTCAGGACTGGAAGTGGAGGGATCTCAGACCGAGTCAGGCTAAGATTCTTAACAGGTCTGGGCGTGGCGTGAGGGGCTCTGAGCAACTTGTCTGGTCAGCGGGGGAGGTGGTTGATGAACTCGTTAGCAGGCCACGTGAAATAATAGGATGAAATACTGTGGTCATTTGCAGAAGAGACCCGCCCCCCCCGGGAAGAGGTCACAGTAGAAATAGTGTGTCATGTAAGTAAGGCAGCAATTACTGTATTCAGAGTAATGTCTGCACCGATGGAAATGCCAGCTCTGCGAGATTTTTTTCAAGCAAGTGAGAACCCTGTGTGTCTCACGGACAGAAAGAAAAATAGCACAGTAGAGAAATTACAAGGCTTTCTTTGAGGAGATTGGTGGTTCGCTTTAAAGACATATTTTTAGAGTTGAGGAGGAAACGAATGCTTCTACTGTAAATTCTTCAATTAAGGAAGAGGCAACATTCCAGCAGGCTTAATGAAGTATCTTTTGTTGATAGAGAGAAATGATACAGAAAGCACTCAGTATTGCATTACATAATTTCAGGAAAGAATTTCAGTTTAGATATAGCATTATATACTTAGCATTGTCAAACATGCCATAAACTAGAAAACATTCATCTGGGGGTTTGAAGGTAGTGGGAGAGGGGGAACATCAAACTCACTCAGCTCTATGCACATTGAATACACCCCTAGCTTCCTACCCTTGTGGCAGCCTGTAGATGTCCTAATGTTGGTCAGTTAGCTCCCTTGACCTACTCTTACTGCCCCACACATGTGACCTTGATCCCCAGTATATCACCTAAAACCTTGTATCATCTCAGGTTGCCCAAAACCCGCGAAGAATACTGGTGCTTTAACCATAACATAGCAGTGTCTGCACAAATGGAGTTGGAGAATGGCAGAAGTGCAGAGTACCTGAGGCTGAAATCAACAAAGGATGTCTGATGCTCACAGAAGGGCAAAGGCATAAACCCGTCTTCTCTTCTCAGGTCGGGAGGATCATTCATCACAATTACTGTCAAGGGACAGCCTCCCAGTACCTCTTTCTCCTGCAGGCTGTTAGCAAAGGCTCTATTCTCAGGTACTCTTCCTGGCAGAGATATACCACAGAGGGAGGCTCAGCTCAGTTTCCCTTTTTCTGCTCACTCAATGTATTCAGTAAACAGCTATTTACCGAGCACATTGAAGAAGCACTGGGGATATGCCAGTGAGTAAAAGTGACAAAATTACTACCCTGTGGTGCTTTCATTTTAGCAGGAGGAAAACGGGCAATAAACAAGTAAGTAAAACATATAGTATGTCCGATGAGGAGGCCTATAGAGGAAAAATAAATCAGGGAAGAGGAAAGCCTGCTATCTTAAATAGGGTCCTTGGGGCCTCCCTGAAAAGGCGAATTTGGGGGAAGAACATCTCAGGTAGAGAAACAGCTCGGGTCCTGGGAGTGTGCGTGGTGTGTTCAAAGGAGAACACAGAACTCAGTGTGGTGGGAGCAGCTAGTCTGGTGGGCGGTAGAAGAAAACGAGGGCTGAAGGGTAACAGGTTGCCAGGTGAGTGCAGGATTTTGGCGTTTTCCCTGCATGAGATGGGGTGAGGAGACCAAGGTGGGTTATAATGTAGTGACTAACATTCTGAAGGGATTACTCTGGCTGCTGTGCTGAAACGAATCTGTAGGAGGGAGGGTGGTCAAACAGAGAAACCAGTTAGAAAGATATTTGCAGTAATCCTGGTGGGAGGTGGTAGCTTGAGGTAAAATTGGGGAGGTGGTGAGAACTGGCTAGACTCTGCATCTATTTTAAAGTAGAGCCAATAGAACCTTGTGATGGAATGCATGTGGAGTACATGAGAGAGAGAGGAAGCAAGGATGACTTCAGGGTTCTCGGTCTGAACTGGAGGAAGGACAACTTTGCCTTTAATTGAGACAGAGATGGTGGGAAGCACAGGTTTTGGGGGAGAGACCAAGAAGAAGTTCCACTGGGGCCACGTTAAACTTGAGATACTAATTAGACATCCAAGGGGAGATGCCAAGTTAGTAGTCAGATATATGAGTCTGCAAGGGAAAGAGGCAGGCTGGAGGTACAGATTTGGGAGGCATCAGCACATATTTGGTACTTAAAGCTTTAAGACTGGAAGAGATCACCTCGGGAATGAGTGCAGGTAAACTAATAAAATCCGAGACTTGAGAGTGATCAGTGAGTCAGGAAAAGCACCAAGAGAGTAATATGGGAAGGAAACAAGGTAAAATAGTTTTTCAAGGAGGGAGAGAGTCATTGGATTTGGTTTTTTTTGAAGGTCACTGATGACTTTGATGAGAACAGTTTTGGTGGAGTGGTGAGGGCAAAGCTTAATGGGCATAGGTCCAAGAGAGAGATGAGAGAGGATTGAAGATGGTGAGTATAGACAACGCAAGATGTTTAGCTGTGTAGGTGAGCAGAGAAGTGAGCAGTAGCTAGGAGGACACGTGGCAAGAGGGAATGACGGGAGGAATTATACCCATGTTGATAGGCAAGACAGGAGTGATTGGTTATTGCTGGAGAAATATCATCATCAAATATCACTGGAGTAGACAGGATGACAGAGCACACAGGTGGAGGGAATTGGCACTAAATAGGAGTATGGACAGGTCGTCCATATAAAGAAGAGTAGGCAAAGTATATGGACTTACATGCAAGTAGGTGGGTAGATGGGGTGGTAAGAGTTTGTAGAAGTTTCTAATGATTTATTTTCTCAGGGAAATAGGATGAGAATGAGGGATGATGAGGAACTGTAGTGGAGGTTGAAAAGAAAAACAAAGGCATGAAATACTCAAATCTGGGCAGTTGGGACACAGAATGGACTAAAGAAATAGGTATGATTGCCAAGAAGTAGAGGGCCAAGTTTTGGCTAATAATCACAAATTTACCAAGGACTCCCACTAGCCTCCATTCCCAGCCAAAAAATCAAATACTCCTCCCAAAACATGTACCCATCCAGTAGGCTCAAGTGAGTTTCTGGGTGAGGAGGAGGTAGCAAAAGGAAAAACCTCCAGTAGCCAGAGGGGTTATGTAGATGTGTGAAGTGAAAGGGAGTACAAAACCTTAGGAACTGAGCATTCAAATCCAGTTTCATTTATTGGCTCTGTGGAGCTATGGTGGGAAATTTTTACCAGGGAAGGGTAAATTATACATCAGGAGGGCTAAATCAGATTTCTTTCTGGTTATGTCTTAAGACTGGTTGCATGGTTAAGACTTCTTGAAATCTACTCATATGCAAGTATGGATCAGCTTGTTTAAAGTACTGAAATGAGACCCTTCCCTGTTCAGTAAAGGGGGAGAGAGCTAGATTACAGAGCAGGAGCCTCTGGACATGCAGAGGGAGAGTCGTGACCACCTCCCCATCAGCCTTCTGCGCAGTTGTGCCCAGGCCCGGACCGGTCTACAGCCACTGTGTGTGAGTAACTCAGAGCGGTGCGAGGTAATCTCGATGCAAGTGTCCCACCTTCTGTGCCGCTGAGAAGGTGCTGCTGTTGCATTGCTGTGGCACGTGAGGGGATCGGTGCTCTGTTCTGGGTGGTGGTAGAGGGAGTACTTGGCCGGGGGGATGGTTACAGTGGGTATGTTAAACCAGTTCCCAAATGTTTTATAAGTTTCTGTGTCATGGTGTTGGTTAAAAGCAGAAATAAATCCTCCAGAATCTGAACTATTAAACAGATTAGATGCTATACTGTTTTAATATTGAAGGGTACAAGGGTGTGTATGTGTGTGCTTTGTTCGATAAACCTGAAGCCCTGCTCCCACTGTGGTGATCTAATAAATTAGAGAGCTCTGCTTCTAAAATATTGGTCTCAAGACACATTGTCTCCCACTTGTCTTGTCATCTTTATTCTTTTCTGTGTCAATCCTAATTGAATTATTTGTAACTGCTTCAGAATTATGTTGATTCAACCCTTTCCTTTCTAGATAGTAGCAAGAAAACATTTCAGATATTATTTGTGACCCTGAAAGAAATTAGGGTGGTAGAAATTTTAAAATGTCAGGTTGCACTAAGCGTAATTTCTTAATTAGGGAATTATATTAGCCAAGAAAGGAAAAAAGGTGCAAAACAATAATGCAAAGCTTATTGATATGTCAGTGTTTATCTGAACGAATAGGAAAATGTTCTGTTTCCAATAAAATGCTAATACCAAAAAAATCATTAAAAATTAGTGCATGTGAATAAATTTTGGACTTGTTTCAAACTTTAAATACTATGTTTTCTAACATTTTGGTTTGATGAAATCCAACCAGCATAAATAAAGCTCTATTTGGACTATAGCAGATATTACCAATTTGTTATATCACTTAAGTATTTTAAAGTTCATATTTGAAAAGCTTTAAAAAACAACAACTTGTAGAGGTACAATCTACTTGCCTTAAAGTGCAAGTACATTTTAAGTGTACAATTAGATACGTTTTGATAAATGCATAGTCACATAACTACCACCATAATCAAACTACAGAACATCCCATCAACCCTAAAAGTTCTCATATGACCCCATTTGCAGTCAGACCTCTCCCCTGAAACCCCCAGTCCCTAGAAACTGCTCATCTGCTGTCCCTATAGTTTTGCCTCTTCTAGATTTTTATATAAATGAAATTAACTGGTATGGAGTTAACTGTATCTGGCTTCTTTCACTTAGCATAATGCTTTTAAGTTTCGTCCATATTGTTTTATGTATCAGTTTATTCCTTTTTATGGCTGAGTGGTATTCCACTGTATGGAATATACCACAATTTGTTTACCCATTCATGGATTGATAGATATTTGGGTTGCTTACAGTTTTAGAATATTATGTATAAAATTGCCACAAACATTTGCATAAAAGAATTTGCTTATGTTTTCTTGGGTAAATACCTAGGAGTGTGATTAGTGGGCCATTGCCAAACTCTTCCAAAGTGGCTGTACTAGCTTACATTCCCATCAGCAGTGTGGCAGAGGTCCAGTTGTTTGGCATCCTCATCAAAACTGGATAGTCAGTTTTTTTTAATTCTAGCCATTCTGTTAAGTACGTAGTGGTATCTTAACTGTGGTTTCAGTTTGTATTTCCCTAATAACTAAAGATGTTAAGCATCTTTTCCTGGGTTTAACTGCTTTTCATATAACTTCTTTGGTGATGTCAATTCCAGTCTTTTACCTATTCTTAAAAATTGGGTTGTCTTCTTATTACTGAGTTGTAAGACTTCTTAATATTTTGGGTGCAAGTCGTTTATCATATAAATTGGTTTGCAGTTATTTTCTCCCAATCTGTGCCTTGCCTTTTCATTTCCTTCATATTGTCTTATGCAGAGTCAAGGTGTTTAATTTTGATGAAGTACAATTTCTCCATTGTTTCCTTTCTTGTTTTTGTTCTCTGTGACCTATCTAAGAAATTGTCGCCTAGCCCAGGTCACAAAGATTTTCCTTTATGTTTTCCTACAGAAATTATATAGTTTTAGTATTTACATTTAGGCCCATGATCCATTTTGAGTTAATTTTTGTATATGGTATGAAGTAAGCATCAAATTTGTTTCTTTGCCTTTACATGTAGATATCCAATTGTTCCAGTACCATTTATTGCAAAGACCATCTTTTCTCCATTGAATCAGGCAACTTTGTTGAAAATTAATTGGCAGTGTAAGTGTGAATCGTTCCTGGACTCTGTTCTGTTCCACTGAGCGATACGTCTAGCCCTCCTCCAGCACCACACTGTTTTGATTACTTGAACCTTTAGAAAGAGCCCTTAAGTTAGCTAGTGTAAGGCCCCCGGCTTTGTTCTTCTTTTTCAAAATTGTTTTGTTTTTCTAGTTACTTTGCATATCTATATAAAATTTAGAATCAGTTAACTTATACATAGCATACTAGGAGCTTTGATTAAGATTGCTTTGAATCTGTAGATCAGTTTGGAGGACAAATGTCCTCTTAACAATAGTGAATCTTCCAATCTATGAACATGGTACAACCATAACTTGTTTTATTGTGCTTTGCTTTATTGCACTTCACAGGTACTGCGTTTTTTTTTTTTTTCTTTTTACAAATTGAAGGTTTGTGGCAACCCTATGTTGTCAGATAATGGTTGGCATTTTTTTAGCAATAAAGTATTTTTTAATTAGGCATGTACATTTTTTTAGACATAATGCTATTGCACACCTAATAGACTACAGTATAGTATAAACATAACTTTCATATGCACGTAGAAACCCCAAAATTTGTGACTCACTTTATTGTGATACTCCCTTCATTGTAGTAGTCTGGAACCACACCTGCAATATCTCCAAGGTATGCTTGTAATCTCTCCAATTATTTAGGTCTTTCAAATCTCTCTCAGTAATGTTTGTAGTTTGCAGTCGTGCACTTTTTTTTGTTAAATTTACTTTTATAATATAAAAGTAAATATAAAAATTTATTTTTTATATTGAACTTGTATTCTGCAACCTTGCTAAATCCACTTATTATTCCAGTAGCTTTTTGATAGTCTATCTAATTGTCTATAAATAAAAGAGTTTTACTTTTTCCTTTTCAATCTGTAGGCCTTTTATTTCTTTCTCTTGCCTGTTATAATGACTAGAACCTCTAATACCATGTGTCTGGTAATAAATGCTAACATATTAATGTAGTACCGATATATGGCTACTTAGTGTTATTTTAGGTATGTGGAACTGAAAGACCAGTATTCTACCTAATAATTTGGGTTAATTTTTCAAACATATCTTACCTAACCTCTTGTTAAGCATCTCTGTTTCTAGTGAGCTGCTAAGAACAGGAAAAAAGATGAGAACAACTGGTTTTTTATCATACGTTAACCTTATGTCTTTATACACTACTTTAAACACTTTATGTACTACTTTAAAATGTTTAAAAAAAAAAACCTGCTATTAAGTGTAGCCTCAGCTGCATGAATACTGGTGTTAAAAAGTAGTAATATGAAACTTACTATCCCACATGGCTCTAAGATTCAGGCCAGAGCTCCCTCTAGCCTTCAGGGTTCAGACCAGCAGACCTTCTGCTCCCCTGGCATTAGTCAGTAAACCTCTGTTAGGTGTCTGCAGTCTTGCTCACTTTCAGTCCTCGCTCCTCCCTGCCCGCCAGTCCCACTGAGGAAGTTTTCTACAAATATGAAACTGTACTTAAGTATTCTAGTACTAATAAAAAGGGAACTTTACTCATGCACCTATTTTGTTTTTCTCTTTTTCCTTTCCTCTGCTTGAGACTGACTGAGAAACCAGGTTGAATTTGGAGGTCAAGAATGCCACTCTTTCCAATCCAGCCCAGATACACAACTATGACACTGGGCATGCCAAATACACAAGAAATGATTTTAGTGGTAAACGCAGAAGCCACCAGGGCTCTCAGGCCAAAACTGCAGTGTAGTGTTGGAAGACTTGGGGTTTGCCTTCTTCCTTTTAAAATTTCTCTAGTTAATGCTAGCTATTTTGTTCCCTCTTGCTGTTTCAGTTATCTGAAATCCTATCCAGCAAGATCTCTCTCCAGTACCCCAAAGCAGGGAATAAACTCTTATCAATACCCTAATCAAAATCTCGCACTATGTGAGCACAGCTATGGCAGTTACTGCTCTAATTAAGTCACTGTGTAATGAGAATTAGAGCAAATTGTTTTTACCTTAAGTAAATTGTAAAATAATTTTAATAGACAACATTCATCAACCACTCACTAGGATGATCTCATATAATCCTCCCAGAGGTGTATGTTTCCCAAGCCACACATTAGCAAGGAGTGGAACTAGACGACGAATCCACAGTCTTACCTGATTCTAAGAACCCAGCTCTTAAACACAACTCCACACGGTCTCCTCTGCTTAGAACCATCCTTATAACCTAATGTTTTCCAAAATGTGGCCCTCCAACCCTCTGTATCAGAGCAGAATCTCCTGGAGTGCCTGTTAAAATGTAGATTCCTTGATCTCACCCATACATGCTAAATGAGAATCTCTGGGAATGAGAATCGCCCGGATACAGGAGAGAGGCTAGTCAAAAACAAGAGTTGGGACTGATGGTAAAACGGAATGATGAAAGTACAATGGAAAATCTCAGTCTGGAGAGGTCCTAGGGAAGACAGATTCTCGGAACTGTATAGCAGGGAATAGGGGAAAGAACTGTAATAAGCTGCACTTCGTCCGTTTTTGTTGGAACGTGGAGTTAGAAAGGAAGCCGAATGATTTAGCCGTGTGGCTGACAGGGTCTTGGTGCTCTGGCCGGGTGCCAGGCCTGAGCCTCTGAGGTGGGAGGGCTGCTCTCAGGACATTGGTCCACCAGAGACCTCCCAGCCCCACGTAATATCAAATGGCCAAAGCTCTCCCAGACATCTCCATCCTAACGCTAAGAACCAGCTCCACTCAACGACCGGCAAGCTACAGTGCTGGACACCCTATGCCAAACAACTAGCAAGACAGGAACACAATCCCACCCATTAGCAGAGAGGCTGCCTAAAATCATAATAAGTTCACAGACACCCCAAAACACACCACTGGACACAATGCTGCCCACCAGAAAGACAAGATCCAGCCTCATCCACGGGAACACTGGGACCAGTCCTCTTCGCCAGGAAGCCTATACAACCCACTGAACCAACCTTAGCCACTGCGGGCAGACACCAAAAACAATGGGAACTACAAACCTGCAGCCTGTGAAAAGGACACCCCAAACACAATAAGTTAAGCAAAATGAGAAGACAGAGAAATACACAGCAGATGAAGGAGCAAGGTAAAAACCCACCACACCAAACAAATAAAGAGGAAGTAGGCAGTCTACCTGAAAAAGAATTCAGAGTAATGATAGTAAAGATGATCCAAAATCTTGGAAACAGAATACATAAAATGCAAGAAACATTTAACAAGGACCTAGAAGAACTAAAGATGAAACAAGCAACAATGAACAACACAATAAATGGAATTAAAAATACTCTAGAAGGGACCAATAGCAGAATAACTGAGGCAGAAGAATGGATAAGTGACCTGGAAGATAAAATAGTGGAAATAACTACTGCAGAGCAGAATAAAGAAAAAAGAATGAAAAGAACTAAGGACAGTCTCAGAGACCTCTGGGACAACATAAAACGCACCAACATTCGAAACATAGGGGCAGGACAGGAATAAAGACGCAGACCTACTAGAGAATGGACTTGAGGACGTGGGGAAGCGGAAGGGTAAGCTGGGACAGTGAGAGAGTGGCATGGACATATATACACTACCAAACGTAAAACAGATAGCTAGTGGATAGCAGCCGCATGGCTCAAGGAGATCAGCTTGGTGCTTTGTGACCACCTAGCAGGGTGGGATAGTGAGGGTGGGAGGGAGGGAGACGCAAGAAGGAAGAGATATGGGGATATATGTATAACTGATTCACTTTGTTACGAAGCAGAAACTAACATACCATTTTAAAGAAATTATACTCCAATAAAGATGTTAAAAAAAAAAAAAAAAGACCCTTTCCGAATAAGGTCATATTCTGAAGTTTTGGTGGATGTAAATTTTGGGGAAGACACTATTCAACCCACTACATATACTTATTTACTTCCCTAATTGTCATTCTGCCAGCTTAAATTCCAGGTTAGGTAGCTATTCATCCAGATGTTAACTCTGCTTATGTTTCTGAATTTAAACAAAGTCCAGTTATTACTCAAATGACTCTGTTTTTATGCCGAGTCATAGGAATTGATCCCTGGATGGAAGCACTTTTCTCTCTCTACTCCCTATCTCCTAATGACTATCGCAAAGAAATCATCCGCTCTTTAATACTTTATTTACTGCAGTGGTCCCATCCCGATTTCTCCTCTCTGCGGCTCAGATGTAGCAGTTGTTTACTAAACAGTTGGGCTAGATCATCAGCACTGACCTCTACTTTCTGATGAAACTTGACAAAGTTTACTAGAAAATGAACTCACCTTAATATCTTCCTCCACCCCCACCCCCCCAGTCTCTATTGATGCTTTGGGGAGTGTTGTTTTGAGAAGTTTGTCAGCACTAAAGAACTTCTGGTTGATGTTTGGGAAATATTTAGAAGAATCTTTGATCCTGTTTAATCTAAGGAATAAAATACACAGAACAGTATTACATAAAACACTCCATCCCTTGCATCAGCAGTTGATTTCAGACTCCTCAGGATGCAAGAAAATGAGTTTTTTGCCTGGAACATACAGCAGGCCAGAACTTTTTAAATCCAGGAATTTAAAAAGTCTATAAATGACTATAAAAAGTAAGTCTATAAATGTAGATGGCCACCTGTATGGTATTCTGATCATTTACAACTGTTGAGAGTACTTGGATTAGTTTCCAGTTTGGTGTAATGTTAGTGTCTGTCTTTGAGCTTTATCCACAAATAGTAAAAAAAAAAAAAAAAAAGGAAAGAAGGGAGGGAGGGAAGGAAGGAAAAGAGAAAGAAAAGAGGGAGGGAGGAAGGAAGGAAGGAAAAAGAAAAAAGAAAGTACTAAAAGAAAAAGCAGGAAAATGTAACCTCTTTTGGTCAGAAGTATCAAAGTGGTATATGATGTTATCTGTATGCCTGCTCTGTTCTTTGAAACACATCTTTCTGAACTACATAAAGTCCATTTTCTTTTTCTTATTTTATTTTAACCTTCAAAAGATACTCTAAATGCTGTAAGAATAGAGCCTACTGTTCCTTTTCCATCTTGGAAGAACCTGAGACTTCTGTCCTTCAGTTGAGCTCCACACAGTCTGATTCTTTATCCTTTCAGTAGAAAAGCAGTCACAGTTCCATTAAATTATGGTCCTATTAAAGTAGTGGACCTTTTGCAGAAGCGAAGTGAAGGCCTGCACTGAGAATTCACTGTTGGAAGTTTTGAATGTTCCCTGTGCTGACCCATTCTCTTTACCAGCACCACCGCTGCTGCACTTTGTGCTTTACCTTACAGGACTCATTAAAACAACGTAAGAAGATAAGGAAGAATTACGACTATTTCTACTGAAGAGTACAGAAGCCATAAAGTATGTTCCCTGGTAGAATATTTAATTTGGTTATTTGGGGGAAGAGAGTATGAGCAGATGGTGGTGGAGGGAAAAAATAGAAACACAGCCTTCAGAACACACATAATCCTGCTCAGAAATATCTCCCCACATGCCTTCCATCGACCAGAGGGTCTTTTGGATTAATAAGGCCCTACTGTACAAGGTGAGCAGCCATGGTTGGCTCAGTCCTGGTTGATGAAGAAAACCCTGTTGTAGTAAGATCCTCAATCCCATCAGGCTGAGGTCAGTTTACTGAGTGGGAATTCTGATTTCTGAGTGACTGAAAGCAAGGTAATTCTTGGGTCATCTAAGGAGAAGGCTAGCCAGGAGGTGCGGCACAAGCCTAAGGCAGTTTGACAGCCATCTTGAGACCGACTCATGTGGCTCCTAATGCAGAGCCCAGGACCACGGGAAGGACAAAACTCATCTGCAGTCAGAGACCCTCACTTCTACTCTATCTTCTACTTACTCTTGAAGACAGCAACTTCCCCTCCACCCATTAATAATACCCCATCCTCAACCAAATTACCTTTCCCTCTCAAAGGAGACAAGGATGAAGTTGCAGAGAACTCTCTCTGTGTTATATGCAGAGTACTCTGTTATATGCAGAGTATATATGCATACTAAATAAAGCTATAAAGTAGTAATGTTAGGCTTTGATTTGGGGGCATACTTTTTACTAGTTTAAGCTGTATTTTTGTTACCATAAACTTTTTTGTTTTGGTTTGGTTTTTTTTTTTTTTTTGCAGTACGCTGGCCTCTCACTGTCGCGGCCTCTCCCGTTGCGGAGTACAGGCTCCAGACGCGCAGGCTCAGCGGCCATGGCTCACGGGCCTAGCCGCTCCGCGGCATGTGGGATCTTCCCGGACCGGGGCACGAACCCGTGTCTCCTGCATCGGCAGGCAGACTCTCAACCACTGCGCCACCAGGAAGCCCATTTACCATAAATTTTTTAGATTTACAAGATTGTAACAGACATTCCACTGTGGTTTAGATAGCTGCCACGTAATGGACAGTAGGGCCTAGCTTGTGGTTTGGTGGATCAATCAATCAAGCTTTATCCCAGGAGTATATAACAGAAATTTATACAAGATTTAATCATTTATACTTTGTATAAAACTATAGCAAAACTCTGTTAATCAGAATATGTGCATGATATACTTAAAAGATGAAAATAACACAGTGCCAGATTGAAAGAACTTGAAAAACACCAAGATCTTTCATTTGCATAGAATTGACACCCTTACTAAGTACAGGAGACTGCCTTTACAGACTGGCTGACAGATACCTTTTGTTTCTTCTAGCCCTCCAAGGGAAGCATTATTCCCAGATTGCAGATGAAGAGCCTAAGGCCCAGGGAGGTTAAGTAACTTGTTCAAGGTCACGTGGCTAATAAGACTGTGGGTACAAACGAGGTCAGTCTGACTCTGCAGCTCCTGTTCTTAATGTGCAGCTCTTAGAAGGTAGAGCAGCATAGTGGAAAGGCTTTGTAGTCATTAGACACAAGTGGCTAACTAACTGTGATCTTCAGCAAGTGACAACTTCTTTGTGCCTCAGTTTCCACAACTGCAAGAGAGGGATAGCACCACAAGGGTGGTTACATATCTAAAAGTGACTGTCCTGATAAACTCCACAAGGGAGGGATCTTCCTTTTGTCCACCAGTGTACCCCAACTGCCTGCAGCTTTTGGTACTACAGCCAGTACCTGCTCCATAGAGAACTTGTTGAATTAATAATGCCTGGCACTTAGTAGGCATTCAATACATGGCATTGTCCAAGTGCATCATTAGTCATCTTCAATCCTAACCTCAAAGCACAGAGACTATAATAATGTGCTGTCTCCGATCTCATTTAATTCAAACACTAGCAAATTAGCAGAGTATGCATATGCTGACACTTCTAATCTTTTAATCCAGTATTGATTCATGTCCATGGGTTTTGGAACATCTAAACAAATTTTTGTTGAATCCAACAGTAACATAAATTATATTGTTATTGCTCTTGTTTTTTTACATTGAATTTTGAATGTCTTCTCTAAACATCATGTTAGCACATCTTCTTTTAAAGAGTAATGAAAACAAAGAGTATGAATTTTTGAAAGAATAGGCAAAATAAGTCTGTGTCATCAATGACACAATCTACAGATGCACCACTGTAAGTGGCAGTTACGCTTAGTAGGTCCTAGGAGTGAAAACAATTTGGAACTAGAACTCTTTGTCCCTTTCCCTTCATAGCACATTGTGTTATTTTATTCATTGATGTCTATGTTTGCTTTGTAAATTCTGCACTAAACTCCCGGGAGCTGAGGAGACAAGGTGCATGAGCTGTGTTGGCCTGCCTATAAAATTAGCACCCATGCTCCTTGTCCTTATTACACAGCAACAATAGCTTGCATTTCTGTTGAAAATAGAGTGAATAATGATATTTTATGATTTTTGAAGTGAACACAAATTTTCACCAAGCAAATCTGAAGTATAATATATAGTATATATACACATGGATCTTCTACTGTGGTTTGTGTATATCATCACGTGTAGATTCACGTTGTCGTAATTCTTTTAATCTCTTCCATATCTGTGATTCTGTTTCGTTCACTGTGATCTTAAATATGTATGCTCTTTTTCCCTTAATCATCTTCATAGAGTTTAATATTTTATTCATCTCGTCAAATAACCAGCTTTTGCATTTGTTTATTCTTTCACTATTTCTTACTTTTGTTTCATTAATTATTGCTTTTCATCTTTAGTAATTTTCTCTTCCTGTTTCCCTTTGGATTCTTTTTCTTTTTTTTTTTCCCAATTTCCAAGATAAGTAATTTCTCTTTATTTTTCCTCCTTTTTTTTTTTTCGGTGCACAGGCCTCTCACTGTTGTGGCCTCTCCCGTTGCAGACCACAGGCTCCGGATGCGCAGGCTCAGCAGCCATGGCTCACGGGCCCAGCCGCTCTGCGGCATGTGGGATCTTCCTGGACCGGGGCACGAACCCGTGTCCCCTGCATTGGCAGGCGGACTCTCAACCACTGCGCCACCAGGGAAGCCCTATTTTTCCTCTTTAATAATGAGGCATTTATTATTTAGTACAGCCTATACTGTATCCCGTTGATTCTCTTTTTCATTCTTTTTTAAGTAGTTCATGATGTTTCTTTTGATTTCATCTTCCATCCCAGAGTTAACATCCCAGAACACTTTTAGTTATTATATTTTGTTGTTTATTTTTATTTTTATTTTTATGGAATCTTGATGTGAGAATGTAACTTATAAAATATAAGTTTTTATAAAATGTGTTTTAATCCTCTTGCCACCAAGTAAATGATCAAACATCAAAGTGTTCCAGGGATCCTACCCCCTTTAAAATATTTTTGAGGGATATATGGGTTTGTATAAGTCTATTAAATTTATCAGTAGTTTCAATTCCTTTATTTAATTATTTTTTATCTACTGGAGTTGTCCTACTATGAAAGATACTGAAGCTTACACTGTAATTTTATTATTTTTCAATTTCTCTTTGCATTTCTAATATTTTTCTTTTTAATATTTAGCTACTACTTTGATTCATACAGATGTTCGACCAGTATTTTCTTTTAAAAAAAATATATATATATATTTGATCCTATCCATAGATGCTGAAAAGAGATTTGATAAACTTAAGGCATTCCTAATAAAAATTAGAACAAAATAGAAGTTAACTATTTAAATATAATACTGTGTTACCAAAACTCAACAGTATCTCATATGCCGAAGCATTAAAACCCACATTCTGGTTAAAGTCAGAACTATGCTTTTTATTATTAAGCAAATGCTAGTGAAAGCACTAAGAAAAGACCATAAAGATGAGAATATTCAACATAAAGCTGTGTTTTTGCTGCTGATAGAAAATCTAGAAAGTCAAAAAGAGTCTAGTAAAAAAATCAAGTAGACTTAAAATTTGTTAATATGGCTACATATGAGATAAATACACAACAGTTGATTTTCTCTGTTCTAAGCAGTGATTGCCTAAAAGCAGAAGTAGGAACACATATTCCATTTACCATAATAAAAAAATTATGAAATTATTTAGGAATAAATTTTAAAAGAAAGCCACAGAAGTTATGTGAAGAAAACTGAAGTCTTATTGGAAGAGAAAATAAGATTTGAGCACATGGAAACTTATACTTTTTCCTTGAAAAGACAATATAAAAGTGTCAGTTCTTTCAAAAGTATAATGTAAATATCACACAAATGCAATTTCGGGATAAGTTGAGAAGGGTTTTTTTTGTGTGTGTTAGAATTAAGTTAAATACTCTTAAATGTATATTGCAAAATCGGTGCCAGCAGGAGCCCAAAACAGTGTGAAAAAGAAAACAGCCAGACTTGCCTTATTAGATATTAAGTCACTAAGGAAAGCAGGAATAAACACAGATCAATGGAGCAGAAGAGAGAAGGGAGACTGGATATCTATATATTTGAGAATGTAATATATGACCAAGTTGGTATTTCAAAACAGTGGGGAAAAAAGGAGTTATTTAATAAAGGATGCTAGAAAAATGAATGTCTTGAAAGAAAGTAAAGCTAGATTATAAAATTAAATGAAAAATGTTTTTCAACTTGTAGAAAAATATAAAATATACATACAGTCTAGGGGCAGGGAAGACAAAAACAGGAATCCAAAAGCTGTAACCGAAAAAGAAATGAACTTGTATAGACACACAGACATGCACATGCACACACACATGAGTATTGGATAGATGCCATAAATAAAGGCGATAGTGGATTTATAAAAATTTGCAACAGGGCTTCCCTGGTGGCGCAGTGGTTGAGAGTCCGCCTGCCAATGCAGGGGACACGGGTTCGTGCCCCTGTCTGGGAAGATCCCACATGCCGCCGTGGAGCAGCTGGGCCCCTGAGCCATGGCTGCTGAGCCTGTGCGTCCGGAGCCTGTGCTCCACAACGGGAGAGGCCACAGCAGTGAGAGGCCCGCGTACCGCAAAAAAAAAAAAAAAAAACCTTGCAACAAAAGAATACAGAGTATTAATAATCCATGATAAAGAAGGAGCTTTGCAAGTTGACTAGAAAGAGACAAACAGCCCATAGGCACTAGATAAAGGATGTGGAGCTGCATTCACAGAGCAGCAAATCCAACAAAATAAACTCATTAGTGGCCAGGGAAACACTAGTAGCCTGATGACCAAAATTAGTGTAAAAGATTTAAAGCATGTACAATATAAAGAGGTCTTACAAATCCGTAAGATGACAACTAACTGAATTTCCAAAACAGGTAGGAATAGTCCCAGTGTATATCCAGTGAACTTGTTTTATCTAATCAAAGACATACAAATTAAAACAAAAATGACATACTTTGGCAACTTTCCAAAAATAGCAATCCCAAGCATTAGTAAAAGTGTGAAAAGGAAAGTACCACCATACATTTCTTGCATGTTTATTAAATTGACCTTTGCAGGGGTCAGTTTCCCATAGGTAGCAAAAGCCTATTAAAGTATTCATGTTCTTTCATCCAGCAATTTAACATATTGGAATTTATCCTAGAAAATCCTTATTATTAATTACAAAGATATCTATTTAAATATTGAGAGATATTTAAATATTGTTTATGTGAAAACAACTTAAATACCTGAAAACAAAGTAATTTTTTAATATATATATAAAATCAAATATTATACATCTATAAAGTGACATATTAGAAAATCTTTAATGGCATGGATGGGAAGTGCATGAACAAAGTTATAAAACAGTGTATATGGTATGATCTCATTTTTGAAAGTTTATATATCTTTTTTCAAGGAACATGTTTTATATACACGTGTGTATATGTGTGTATATATGTGTATCTGGCCTCAGCAAGTGCTGTATTGTTATTCACATCTTGCCTTTGATGTTCAACTAATGCACCAGTACTGTCGAATTATGGAAAATGTCAACAGGTTTCCACTCTACCTAGAAAATAAAACTTGTTTTGAAGATCCAGAGAACCAATGCCCATCGGAAGAGAGATTTGTAACTGAAAAGATTCATGCGTTTACACATGAAAACACAAAAGTACAATAGATTTAGGATAGGAAAGTGAAAATATATGTCCCTAAAATTAATATGTAAGACCTGAACTCAGGTTGGATAAGCAAGATTGTTCACAAGGATACCATTTTTAGTTTCACCTTTCAGCTGAAATTTGCTTTTTAAGCACAGGATGGTTCTTTCTTAGAAGAAGAGTAGGCACCAACTTTGACTTATTAAAAAAACAACAGCAGGGGCCTCCCTGGTGGCGCAGTGGTTGAGAGTCCGCCTGCCGATGCAGGGGATACGGGTTCGTGCCCCGGTCTGGGAGGATCCCATATGCCGCGGAGCGGCTGGGCCCGTGAGCCATGGCCGCTGGGCCTGCGCATCCGGAGCCTGTGCTCCGCAACGGGAGAGGCCACAACAGTGAGAGGCCCGCATACCGCAAAAAGAAAAAAAAAAAAAAAAAAAAAAAAAAAAAAAACAACAGCAACAACAATATGGGACAAGAGACCAATGATCCTAGAGCACAAATCATCAGTTTCTAATTCCGAATGCCCTCAGAGGATTTAATATCTATGCTGAGCTCAAAATGTCTAAGGAATGAGTTAGTAGGGATGGAGAAAAATATGTATCAGGAGATAAATTGGGACCTACCCCTAGAGCCAAGGTCAATCCCCTAAACAGCTTTGCTTCTATACCGTGGGAAAGGAGTGGACTGCATTTTAGACAGTAAAACTCAGAGTCACTACAACAGACCTGTCTCTCTCCCAAAGGAAGAGGAAATCTAGAGAAAGGAAGGTAAAGGGTAGCAGCCTAAACAGAACCTCTCTTCAAGTGCTGTAGTTGATCCTCCCACCTGGAGGAATAACAATCACAAGAGAGTCGGAGCACATACCACCTGCCAGGCACTTCTCTAAGCATCCCGCAGTCCTGTTTCCAACTGATCTTCACAAAACCCTATGAGAGTCGCTACTGTTATCATCCACATTTACAGATGAGGCTTCTAGTGAACTTGGCAAGCCATAGAGCTGATAAGAGGCAGGGCTGGAAGCCACCTGACTCCACCTTTTGTTCCATATGCATCCAACTTGTACAGAAGGAAAAATGAATAATGTCCCTAGTAGGAAACGGTCGTGTTTTCTCCAACAAAGAAAATGGTACTGTTTGAGCCTTAATACCAGTTGATTTTAGGTGATTCATGCACGCCCTATTATTTTGAAGCTGAAAGTGTCTTCTTTATCGGTATTTTTCATCTAAATTTATCCCAATCTGTCCACTCGAAGCTGTTCTTCTAAGTGTACTAACTAGTGCCAATTTGTCATGCCTATTATTAGCCACGTACTATTACATGTCAGTGTCAAAGTGGCACAGTGGATGACTGTTTAGTTACTAATTCCAACTTTTATTCTGTTGGGTTTTTTTAATTAATCTGAAAAATGGTGCACAAAACCAGCGGCCTCAGCATTTTCTTTTAACACAAATACATCTTAGGTGACAAGCTGCTTTATCAAAAACTATCTAATACATGTAGTTAGATTTATGGATCTAGCTCTAATAGAAAATAAACTTATTTGTAATTTTTTTAAAAGCAGGCATTAAAATGATATCCAAAATAAATTATATTTTTGTATATTCTGCATACATTTGATTATGGAATGGGGAAAGAAAAGACATTTCAGTTGTTATCGGCTCCATTAAAGATCACTTTGGATTAAAAAGAAACAAAACTTACATTTCTATTATTCTGCCACTGAACTATATAATTGAATCTGGGCAAACGGGGATTTCTTCACTCCATTCTTTCACTTTAAACATACAAATGTGTAAAGACTTGGCCCTCCCCCATTCCTGGTGAGTAGGGCTCTACTAATAATCATGTACCCAAGTTGATTTGCATATTGAAAGGTCTGTTGTTTTCATACCAGAAAATTTAAAGATAGTTTAACTCCTTTGTAATTGCAGGAACTTATCTTTTCTTAATCCATTATGCATTATTTTAGCTATTATAAATTGGTAAATGAAATAGAGGCACATCTCAACTTCTGAGTATCCATTTCATTATTGTCACTTACGTATGAACCAAGTTCTGCAAGCCTGCCAACCCCTGGCCTGCTACCTTCTGGGAGGAAGCTAACTTGTCTGGTAGTAAGGGTTCCCCTTGGCTAGAGGCCCCAGGGCCAAGAGGTCTTGATAAGATAGTTTGAAAAGTAAGCTCTTTTGTCAGCAGTCAAGAGTTGTATGTGGCTTTGTGTTGTAACCTCCCTGGGCCTCGTTACAGAGTTCCATAGGTGATCCTCTTGATTCCTTAAAGATTGAACTCCACTCACATTTTTAATCTCAAAATTACCGCCCCCCCGTCAGGTCAGTTCTTCCTTGTGATGTTTTTGGACATGTCACTTACTTTAGTCCCTACCTCCTCTTCATCTCTTGCCTTGTAATGACCAATCAAATTACTTTTCCGACCTCTCTTGCCCCTGGTCCTCTCCAAAATATTCTTATTACTGCCCCCAAGCTAATCCCTGCTAAAATGAAACAAATTCTGGTCGCTTTTCTATTTAAAATCCTTAAGTGGTTCTCCACCATTTAAGGTGCTTCTCTGTCACCTACAGACTTGAGTTCCAGTTCTCAAGTTTGACAATGAGGGCCTTAACTGAATGCCTCCAGCCTGTGTTTAGTGCCCTCAGCCCCCCAATGTTCTCTGCTGGGAGGTTCACCCTGCCATTGCTCTCCTGCCTCACCGGCTCCCTCCCCCCTTCCACAGGCCCCTGTTAGGGCACTGCACTTGCCGACCCCCTGATTCTGCTGTGAGCTCTGCAGTGAGGTTAGGGACCATATTTTATTCACTTCCCTATCTCCAGCATCTGGCATATGACTTTGCCGACAACACTTAACCCCAAAGTAACTAAATCATGAGACTTCTAAGGATGGTGCTGTACTGGGTCAGGGTCTTATTCAGACTTCACATTGATGTTTCTAGAAATAAAAAATCATATGGAAGTTTTCATGCATGTCTGACCACTTCATCAAGTCTGATTCTGAGTTTTTCTTTCCAATAGCTTTCGTGATAATATTGGGTTAATGGTGAGCAAGTTTTTTATTTAGAGAGAGGGTGTATTTATTGTTGGTAGGAGGTCTCAAAACGGTGAGTCCTGTTGGTGTAAAAGAGCTGTCTGTGCTCTAATTCCTATCTCAAATCTAACTTAATGTGCTTATTCGTTTAGTTCTAGAATGGCAGATTACCGTTTCTACAAATGAAGGTAATTTCTTTCTAAAGGCCTTTGTGGTAATTAGCAAGCAGATAAAAAACTAAAAATGACTGGTAAATATTGACCCAAGAGCATAGGGACATGAGTATTTACAGCCCTTGTTTGTTCATCTTGGTTCACTTGGTCCTGATTTTGTGAATCAGCATTGCTGTCTGAATTGATCTTTACTCCATCTGTATTTTTATCTTTTCCAAAACCTAGGTAAGAACCTGGATGCTGTCCATGACATCACGGTGGCATACCCTCACAACATTCCCCAGACAGAGAGGCACCTCCTCCTCGGTGACTTTCCTAAGGAGATCCACTTCCACGTCCACCGATACCCAGTGGACACCCTCCCCACATCCAAGGAGGACCTCCAGCTCTGGTGCCGCAAGCGGTGGGAAGAGAAAGAGGAGAGGCTGCGCTCCTTCTATCAAGGGGAGAAGAATTTTTACTTTACGGGGCAGACTGTCATTCCACCTTGCAAGTCTGAGCTCAGGGTCCTTGTGGTCAAATTGCTCTCCATACTGTACTGGACCCTGTTTGGCCCTGCAATGTGCCTGCTCATCTATCTATACAGCCTTGTTCGGTGGTATTTTATAATCATCATTGTCATCTTCGTGCTGCAGGAGAGAGTATTTGGTGGACTGGAGATCATTGAACTTGCATGTTACCGTTTTTTACACAAACAGCCACATTTAAATGCAAAGAAAAAGGAGTAAGATTGTAAGGTTCACAGTGTAAAAACCTAGGGGGTATTTTGGAAATGTTCTAAGCTTTTGTAAACCGAGATGCTTTTTTGCATGACTATGTCAAATATTTCTTACTATCGTCATTATTTGTTAAAGATATTTTGCACTTAGTTTTGTGGGAAAATATTGCTACACACACGATTTTTTTTTTAATCTCTGAATGTAATTTCAACACTGTGTAGCAGGGAGCAATCGCTGTGAAATAACTTGGGCCACAGTATTAGTAAACAATCATCAGGCTGTTAGCAGACAAGGTACACACAAGATCTTCTTAAAGGCCCAATCCTGCTTCCTAACAAACTCCCCAGACAGGAGGCAGATCTGGGGCTCCTGAGCACTGGCCCAGATCAAGTGCTGGCACTTGACCATGGAGGTGAGGGCCCTTCCTCCTGGCTCCCTCTCAGCCCTGTCCCCGCACTCCTTTCTATGCCAATCAAACCCTTGCATCCTTCCTCAAGACCAGAAAACAGAAACCCCTTGTCCTTAAGCTGAACAAACATTTTAATAGGAAGCCCTTCATTACTCGTGAAATCTTGGCATTTTGCTGTGCACTGACCTAGACGTCAGAAGACCACCGGTGCCCTTTTCTCACGTGGAGAATAAGAGCTGGACAAGTCTCAGGGAGCAACCGCAGGCTCTCCACTCAGAAACCTTAGTTTGAATTTTTAAAGCCAGGAATTCATACAGTTTAGCTCTTCACTTCTGTGTAACCTTGCATGTTTCGTGCTGGTTTCTTTACAGCTTGTTAGCAGGTGTAGCTTTTCTGCATTATAAAAATCAAGTCACTTACCTTTTTAAAGGAAAGCGTAGAAGAACGTTCTCTTATTGCCATCAGAAACGCTCTTTTGAAGTTGTGTCTTGGTTGAAATATTTCTTTAAAACCTGCCACAAAAAGGAAGGTTATTGTGTTTTCTGCGTGTGCATGGGTATCTAACTTCTGCCACTGAATCAACAGCAGCACTTGCAGACAGGGCTGTAATGGTTTAACTTAAATTATTCAATCCTTGACAAGTTTTATTCTTAAAACCAAAATGGTCACACAAAAATGAATCCTGTTTTAATGATAGTGAGGGATCGCTCTCTCTTTAGTCCCAGGTTTCCTCTTTCATTAGTAAAACCCACTTTTTACCAATTGTGTTGTTCACCTAAATATTCCTGTTATTTGGAGTCAATGGAAAATTCAGCAGTCAACAGCACCAGTCTCCTTCTGAGGCAAAAAAACAAATGTGTGGTTGTTGTTTCCACTCTGCTGGAGCCGTGCAGCTACTTTTCTTTTTTTTCTTTTTTTTTTTTTTCTGGTCCTAATGGGAATGCTGGTCAGTGCAGCAGAAAATATGGGGCAATTAAAAGTCTTTACTGTTGGGGCTTCCCTGGTGGCGCAGTGGTTAAGAGTCCGCCTGCCGATGCAGGGGACACGGGTTCGTGCCCCGGTCCGGGAAGATCCCAGGCTGGGCCCATGAGCTATGGCTGCTGAGCCTGCGCGTCCAGAGCCTGTGCTCCGCAATGGGAGGCCACAGCAGTGAGAGGCCCGCGTACCGCAAAAAAACAAAAACAAAAACAAAACATAGGGAGGCACTTAATTGTGTAATGATGAATGGAAACTGCAGGCATCAAAAGAAAAAGGGGGAAAAAAAGTCTTTACTGTTAAAAAACCTGTCTGCTTATTCCTGCCTTGAACCAGCTTCAAACACTGTTTCTAGCTTTGTGTACTCTTGGCGTGAGTGCCTTCTCCTTAATTACATCTCCTTTGTGCTGGGCGGTGATTTCCGCCGGCAGTGGAAACCGGCATCGCTGTGACAGGCAAGCCCGCTGTGAGCTAGACTTACCCAGCAGACGACTTCTTTCAGAAAGCCACCGCAGCACTCTGCTGGCACACCATCTTCACTGGAAGAGAACTAACTAGTGCCTCTGCTGAAGAGCCCAACCTGTATTTAACTCCTCTCCCAAGGCTGTTTCTAATCCTGCCGGGGCGGGGGCTACTAATCAGTTATTAGGCACATCTGCAGACCCAGCTTCCTTGGTTTCTAAGGTGGTTATTTTTTTAACCTTTTTTTTCCTCCCCTTAATAAAAGAGGTTTCTAATTTAGGCCTCTCTCAGACTTCTGGTTATATTTGGAAATAAGTAGTTTAACAGTCAGGATTGCATTTGTCCTGGGTCAGAGAGAAACGCTGAGTTTTCTGCTCCACAGGTGTTTGTAATGTAGCCTGGCTGCTCTTCCTCCAACTGCTCAAGGCTCCTTGGTTCAGGGTCTGGCTTTAACGGCGAGTCCTCTTGAACCCTTTGAAACCTGTAAAAGGGGAGCTCTTCCTTTTTAAAACATGTTTTCTTTTGATCATAAAAAACATGTTTAAGATAAAATGCAAACTCTTTTTTAGTACCCTGAATTCATAAGCACTGAAACTGAGACATTGTACTTCTAAGAATTAGAAATAACTTCAAAAAGAAAAATGTTGCCTTTTTTGGTCTCTCGTGTGGTTTTTTGTTCGTTTGTTTTGTTTTGTTTGCAATAAGGCTTCTTTTAAAATTGTAATCATTTGTGTTTTCCTACACAACTTTTTCTTATTTAAAAAAATGCACTGTCCATGATTTGGACTCTAAAATTGATAGTGTCACGTAGAGGTTAATGCAGTTACAGTACTGTGCTTGGCCTCAGCTGTGACCCCTTCCCACCTCCCAGTCTCTTGCTCTGGACTCAGCAGCCGCCTCTCTGGCGGCATCTGGACTCTCACCAGTCCATCCAAAGGAAACTCAGTGGAGTTTGAAATGTTTACAGTGCTGTATGTCCATTTGTTACATCTTTACCATTCAGACAAGATTTAAATAAAGCAAGTGTGGTTTACATGGGACATGAACCATTACACTTAAAACAGGAACCTACAAGGAAGGGCACTGATTAGGTCACAAGTTTTCCCACCAGGCCTCTTTGATGAAACAAGCCGAAGTAATTGTAAACTTCAGTAGAAGAACATGGTAAAAGACTAAAAGAAAAATAAATGTCAGAGCCCATAATTTAAAGTTCTTAATAAAATCCTTGTTTGTTAGGCTGCTAAAACACAGATGGGGAGAAATCCCAGCTTCCACTTGAGTCACTGAAATTAGTTACATCCATAGCCCCACGTCAGACGTCGTCCATCAGCAGCCGATACTGAACTCGCCAGGAAGGGGAGACGTTCCCACCTCACTCGGACTTCAAGCTCTGGCCTGACCACGCTGCCCTTGTGCACTTTTATAACAGAGACTAATGGAGGGAGCCTGTTGGTATTAAATTGTTTACATTTCTTTATATAAATAATGTGCTTTCAGTGCCTTAGTTACGGGTCCCTTTCTTTCTCTTGTTCCAAGAATTCTGCAATGTGTCTCTTAGGTAAAAGTCTCTTTTTGCTGTTCACTGGGAGAAAAATGGTTTCTAAAACACTGGTCACTGGGGTCAATACTACTTTGTGATGACATCTGGGAAAGAGAGCTTTATGTGGAGGTAGCGGTTGCCTCAGGGCTATTGTTTATGTTGCAGAAACGCTCTTGTCACATGATGAGCTTCAGATTAGACATGGCCCTAAAGTTGTCTTGTGCTGACCTTAAATTCTTATCTCAGAAGAGAACCTTGGTTTTGGTAATTCATTTTTTAAAAGATCATGTGCAAAAACACTACGTTTTAAAAATAACTCACAGAATGGCCTTAGTTTTTTATGTATGCTGATATGTTGGTGAGTTGTGTTCTCTGTAGTATACATCCCAGAATAAAGTGGAGTGAATTCAATAGTTTACTCGTGTGTTGGGTTTCTGTTTTTTGCAGGAATGACTGGCGGCTACATTGTTACTGTATTATAACATGTGGTATTGAGGAAGAGCTGACCAGTTAGGACTCTCTTTCACAGATGTTTAAAACATAATGCCAAAGCAAAAAGGGAATATACCGCCTTCATCACTGAAAAAGTCCAGGGGCCGCAGCTGAATTCAGGGTTCAGTGAATGTCATCAGAACTTGGTTTTCCTCCATCTCAGTTCAGCCTGAGGGCAGTGTGGTCGTTCCACAAGGGAGGGGGTCTCATGGGAAATATCCGGACCACTAGCTGTAAGAGGTAAACGGGGCTCTATGCACGCCCCTCCCCCACTGTCAGGGAATACAGAACTAGGAAAGCAATTCTTGGACCAAAGCTTGACAAATGCCTGAAAACACACTTAGCCAACAGACACGCACAAACATCATGGGACTGAAGGGTAGCAGAATATGCTGCCCCCAAATATGAGTGTAGGAGTTCAGGACATGCCGCCGCAAATATACCACTTTGGAATATTGATTATTTTCAGCTGTAGGCACTTGAGAAACAGCAAATGCAGGGAAGGGCTGTCTCTGAACTCTCCTTTTCTGCCTGAAGACAGATCCTCCAAAAGGAACTCAACTGCCATAAATCCCCTCCCAGGGAGTTTTATCAGCCGGAGGGGATTGACTCTTGTCACAGGAAAGGAGACTTCACACCCACACACTTTGTCACAAAAGGCCATACCCCCCCCCATCTATTCCAAGGGTCCATTCATCTTTCCTAAAAAACATTCACTATCCCCTAAGAGGGCTACTTTCTTCCTCCCCTTTTTCCATTAAGATGGTATTTCAGGCCTGGATTCTAAGCCACCTCGAAGAGTTACTCCTTTTTCCCTAAGTATCTCCATGAATACATGAGGGATACATGCTAATAAATTTTTGATTGTTCTCCTCTTGTTAATCTGGCTGATATTACAGGAGTCTCAGCCAAGAACTCAGAAGGGTAGAGGGAAAATGATTTTCCTCCCCTACAGAATCTAAGCTCTGCAGTGCCCCATTCTGTCTTTGGGTTCTCCAACAAGCATTTGCTTGAAAGATCCACTCTGAGGGGAGCCCCCAATGTCATTCTCTGGGAAGGGGGCATGAGGGACCAGAAGAATGGGTTTCCAGGACTGGGCCGTGGGGCTGGTGGGATTTCTATATTCTGTTCAGGCAAAGGGGAGAGGAAAGCATAGTCTTTCTAGTCACCCATGTGCTCCCACACCACTCATTTCACTGATAAGTTATGTAAAGGGCTTCAGCTGCTCCCTGCGAAGGGTGGGTTTTCAGTGAGGTACTTCAAATGCCAGCTAGTAAGCCCTAGGATGTCACAGAGTCTAACCTACACTCATACAATGCACTCTTCATGCCAAAATGTTTTTAAAGTAAATACCTAAAAGACAACTTGAGCTCTCCTGGCTGTGTTGACTTGATTCCCAGGATCCACATGGTGACTTGAGGCCTGCAGTCACTTCAGCCCTACATCCTCTAAGGTTCAAATCCGGTGGGGAAGAGCCAGAGAGACAGCTTCCCCAGTGGCTTAACACAAATCCTAAAGTGGGTTGCAATGCTCATTCCTGAACCACTTACTTGCCTGGAAATAACTAGGTGGCTTGCGTCCCTGGGTTACTCACCACCCCCTGGAGCCAGGGCTGGAGTTTGTTCCCCTGGACCACAGGGACCCAGCGCTGGGGAGGGATGAACTTTCAGAGGGCTGCTGTTGAGAACAGGATAAAATGACGCTGGGTGGCCAGATGTCCACCTCGACTATGAAACTTCCCAAACCTCCCAGTGGAGCTGGGAGCAAATCAGCACAGCTTGCAGAGAGTCCCTGACCCTGCACAGTGAGAAACAAAGGAGCTTGGCTGCCTCCTCCCATCAACACCAGGGGATATTTGGGAATCCAAGGTTCTCCAGAGCTGTACACAGACAACCTCATCAACAACTGGTCCATCTGAATACTTTAATCATTACCTCTACCCAGACCACCCGACTTAAGCAAGACAGTATGGACAGCATTTTTCTTCCCGTGGGAAATCTGTTGAAGTACAAATCCTGTAGCTCTCATGTCTCTCCCTGTTGGCTGATGCAGTCCTCTTTCTTCCAGCACTGCAGGCACAGAATCTCACCGTGTCGCTCACCCCTCCCTCACCTGCCCTGACAGTCAAGCCGTCACCCCCACTTGTGCCTTCCTCCTCAGGGGCAGCTCCTTCCTACGGCATTAGACCTGGCAAGTCAGCACTACTTACCAATTCTCCCTGCTCCAGGAGATTGACGCCAATCTCTATCCACGGGACCCAGTTGATCTCCCCACAACCCCAGTTTAATCGTGGAACCCTGCGTCTCACCACCCCCAGTGGCTTCCTGCTGATGTCAGGCAGCCCAGACTCAACCTATCCCAGTTCTTCCCAATCCACCCTATCCTCGGGCCCAGGATTGTCCCCAGGGGTGGACCTTTTCATCCCAATGCAACTGGCTGCCTAAAACTCACGTGCCCCCTGCTCTTTCCCACCTTTGCTCATAAAGGTGCTTCCTTCACAGCCCCAATTCTGTCAAATCCCACTTTTTCTCTGAACTGTTTCCTCATCAGTCTAGCTTGAAATATCCTCCTGTCATGGTGATATTTCTCTGCAACTCTCGCTTGACCGTATTACATACTATCTTACGTTATAGTTATTTTTCAGTCTTATCACCTCACCTGGAGTATAAGCTCCTGGAAAGCCAAGATAAGAATGCCTCATATTTCTCTTATCCCGAACAGTATTTAGCCCAGCATCTCACCAATTCCTTTTTTTTTTTTTTTTTTTTTCGGTACGCGGGCCTCTCACTGTTGTGGCCTTTCCCGCCGCAGAGCAGAGGCTCTGGACGTGCAGGCCCAGCGGCCATGGCTCACGGGCCCAGCTGCTCCGCGGCATGCGGGATCCTCCCGGACCAGGGCACGAACCCGCGTCCCCTGCATCGGCAGGCGGACTCTCAACCACTGCGCCACCAGGGAAGCCCTTCACCAATTCCTTTTGCACAATAAATTCTAAACAGTGGTTCCTTGGAAGTCATTCAGAAAGCATCCTGTACTAAACTCAAGCTGGGTGCAGAAATTTACAAATTTAACATAACAAAAACAAAAATCTGAAATGCAAACCCATCTACCTCGGGAAATAGCTTTTTTTTTTTTACAAGAATCAAATCATTTTTGATTGATGATATGATTTACCAAAATATATTAGTAACTGAACTCTTAAAGGTAGAAACTTGGCTCAAAATGTGCATACTTAAGAAGCCTTGTTCAACTAATCTCACCTCCCCCAGCTACACCTGTGGAGGAGAATTTGCCAATACCTAACATAATTCTTATGCACTTACCTTTGGCCCACAATCCCACTTTCAGAGATCTATCCCCCAAAATACACTGGCCCAAAAAAAATTGTAAGATGCATGCACAAAGCTCTTCATTGTAGTTCTGTTAGTAAGAATAAAATACTGGCAACAACCTAAATGTCCATGGTAGGGTATAATTATATGATTGAGATCTGTGCAGCTGTACAGAGGCACGATGGACATCTCCAGACACTGATATAGGACATTTCTCCAATATATTAAGTGAAAAAAGAAAGATGGAGAACAATGTGTATAGTTATGCTTTTATTGAAGAAGGTGAGGCCATACCGATACACACATATATGCTTAATTTAAAAGCTAATTCATTAAATATAATTTAAAAATATAAATTATATAAATAAAATTGTAACATATGGGGGAGGGAGGGAACATGATGGATGGGACTAGGATAGGAACTAGACTTCTTTTATGTATCTTTTTTTTTTTTTTTTTTTTGCGGTACGCGGGCCTCTCACTGTTGTGGCCTCTCACATTGTGGAGCACAGGCTCCGGACGCACAGGCTCAGCAGCCATGGCTCACGGGCCCAGCCGCTCCGCGGCATGTGGGATCTTCCTGGACTGGGGCACAAACCTGTGTCCCCTGCATCAGCAAGCGGACTCTCAACCACTGTGCCACCAGGGAAGCCCTATATATCTCATTTTATGATATATGCTTGACTTTGGAGCCAAGTTAATGTTTTACATAATTATAAAATTAAATGAGGGAATTCCCTGGCAGTCCAGTGATTAGGACTCAGCACTTTCACTGCAGTGGCCCAGGTTCAATCCCTGGTTGGGGAACTAAGATCCTGTAAGCCACATGGCAAAGCCAAAAAAAATTTAAAAAGTAAAAAAAAATTTAATGAAAAAGTAAAAGCAATTTCTAAAAATCAAAAGAAGAAAAGATAAAAATCAAAAGGAAAATGAAGCAGATGACCCTAAGATATCAAATCTGTGGAATAATTACACAGAGAAATTTTTTCAGGTAATTATAATGTATATCCTTAACAGTATATATTCTCAAGGCAGAAAGAACTTCAAAAAAAATCTTAAATTGTTTTTGTGATCGTATTGTTAGTAATGATACCAGTTTATTTTCTGAAATTATTGCATTTTTTGTAAGATTAGGCATGTAAGTAATTATGATAATGTTGCTAGGACCAAGATCCTCAGTGTAAAAAATATGTAAGTATAGAATTTTTAAAGTTAAAAAAAATCCCCATAGGGCTCCCCCGGTGGCGCAGTGGTTGAGAGTCCGACTGCCGATGCAGGGGACACGGGTTTGTGCCCCGGTCTGGGAGGATCCCACATGCCGCAGAAAGGCTAGGCCCGTGAGCCATGGCCGCTGAGCCTGCACATCCGGAGACTGTGCTCTGCAACGGGAGAGGCCACAACAGTGAGAGGCCTGCGTACGGCAAAAAAAAAAAAAAAAAAAAAAAGAAAAGAAAAAAAAATCCCCATAATCCTAAATCTGAACTGAAAATAATCAGTATGAATTTATGATGTATTTTGTCTTAAAAAAACAAAGAAAAAAACAAAAAAACAAAAACAAAAAAACCCAAGAGCTACTTGGTAGTCCTGTCCATTAAAAATGCTAGAAATAATGGCCAACCAATAACAATGAGCAGCCTAGTGCCCAGATAATGGAAAACCATTTTCCATTAAAAAGGAACCAGAGGTTCTTGGACAAATGGCCCAGGACAGGTAGAAGGTAAGCCTGGACATCTTGAAATACCAGAAAGCAAGGAAGCTTTCAAAGACCTCTGAGGTCAGCAACTAGGGCTTAATTTCCAAATATACAAACAGCACATACAACTCAAGAACAAAAAAACAAACAACCCAATCGAAAACTGGGCAGAAGACCTAAATAGACATTTCTCCGAAGAAGACAGACAGATGGCCAGTAGGCACATGAAAAGCTGCTCAGCATTGCTAATTATTAGAGAAATGCAAATCACAACCACAGTGAGGTACCACCCACACCAGTCAGAATGGCCATCATCAAAAAGCCTATAAGTAACAAATCCTGGAGGGAATGTGGAGAAAAGGGAACCCTCCTACACTGTTGGTGGGAATGTATATTGGTGCAGCCACTATAGAAAACAGTATGGAGGTTTCTCAAAAAACTAAAAATAGAGCTACCACATGATCCAGCAATTCCACTCCTGGGCATATATCTGGCGAAAACCGTAATTTGAAAAGACACATGCACCGCAATGTTCATGGCAGCACTATTCACAATAGCCAAGACATGGAAACAACCTAAATGTCCATCGACAGAGGAATGGATAAAGAAGATGTGATATATATATACAATGGAATATTAGTCAGCCATAAAAAAGAATGAAATAACGCCATTTGCAGCAACATGGAGAGACCTAAGGATTATCATACTAAGTGAAGTCAGGAAGAGAAAGACAAATACCATATGATATCACTTACATGTGGAATCTAAAATATGACACAAATGAACATATCTATGAAACAAAAACAGACTCATAGATATAGAGACCAGACCTGTGGTTGCCAAGGGGTGGGGGAGGAATGGATTGGGAGTTTGGGATTAGCAGAGGCAAACTATTATATGCGGGATGGATAAACAAGGTCCTACTGTACAGCACAGGGAACTATATTCAATATCCTATGATAAACTGTAATGGAAAAGAATATGAAAAAGAATATATATATGTATAACTGAGTCACTTTTGCTGTACAGCAGAAATTAACACAACATTGTAAATCAACTATATGTCAATAAAATTAAAAACAATAGCAACAACAAAAACCAAAGACTTTTGAGGTCAGGACAGACAGACTCAGGAGCCAACTTAAACAATCTCCCACTGACCGAAGACAGGCAACTTGAGCATTAGTAGGACCGATAACTGAAACAGGGAAAGACGTCAAGTGTGGTAAAAGCCCAGAGTTTATGATACTCAAAATAAATAAGTAAAAACACACATTAATACATTTGGAAGATGCTAGATAACCAATTCATTACTCTGAAAAGTGGTATCTAGATGAAAAGAATTTAGCATTTAACCTTCCTTTCCTATATGAACGGTACCTCAAGCTAAACAGTTGATGAAGGAAAGTTTCTCTCTATAGAAGTATTCCAGCTTATAAATGAAACTATAGACTAAAAATGACTTCAGAGTCACATTAATCAACTGCAATGGGTAAATCTTGTTGGGTTCTCCTTTGAGTAAATAAACCATAAAAATAAACTATGAGACAGTCAGTTACACTAAGTGGATATTTAATGATATTAAGGAATTATTTTTTAGGTGTGAAATGGTACTGTGATTATGATTTTAAAGAGGTCTATCCTTTGGAGAACCCGATGAACTGGTGTGCCGCCTGGGGCTGGGGAGTGGGTGGAGAACGGCTGAGCAGAGCCCGGAGCCGGTGGTCCTGTGTCTCCTGACGGATACGCGAGCCTGCCTCGTCCTAGTCTCTCTAAAGTGTGCACCTGGAGTAATAAAACGTTAGAAGACATTGCTTCCTCAAGAGATTTTAGAATCCACACTTGTTTCAGCTCCCTTGCTGATGACAAGAAGGCACAGGCGTCTGGAGAAAGCTGGGCGCGGAGAGCAGGGGTCCCGTCCGGTCCCAGCTCCCTCGTGGCAGTGGGGCTCTGAGCTCAGCCCTTTCTCTCTAGGTCTGGGCTCAGGGCCGCCTCGGGCCGCACTGCTGCCCCTCCCCCTGTCCTGGGCCTTCCGGCCAAAGTGCCTGCTCCTCGGCAGGGCCAGGTAGACACGAGATGCATTGAGATGCCCAGCGCCCTCCCCCCGACTCCACTCCCCCCCACTAAGATGCCCCTCTGCAAACTCTCCCTCGGAGCCCTTTGCTGTGACTGCCCAGCACCTCTGTTCCCGGAGAGCCAGCAGGGGCACGGACAGCGCCCTCTCTGGCCTGGTTGCTGGGGCGTAGCCTCTGCCTCCACCTCCCCCTGAGGCCAGGGCTCTCCAACCCGGGTCACCTGGGATCACCTGCGGAGCTTTCACACCTGCGCCCGGTCCCACCCAGGGATTCTGATTTAATTGGTAGGTGTGCAGGCTGAGCGGTAGGTGCCATCAGGCCTCCCAGGTGGTTCTAACGAGGGGCCAGTGCGTCCACCCTTCTCAGGCCTCACACAGAGGGCGTCCCCTCCCTAGGCTCCCGTGGCCTCATTAGTAAAATGAGCCCTTGGTCTTAGATGTTCTGTATGAGTTATGAGGTGATTTAGTTTAGTAACTATTTACTGCCTACTCACTGCCTGTGGGCCCTGGACTAAGGAGGGAGCAAAGATGAGGAAGCTATCTTCTTTGCCCCTTCTGCCCACACATGAGCTTTCCTTCTTTGCAAAACAAAAACAAACTCCTGTTTATGAGGTGCCACTTTCCAGGTGTGAAGCCAACCAGACAGAAACGAAGAGAGTCAATAAGAGAGGGCATCCTGTCCAAGACACAGGCCTGTAACTGGTGCCCAAGTCTGGGCGCAGGCAGGGCTGGAGGCACCCCACACATGGTGGGTGAACAGGGGCACCAGCCCTGTGGCCACTCTGTCCACTGCACGGGGCTACGTTGGTGTTGCAGATGGTAGCTGGCACTGCAGCTTCAGAAACTGCTATAAAATGACAAAGGACAGCAGCCCACAAGGGGAATTTTCCATCCCACGGCAGGCTGGAGGAAGGACACATGTTCTCTTCACCTCTTTATTCTACAAGATCTTAACTCCAACTGGAAGTCACCACTGGTGACCAGCACTTGCAGGGGACCAAGCAGCAGACTCAGTTTCCCGGTTGGTCCCTGTGTGGGCAGGGAGTGGGCGAGGAAGGGGACAGGCCGCCCAGAGGGTGAGCGCACGTGCCAGGGGGAGGTTGGGCCTGCAGCCAGATGCCAGCCACACGGGGCTCCAAAGAGGCAGGAGGTCATTCTGAGGAGGAGAGAGGCCTGCAGAGAGCCCGCACTTCCCCACCTGCCCCTGCCGGGGAGACGCCTCCCCATTTCCCGAGGATCTACAGGACAGGGGGCTGGCTGCCCTGAGGCCGGCCCGTGATTCTACTCAGGAGATATGGCAACTAAATTACAAAGGGGATCCCAGATTGGATCCTGGCAAGTTTGAATGTGCTCTATACATCAGTTAATATTCTTGTATCAATGTTCATTTCTTGGGTTGGCTGACTGTCCTCTGGCTGTGTAAGATGGTTAGACCTCGGGGGAGCTGGATGAAGTATGCTTATCAAGACTCTTTGCCCTGCGGTTCCTGCTGCTGAGATGCTCTTTCCCAGATAACACATGGTTTGTTCATTTGGTCCCTTCCTGTCTTTATTCAGACACCCTGAGGCCTGAGATGTCATCAGCTTTTCCACTGCAGGAGACTGTCATTCAACCAAGCCACATGCTCCCCATTCACTTTTCAGGAAACGTCGCCACAATCTTCCTGTTGAGACGGGAAGGCAAATATCAAGGGCGGGAGCAGCTGGGCCAGTGCGTCATCCTTCTTGGCTGGATGAAAAGAAGGTCAGGGGGTAGGAGCCGTGAGGGGGGCTGAGAAGGTCCAAATGGGGGTGATGTCAGGGCAGAACAAAAGGCAGCTTCTGCTTATCACTCCTCCCACACAAGCCCGGGGCCAGAAGCAGGCTGGTCCGTGACAGGGCCGATGTCACCCTTTCCCCAGTCATCAGTGGGGGTCAGAGGTACCTGGACACCGTGTGATGTGCTCCGAGGGCAGGGCATGCAGGCCTACCGCGCGCCCCTCATTATTCCGTGCGGGGCACATGCCCACCGTAGGGATGGGAAGAGGCCAGACCCTGTCAAAGAATTCTGCAGAGAACTGCTGAAAACCCATTCCCCTTTTTACACATACTTTGACTTGACTCTCACGGCCCTCCATGCTAGAAGGAAGCCGGGTCCCGGGCATGGCCTCCGCTTCTCAGATGTGGAACCTAAGACTTGCTCCAAGTATTTTGCTTACGAACACACAGTGAGGACAGGATCCCAAGTCAGCTTTTTCTAGGGGACCACTAAGTCTCTGCGCCATTGCATTTCTTCCCAAGACCAGTCATTGCTGTATGTGAGCAAGTGTTTGGGGTTATGTGGCATGATACTTGGAATATGGCCGTGTGAGTCTGGATCCAGCCCAGCCATGTCGGCGCTGAGTCCCCTTGGGCACGGCCCTTGATCCTTGTGGGGTTTATGATGTCATAAAGTACGAGAAAGTGCTTTGCAAACTGCCTGTTACTCATTAGTATCTGTGTGTGGATAGTGATAGGGCCAGTATTCTATGGCTTGTTGATTATAAATGGCCACAGTACAAACATTCGCTCCAATTACGGAGGGCTTGCCTCATACCAGGCACTGTGCTGTTCATCTTACATGAAGTGTCCTTTCGAATCCTCCCTCGAGCTCCGTGGGACCATGCTTGGGTTTTCTACTGCCGTATAACAACCTCCGAAGCCCTAGAGACTTACAGTAACAACCATGTATTATCTCTCATGATTCTGTGGGTTGCCGAGGCATCTCTTCTGCTTCACGTGGTACTGACTGGGGCTCTGGCCCACTGGAAGGTCCGCAAGGGCCTCAGTCACGTGGCTCACAGGAGGCGCTGGCCTCTGGCTGGGAGCTCAGTGGGGCTCTTGGCCATGGCTTTGTTCTCCTCCACGTGCCTCCCCACACGCCTGCCTGGCCTTCCTCCACGTGGTGGTTGGGTTCTGTGATGCAAGCTCCGACAGGCAAGTGCTCACCACTCCCCCACTTGACTCACCCTTGCTAATGTCCCTTTGGCCACAGCTTGTCACAGAGCCACCCCCAGAGACAGGATGGAAGGGGACTTCACCAGGGTCGTAGCATGCCGCATTGGGGGCCTCCAAGTAGGAGTCTACTGCAGAGAGATACTGCCGCTCTCCCTATTGTACAGGTGAGGAAACAGGTTTAGAGGGGTTAAGTGACTTGGCCAAGATCTCAGGGTTACTAGTTGGCAGAGTCAGAGCTGAGATTGGAGGACTTGCCCCTGCTTCCCTCCCTCCTGTGTGGACTGTGAAGGGTGACGCTATCTGCAGGCTTCCGTTAGGTCACTGCACCCCCTTTCCTCACCCTGGCACCCTCTCTTCTCTTAACTGTGAAATGTTCCCTCTGGAAGCACCTTCCTCTCCCACCTCGCAGTGGACTTAGAGGCCCTCCCCTCTGTATCTTCCTCCTCAGCTTCCGCCCTGCTCCCCTTACTCCTAGATCAGTGAGGCCATCCTCCCTGGGGCTGACTCAAGAGGTTCTCACAGCGCCCCCCCCAGGAGGCAGCAGGGGTTCAGGTTCAGCCCAGAGCCGGGTGTGGAGTGACCAGGGCACACAGAGGCTGCACTGCATCCCCTCTGGCCCGCCGGAGCCCAGAGCCTAGGCCCTGCCGCCCGGGAGGCAGCTGGTGCCAGGCCCTCCTCTGCCTCACACTGGCCAATTCACTTTCCCTCACCAGGGCTCCCACAATCACTGCATCAGGATGGAGTCTGGGCTGAACAAGTCCCTTTAAGAACTTCTTCTAGATGCTAGGAGGAGGGAGTGGGAATTTGGTCAAAGCTAGTCGGAGAAAAGTAGAAAATTGGGTTTCTCCAAAGTGAGGTCCCTTTGCTCAGAAGAGGGGATTGGAAAAGATAGAGGGGCGTCTGCACAGCAAAAGCAACAATCAGCAAAATATTATAAAGGCAACCTACAGAATGGGAGAAAATAGTTGGAAACCATCTATCTGATGAGTTAATATCTAAAATATATAAGGAACTCATATAACAGAAGAAAAACCACCTGATTAAAAAATGGGCAAAGGACTTGAATAGTCATTTTTCTAGAGGAGACATGCAAATGGCCAATGGGCACATGAAAAGATTCTCAACATCACTGATCGTAAGGGGAAATGCAAATCCAAACCATGATGAGATATCACCTCACACGTGTTAGAATGTCTATCATCAAGAAATAAGGGACTTCCCTGGTGTTCCAGGGGTTAAGACACCGTGCTCCCAATGCAGGGGGGCCCGGGTTCGATCCCTGGTCAGGGAACTAGATCCTGCGTGCCTCAACTAAGATCCCAAGTGCCGCAACTAAGACCTGGCACAGCCAAACAAATAAACAAATAAATATTTTAAAAAAGAAGGTAAGTGTGGGCAATGATGTGGAGAAAAGTGAACCCTCTTGCACTGTTGGTGGGAATGTAAGTTGGTGCAGCCACTATGGAAAACAGTGTGGAGGTTCGTCAAAAAGTTAAAAATATGACTACCATATGATCCAGCAATCCTACTCCTGGGTGTTTATCTGAAGGAAACAAAAACACTATCTAAAATATCTGCATTTCCATGTTCATTGCAGCATGATTTACAATAGCTAAGACATGGAAACAACCTACATGTTCATCAATGACTGAATGGATAAAGAAAATGCAATGTATACACACAATAGAATATTATTCAGCCATAAAAAAAGAGGGGAATCCTGTCATTTGCAACAACATGGACTGACCTCGAGGGCATTATGCTACAACACAAATACGGTATGTTCTCACTTACATACAGAATCTAAAAGAGCTGAACTCGTAGAAATAGACTAGAATGGTGGTTGCCAGGGGCTGGGTGGAAATAGGGAGATGTTGGTTCAAAGGGTACAAACTCCCAGCTGTATACAAGTAAGATCTGGGGATCGGGACTTCCCTGGTGGCGCAGTGGTTAAGAATCTGTCTGCCAATGCAGGGGACACGGGTTCGAGCCCTGGTCCGGGAAGATCCCACTCGCGACGGAGCAATTAAGCCCGTGTGCCACAACTACTGAGCCTGCGCTCTAGAGCCTGCGAGCCACAACTAATGAGCCTACATTCCACAACTACTGAAGCCAATGTCCCTAGAGCCCGTGCTCCTCAACAAGAGAAACCACAGCCATGAGAAGCCCGCGCACTGCAAAGAGTAGCCCCCGCTCGCCTCAACTAGAGAAAAGCCCGTGCACAGCAACGAAGACCCAATGCAGCCAAAAATAAAGTTAATTAATTACATTAAGAGAGTAGATTTTAAATGCTATCACCACACACACACACAATCATAATTATGTCAGTGGATGCATTAACTAACCTTTATTGTAGTAATAATTTTGCAGTGTATACATGTATCTAATCTCATGTTGTACACCTAAAACTAACATAAGTTGTATATCAATAATATCTCAATAAAGCTGGAAAAAAGAAAAGATAGAGGGGCAGACACGATCTGATCAGCGGCTTAGGTCTGCTTGCCCACTCACTCGGTCATCCAGCATTTGTTGAGTCTACTGTGGGCTGGGGTGTGCATGGGGAGGACTTGTTCAGTTTCTACAGCAAAGAAACTGAGGTGCAGAGTGGTAGCGGGGGGGTGGAGGCTGGGCCTTGCACTCACAGCGTAAGATGTACATTGCATATTGCATGTCTACTGGAGAGTTGTCACATGGTCTGAGCTATGTGGTGAATAAAGAGATCACGCTTGTGCTGCTTGAAGGAGGGGCTTCGGGGTTAAGAGTGGAACTGGAGTGATGAGCTTATCAAGTCAGGGCAGGCCACTGGACGAAGGCATCTGTTTGCCATGTAAAAGGGAGCACCAGCATCTCACATTCCCCCATCTTCTGCCAAACCTGCTCTGGAATCTCTCCTAGGTTGTTCTGTGGCCTGGTGATTTCACCCACCTTCCTAGCCACCCAGCCAACTTTCTGCTATGCATCAAATACTGCAAAGATGTGTGCTCTCAGGCCCCAGACCCCACCCTCACACCACAGCTGGTCTCCACCCCTGTTGGTAGATATTCTGGGGACACTTGCTATGGCTAGTATCTCTGAAATTCTGGGCAGCCTTGGAGAATTAAGGGGAAAAAAATATACACATCTGCAAAATTTCCCATCATGGAGCAAAAACTTCATGGGGTACTGCAGATCCAGTTCCAGTGCTGGCTTCTTTCCCCCTCCTTCCTCCAGCCAGTAACGATAGAAGGTGAAGAGCCTTGTGCTTCCCTTGGAGCCCTAATACTGGTGTTCACGGATTAGCTGACACCATATGATGAGCTAAGCCAGGCTCTGCATCCCTGCCCTCATTTTCACCCTTGACATTCACCACAACTTGACCAACAGCTCTCTTTCCCACCTGGTCAGTAAAGCTCAAGCTTGAGTTGCCCATCTTCAGCAGAGACTCAAGGTCATTTCAGTCTGAGGGTGGAATTCTAGACTTTTCCGAGGGCAGCCTGGTACTGTGGGGGGAGCACAGGCTCTGGGAAGAAGCCAATCTGGGTTCAACCTCACTGTCATCATGGGCCCACTGCTTGAGCCTGGGCAGAGCTCAGGGCTGCTCAACCTTCCTGAGCCTCAGTTTCCTCAACTGGAAGTTAGGGATGATGATGCCCAGCTCGGGGCCATCATGAGGATGATAAAATGATGGATGTCAAACACATGATACATGATAGGTGATGAAAATATATCACTTCCTGTCCCCACCTTGGTAATTAACATGGGCTCTGGATCTGCCATCATGCATTTCAGATGTATCCCTACAATTAAAATTTGGAATGGATGCATTGTAGACGTTAGTTTGAATCACACATAGGCAGTGGTCTCATTTTGACCGTGAGGTGGAATAATTGGTCCTTCTAGAGTGGCCTGCAGTTTTCCAAACTGCATGTCACCTGCAGTCAGTGGCCCCTGGGGGAGGACAGCATAGGAAGACCCTCTGACCCTCTGGTCCAGCCGCTTCAGGCACAGATGGGAAGACAGAGCCCCACAGCAGATAAAGGACTTACCTACGTTTATAAATAGGGGCAGAGCTGGACTACAACTCAGCATTTCTGATTCTTGGACACCCTGGTCTCCGGGCAGCCTTTATCTGGGCTTGGAAGAGCTGAATTGACGGGTTCATGTGAAGGGGGACTGAACTCCCAACGCTGGTCTCTTGTTCTTAATGTCAGATGGCCCAGACGATGTCTAACAGACATTTTCTAGATTTATTCTGGCCCAAGCTTCCCACAAGAGGTCCACACAGTTCCAGCTTGACCCCAAATTTCTGGGGTGTAACCTATTTCCTGCCCCCGTTATGCCTCTCCCAAGAGTTTCAGTTCATTCATCCAACAAGCATGAATGGGCGTCTTCTATAATGAGGAACACAGCTAGCATGCACTGAGAATTTAGAACATGACAACTATGCATGTATTTCTCATTGAATCTTCCCAATAATCTGAGTTTGATAAATATTATCTTCCCTATTTTACTGACAAGGAAGCAAGGCTCAGAGGAAAGTAATTTGCTACAGGCCATAGTGCTGGATTGTGCTGTGTCGAATTGGTTAAGCTGGGAGCTACACTTCCCAGCATTCCCTTCCCTAC
This sequence comes from Mesoplodon mirus, assembly GCF_964341445.2. NCBI lineage: Eukaryota > Metazoa > Chordata > Mammalia > Artiodactyla > Ziphiidae > Mesoplodon > Mesoplodon mirus. Next base: position 49,054,318 of record NC_138990.1, read on the forward strand.
CTGGCTCCAGGTTATAGGAGACTTGGAAGGTGGAAGCGGAGCAGTGGCCATTATTCTCTGAAGACTCTCATGGTTGCATATGGTGTTGGACAGAGGCAAAGGTATCTAGCAGATCACAGCTTGTCCCAATTCTCCTCTGCTTCATGTCTAGCTTGTCACTCTGACTTCTGATCCTCCCGATCAAGACAGGCCCCACGCTCTCAGCCAGAAGGTTGACGGTGAGCCCGCAGAGGCGGCAGCTACACAGAGGCAGAAGTTTTCACTGGAGCTCGCTATGCATCCCCTCCATCCACCACTCTAGGGGCTGGGCACGTCTGGCATCGTGGATCTCCTGGCAAGCTCTGACTTGTCCACTTCAGGCAGGCTGAGTAGTGACTCTGAACCTCTGACTCCCCTTCTAGACCTCCATCTCCTCAGATCTTCCCATATGTGTTTAAGGTCAAATTCTTGGAATAAACCTCTTAGGCCCACAATACTCTTAGTGGCTCTGTTGCCCTACCTGAACCCCGACTGATACAGCCACATAACCTGTAAGGGATAGAGCAGAGATCAACGCCAGGTCCCTTGAGCTCTTAACCACTGAGCTAGACCACTGCTCCAGGTGCAGGGCACACAAGTATGACCGAGACTCCTGCCCTGGCTCCTGCCCTCAAGGAGTTTACGGTCTAGCAGGGCATACAGACAAGTTGTTTCAGTTATCGATGATTCATAACAAACCACCCAACACTTAGTGGTCGCAAATAATTATTTTATTATCTCTCATGATTGTGTTGGTTGCCTGGGCTCAGCACAGCAGTTCTTCTGCTGCACGTGATGTTGGCTGGGGCTGCAGTCCTCTGGGGGCCCGGACATCCAAGGTGACTCACTCACATGGCAGAAGCAGAGAGTGGAGCAGGGCTGTCAACTGGAGGGGCTGCATGTGGCCTAGCTCTGCAGCTTGGGCTTCTCAAGGAGTGGTGGCTGGATTCCAGGGAGTGCCTGGAGAGAAGTGTCCCAAGAGGAAAGAAGCACAAGGTGCCGGTCCTGGCACAGGCTGTTTCCTCAAAGCAGCCACAGGCCCAGCCAAAATTCAAGGAGAGAATATGTAGGCTCTGATTCTTGATGGGGGGAAGAAGGCATGTACAGGAAGAGGCAGAATTGTTTGGGGCTGTCTTTGAAGCTCCGCTACCACACATGTCCATCAATCCATGGTAAGGGCTCTTGGAGAGGGTAGGCGCGAGCCTGGTGGGATCACAGAGGGGCAGACACAGCTCATGCCTGCAGGGGTTCTAGAGGCAAAAGGAGGTAGGGCAACAGGTTCTAGCTGTGTCCTGAGAGGCGAGGAGGTATTTTCCAGGTGAAGACGTGGTGGAGAGGAGGTGGAGTGGACGGGGTGGAGACAGGATTCAGGTAGAGGGAAGAGCAAGTCTGTGGAGACTTGCACATTATTTCAAATGGCTGCCATGAGGCTCAGAGACAGTGCAGGAGTTGAAGTGCCTTATGAAGCACAGCCACAGGAGAGATGCAAGGGGGCAAGTTATGATCATTAGATTGTGATATGGGATCATCTTTGCAAGAAACTTGGGTTTCATAAAGATCTAACTATAAGGAGATCCTGGCACCTTAGGAGTCAAAGCCCCAGGGCCTTCAGCCCACACAGCCCCTGGGGTCTCCATACCAGATGAGAAAGCCCCTCTGCTGAAGCCCAGACCTCTGGGCACCCGTTTCGAAAGTCCCCAGACCAGCAGGGAAATGGATTCCCCTAAGCTGGGGCAGGACAGAGGCTGGAAGACAGGAGTCAGGCACACTAAGTGCTGATTGGGCTCAAATGGATTCCCAAAATTCATAGCCTAGGACACATCCTGCTTCCCCAAGGTCAGACTGGCATGAACATGGAGCTCTGGGTTCCTCCATAACCCTCCAGGCAGGGACAAGGCTCAGAGCCAGAAGACAGCGGCCAATGTCTCCTTGGAGCTGGAGGACTTCCAAGATCCTAGGAAGAATCAGTTAGGTCTTGATGACAGGAAGGCATCAATTTCACCATGCCATAGAGGCAAGACCTAATTTAGGAGCTCAGCAGGCCCTGGTCACTGCCAAGGTTGCCATGGGGAAGTGGTCAGCTATGTGCTGAGGCGGCAGGACAGGAAGTCCAGTCTAGGCAGAATTTAAGGCTCGAGCAAGACAGTCGATCGCACTGAGCTCCATGTCCTCACCTGCAAAATGGGGTGAATCTCATTTTCCCACTCTTCAGGGTGGATCCGTGAAAATGGTAAGCGTGGGCATGGCTTGGAAGCCCTCTACAAATGGAAGGGCTGATCACAAGTCCTTCGTGGACAGAAGGGATGTGGAGAGATGCTCAGGAACCAGCCTGGGAATCAGGACCCTTGGTGTCCAGTCTGGGCCCTGCCTCTTGCCTTGAGGTGTGACCTTGAGGCCCTGACCATGGAGCGGGGTGGGGGTCGGCACTGGAGGATCTCTGAGCTCTTGCTGCTCTCCCAGGCTGGATTCCCACACCGTAAAGCTCACAAATCCCTCTTCTAGCAGGAGTGGAGAGCTCTGAGACATGACCTCTCACATGTCTGGGGGTGGGAGGTGGGGATCCGTCATTGGGCTAAAAGAAAGACAAAGCGGGGTGGGGGGGATTTTCCCTCCCTATCAGCAAATACACAGAACTCAGGGAGCCCCTTGGTATGCTGCACCTGTGGGACTCCTCCACCCCTGCACTACGATGGGAGCCACTTCTTTATTCTCTCTTCATCACGTTCTTACACTTCAAGGTTGGCTCCCCCTCTGCTTCCTCCTTTCCCCCAGGCTTCTAGCACTATATCTTCTTTCTTACACACCCCTTAGTGTTCTCCTCCTCCTCCTCTTTGTCTTCCTCTTCATCCTCCCTCATCATTATTAGCAAATGCCAGAGCTGATGGTGAAACTGGCACCCAGAGAGGGCAGGAGACTTGTCCAAGGGCACACAGCAGCAACTTTTATTGAGCTCCTATTGTGTGCCAAGCATCCTGCTCCTTGGAAATGTCACACCACCTCTTGCTGGGACATTGCCTGTTTCCACCCCAAACATCCTGCAGACAGAATTGTGTGGATGCGGGATGAAGGGAGATTTCTGAAGGCCACCAGGGATGTGGGGAGCATATCCTCCTAGAGAATTTCCAATTGCTACCTTCTAAACTAGAGACGTTAAGGCCTTAGCGATAAGAAGATGAAGGACAAGGGGGAAGATGGTTGATGTGAAAAAAAGTCATGAGACGTATGGCTGGATTGGGTGGGCATGAATTTGTCCACCAGCAGAACCTGAAAAGGAAAGGAGAGAAAATAAAAGGCTCTTTTTCATGATGGAGAATAAAATTGTGGAGCCCATTATGCTGTATGGTCAACCAGGCTCAAACACTGAATGCTCACAGAAAGTGAGTATTGGCTGTCTGTGAAAAGAAAGGAGGAATGGCACCTTTCGCTTGAGGTCCTCAAGTTGTTTTGACAATCATCCCTTGGTATCATTCCAGAAAAAGGTCCAGGCCAGGCTTGCAGTTTTAATCTGTAGCCTGGGTCCCATGGAATTGTAGTGCAGCCCCAGACCTGAAAAAGGGTACCTGGCAAAGAATATGTGAATGGCAGGAGGGTGGGGAGGGCTGGTCGATGACGTCCATGGCTCCTCTGGCTCATGCAACGATCACAGCAGCGTGCTAACTCTCCCCGAATCTCAGTCACACAGAACTCCACGTGAGGAACAGACCCCAGCATCACTCGCTTCTCTGAGGGTGTAGGGGGTTTGTTCTGAAAAGCGCATGGTCTCCCTCTGATGTGAATGTTCCACAGGGTTAACCATTCCAACTGAAGTGTTGTGCAAAAGTATGTGGTTGATCACCAAAGCAGCTAATCAAGCTCTAGATCATTCTTAGCTTGAAATAAGAAATCTGTGTAGAAAACAGGCTTCCTCTGGCCTGACAGCTGTTGTGCTGGGTGAGTGAGCTCAGGACACATGCGGCTTCTCTTTGAGCAGAACTTTTATTAGCACAGCTGGGAGGCTTATTAAGTAGAAGAACACGGATGCTGTTTGAATCACGAAGCTCTTCCTCATTAGATGTGTGGCCCTGGGTCAAAGTCCAGCCTGATCTGCCAACCTGCCCAAGAACTCTGGCACAAGATGAGGGGTAGGGAATTCAAAATTTATGAATTTGCATAAACCTCCTAGGCTGGGAACTCTTGGGAAGGAGTCTTTGAAGCAAAAATTAAACCCTCCAATGCCAGGATGAAGGACCCCTCCCACCCCCAACAAAGTCAGCCCTTTAACTTGTGGAGAAGGAGTACTCCAGAGAAGACAGGATCTCATCACGAGGGTCTGAGGGGGGAGGGGAAGACTTATGCCTCACCCTGTTCAAGGTAGTAATTCCCAACTATCAAGGAAGAACTGGGTAAATTCTCACGTAGCAAGAGACTTGATCTTGAGTAGAAGAATATTGAAACCATCCAGGCAGATGGTTGGCTTGGCTCCATACCGAAATGGTGTGACTTTTTGTGGGGTTGTGGAGGCTCTGTGGAGACCAGATGATTATTTGCTGGAGAGAAAACCTTCCCCTTGGAGCAGAAGGAGCTGGCAATGTCAAGGCCAAAGTCAGAAAGGAGGAGCCTGGCAGCTGACCATCTCCTGAAGGAGGAAACTGCAGGGCCTTGACTTGACCTTAGGGTCAGCACCCTGGTCCCAAGGGACTGGCAGCGTTGAAGTTCTCAAAGCAGATGCTGCGGATGGGATCTGAGTCCTTCAGTAGCCCATGTCTGGGTTGTGATTCCACGTCAGTAATGAAACAGCCTCTTGGCCCAAAGAAGGAGACCCCGTTTTCATCAGCCAACTCCTCTACTGACCACCAGCTCCTGTCTGTGACTATTCAGGGAAGCCCACAAAGCGGGACTCCCACCACCTCCCAAAGACACAAAGCCGTCAGCTGGGTGTGCTTGAGGAGACACCTTCTCATGTGCTCCAACTCTGCCCCCACTACCTTCCCCACTGCCACCCCCTGCCCCACTCTGCGCCCTGCTTGCCGATGCCCCTCCCCATATCTGCACACGAGGCTCAAACTCACCTGCTGTCCTCCTAGGAGCACCCCCCCACCCCAGCTCCTTTCTTATGGCTTGTAGCACTCGAAGCAATTTGTATGTTTCCTCTCCCCTGATGGACTGCAATGCCTTTTTGAAAAGGACTCTTGGCCTGCACCTTATCCCCTGCAGAGCTGGGTACCATGCTCTGCCTACAAGAGGAGTTTGTTGAATGAGAGATCTGAAAACAGACTCGGAATAAGAGCACTTGCTAGTGGGGCTTGTCCCTTAGCAGGTGCTGACTCTCCCTTGGCCTATGGATACGACCACCGAGCATAAATAGTGTCCCCCCGTGTCCATCAAACCTTTCACCTGGTCCTCACAACAACCCTTCTCATCTAAATGTGAACCAAACGCAGGGGTTCAAGGGGCCCCTGCCGGAGAGCTGACGTGATGGGAGAACGTGTGGGGCCCAGGGGCTGCACATGGGTGGGAGAGACCACACGGCCAGGCCTGTAAGCAAAGAGGCAGACAAAGCCGCCTCTTCTCCAGGGCTCTCCGCTTCCCCACGGGGAGCTCCTAAATGCTCAGCTTCAAACTTTCGAGGCCTCGCAGACCCACATCTGGAGGCCATGTCACATCCAGCTCACCTGTGCCGTCCAAGCAGCCCATGTTTGACTGCGCCCCCCCATCCTCCCCGGGCTGCTCTGGCCCACACTCTCTGCTCCTTGGGGTCCCAGTGAGAAATGGGCCTAGGGGCTTCGCGAACTCCTGTGCTCTCCCACCTGCTCCCTCCCAAGCCATGAAGCCAGCCGTTTCCACAGCAAACAGTCGTAAACAGGCGGAAGGGGACCAGGACTTCAGGTGCCAGGGGAGGTGTGGGCTCTGCCAGGGCCCATTTTCATACAGATGTTTTTAGCCATAAACTAGGGGGGGAATGCAAAGCAAGAAGCAGGCCAGGTTACTAAGGACGAGGCCTGCAGAGCGCATTAGGCCACAGCTCAGAGGGTGACTCAGAGCTTCCTCAGGTGCTGCTTTCCATGCACAACCCGCTGGGCTGGGGCTGAGGGCCGGAGCCCAGGGAAGCGGGTGGCCAGCCCAGGAAGCTATCTGAGGATGCAGACCTGGTTTGACACACGGAATCACCCCCAGTTCCACAATGCACATGGGGTGGGTCCACTTCCTTCAATTCTAATTAGCACACAGTTCCTGAAATATCTCTGGAGTGCCTACTATGTGCAGGTTCTGTGAATCAGACAGTCTCTGCACCTAAGGGTCTCCGATCATGCAAGGACGGTGGAGGTTCACACAAGTGGTGACACAGGTCAGAATGTGTCTTGTACCAGGACAGAGGGACTACGTCGTAGGTGGGTGGGATTTGGAGGGGTGTCGAAAGGAAAGCACAGGGCCATGTGGGACCAGTGTCTGTGTGTGACAGGTGAGGCGTGTCCTGGGAATGGCAAATAGCCGAGTCTCAGAGCGTGGTACAGCTTTGGCCACAAGCAGGGTGAACAGCTGCTGTGGGAGAAGGTGCTGGATGCATAGGTAGGATCCAGGCCAAGGAAGATCTGCAATGCAGGAATGAGGAAATTGTTCAGTGTTTCAAATGTGGGTTAGTTACCAAATTTTTCATTCATTAGTTTATTTTTGGCTGTGTTGGGTCTTCATTGCTGTGTGTGGGCTTTCTCTAGTTGAGGTGCGCGGGTTTCTCATTGCGGTGGCTTCTCTTGTTGCGGAGCACGGGCTCTAGGCACATGGGCTCAGTAGTTGTGGCTCACAGGCTCTAGAGCGCAGGCTCAGTAGTTGTGGCGCACGGGCTTAGTTGCTCCACGGCATGTGCAATCCTCCCGGACCAGGTCTAGAACCCGTGTCCCCTGCATTGGCAGGCGGATTCTTAACCACTGCGCCACCAGGGGAGCCCCAACTTTTATAAATTAAAGAGGTTTCATAAGCAAATCAGGGTTCTCATGAAAGCCTGGAAGGTCTTGCATTTTGGCGCCTTAGGCTACACTTAGCTGTGGCTGGGTGGTGGCCACCCCTGAGCAGGACAAGCATTCTCCAATCTGCCTTCGACCTCAGCCCTCCATTTTGTGGCCTGCTTCCCTCTTTTCTGTCACCTGCTTGCCCTCCACGGGCCTATGAGTGGCCTTTGCTGTAGACCCTGAGGACATGCCATTGGAGGGTGGGGAATTGCTACCCAGATGTGTTTAGGAATATATGTTGAGGGTGGTGATGAGAAGTCTGCAGCCCAGAGACAGCGAGGCCGGTGAGGGGTGTCCCGAAAGGGTTCTTGTGGAGGAAAGGGCACAAAAGGAGGAAGAAGCAGGAGGATGGGAGGAAGGGGGCAGACCGGGCTGGGTTAGGTGCTGGGAGTGATGGGAAAGGAGGAGCTGAAGTGAACTCCAGGATTTCAAGACCAGGATTCAGGGCGAAGGTGGAGTCATTCAAGGAGGCAGATGTGCGAGGCAGAGGTGGGCTTCGGGAGGTGACGGGGAGCTCTGCCTGGGTGCTTGGGGCAGGGCAGCCCTGTGCAAATGCGTGGATACGCCAGCCTGGGCTTGGCACGCCACAGGATGAGAGACCCCAATTTGGGACTCCCTGCAGAAAGGCGTGCTCAGGCAGTGGCCCACAGAGGTAGGAGGTGGAATTGGGCCATGCTTCCTCACTTCTCCCTGGAAAGCTCAGCTTCTGTGCTGGGAAATTAATCATGACTTGTGCTCTGAGGACCCCTGCCAGGAGGGGACCGTCCCTCCGTCAGCACATGCCTGAAAAGATGTGTCACTCAGAGGCCAGAGCCTTGCCCACCTCTATTTTTCAGGCAGGAAGGGAGCAGTGGGCGTGAACAGGCCAGGCTGTGTCTCTCTCTGCCTGAGTCACATGGAATAATTTTGTCTCCCGTCCCTCTGAAGCACTCCTGGGGGACAGGCAAGGGCGGGAGTCATGAGTCATGTGAGCCCCGGGCAGCAGATGGTGGAGGGCAGTGAGTCACAGCTCTGGGTCTTCATCGGAAGCATATTAGTGACTCAAAGAGAATGTACCCATGGCTAGGGATAGGGTGCCAGCTTGCTGGTGACTGTCCCTCAAACCTTGACAGAGGGGCTGTCACCTGCGGGACTTCTCAGTTCATTCACACCTATTTCCTCCCTGAATCTGTTTCTAAAAATACTTCATTTGTGTGGTTTTTTGGTGACTGTCTGCACCCACCACTGGACTCTGAGAGCAGGGACTGGGTCCTTAGCCTTGAGCCCATTTAAAATGAACTACTGAATGAACAAATGAATGAGTGGCTCTGACTGCTGTTAAAATTTAGTATAGGGCTTCCCTGGTGGCGCAGTGGTTGAGAGTCCGCCTGCCGATGCGGGGGACGCAGGTTCGTGCCGCGGTCCGGGAGGATCCCACGTGCCGCGGAGCAGCTGGGCCCGTGAGCCATGGCCGCTGAGCCTGCGTGTCCGGAGCCTGTGCTCTGCAACGGGAGAGGCCACAACAGTAAGAGGCCCGCGTACCGCAAACAAACAAACAAACAAACAAAACACCAAAATTTAGTATAATATTCAAGTGTGTCTGCATAGCCTGTTATATATATATGCTACTTTTCGTATAGAATATCTTTGGAAGAATACGAACTCACAAGACAGTAATAATAGAGCTTGCTTCCTGGACACAGAGGCTGGGCATAGGAGTCTGAGGTGATAGGAAATTTTATTTTCTTTTATATTTTTATTTCCTCTCTCTCTCCATTCTGCTCTTATAGTGAGCCCCCCAAAAAAAGTTTACAAAGGGGCTCATACTAATCACATTGCTCCACACCTCTCTCTTCCACTGTGTGACAGGTGGAGGACATCTTTCGTGTGTGTCTGCATGGATTTTGCACCCCTGTGGGGCTGCCATCCCACATCCTGGCCCTCTTGGTGGACTCCATACTTGGGTTTGGGGATGCTGGTGTGACCCCTTGCCTCTTGGGTGTTGTGTCAGGTTCTTGAGGAGACAAAGGCCTGCATGTGGCTGGCTGGGATCTAGCCCTTGGATGTGGAAGCATGGGGGAAGTAGTGGAAGAAGAATGGGGGAAGTAGTGGAAGCATGGGGGAAGTAGCAGAAGCCAGTGTTATGCCTTACTGAGGACCCCAGACAGAAGGAGGATGCAGTCAGGGCTGAGTGACAGGGGAGGTTTCATGCCTATTGACACCAGGGTAAGGTCTTCTGCCTTCTCCCAATCTTTCTTGAAAGCACTTGGTGGAGGGTCACGGTAAAGAGCATGTGAGTCCTTCAAGACTTAGCACCAGAACTATCCAAAATTAAATAGGTGAGAATAAAGATGCTACTTTTCAACAGTGCTGGAACGACTAAATATCCATATGCAGAAAACAAACAGACAAACAAACAAAATTCAATCCATACCTTGCACCATATCCACAAATTAACTCAAAACACATCACAGACCTAAATGTAAAACCTAAAACTATAAAATTTCCAGAAGAAAACTGAGGAGAAAATCTTCGTAAATTTGGGTTAGGCAAAGATTGCTAAACATACAAGACTGAACGCACAACCCATGAAAAGAGAATTGATAAACTCGACTTTATCAAAATTAAAAACCTCTGCTCTTCAAAAGATTCTGTGAAGAGACTAGAGACAAACCACGGACTGGAAGAAAATCTTTGCAAAACATAGATCTGATAAAAGACTTGTATACAGATTATACAAAGAGGTCTGAAAGCCAATAAGAAGAAATCAAAAGACCTAATTTAAAAATAGGCCAAAGTCTTGAACAGACACTTCACCAAGGAAGATACATGGATGGCAAATAAGCACATGAAAAGGCGTTCAGCATCATAAATCATTAGGTAAATGCAAATTGAAACAACTACACTGAGATACCACAATACATCTAATAGAATGGCTAAAATTAAAAAGACTGACAGTGTCAAGTTTTGGTGAAAATATGGAAAACATACATTACTAATGGGAATATAAAATAGCACAACCACTTTGGAAAACAGTTTGACAATTCCTTAAAATGTTAAACATACATCCACTATGTGATTCAACCGTTTCACTCCTAGGTGTTTACCAAGAGACGTGAAAATATACATCCATAATGAAGACTTGCACACAAATGTGCATAGCATCTTTATTTGTAACAAATATCCATCAAGAGGTAAATGGATAAACAAATGAAAGTATATCCATGCAATGGAATACTACTCAGCAACAAAAAATAAACATGGATGAATCCCAAAATAATTATGTTGAATGAAGGAAACCAAACAAGGTAGAGTATATAATTTGTGATTATATTTACATAAAATTATAGAAAATGCAAACAAATCTATTGTATAGAAAACAGAGAAGTGAGGATTAGGGAGGGTAAGAAGGAGTAATTGCCAAGTGAAATGAGGAAACTTTGAGGGGCAGTGATGGATATATTCACTCTCTTGATTGTGGTGGTGGCCTCATGGGTGTATACATATGTAAAACTTATCCACTGCACTCTTATGCCTTAAATCTGTGCAGTTAATTGTATGTCAATTATATATCAATAAAACTTTAAAAAACAAAATTAAGTGAAATTAAAAAGCAATATATATATGTATTTCTGATGGAAATTAATCTGAATTTATCAATCATGTCACTAAATTGAAATGGATTAAACTTGCTGGTTTAAATAGAAATTGTTGGATTGACTGAAAGAAACAAACAATATTCTGTTACATCCTGTTGACAAGAAGTAGGTAAAAACATGAGGGCTCCAAAGAAACATATTAAGAAAAAATAAGTACTCCAAAGGATAAACGTGAGAGGATGGAAAAGTATATACCAGTGAAACACTAGTAAAGAGAAATCTTACATTGCTATAGTACTACCAGAAAAACTAGACTTAGCTGAAGAGCATGTAAAAGGGGAGTTGACAAATCTGTAGTCATAGTGAGTTATTTTAGCACATTTCTCTCATAACTGTTAGATCATAAAGATAAACAACCAATAAGGATATAGAGGATTTGAATAGCACCAGTAATAAAACTGATTTAAATGGATATATGTAGAATTCTGCACTAAACAAGTAGAGAATACATATTCTTCTCAGATACACTCAGAACAAATTACTGTCCTCAATTTATTCCTTCCTTCCATCTACCCACTCATTCATCCATCTATCTACATAGAACATTTCCAAAAATTGATTATGTGTGAGCCAATCAAGTCTCAACTACTTTCAAAGGATCAGTATCATACTCACCATACTACCTGACCACAACATAGTTTAGAAATCAGGGATGAAAAGATAACATAAAAATTCTCATGTTCCTGGAAATTAAAATACACACACACACACACACTTCACAATAAGTCATGGGTAAATGAATCATAATGAAAATTAGAAAACTCTATGACTGAACTATAGTAAAAATACATCCAAAATTTGTGGAATGCAGCTAAGGTAGAAATTAGAGGGGAACCTAATATATATATACATATTAGAAAATTAGGAAGACTGAAAATTAATGAGCTAATATCCAGCTTAAGAAAAAGAACAATAGAATAGGTCCTCCCATAGAGAGGAGAGGGAAAGAAACAATAGAATTAAGAGCAGAAATTAATACAATAGAGCACAAAAGTGCAGTAGAGAGAAGTAATCAAGCCCACGTCTGATTCCTTGAAGAGATGAATAAAAAATCTCTAAGCAAGATTTATCAAGGGAAGAAAAAGAGGCAGGCACAAATAAACAAAATTTAAGAACACAAAAATACGAGTAAAAAACAATCAGTATTATGAATAATTTTATGTGAATTTAAATTTTTGTACAAAATAGAGGGGACTTCCCTGGTGGTCCAGCGGTTAAGACTCTGCGCTCCGAATGCAGGGGGCCTGGGTTCGATCCCTGGTCAGGGAACTAGATCCCACACGCATGCTGCAACCAAGAGCCTGCATGCTGCAACTAAAAGATCCCGCATGCCTCAATAGAGATCCCGCGTGCCGCAACTAAGACCCGGCACAGCCAAGTAAACATTAACAACAACAACAACAAAATAATCTCCTAGTGAAAATGTAAATTAACTGTTGTTTAATGAGAAATACAAAACCTGAGTGTACATTCAAATAAATTAAATTGGTGACTAAGTAATGATCTATAGAAAAGAAGAAACCCTCATCAGACGACTTAAAGGCAAGTCCTTCCCGACCTCACACACAGACAAAATCCCATGACTAGAATACCACTCTTTATTTATTTATTTATTGGCTGTGCTGTGTCTTCCTTGCTGTGCGCGGGTTTTCTCTAGTTGCAGCGAGCTGCGGCTACTCTTCGTTGCGGTGCGCAGGCTTCTCACTGCAGTGGCTTCTCTTTGTTGTGGAGCACGGGCCCTAGTTCGTGGGCTGCAGTAGTTGTGGCACGCGGGCTCAGTAGTTGTGGCTCACGGGCTTAGCTGCTCCGCAGCATGTGGGATCTTCCTGGACCAAGGCTCGAGCCCGTGTCCCCTGCATTGGCAGGCGGATTCTTAACCACTACGCCACCAGGGAAGTTCCAATATACATCTCTTTAAAATACAAACTACACTAGAGTTGAGATGAGTTCCTTCACTCTTTAATGAAGCTGGTAAAACTTGCCATCAAGGCAAGGAAAGAGGAAAAGAGAATGGAAGATTATAGTTCAACATCACTTATGAATGAGTGCAAAAATCTTGAAAAAATTAGAGAAATTTATGAACGTATAAAAGAAATTATACTTCATGGCCAAGTTTAGCCTAGAATTTAAAACATGAGTCAATATTAGATAACCAATGTAATTCACTACAGGAACATATGAAAGAGGGAAAGTATTTTATTATCTAAATAGATGCAGAAAATGTACTTGCTGTGATTCAACACCCCTTCATAGTAAAAATTATTGGCTACCTTGGAGCAAAGGAAATTTCCTTAACTCAACAAACAGTATCTATACCTAACCTTAAGCCAACTTCACACTTAATGGAGAAACCTAAGAATGATTCTTGTTAGAATCACAGGTGAGATAAAAGTGCCAGGTCCTGCCCAGGGAAGTGAGATGAGAAAAAGAAATAAAAGTATAAAGAGTGGACAGGGAGAAACAAAGATGTCATTTTTACAGATAACATGACTCTGTACTGTATATAGAACATGACTCTGTACTGTATATAGAATTGGAGAACAGAAATTATTAGAAACTTCAGCATGGTTTCTTAATATGAAACCAACATATAAATGGAGCACAATATTATCTATGTTTACATTCATCAGCAACAGTGAGGAGAAAAGATTATCTTAAAAAAGAGCTAAACCTTACCCAAATAGAGTATTACTGAGGGTAAAGCCAACTCCTCTAATGAACTTCTAATTGTCAGTGACATAACACAATAGAAGTTTCTGTCTTGTTCATGTATTAGTTCAAAGCAGTGGTTGGTGATTCAGAGACTTAAGCTCCTCTCCTTCTGCCTTGTGGGTCCACCCTCCCATAGCATCTCGAAGTCCCCTGCATCCAGCTGGCAGCCAGGGGAGGGGACAGTGGGAGGACACATTCACTTTTCTCATCACATCCCACCAGGAACACCAGTCTCATGGCCACACTTGGATACCAGGAGGGCTGAGATTTTGAGCCTCCGGCTGTGCAGCTGCCTCCAGCAAAAACTCCACATGAAGGAAGGGGGTTACAGACTTGTGCAGGACAACTATCCATTGTCTGTCACAGATTAAAAAATAAGGTACCTAGAAATAAACCTAACCAAAGTTGTGCAAGACTTTTATTTTTTAAAAATGATATTGAAAGGCACCAAAGAGGATACAAGTGGAGAGAAACACCATGCTCACAGGTGCAAGAAGCCAATAGCCTAACAGTGTTAATTATCTCCGAATTAATCTATGTTTTCAATACAATCATAATAAAAATCCACCCCCAATGTTTTTTGTGGAACCTGATAACGAATTGTAGACTCTAACTGAATGAACAAAAGACCCAACATCGCAAAGGTACTTGAAAGAGGAAGGAGTGAATTCTTCTGGCCAGATAGCAAGACATAAAGTTACAGTAATTACAGCAACGTGGTATTAGCACATGGGTGGATCCACAGCCAGTGGGAACCTAAGATACTGCAGAAGTGTCATCACAGATACATGGCGAAAGGATGAAAACATTTGGTTATCTGGATGGAAAAAAATAATATGTTCTGCTACACCAAATATTTCTGCCACACCAAAAGATAATTTCCAGATGGATTAAAGAACTGAATGTGAAAAGCAGAAATTAAAAAGAGGGTTGGAAATTTATATCAAATTAAACAAGACACAGCACAAACTTTAGAGGAAAGTTGAGAATCTTGACTACATTAAAATCAAACATTTCTGTTGCTCAAAAAACACCAAAACCGAAGCAAATAGGTCACATATCGGAAGAGGATAACTACCACCCATAAAACTAAGAAAGAATTAATGTCCAGAATATATAAAGAACGTCCACAAAGCAATAAGAAAAACATAACACCCCCCTCAGTCAGCAAAAGAGGAAACCCAAACTGCCATAAGCATATAAAAAATACACAGCCTCTATGTGCTTAGACAAAGGCAAATTAGAACCAGGAGACATTCTTTTGCATCATCAGATTAGCAAAATTTTAAAATTCTGCCAATACCGAGCACGGGAGAGGCTGTGAAGGAAAGACAACTCAAAAACACCAATGGTGGACGTGTAAAACGATACAAACTTTTTAGAGAGCAATTTGGCACTATTTTATAAAATTGAAGCAGCAAATATGTCCTGACCCAGCAACTCTGTTTCTGAGAGTAGATCCCAAAGAAACTTTGCATGTGGACACAGGAGACATGAGCAAGAACATTCCCAGCAGCAGTATAGCAAAAACCTAGAAGCAACCTAAATGCTCATTACCAAGAGAATGGATAAACTAACCATGATGGTTAGTTTACAGCAGTGAAAATGAACCACTATGCCACTCTCTAACATGGATGAGTCTTAAAACCACAATGTTGAGTGAAAGAAGCAAATGACAGAGGATTAATATAGAATTTAAAATAGGAAAGTTGTACTTTTTTAATAGCTGTACCCCTCCCCAATTAGGTTACAAATAGGGTCAGCAAACTTTTTCTGCAAAAGGCAGATAGAAATTTTTTTTTTTTTTTTTTGCAGTACGCGGGCCTCTCACTGTTGTGGCCTCTCCCGTTGCGGAGCACAGGCCCCGGACGTGCAGGCTCCGCAGCCATGGCTCACGGGCCCAGCCGCTCCGCGGTATATGGGATCCTCCCGGACCGGGGCACGAACCCGTGTCCCCTGCATCGGCAGGTGGACTCTCAACCACTGCGCCACCAGGGAAGCCCAGATAGAAATATTTTAAGTGGTGCAGACCACATACAGTCTCTCTTCTTCCCCTCTCCCCTTCTCCCCCCAACCCTTTGTGGAAAGGTGGGGGGAGGAATAAATTGGGAGATTGGGATTGGCATATACACAATACTATATACAAAATAGATAACTAATAAGGACCTGCTGTACAACGCAGGGAACTCTACTCAATACTCTGTAATGACCTATATGGGAAAAGAATCTTAAAAAGAGTGGATATATGTATAACTGATTCACTTTGCTGTACACCTGAAACTAACACAACATTGTAAATCAACTATACCCCAATAAAAATTTTTTTAAAAAAGCAAATCAAAAGAAAAATCAGAACCATCCTTAACCTGAGGGCTGTAGTTTGCCGACCCCTGGGCTACATCAACCCCCCTTTCCCGTTGGGTAGCTGGTGTCTCTCAGTGATAACTTGGCCAGATGTCATTTCTTTCTGGCATCTTTGATGACCGAGCAGTCTCATTTCAGTATTTTAGACTCAAATGGATTTATTTTAAAACTCCAAATCAGGCTTAACTCAGAACTCAACTCCCCACCGCTGTGCAGGGGGACGGTGTCTGCAGCCTAGCTGGCTGGAAAAATAGGGAAGGGTCTGCTCGTCACACACTCTGCCTTTTGTTCTCTCTTTGAACTCCCTCTCCGCATCCCCTTCGGGCTCTAAACCCCCCAAGACATACTCTCTGGCTCTCCTGGATAGAGCTCCCTGGGAGGGCAAGGAGATTCTGGATACATAACTGGCCCATCCTCCTAGGTTGGGAGGGGTTGTCCATGGCTTCATTTGGGTTCTGGGTGCTTCTGGCCAATGCTGGTGGTGATGAAGAGGTGATGGTCTCTGCAGAGATGATGCTCAAGGCTTTCTGGGGCTCCCGGTCGGCACCCACCGTGCCTTCTATAGCTAGGTCCCAAAACCCTCCTGAGGGCAGTGGTGTCTACCTCCAGCCCTGCCAACAATGCACACCCACAAACCCGGCTCTGGCCGGGCATCCATCACTCCCAGTTGCCTCCACTGCTCCTACTCTCTGCTAACCCCAGTGCTCTGGAGTCTGTATAGATCCTGGGGACCTCCAGCTTGCCCTTCTGGACTCTGGGGGCAAGAGAATCAGTGTGGGGTAGGCCACCCCACCTTCCTCTCAGACACCCTCAGCCTCTGTCGCCTGGAGCCCTCCTGGCAAGGCCTCTGCCTTTGGAAACTTCTAGAGCAGAGGTAGGCACTGTTCTCGGGGGTCAGAGGAACCTGGCAGGCACCCTCTTCTTCCCATGGTCGGGGAGGACCTGCATCAGACATTTGTTCCCAGGCTGCCCCCGAGCTGGCTTCGGGTCTGCAGCTCAGTGAATATCTGTCCAGCCTGGGACCAGGCCACCAGCCTCCCTTTGTTGCAGACACTCCAGTAGTCCGGAGTCCCGGACGCTCCCCTCCTCAGGATGCAGGGGAGGAGCCTTTCGGCATGAGCTCCGACCTCCGTGCACCCTGTCCTGCCTTCCCTCCCCGAGGTCTCTGGCACCTTCTGGCACCGCCGGTGGGTAGGATGGGCAGAACTCCAGGTGTCTGGTGGAAGGCAGTCTCTTCTTGAGTCCACAGGGAGGGACTGGCCCCCCGGCAGGTGGATTTCTGAACCCAGAATATGGGATCCTCAGAACCCCGTAGCCCCAGCTTTGGTGCCTTGGCTGCAACTGAGGAAAAATCGTACTTGGCCTCTTGTTTCCATCTGCTGGTGCGTGCTCACT
The DNA here is from genome assembly GCF_964341445.2 of Mesoplodon mirus. Classification (NCBI taxonomy): domain Eukaryota; kingdom Metazoa; phylum Chordata; class Mammalia; order Artiodactyla; family Ziphiidae; genus Mesoplodon; species Mesoplodon mirus. The sequence goes on from NC_138990.1 coordinate 49,071,428, forward strand.
CCAGTGTGCCTGACCCGGCTTCTTGAGCTGTTCTCCCCATGGGTGGTGGGGGGGTGTGGTCAGCATATGCAGAGGATAGGGCACCCCAGGCCCCCAAGCCTGGCTCTGCCACGTATTAACTGACGGATAATAATACCCCCTCAGAGATCCGATTTGAGGATGAAATGAATTAATACTTGTGAAGAGTTTAAAACGCTGCCCGGCCCAAAGTGAGTGAATTCTAAAAGTTTGCTGGTAATCTCGTCACATTGAATAAGCCACCTCCCCTCTCTGAGCCTCAGCTCCTGGCCTGTAGAAAGAGGCTCTAACACGCCACGCTGGGATTCTAGGATTAGCTGAGAGCCAGCGCCCGAGCCCAGTAAACGCTAGTTCCCTTCTACCTGCCTCGGCTTCTGCTATTGTCAGTTTAGCAAGCCAGGCCTCAGAGCAATAGGGTTTGTTTGGATGAGTGGGAACTGCTGTCCCTGGAAGGCACTGTGCCAGGCAGGCCAAAGCAACATATGCAGCAAAAGGACCAAGATCCATCTTTGCTTGACTGGAAGCCACAGGAGAAAAGCATTAGGGCGCCTTAGTGCCTTCCGTCCACTGGGATGAATCCCGGGCGGGGAGGCACAAGGCTTGGGTTCCGTGAACTGTTGTACAATTTTTGGCAGGAGCCTGAGGCCTCTCTTGGCCACTCTGTGTATTGAGAGAGGCAGGTGATGTGCACCTCCATCTGATTCTAGCCAGTCACTCCCCCTCGACCCCATCCAGTGCCCATTCGGGGGTTTTTTGGGGTTTTTTTTTTTTGCTCATGGCACCAGATTTTGTTATTCTCTGGCCCAGCATATTCATTCCTCCCAGAGGCACTTCTCTGCTCTGCCTGGAGAATGATGATGAAGTGACATCTCCATGGAAACAGATGTTGATCCCACAGTTGCTTAGCGGATGTGCTGCAGGATGATGTAAGCCACGCTCTGGTTTCCCGAGGGGCTTGGTATCCTTTGATGTGTCTGTACTAATGGGGCTGGGGTTTCTTCCCTTGTTTCTACCCTTTTTATGTAAAAGTAAAAAGCAAAAAGAATGGGAAATGTACCTTCTTTGGGAGGAATGCTTTTGTAAGGAGAGCAAAGTGTTGGGAGTCAGAACTGGGTGTGAATCAGAGGTAAGATGATGAAGGTGACAGGCTTCCATGGAGAAACAGGCTGGGGGAACCTTGGAAACTGTCCAGAAGGGGATGCTGCTGGCTAAGGAATACTCAACTTTTCCACTCCACTGTAAGGTGCTATAGACCTTTCACCTTGGACAGCCACTGCTCCCACCAGAGCAGCCCTGCTATTTGCCTGGGGCAAGAGCACAAATAGAGGCCACACACCATGCTTCTAAATACTTAAAATTATAAACCAAGTCAACAGATTGTTAAATAAAATATATTCTATCCTCTGACGTTGGCAAATGTACTAGCAGAATAATGCCCACCCCAAAGATGTCCATATCCTTGTGCCCCAAACCTGTAAATATGTAATGTGGCGTTAAGTTTGTAGACAGAATTAAAGTTGCCAATCACCTGACTTTATGATTATACATTATAGCCTGGCTTATCTGTGTGGGTCTAATGTAATCCCCAGGGTCCTTAAAAATGAAAGAGGGGGCGGAAGAGAAGGTCAGAGTGATGAGGTGTGAGAATACTCTACCAGCCGTTATTGGCTTTGGAGACAGAATAGGCCACAGGCCAAGGAATGCTGGTGGCCTCTAGAAGCTGGAAAAGGCAAGGAAGCAGATTCTCCCTTAGAGCTTCCAGAAAAGAATGCAGTCCTGTTGACACTCAGTGAGACTTCTGACCGACGCACGAACTCTAAGATAATAGATCTGTGTGGATTTAAACCAATAAGGTTGTGGTAACTTGCTATAGCAGCAATAGGAAACTAATATAATAGTCGTGCCATGATGGCCGTGGGGAGGGGCACAGACAGAGGAGGGTCATGGGGGTCCTGCTAACTGGTATGGCCGGGAGAGGGGCCTTCTCGCCTGCCTCTAAGTGCAGAACTGGTACTATCCTAGGAGAAAAAAGAAAATCTTTTCCTCCCATTTCCCTTCCTCAGTAGCCCTTTCAAACCAAGACAAAACCAAGAAAAAGCCCAAACAAACCAAACTAGCCAAAACCTTCACCATAAAGCCAAAGCCAGCTCTCCACTTGGCAGGAGGGAGGAGAGCAGCTCCTCTGTGTTAGAAAAGATGGTGAGGCCTCAGGCCCTGTTGGACGCCCTTGCTTATCGGACTTTACCATGAACTAGCCCCAACCTGGTTGTGCCTCAGGGTTTTCCCCTGTGAGATGGGACTCAGAAAGCACACCAAGTCAGGATGACTTCGCTTTCTTTCCCCTCACCTCTCTTGCAGTTTAGTAAATTGCCTTGCTTAGCTCTGAGGGGTGTGTTCTGAGCAGTCAAGAATCGCAAAGGAATTGGTGGTAAACGTTCCCTCCTCTCTCTGCGGCTATCCCATGTCCTGCAGGTCCAGGGTGCATCCCACCTCCTCCAGGAAGCCCTCCCTGACCTCTGCCATCCATGCTCATTTGCAGCACTTTCTGGCTGCAGCCCTTTCACATCCTTGTTTTCTTCTCTGTGAATAGTGACACATTCTGCATATTTAGTATAAACACATCTGTTCGATGACTGTTTCACGCCTCTAATCCCAAACAGGTGAAGCACAACGCTAGGCACATTGCAGACCTCGCCAAATCCTTGTCAGTCAGTTGATTATCAGTTAAAGTATTCAAGGCCCAGAACACCTGGTTACAAATTCAAATCAAAGCCTGAAATAATAGCACAGGGAGATCAGCTCGGTGCTTTGTGGCCACCTAGAGTGGTGGGATGGGGAGGGTGGGTGGGAGGGAGGGAGACGCAACAGGGAAGGGATATGGGAACAAATGTATATGTATAACTGATTCACTTTGTTATAAGGCAGAAACTAACACACCACTGTAAAGCAATTATACTCCAATAAAGATGTAAAAAAAAAAAAAAACCTGAAATAATTTGTAACTCGTAGGTTTACCTCCTCTGCTGAGAGCCATGGCTTATTTAACTTCTTGCTTTTATAGCCTCCCGGACTCCTTCCCCGGGTCTACTTGAATATCTCCACGTAGACTCATCCTTGCTGCAGTCTCTGGGTGGACGCTTTCCTAAGATGGGGAGAAGTTGAAGGTCAGTGGCTCGGGGGATTTGTCCTGGAGCCAGCCTGGCTAGTCCTTCTCTGGCCTTGATCTCAGGTCTACTAACAGGCTTTATTCTGAAGGCCACATCCTGCCTCCGGCTCCTGTTCTAGTTGCCTCTGGACACCCGGGGCCTCAACCCCTGCCTGGCCCACATTCTGCTTCCTCTACGACTCACCCTGGATGGAGTCTGGGGTCCTGCTCCTGAGGCCCTGTGCCCCCTGTGTGACCTTCACGTGTCTCCTGCTGTCAGAAGACCTACTGACCTGCCTGTCAGGACGCCCACGCCGCACCTCTAGCCAGCTGCCCTGTCATAGCCACCTGCCTGTCCCATCTCCTCTGTAGACACTGTGGCTTCCCAACAGGACTGACCACCCTCCTGCCTGCTCTAGGTCTGCCCCCCTAAACCCGGTGCCGGTATAGCCTTCAGGTGCAGACTCTTCCTTGCTTGGCTCTGGCTTACATCTTTTTTTTTTTTTTTTTTTTTGCGGTACGCGGGCCTCTCACGGTTGTGGCCTCTCCCGTTGCGGAGCACAGGCTCCGGACACGCAGGCTCAGCGGCCATAGCTCACAGGCCCAGCCGCTCCGCGGCATGTGGGATCTTCCCGGACCAGGGCACGAACCCATGTGCCCTGCATTGGCAGGCGGACTCTCAACCACTGCGCCACCAGGGAAGCTCATGGCTTACATCTTTATTCACTTATTCATCCACGTAGCCACTCACTCATCCAGCAAATATGTGCTGAAAGCCCGTTCCGTGGCGGGCAGTGTGCTGGAGGTCGGGCTCTGTGCTCCAAAAACTCACCAGCCTCTGAGCCTGAGGCTTCACACAATGCCCCTCCCTGAGGCTCCACGTGGGGAAAGTACCTTGAATGATGAGTCTGATTGTGGCCACCTGTAGTGCCGTTTATAACAATTAAATTGATAACACAAGGCAGAACAAGAGAGATTAGATTATACTTCTAATCCTGATAGAACTGTCTGGTATAGTAAGAACTCATAGTAATAAACAAATTAAGCCATACGAGCTACAGTTAATTTTTAGTTCTTTAATTTAACATGTGCCACAAGTCTTTCAAGAAGTCCTGGTTGAGACTTCTTTACATCCAGGAGTCCAAGAGGAATTGTCTTTAGTCAGTTCAAGACAGCCTGGTGATCCGTGTGAGTGACAGTGAGACAGCTAGGCCCATTTCATAGTGGACACCGTGCTACGACATTTTTGTTCCTCCCCCAAGAAGTCAAACTAGAAATCTGAGCATTAAACATTTTCATAATAAAAGTGTGGTGCTAATTACACACTTAAAATTTTATATTTCTTTTTGCATCCTGAAGGATATCTATAAGGGCAACACTGGGCTTCAGCTCAATGTTTAACACTTGGCCATTCTACCTCTGGCCAAGATGAGTATTCACCACAGCTCTAAAAGGATTCCATTGAAGCTTTTATATTTCTTTCCTCCAGATATTTTATCCCAGTTAAAAATAGCAGCTCACACCAGAGCTGAAAACAGGTTTCTCCTCTTTTCCCTTCCTCACTCACTCTGGTTCTCAGTCTCCTCCTGAATCATGGTTGTGGAGCTAGTTCACTGAGATGTCCTGGAGATGCAAGGCAAGAAATCCCACATTTCCTCTGGGGAAACAGTGTCAGCCGGTGCCTGTCCCACTGGTGTCGAACCAGCCCAAGTCAGGTGCTTTTAAACCAGATGGTGCTGCCTCTTCCCCCCTCCCAGTCTTCTTCCAGCGAAGAGGAAGGGCCCCAGCTTTTGTCCTGGTTGCAGGAAGCCTGGAGTCGCTCTCCGGTCGCTATTTAGCCACGCCTGTTAATACCCAGAGCAGATCCGGAGCCCCGCACCCCACTGCACGCTCTGGGTGGAGTCTGAATGGTCGTGGAACGGTCCATATCGTGTCTGAAAGGAGGCAGAGGAGTGGGCAGCAACAACACCCCACGCTGATGGCAAACACCTGCAGCTGGAAGAGCTCAGCATCACCACAGAATCACAGTGAACAGGTGGTCCATATTTTCAAGTCAGCCTGGATTTCAAACGTCGGATCACTTGCCTGATGAGTTCACAGCATCCCTGTGAGCCAGACCCCTTTTTCATCTGGGGACCAGAAAAAGTCGCAACAGCCAGCAGAGTCACCTTCCTGGCTGAGTAGGGACACAGGTCCCTGAGCTAGCTGGAACTGTAATGCCATCAATGACATTCTCTCCACCCTGAGAACCTCCTACAGGAATCTGTACATTACCCCTGTGGCCACAGGCATATTCCCTGCCTTCACTGTAACTTCCATCTTGTCCCATTTTTGAGAGCAGTTTGCTGTGTTTGTCTGCCCAGTGGGCTGCCTTGGTTATAGGTTATAAGCAGTTTCTTTCCAGAGTTTCAAAGCTTCCTTTCTCCCTTAGGATTACCTTTTATATTTTCCATGCAATTTGCCTTTCTGGGGGAATGTTCTTGAGGTTTGCCCAGATGGACTTCCTTTCAACCACTTTCCATATTTTAAGGATCCCTTATTCTTACATTTTTTTTTCAAAGTGGTGTGTTTGATTTGAGATTTTAGGCTGAGACACTGCTTTTTACCACAAATTCCTGCCCATATGCTACTGTTTCATCCTTTGAGGCGACTAGGTGAAATCTGCCGTTAGCTGAGATCATTAGGGCACCGTTTCTCAAAGTAAGGTCTGTGTCCACCGTCAGTGTGCTCCCTAAAAATGCAGACTGCTGGGTCTGGTTGCAAACACATTGACTAAAAATGTGGGTGGGGCAGGAGGAGGCCCTGGAATCTGCATTTTCCCACAATTGCAGCAGGTGATACTTGTACACTGTGGAGTGTGAGAACAACTGTTCCAGCTGAAGGAGTGAGATTCCTAGATGTCCTTGGAGGATGCTTTTCACTACACATCTCCTCAATCCATGGGACCCATGCTGTAAGAAGGACCCCTGTGTTGGGTTTTCTTGCCTGCCCTTGTGGCTTTCAGTAACTTTCATATTGTGCAGAAGAATCCTGATGGCCATTCTGAAGGCAAGCTGCACTATCTTAGTTGGACTCCATGGAGATGAATCTGGCCACAGTGCCTAGGATGGGGCTGAGTGAGCAGAAGAAAGGTGGGTGCTTCCCCACATTTCCCACATGGAAGCAACATAAAAAAATGATGACATTTGAACTGCACACTGAGATTAACAGACGAGACTTCCTGAGCCTGCAAGATGCTGGTCTAGAGGCTGCAGCCTCCACAAGCCTGGTCTGGCCGCCCCGAGGGCTGAGGAGATGGAACTCTCAGCACACCTGTTGCCTATTTGTCTGGAGCCCTGCATAGATGTCTGTTGCTCTCATCCAGATAAGAAATGGATGATGGCCGGTAGGAATAGAGAGGCAGGGATGAAGCAGCAGATGTTAAGGGTGGGAATTTTAGACTTAACAACCAATTAGGGACTTCCCTGGTGGCGCAGTGGTTAAGAATCCACCTGCCAATGCAGGGGACACAGGCTCGATCCCTGTGGAAGATCCCACGTGCCGCAGAGCAACTAAGCCCATGCTCCACAACTACTGAGCTTGCGCTCTAGAGCCCGCAAGCCACGACTACTGAGCCCTCGTGCCACAACTACTGAAGCCCACGTTCCTAGAGCCTGTGCTCTGCAACAAGAGAAGCCACCGCAATGAGAAGCCTGCGCACTGCAAGGAAGAGTAGCCCTTGCTCGCTGCAACTAGAGAAAGCCCGCACACAGCAACGAAGACCCAACTCAGCCAAAAATAAATAAATAAAATAAAATAAATTTTTAAAGCCCAACCAATTAAATGGGGGGAAGATAGAAGGGAAGGCATCAGAAGGCTGTGAGTTCTGAGCCCAGAGGGAAGTGAGGACCTGGACAGAGTAAAGACAGAGCCTGGTCTTATTGCTGCGGGAGCTGTTCCTTTACTTCTCACCTCTCTCCTCCGTGTCCTGGCTGAAACCACATGCTTTTCCCTGGTCATCTGTTCCACGGGCTCCTAAGATAAACTGGAAGACAGCGATGCTCTAGGTGTTGGAGTGGCTTTCTCCTCCCCAGCCCCTTCTCTCCTACTGATGATGGGTGAGGGGAGTAGCTTGCATCTCCCATTTTATTTCTTGGTCGAGTAAGGCACACACAAGCTATGTACCTTGTTCCATGACTTGCCAGGGCTGAGGCAGGGAGTTTCTCTCTGGCCTTTTTCATTCCTAAATCAATGTTTTGTGTGTTTTTGCAATCACCACTGACACCGCCATCTCAGCACACTGACTGATGACCCATTTGTTCTTTATATTCAGGCTCAGAGGCTCCTGGGCTGCACCCAAGGCTCCCGGTGTGAACGGAGCACTCTGACTCTCTGAAGACCCACGTCCCGGGGCCTTTGTGCTCCAACACATCAGCAAATTCTTTAGTTCACAGTGCAACACCCTCTATGACTTGCACCCCCAAATCCGCTTGCTGGTCCTTAATGGCAATGATATGTGGGGTTAGTTTCCAGACAGGGCAGACCCAAGAGACAACCTGGCTTTAAACCCAGGGGTGGATTATGTTTTACGGAGCCTGAAGTCTATATAATTTTGGAGAGTGTCTTTAGGAAAAAAAAAAAAAGAAACATATCCTACTTATGCATAATTCACAGAAAACGCGGGACTGTGCAATTGAGGGGCCCTGAAGATTACGCTCCCTTAGCCCCCCAGTCACCTGCCTCTGCTCAGGGCTGCTGATGGCAGGCACAACCTTGGGTCACTTTTCCTTTCTGATCTCATCTTGCCTTGCTCAAGTGCAAAATCACAGTATCCTTGCATCTGAAAAAGGCAGTGTCATCCCAAAGCCCCAGAGGCCCCTTTATAAATGTCAAGCTAATTATTGGATGATGAGATAATAGCTACAGTGTGTGCCGTCTGGGTCAGCTGCTGCTGCTGCTACCAAAATACCCTGTGGATGCCAAGTGACATGTTTGCAAAGATGGGAAGGACTAAGTGTTTCAGGCCTGGATGGTGAAAACAAGCTCCCAGGTCGCCTCTGGCAGGGAGACACCTCCGAGGCAGAGGATGGGGAGGGGGTGGCTGGAAGAAGCTGTGGCAGATGAAAATCTCTTCCCTGGGGAGAGGGTAGCAGCAGAATTTCCTGAGCCTGCGAAGCTCTTTACATGCATTATTTCTTTTCATCCCACAACCAGCCTTTTAAGGTGGGAGCTATTGTTATCACTAACTGCTAATTAAAAGAAGAACTGAGGCCACACCACACAGCTAGGAGGTGGAGGAACCAGTATTTGAACCCAGAACTCAAGGGGAAGAGCAGCCTGGGCTACGATCCCCTCTCTCTCCGTTTTTGTTTTTTTTTTCCCCAGATACACGGGAGGCTTGTGTTTATAAATGACACAAGGCCTGCCCACAGTCAGGACTTCCCATGGGCAGGACGGTATGAGCAGTTCTGTGGCCAGCAAAGTGAGGCCGTAGCACTGCCCGTCAGGTCCCCAGTGAGCACCTACATTGGGTTGATGATTTGCAGGTGCGCTCTGTGGAAACGTAGGCACTCCACGGAGGTTGCCAGGGAGCAGGGGGTGGGAGGGGAGGGAAGGAGGGCATCTGATGGGGAGTGGTGGGTGGAGCGGTCAGGCAGCTGCAAGAGATGCCCACTTCCAAATCCAGCCAGAGCAGCGCCACCTTCACCTCATGGGCTGGGCTGGGCTTCCTGATAAACTTTGTGTTTGAGCGAAGGTATCTTCACCCCCAAAATGTTACAGGACCACATGAGTCCTCCCAGCCCTGCACCCACCACACTGGTTGTTTGGGTGGGAGGATCACACCAGGTTCTACAGGGAAAGCAGATCCTGATCGGCTCTGTTCGGGCAATCTAGTGAGGCTATGAACCCTCCCCTGAGCGACATTTTCAAATGCATTAGATAGAAAACATAAGATTACAAAGGAAACCAACTACACTGAAATACAGTTATCAAAATATTTTTTTTTGCGGTACGTGGGCCTCTCACTGTTGTGGCCTCTCCCGTTGCGGAGCACAGGCTCCGGACGCGCAGGCTCAGCGGCCATGGCTCACGGGCCCAGCCGCTCCGCGGCATGTGGGATCTTCCCGGACCGGGGCACGAACCCATGTCCCCTGCATCCGCAGGTGGACTCTCAACTACTGCGCCACCAGGGAAGCCCTATCAAAATATTTTTTAAAACACCAAATTTGCGATCTAGTACCACATGGGCTTCTTTAACACATTCAGCAAGATCTAGTGACGGGCCTATCAACCACCAGAATTCCCAAGCCGTGATGAGCGTAAACAATAATCGAAGATATCTGCAACCAGTACGCTGTGGTAGGAAGATGGGATTTCTACTGGGGGCAAATCACAGACGCAGCTGCAACATCTGAGGTCCTCTGCCTACACTCATAACAGCAGGAAATGCTAAATTCTGGCCGAAGGTTAGCGAAAACAAAGGTGTAAAATTTTTTCCCATCCAAGTGTCCAGACCCTTTGAATTCTGTCTGTGGGCCCCCCAGCCCCTCATGGAAATCCATCAGCACAGCGCATGTCAGACACCTAAGTTTGTAGCCCTAATTATCAGTGTTGATGTGCTTTTATGGAGCAGCTGGCATAATGGCCTGGCTCGGTGGAGCTCTTTGGTGCTCGTTCTCTGATCTAAATCCTGGTGACCATCAGGGTGGGGGGTGGAGGAGGGGAGGGGCGGCATTTCTCCACATCTCTGCTCACTGGATTGTGATCAGGTTCCTCTGGCCCTGAGACTGTCCTTTAACTGTCCCTCCACCAAGGAAAGCTGCAAAAGGAGGCCCGCAGCGTTCCATCCTGGGTCCAAGGGCTTTATCCATTGCCCCATGACCAGAACACTCACTCCTGACCCAGCCTGTCCACATGCTCACACACTGCAAGCTCACTTCCAAGAGGGAGACTCCAGAAGGATCCATCGGGTAGCTCGCTCTGCTGTGTCAAAATAACAGACCATCTCGGCTGCAAAGACATGGGATTAGGCAGCCTTCAGAGAGCTATTTTGGGACGAGTGGTTTCTTTTCTCTCCCTCTGATGCTTTGTTTTCAGGCTCATTCACAGAATGCCACGGAGGTCACGGGAGCCGAGGAGAGGGTGGTGCTTTCTCCCCGGCACCTATGGTGGAGCGGGGTGGGTGTAGGGCACAGGGCTCGGCATGCCTCCCCTACTTCTCGGGAAGGAGTTCCATCCTAGTTGTTTGCAACGTCTCAGAAACCCCAGAGCAGTGTCCACTCACCTCTCAGGTGGCCCCGTGTTTTGGGGGGCTCAGGCTGGAAGATGGAAAAGGGCAGGGCGGGGCCTGGACGAGCCTGGACTGAGCCAAGAATGTCAGAGCTGGAAGGGACCCCACAGAGCATGCAGCCCACCCTCCTCATTGCCCAGATAAGGAACCTAAAGCCAGGTCCCAGGGGTCAGGGGCAGAGCCAACACTGGCAGCCCTCAGGCCTCACCTGGCCTGAGCCTCAGGCGGATCTCGCCCTTGAGGGCTCGGTGAACCCCCTGGCCTGTGCAGTAGCTCCTGCCACCAAGTCTCTACACAAGAGTACACAGATCTCCTGCCTGCAGACTTTCCCTGTCTCATCTGCCCCTGCCGAGCTGGAGCGGTGCATCTTCCGGCCTTGGTGCTGGAGGTGTGCTCCATCCCTGCCCCAGCACCACCCAGACCTGGTGCCACTCCCAAGGGTGGCTTTGCCTGAACTGGGCTTGGGGATGAGGGTGGGATCACATCTTGTTCTTTGAGCCCCCAGTGCCGGCCACAAACCTGAGGGTCAAAGAACGTGTTCAGAAAATATTTACTGACCGACTTTATTAGGCACCAGCTGTGTACCCTGCACTCTGCACCGTCCAAAGCATAAATGCTCTTAGCCTTTGGCAACTTTATAAGCCAGGAGGAGAGACAAGATACCAACCCTACCTGGCGGGAGAGGAGCTCAGTGAATTGGACACACGAATAAGCAAGATTTGAGGAACCAGAAGAGCAACAAAATGCAAGTAGAGTTTCTACTACCTGCAAAGTGAAGCCTGCCCACTGAGTCATTCATTCGAATGCACAGTCACAGTGTTGGTCTTCTATTTATATTTATTTTTAGCTTTTTCCTTTGCTGTGTTTATATTTTTTGAAAGTTTTAATGTGCATAATGTATTTGTGCATTATTATACAAATAAATTAATTCATGCCATATAATTTAGAAATAAATACACATTTATTGGAGGGCGTGCTGAAAGATGTTTGACTGATAAGAGTATTGGATTTAAATGGGTTTAAACTGTGCTGGGTGAGAGCCTTCTGGTGAAGGGAGAATCAGGAGGGCTCCCTGGGGGTCTGCACCCCTTCCCCTGACCCCGCTCAGTACTCTCACTTCTTCCCAGAAGATGAGGCCTGCCATCTGAGCTCTGGACTAGCCATCTGCTGCTCCAGCCCCTGTCGCCCGGAGCCATCACCCCCCAGGCCTGGGCAGTGAGCAGGGACGGGGCTCTCGGCCTGCCCTACCTCCCTCACCGAGGGTCTCAGCCCTGCATCCCGGGAGAGGTGCTCCATTGCTGGAATGGGTCTCAGCCCCAGCCGACCTGGGAGAGCAGTTCGGACGTGGGGAATGTGGATGGAATGACTTTCTGTTCCGCTTTCCCAACAAAAACCACTTGGAATTTATGTCCCTGCACATACCGTTCCACGTTTCTGCTCACATTCTTCCCCTGCTGCCTAGAAGCCTTTAAATTTGCAAACAGCCCTGCTTCGGCATTTGGGAGGTCAGAGCCATCCATCACCCCCCTGTTTTATTTCCACAGGGATTCTTGAAGTCCCCATGGAGAGCCAGGCTTGGGGACGGGTACCTGCGATTCTAGAGAAAGACGACCGGAATGGGAAGAGGGCAGAGACCCTTTTTTTAGGACCTCATTTTAAACCTTGTGCCAGGTACCAGGCTGGGTACTTCGTAATGTAATTGGTCCTCCCGGCAGACTTGGGAGGTACAGATTATCATCTGTAAAATGAGGAAATTGAGGTGTGGTAGTCTAACATTCCCTGCCTCTGCCTGGGATGTCCATGCTCTAAACCACAAAACCTGGGACTAGGTTCCCATATATGGCAAAGGGGCTTTGCATATGTGATTAAGGATTTGGGGATGGGGAGACGGTCCTGGATTATCCAGAGGCACACCATGTCATCACAAGTATCCTTATAAGAGGGAGGCAGGAGGGCCAGAGTCAGAAAGATGCAGTGATGGAAGCAGTGGTCCAAGTGATGCAGGGCTCAAGCCAAGGGATGCAGGAAGCCTCTAGATGCTGGAAAAGGCAAGGAACTGGATTCTCCCTCGGAGCCAGAAGGAGCACAGCCCTGCAGACACCTTGATTTTAACCCAGTGAGACTGATTTGGGCACCTTTCCTTAGAACTGTAAGGTGAAAAGTTTGGGCTGTTTAAGGAGCTAAGTCTGTGGTCATTTGTTTCGGCAGCAATAAGAAACTAATACACAAGGCATTACTTTTCCCAAGGCCACAGAGCTGGGGAGTGGCAGAGGTGGGAATTGAACCTAGGTTGATTTGACTCCATGGGTCCAAAAGACGTTAAGAAACTTTTCAACGGAGCTCAGAGCTGATAAGCTGAAGGTGCTTTGCTTGGCCAGGTAAGAGAGGTGTCCCAGACCTGTGGCAGAGCTGGAGGGACAGATGCACTGGACGGAGGGGTCCAGGCTGAGTCAGGAGGTGAGGGGAGAATTAGCTACCGAGAAGCTCACAAGTGCAAAATGGCTCCATCCTTCCTGCTCGAAGACCCACGATGATCTGACAGCCCTCTGTTCCCGCAGGGCTTAGGACGCAGGCTCCGCCCCTTCAGTGACTGCAGCTGGCCGAGGCTTCTGCCAACAGACAGGGCAGGGCAGGGCTGGGCTGGGCTGGGCTGGGGACGGGGCGGCAGGGCTTCTACCCTCCTATATGTGGAGGCAGGTGGTCTCCCATGACACTCTCAGAAGAGGCCATGCCCAGCTCTGCCATGACCAACCATGGGACCCTGGATTAATCACTGAATCACTCCCGTCCTCAGTCTCCCCATCTGAAAAATAGGATGACGAGACCTACCTCATAGGGCTGCTGGAAGGATTGATTGCACATGGGTCTAAGGGGAACTGAGTCTCAGCTGGCATGCAGAGCTGTGGTGGTGACCGCACCGCCCCTTTGTCAAGGGCTGGTAGGTGCCTCTGCTGTACTGGTGGCCAGATGATTTTAATGGCACCCTTGTGTCCAAGTCATGGGTCCTTAGCTCCAATTACCCGCTTCAGCCACCACAGCTGGTGGATATGAGCCCGTGGGGCTGCCCTCCTGTTCTGAGCTCTCACTCCCCTGTAACAGAGAGAAGTGATCTCTCAAGCTCTTCCCTGTGGGGGACATCTGGCGACCTAGCGCCTCTGGCCAGCAGCCCTTGAAGGGCACCATTGCTCCTGCCACCCCTCCCCTTGTCCAGAATGCTGGGGGAGGCTGGGCACAGACCTCCCTCCTCGCTCTCCGTCCTGATCGTTGTGGGGTGCACCGGGGGGGTGGGGAGGGGGGACAGAGAGCCAGCAGGACAGAGCCAGCAGCGGCAGAGCCTCGTCAAGTGATTCTTCCCGGATTTGTTTTGAAAGTTTCATTCGGTGACACATCTACCCATGTCGCTATATTTATCTGTGAGAGAGGCAGGATATTTTTGAACGGATGTAATTTCTGGCTCTTTCCCTCCAAGAAAAAAAAAAGTTTCTCATTCCTATTCATGTCTTCCTGCCTCTTCCACACTTCTGTATAAACACACCCATGCACACACACACGCACGCAGCAAGGCAGACCTTTGGTTCAACAACTGCTATTCTGAGACTCTGTAGCTGACTCAGGCCTAGGTAACGTGATGGATAAACAGACAGAAAGGCGGATAGACTGAGAGAATTGAGAGGAATTGCATAAATGACCAAACCCACAGCGAAGAAATTGTGGGTTTGGGTGCTTATTGTTTTTCTCTTCCAACTTCACTGAACACATGCTTAATAGGAGGAAAACTGACTGAGGGCAAGAGAGAAGGCCCCAAGGGGCACCAGCCAGGGCGAGGGGCTGGAATGAGCAGTTTGCTCTCTGACTTTGATGGAGTTGCCAAGAAGACAGACCAGGCTCACAGCTGACCCAAAGCTGAGTGCGGGCGTGAGAAACCCGAAGCCAAGTTCAGGATGGTAGGGCAAGCTTGAGAAGCAATAAGATGAACTATTACAAGGATGAACACCTTCAGCTCTGCATTCACATGAAAATAACCAGCAACCTGCAAATGTCTCCAGGAAGTAAATCAGGGAGGTAGGAGATGGGGAAACAGGACTCAGGCCTCTGTAGCTGTGTCATGCACAGATTCTGGGTGTGAGTGCCAGGCAGCCAAAGTCACGGAGATTTCCTTCTATGTTCCTTCTAGAAGCTTTACAATTTTAGGTATTACATTTAGGTACATTTAGAGTCACCCTGAGGTAATTTTTGTATAGGGCGGGACCTATGGCTTAAGGTTTGTTTTTTACTTTTTTTGCATATGGATATTCAATTGTTTTAGCATCATTTATTAAAAAGAGCATCCTTTCTCCATTGAATTGCCTTTGTACTTTTGTGAAAAATCAGTTGACTAAATATGTGGATCTTGGGACTTCCCTGGTGGTTCAGTGGTTAAGACTCCGCACTTCCACTGCAGGTGGCATGGGTTCAATCCCTGGTCGGGGAACTAATATCCCACATGCTGCACGGCGTGGCCCAAAAAAATAAAAATAAAAATGTGGATCTATTTCTGGATTCTTTCTTCTGTACCACTGATTGATATATATATATATATATATATTACACATATAAAATATATTTTATATTGTATAAATATATATTACATAAGATACATTTTTTCCAGAAGTATACATACATATACAATATATATCGTATATTTATTTGTATATATTTTATATATTTATACTTATGAACATTAATATAAATATATTTTATTACACAGTAGTATTATTAATATTTATTTATTTATATTTTCCTCCAAAACCACACCAACCTCATTACCATAGCTTCATAGAAAGTCTAGTAAGTCTTGAAATCAGATAAGTCAGTTCCTCCAACTTTCCTCCTCTTTTTTTTTTTTTTTTTTCTTTTTTTCAGTACGCGGGCCTCTCACCATTGCGGCCTCTCCCGTCGTGGCCTCTCCCGTCGTGGAGCACAGGCTCCGGACCCGCAGGCTCAGTGGCCATGGCTCACGGGCCCAGCCGCTCCGCGGCATGTGGGATCTTCCCGGACCAGGGCACGAACCCGTGTCCCCTGCATTGGCAGGCGGACTCCCAACCACTAGCGCCACCAGGGAAGCCCCTCCTCCTCTTTTTTGAAATTGGTTTGTCTATTCAAGTTCCTTTGCCTTCCCATATAAATGTTGGCAGTAGCCTGTCAATTAACAATTTTTGCAGGGAGTTTTATTGGACTGCAGCACACAGATCATCTTGGGGTGCACTGACACAATAACAAGCCCTCACTTTAGGGCTTCTCTTTGCACCTTTGTTCCCTCCTAGGGAACGTTTCTCTTCCTGCTCTCGATCATCCCCCAGCGATGGACTGCTGTTAGCTGTTACTCAACACTTGTTAGCCTGTGGTTTGGATGGAGTGGGGGTCAGGAGGCAGTCTCTGCTGTTCTGCTTCAGTTTCAGTCTTAGGCAGGTGCTGTGTCTTGGATGGGGGATAGTTCAGTGATTCTGTTCCTCCCCCATCAGTAGGGGACTTACTGGTCTGCATGTAGTTTTGTCCCTCACCCCCAGGGTAGAGGGTTTTACTCTTCTCCCAGCTGCCATGGATCCTGTGCCCTAAGGACAACATGGTTGGCTGCCCTTTCCCCAATGGTTATATATTTTTTCCGTAAGGGATACGGGGAGAAGGATCTGGGTGGAACTTCATGCTCCTGTAGAAGCACTGTTCCCCCTCCCCAGACCTGAACCAAGAGAGAGGTCTTCCCAGGTCTCTTACTCTTCCCCCCTCTTTCTTGTGAGCATCCAGTGTGTTCCATGGAGAAGAACCTGCAAGTGGGTGTGGATTTCCCTGAAGTCTGCAGCTCCCAAGGGGGCTATACATTCACACAGGCCCCACATGTGGCCTTTGGTAGTCCATTAAAAAGTTTGGTTGGATCCTTCTTTCCTTCTTGTATGGCATCCAACATCTACAACAGGTAAGCAAGGACCTGTGTCCCATCTCTCCTTGGAGGTATCTGTTTATGCCTTAGCTTAGGTTTTTGCCTTCCATCTCAGTTCTCTGATGAGTTCAAGAAAAGGGGTCCTTTTGTAAATGATTTGGCATTTTTTTGGGTAAGGGTGAGAGCAATGCTTTTTGCAGAGTTCTACACCCTAAGTGGGAACCAAAACTCCAACAGTCTTTTGCATTTAAAAGTCTAAAAGCTGGGACTTCCCTGGTGGTGCAGTGGTTAAGAATCCGCTTGCTGATGCAGGGGACACAGGTTCGAGCCCCGGTCCGGGAAGATCCCACATGCCACGGAGCAACTAAGCCCACACGCCACAACTACTGAGCCTGAGCTCTAGAGCCCGTGAGCCACAACTACTGAGCCCATGTGCCGCAACTATTGAAGCCCACGCGCCTACAGCCTGTGCTCCGCAACAAGAGAAGCCACCGCAATGAGAAGCCTGCACAACGCAACAAAGAGTAGCCCCCGCTCGCGGCAGCTAGAGAAAGCCCATGCACGGCAACAAAGACCCAACGCAGCCAAAAATAAAAAATAAATAAATAAAAATTAAAAAGTCTAGAGGCTTACTTTATTGAGCAATGTTAGAAAATCTTTAAAAATAGAATTTGTATCTTGACTTTGGATTCTTAGAGAGTACAAATCACTCTATGCATAGTTAAAGCAGGAGACTAATAAAGGTCTTCATTTTTGTCTCACGTGACTGGTTTTCTTTTTGTTCATACATATATATTTTTTTAAATTTAAGTGTTGGATAGGATATACTATCACATGGTTCAAAATTGAAAAGGCTATACATAAAAATCTCCCTCCTATTCCTATTCCCCCACCACCTAGTTCTCTCTACAGGAAGCTGGCGTTACAGGTTTCTTGTTACCCTTTCAGAACTATTTTATGCAACTATAAGAAAATACCTGTATTCTTTCCCCACTGATTTTTATACAGATGGTAGCATACTCTACACACTGTTCTATTGCCTTGTTATTTCACCTAGCAATGTATGTTTTGGAGATCTTTTTCTGCTCTTTTCTCATTTTGGTGGCTACGGAGGGCCCCACTGTATGGGCTACCATTTCTTTAGCCATTCCCCATTGATGGACACTTAGTTATTTACTGCCTTTTACATTGTTTACAAACACTGTTGTAAGGTCTTTTACCTTCTTTGCAGAGATGAGCTGTAGCATAAATTCCTGCTCATGGAATTTCTGGGTCTCAGGATATGTGTATTTATATTATAGATATTGCCAAATCTATATCACATTAAGCTTCTTATCTGCAATGCATAAGAGTGGCTGTTTCTTACACCTTTGCCAAAACAGAGAGCCGTCCCATCTTTTTGGATCTTTGCCAATATGATCGAGCAAAAACAGTATCTTAGTGCAGTTTTATTTTTATTTTTTAATTAATTTTTAAATTTTTACTTATTTTTTTATACAGCAGGTTCTTATTAGTTATCTGTTTTATACGTATTAGTGTATACATGTCAATCCCAATCTCCCAATTCATCCCACCACCATCACCACCACCACCCCCACTTTCCCCCCTTGGTGTCCATACGTTTGTTTGTTCTTTACACCTGTGTCTCTATTTCTGCCCTGCAAACCGGTTCATCTGTACCATTTTTCTAGGTTCCACATATATTCGTTAATATATGATACTTGTTTTTCTCTTTCTGACTGACTTCATTCTGTATGACAGTCTCTAGATCCACCCACGTCTCTGCAAATGTCCCAATTTCATTCCTTTTTATGGCTGAGTAATATTCCATTGTATATACGTACCACATCTTCTTTGTCCATTTGTCTGTCGATGGACACTTAGGTTGCTTCCATGACCTGGCTATTGTAAGTAGAGCTGCAATGAACATCGGGGTGCATGTGTTTCTTATAATCATATAATCTCTTCAAATATTTTCTCAGGCCATTTCTCTCTTTCTTCTCCTTCTGGGACCCCTCTAATGTGAATGTGGTTGCGTTTAATGTTGTCCTAGAGGTCTCTTAGGCTGTCTTCATTTCTTTTCATTCTTTTTTCTTTATTCTGTTCCGTGGCAGTGAATTCCACCATTCTGTCTTCCAGGTCACTTATCCATTCTTCTGCCTCAGTTATTCTGCTATCGATTCCTTCTAGTGTATTTTTCATTTCAGTTATTGTATCATTCATCTCTATTTGTTTGTTCTTTAATTCTTCTAGGTCTTTGTTAAACATTTCTTGCATCTTCTCCATCTTTGCCTCCATTCTTTTTCCGAGGTCCTGGATCATCTTCACTATCATTATTCTGAATTCTTTTTATGGAATGTTGCCTATCTCCACTTTATTTAGTTGTTTTTCTGGGGTTTTGTCTTGTTCCTTCATCTGGTACAAAGTCCTCTGCCTTTTCATCTTGTTTATCTTTCTGTGAATGTGGTTTTCCTTCCACAGGCTGTAGAATTGTAGTTCTTCTTGCTTCTCCTGTCTGCCCTCTTTCTGGAGACAAAATCAATGACGTCATCTGCCTTCCAGTGGAATGAGTACTTCGTGATGTACCGGTGTGGCCTATGTGCAAAGTACCTGGGATGAGACTATATCAGAGCTTTTGGACGTGCTTACTGTATCACTTCTTTCTGCGTGGTACTGGCTGACTAGCAGTCTCAGAGCCTAGGCGTGGCTCCTGAAGAGAAGTTGGGGCTCAGAGAAGGTCTGGAGCAGCTGTCTGATATGACAGGTCATACCCTCAGTGCAGTTTTAACTTGCATCTGTCTTAGGAAGAGTTAAGCTGGATGACCTTACACTGGTGACAGAGACATTTTAATTTCCCTTTCTGTCCTCCTGTGAGGGTGGGGGGAGGGGTGAGATTGAGCCCTCATGTCTCCTCCAGATTCAGCCAAGCCGTCTGTCTTCACTATTTTACATGTACTGGGGTCCTGCATGAGGTTTGATTATGAGCAAAGTGTTTCTGTTATGTTAAAAAAGTTAGAAAAGTATTGATTGAATGCCATGTATTTTAATTGTAGGAATAAAGACCCCGTATTTTATTCCTTGCCTCTTTATATGCCAGGCTCCTTGGAGGAACTCCAGTGAACAGAGGGGTGAGGACTTCTAGGCTGAGAGAGGAGCTAGATTTCAGACACCTTCAGTAAGACACACTCCTCAGAACACAAGCCACGGCCTCTATTCTAACACACAGGCTGCCAGCACATGGCGGCTCTGGCTCCAGCCTCTGGGCCACAGTGGAAGCTAACAACGCAAAAGTAGCTGGACTAGGGTGGGCAGGGGTCTCCCCGGCAGGAGGCAGCTCCCTTCTGGCCAAGGGCGAGCTTTTGTGCTTTGGGTTAAACAGGCAGGACCCCAGGAAAAGTCTGGAGCCCTCTATCCTGAAGAGTGTGAGGGAGTTTAGTTTTTACTTTTTTTTTCAGTATTGCACAGACAGAGGGAAAGGCAACAGGAATCCATAAAGAGGCCCACACCTGGGAGGAGATAAGGGCACAGCTGTGAGCCCAGAGTGGAGGTGGAAAGTGCAGAGGCGGGGGGTCAGGACGGGGGCTCACATCTCCAGGAGGGAGCTGAACCTCCACAAGGGAGTTTGAGCCAACCCTTCTTAGGGGCAGGGCCCCCTGCTGACTTGTGGGTTATAAAAATACTGTGCCTCAAAGATCCAGTCGTTTATCCCGGCTCATGGAGCTGCCCCCTGTAGCATCTCTCTGTAAACTCTGCCTGCCTGGGCAGCGCCTGGGACCACCCTGTCTGTCCAGCTGGGCTGGTCCATCCCTGCCAGGGATGTGGGGCTGCCCCACCCCAGCCTGCCTGCCTCCCTGGCCCTGCGCTCCTTCATCTCTCAAGAGCTTGAGCCCCACACCTGACCGTGGCCACACTGGGCATCTCTCCTGCATTGGGTACACCTTCTCGGAGCTGCAGGTCCTCGGCCTCTCCCCAGCACCAGAACCGCGACCCTACTGGCAGCCCCCAGACCCTGCACAGCCCAGAGTGGCTCTCCTGCCATTGCACCACGCAGCCTGTGTGAAGAGCTACTGTGCAGGGGTCTGCGCCTCCAGAGGTGGGAGGGCTGAGGTCGTCACCTCAGGATGAGCTGGCAGGGAGACACTCTAGGTTAACCACAGCTGCCCAGCTCTGATGGCTGGTTAGGTTCCAGCCTCTGCCTTAGGCTCGTTAAATATGTTACCTTCGTAAATCCTCATAAGCATCCCTAAAGACTATTTTTATCCCCATTTTTGAGACGAAGAAACTGAGGCCCTAACTTCAAACAAGAGCATCCCTCTGGGAATCATGCGGTGTAGAGGGTGGCGGCCCCAGCTTCTCAGCTGTCGGCCAGCTGCCCTGTCCAGGCACCGCCAGGCACAGACCCAGGCTTCTCCCCGACCTGCTGCCAGTGAGACTCGCAGGAGGGAGAAAAGGAGGTTGACTCTGAGGGACAAGCTGGAGGTCCCCGGTGTGCCCAGCTCAGACCCACTGGGCACCAGGCCCCAGCATGCCACAGGTCTGCACATGTGCTTTCCCAGGAATACTTGGGGCCGGAGGGATTAGAGGTCACCGGCCGCAAATGCAATCACTGCAGGGTTCAGCCAAAGGAGGATTAGCCGGGGATTTGGAGGAAGTTTTCCACAAATCACCGTGGGTCCCGGAGGTGAAGATTACTTGGGGATCGGAAGAGGTCCTGTTGGATGAGCGGGATCAGACAGGAGGACATTGTGTGCTTGCTTTCCTGGCACCCAGGTGCTGCTTCCCCAGAACCCCCCAGAGAGCCCCAGGCTGAGCCTCACGGCAGAGGGGGCCTTGGCCGATGGGATCCTCCCTGGAGACCGGGCCCTGCAGGAAAGCGTACCTGCTTGGGGTCAGAGCCCTGGCTTCTGGTCCCTTCTCCCCTCCTTGGGCCCCACTGTCCTCATCCCCCTGGTGAGGCTCCTGCAACCCACCAGGCTGCCAAGTGCAGCGGGCAGGTGCCCGGGCTGCGTGCAGGGGAGCCTGTGATTATAGGCTCTGTTCCCTTACGGATCCTCCTGCCTGAGCCCGTCATTGCTCCCCTGCACGAGGCAGGTGACTGAACCTCCCCCCGTATGTTTATGAGGCGCCCTCATGCACCCAGCATGGTAAGAGCTCAATAAACAGTCTGTGGTTATTGTCACTCAAGGGTCCCTGACAGCACTCACATTATGAGAGGGCTCTGTTCCATGGCCCCATGCTGCCACCTGGCAGTCACAGGGAGGAAAATGAAACTGACTGAAGAGGGTGAGGGAAATAGCGTGTGGAGTTCTTACCAAGGCGCTGTCCTAATGCTTTACGTGGCTTCTCTCATGTGAGGACAAGATACCTAATAGCTCATGTTAAATAAAGTGGTACTGCTATTTATGCGACCAGAAACATTACCTGTGTCATTTTGCTTAATCTTACAACACTCGTTCAGGTAGAAATTTACTTCCTCCACCAAATAGATAGAGGACAACAAGGTTCAGAGATGTTAAGTAACTCCCCAAGGTCACACAGCAAGTAAACGTTGGAGCTAGAATTGGAACCCTGTTTAGAGCCGATCTCATGCTTGTTTGAGCATCACGTGCTTCACCCCAGAGAAGCTCTAGATCCTCTCATAGGGGAGGGGGATTGACAGGGAGGACAGGTGTGACCATGGAGGGGGACTCAAAGAGAATCAAGCTCTTTGGTCAGGAGGCAACCACTTTTATCCTGGATCAGATACCAAGGGCAAAGTCACAGCCCTGCAATCTCTGAAGTTATCTAAGCACTTTGCAAACAAGTGTTCCATTCCCACAAAGGTGGGCACAGAAATGGGGATTCAAAAGGCAGAGCCTGGAGGGAAATGCACATCTTTGGGAACCATGATTAAGGAGACTTCTTCATTTTCATCTTTACACTTTGTGTGTGTTTTATATGTCTCCCAGTGCATTTGAACTACACTGAATAAGACATAATATCACAACAGGAAGGACCTTAGAGATTGTCATGCTCATAGTGGGCACTCAGTAGTGTATTCAGTGAAAGAAGGAAGGAAAGAATCCAGTCTGGGGAAACTGAGGCACGGAGAGGAGGAGAGGTGTTCCCAAGGTCACACAGCTACCACACAGTCGGGTCTAAAATTTGGGTCTCTGGACACCCACCTGTTCTCTTTTCTATTCCACTGAATGGTACCCAGAGTGGCCATAGAGCAGAGGAAGTGGAGAGAAGGCCTGTGTGCCAGGTGAGGGTACTGGGGAGCAAGTACGGGCTTCAGAGCAGGGGAATGGCCCGCCAGATTTAGGCTTTTTCCAAATAGCCAGTCCCCTCTGGTTCCTTCTTCTGGCTATGAGGTTTATCTGGAGAGAGGAAGAGAGGCAGGGACTGATCTTACAAATCCTAGACCTGGGCCTGTTATCATATCCAGCCATGGGCCATATGTCTTCTGATCTATTAACACTTGGCTTAGTCTGGTCCTTAATTCTTAAAACTGTCCCCACGCCCCCAGAGGGCTCCCTGAGGGGGACGAGGTGGCAGAGATGAGCACTGCTCTTCTTCCACTGTCAGGGTCCTCCTGGGTCTTCACTGAGCTTATGGGGTGATACCTCCCCTCATTCAGTATGCCAGGGACCCTGATGCCTGCCAAATCCTGGGCTAGGCCCTTTTATAACTTATTTAACAATCTCACAACCACATTAAAAGGCAGTAATTTGGAGGACTTCCCTGTGGTCCAGTGGCTAAGACTCTATGCTTCCAGTGCAGGGGCCCTGGTTCAATCCCTGGTCAGGGAAATAGATCCCACATGCCGCAACTAAAGATCCCACATGCTGCAACTAAAGATCCCACATGCCACAACTAAAGATCCCGCATGTCGCAACTAAAGATCCCGCATGCCGCAACGAAGGCCCGGAGCAGCCAAATAAATAAATAAATAGGCAGTTTTTTTTCTCTTTTAAATAGACTAGTTTGTAGAGCGATTCTAGGTCCACAGAAAGACTGAGGGGAAAATATAGGGAGTTCCCATATACCCCGTGCCCACCCACCCCTACCCCCTGCCCCCTGGTGGGAGGCATCCCCCCACCAGAGTAGTACATATGCTACGATCAAAGAACCTACACTGACATGTGGTTATCACCCCAAGCCCACAGTTTATGTTAGGGTTCATTCTTGGTGTTATAGTTCTGTGGGTTTATGTCACTGAGCAGGACCCTGTGAGGCCTTTCTGGGACAGACCCCTCACCAGGACAGACCCCTCGCCTGTATCCTCTGCTTCAGCTCCTCTCTGAAGGACCTAGATAATAGCATCTGATATACGCTTCCTGAGTTGGTTTATAGATGTTAAAACCCCCACCAATGGGAAGATGTTAACTACTTGACCATGAGCACGTGGGCCCCAGGCCTTCTGGAGCCTGGCTCTCCCCCAGCAGGGGCTCTGAACCAGGAGCTGGTCCCCCTCCCAAGGCCATGAACACAGCTTTGGAGTAAGACCCACACGTGCCTGAATTTCAGCTCCACCCCTGTATCTTTGTGGCCTTAGGCAGACCCCCAGTTTCCTGTCTCCTAGTTGTGGTATTAACCCTTGCAGGCGGGTTTAAGGATTGGAGCATAGTTCCTGGCACGTGGTAGGTGCTCAAAAGCTGGTGGCTCTTATTCCTGCGCCAGATGGGATTGCCTGGCAAGCTCTAGCTCAGAAATACCTCCTGTCCAGAAAATATGCCTAAAGGACTGCCAGGCCAGGGGGCCAGGAGTCCTGGAGCCCATCTTCCAATTTTCCAGCTGACAGATAGGAATCAATTCAGCCTCTGTAAGAGCCATTACAACTTCATCACCCATGAAGCAGATCCATGTGTCCTATTTGATTTTCATTTCAGAAGCCAGGTATCAATATTGACCTTTCCGCGGGGCGCTGGGGCTGAGAGGAGCTTGTTAGCATGAAGTTCCCTTCCCCCCAGCGAAGGCCAGGCAGCTTCTCACGTGCTACTTCCAGCCCAGTGGAGAGGTTGATGCTCCTTTCTTGGAGCATCGGGACTTCTGGGGAGTTTGTTAAATGCAGATTTCAGCTCCCCCTGCCAATCTATTAAATTGGTACCTACAGAGAAGACCCAGGAGCCTCTATTCTCACCAAGCTCTTCCAGTGATTCTGGTTTGGGAATCACTGCCTCAGAGCACCCCCAGGGCATCTGCCACACTGTCGGTCTCTCTCAGGAGGAGAGCCCAAGAAGCAATGCTGGGAAGGTTTATGTGAGCTCATGGAGGAGGAGGGTTGAAGGGAGGAGAGCAGGATCTCACTGTCCTTCACCCTTTACGGAGAGAGGCGCTGTTAGCTTGCGGCAGGAGACTGGACTCTAGAATCACACAGCAGTCAAAACACCAGCCCAGCCACGTATATCAGCTGCATGTCCTTCTCAGGTTACTTCTAGCTTTCAGTACCCTCTTAACATTAAAATGGGAATTCTATTACCTATTTCAAGGAATTATGCTTGAGATTATACTAGATTCTTTTTTTTTTTTTTTTTTTTTTTGTGGTACGCAGGCCTCCCACTGCTGTGGCCTCTCCCGTTGCGGAGCACAGGCTCCGGACGCGCAGGCCCAGCGGCCATGGCTCACGGGCCCAGCTGCTCTGCGGCATGTGGGATCTTCCTGGACCGGGGCACGAACCCGCGTCCCCTGCATCGGCAGGTGGACTCTGAACCACTGCGCCACCAGGGAAGCCCTATCCTAGATTCTTGATGGAAATGCAAGCACAGGGCCTGCCATGGAGTAGGTGCTCCTGTTATCAATTTGTTGCTTTCAACTCCAAATTCACCCTTCCTTGCCCTGCTTTGTCATACTGCAGTTGGACCTTGTCAACACCTGTCCTTTACCAGAGAGACAGTAGAGGGTGCTCGGGGGACACTGCAAGGCACACAGAGGAAGAGCCCCCCTTCCTGGCTCCACTGTGCCTTTTTTCTTCCTGCAATGTGACTGCCAGCAGCATCTAGGCTCTCTCACCCAGGGGTGCTCTCTCAGGGAGTTTTTCTGGCTCCCAGCAGGGGTACCTCCTGTGCTTCAGCTCCAGTTGGCTGGAGCCGCAGTGAACTTCTCCACCATCCAGTGGGCTGCAGCCACACTGTCTCCAAAGTGGTCTGAATCTCATCCAAGTTCTTCCTTCCATCACTGGGGAATCTCCCTTATCTCTGGAGGTAGCAGCTCCTTCCTGCATTTCCTATTCCTGTGCTCCTTAGAGTCCTCTATTGCCCCTTTTAGTCGTTCATTACCCTTCACTAGTTAATCATTCTTTGTATTAAATTTTCCCTATTCGAACAGCTGGTATGATTTTTGTCTCCTGACTGGACCCTGATTAATATAGAGTAGGTGTTTTAAAATGATAGTTCATGTGCTCCCCATCTCCAAAAAAGCATTTTTACATACGCTGTTTAATAGCCAGGGAAAAATTGCCACATACCACCAGAAGCTGTGGCAACTCTAGAAATTGCATCCCCAACCTGAATGAATGACTTCCCTCTTCAAGGGGTTCCTGGGTGTTACCACTGTACACTTCTTGGGGACAGTCTAGGGAAGCCATAGGGAGGGATGTTGACATGAACACAGCCATATTGGAAAGCATCACGGTCTTCTGCGGACATCATGCAGCACTCAGAGATTACACTTGGAGAAGGACTAGTAAATACAGACCGGAAACTAGTGATAAGGGACGTGGCTCAAGAGGCAGGAAGCCCAGTTCTTCTAGGGTAAGAATAATGTGATACTCAGGAAAGACCCAAAAAGCTCAGCCTCTGTGTCTTCAGCCATGCCCAAATATCACGAGTGCCTTGGGGGAGGTTCAGAATCTTCACACACAACCCTCTTTCTCCTCTTTGCAGCTTGTGTGGGTATCAGGATAGGGAGGAAAGTGTATGAAAAAGAACCCATCTACATTGTTCTCTGGAGATACATGAACCCTATGGGTCCCACCAATAGGGCAAGATTCTGGTACCCAAAATGGGCTAGAGCAGGTGAAGTCCTCCCCACACCCAACAGAAAGCTGGCTCAATGAGGTTTCCTTCTGGCTGGTTCTGTTACTTTTTTCCACCTTAGCAACTGGCAGCCGGGATGGAGGCAGGCCTTGGATGGAACATCTGCGGTCAATGGTCTGGCTGTCTCAAGGAGGTGGGTGTGTGGTAGGACCGTGCATGATCAAGGGGTGGGTGGGACCCCAGGGTCCTAGTGGTGAACTCGGGGCCACGCCTTCCCAGTAGGGACATCCTGCACACTGCATGGACCTAGGATCCCTGACTACACACCGTAAGTCATGGAAGTCCAGAGAACAAGGCAGTTGGAAGGGAAAGGCTTAAGGACCAAACTCCCGTTTGAAGAAACTGAGGACGGTCAGACAGAGAGGCAGCGGCAAGACTGAGATGACAACCCAGGGCCCTGCATCACTCCCGCTCACCGAGGGTTAATGCTGCCCCAGGAAGGACGGGGCTTTCGCGAATGCCGAGAAGCAGGGCTGGGCTGTGATTAGCGGAGATAGCCACTAGGTGTCACTGTCTCACCACCATCCGTGGCTGCACTGTGGTCTGGATTCCACCTTTCCAGGGCAGTGTCAAAGCTAATGACCAACTCTGGGTGAGTGAAGGGGCACTGTTTTTTCATTCCATGCATATGTTTTTTTTTTAAAAAAAAAGTTTTAGGGCTTCCTGGGTGGTGCAGTGGTTGAGAGTCCGCCTGCCGATGCAGGGGACACGGGTTGGTGTCCCTGTCTGGGAAGATCCCACATGCCACTGAGCGACTAAGCCTGTGCGCCATGGCCGCTGAGCCTGCACATCTGGAGCCTGTGCTCCACAACGGGAGAGGCCACAACAGTGAGAGGCCCGCGTACCGCAACAAAAAAAAAAAAAAAAAAAAAAAAGTTTTAATTGAAATATGGTTGATGTCCCATATTATGTTAATCTTCAGGTAAACTACAAAATGATTTGACATTTGCATACATTATGCAGTGATCACCACAGTAAGTCTAGCAACCATCCATCCCTGCAGAAAGTTATTACAATATCATTGACCATATTCCTTATGCTGTAATATACAGTGAAGGGGCTTCTGAAATTTCCATCACTGAAAAATCATAAAAGGAGTAGCACCTCCCAGGCTGAGGGAAAAGAGCACTGTTTATTTCCCTAGAGAGGGGGTCCCCTTAAGAGCTCTTGCTGCTGCATTGTT
Source organism: Mesoplodon mirus (assembly GCF_964341445.2). NCBI lineage: Eukaryota > Metazoa > Chordata > Mammalia > Artiodactyla > Ziphiidae > Mesoplodon > Mesoplodon mirus. The sequence goes on from NC_138990.1 coordinate 49,098,974, forward strand.
AGGGGCTCTTTTTCCTGCCTAACTGCTGTCTCTTCATGATGATCGTGGCTTAGAATCCTCAGGCTCTGGCTCCCCAAGCGTGTGCCATGGAAGGGACCTTAGAGATCTCCAGCTTCAGGCCCTTCATTTGAAGGGAAGCCCAGAAAGAGAAGGCCATTCCCAAAGCACACATAGCTGGATGGAGGCAGAACCAGGACTTGAACCCGAGACCCCAGAGGCCTTGCCCAGTGCTCCGTCCACTCCACCACGCTCCCTGCCTCTACACTACACACGCTCAGCCATTCATTCTCTTAACACTATGGAACACTGACTCTCGACTCTTTTCCTTTTCTTTGTGACTGAACAGATTTGGAAACTCTTCAAGACATAAGATGACATGGCATGTCAGTGATCCCATCAGAATGGCACAGCTGGGGGTCAGTTTCCTTCCCTTGGTCAAGAGTATTTACCAACTCAGAATTCTCCTCCATACAAGGAGTACTCCTATTTGAGTGAGCTTTACATGAATAAGATCAAATTCTACCTGGAAGTCGGGGGGTGGGGGGGAGGGGAAAGAGAGAGAGATGCAGTTTCTAAATGATAACAGAGTCTAGTAAGTACTGACATAGCTAATAGAGTAAAATAAGTGAAACCTGATTTAGTGACGGAAACAGTGCACCGTGGATATGGGTCTATTAGATTCATGACTACATGCTTAATTTTTATGTCTTCTCTCCTAAATCAAGCCCTTATATATTAACTGCCACGTTCTTCCTTGAATCAACTCTCTTGCTTCTTATCTATCCCACACATTTTACTAGATTAATCTACCATAAACTCTACTTTCATCATATCACTCCCTTGTTCAAACAATAAATTGTTATCTTCTAATATAACAAAACAAAACAAGAGTATTTACCAATGTCATCCATTCTTTATGACAAAAAAGGGCAGAAATGAGATGAGAATTCAAAGTCAGACAGAGGATGGGGCAATTCTGCAGAGATGGCAGCTCAGATGGCAAGGTCCAGCCAGGCTGGCTGGAGGCTCCTTGCTGAGCCCACGCTGGGTACTTGTGTGGGAAGCAACCTTTGGAAGGCAGATGCTTTGAAGCTGCATTAACTGTGACCATCAGGGGGCAGTGTTTTACCACGTCCTGCTCGGTCCAAGAGACTGTTTTCTGAGCACTGAAGACAGTAAATCTTTTAAGGGAACAGAGGGGTGTTTAAAACCAGAGTCTAAGTGTGGAAAAAAAGAAAGATGTATCAGTCTGGACTTGAAATTGATCCCTGAATGCAGTCATTCTATTGTTTTGCCTGTGTCTTCTCTTACTCGGCAGTTAAACAGTTGCCACAGCTATGAAGTTGGAGAATTATGTCTCCGTGTGGAGCCGCTTTCACATGGCCCTTCTCCCATGGTCCAGAGTTGTTCATAACCTTAGAAACCCTCTGGGGGCATTCGGTGGACTCAGAAAGAATGGTCTAGAATCTGGCTAGGGATGCCGCAGCCTGTGCAGCCTCAAGCCCATCCATCTTCCTCTCCACTGTCCTCCACCTGGCTGCAAAGTTGGCCTGCCTGCCCTTTCTGCATCTAACTGCTGATATTCAGGCATCACCTGCTCTGCTGCAGCCCAGTGCCGCTGCTCTACTCATTACTGACCACTCCGCTGGGATACTAAGCGCTTTTGGCTTGGCTGGGGGATGGTTAATCAACAACATTGTCAGAGTGATGGATTCTTCCAGGATTACAGCTAATTAGCTTGTTTAGAGGTAAAAATCAACTAGGACATCAGTTCTCCGGGAGCTGGAAGGAGGGGAGCAGTGAGCTGGGAGGTGGTGGGGAGGGATCTCAGCCATCCAGGGCAGCAAGCGTGGGGCTGGGGGGGGTGGGTGGGGGAGGGGTGGCGGGAGGCCTCTGACCAGAGCAGACCTTAAGCTTGAATTCATCGGGCATTTCATAGCCATCCTGGTTGCTGCAGCCCAGAGCATTTCTACCATTCAGCGGAGCTGCAAAAGCAGTGAGTCCTGAAAAGTCACCGAGGACCACAGGCATCGTTTGAGAGCTTTAAAAGAAAAAAGCAGATTTCTAGGTCTAGCACCAGACTTTCCGGATCAGAATTTCTGAAGTTTTTTAGAAAAGCTATTCCTAATTTTTATGCACAATGAAGTTTGAGAGCTACCACTCTGATTGGTGTCCAGCAAGCCAGCATTTCCACTGGCAACAGATTTCAGATGATTGGGTCTATGGCCACCACCCCCGTCAACGTCCATAGACCCCAGTCTTCCTCCTTCTGTTTTTTTTTTAACTTTTTATTTTATGTTGGAGTATAGTTGATTAACAATGTTGTGTTACTTTCAGGTGTACAGCAAAGTGATTCAGTTATACATATGCATGTATCAATTCATTTTTTTAAAATTAATTAATTAATTTATTTATTTTTGGCTGCAATGGGTCTTTGTTGCTGCGCACGGGCTTTCTCTAATTGTGGCGAGCCGGGGCTACTCTTTGTTGCGGTGTGTGGGCTTCTCATTGCGGTGGCTTCTCTTGTTGCCAAGCATGGGCTCCAGGCACACGGGCTTCAGTAGTTGTGGCACGCGGGCTCAGTAGTTGTGGCTCACGGGCTCTAGAGTGCAGGCTCAGTAGTTGTGGCTTGTGGGCTTAGTTGCTCCGCGGCATGTGGGATCGTCCCGGACCAGGGATCAAACCCGTGTTCCCTGTGTTGACAGGTGGATTCTTAACCACTGCACCACTAGGGAAGCCCATATACGTACCTATTCTTTCTCAAATTCTTTTCCCATTTAGGTTGTTACATAATCTCCTGATTTCTGTCTCGTCCTCACTCCCCTATCTTATTTGTCTGTATTGCTCCCTGCCACGCTTCCTTTGTTTGCCCCTGTCTGTCTGAATCATCCTCCCCGCCAGCTCTCCATCTCCATCTGCTTGTCGTTCCCTCTCCCCCCATTTTTCTCTTTCCCCTGTGCTATTGTCTGTTGGCCCCTGACACTCTTTATACCCCCTTTCTATACCCTCTCCCATTTGGCAGGGGCTGGAAGCCTGAGAACTACCTTTGGAAGAGTCCCGGGTATATTTTAAGTCCCACCAGTGAGATGCACGTATGGTTTGAAAGGCAGCAGAGAGGCAGAGCCTTATTACTCTGCCTCTGGCAGGGGGGGGCAGACACGTGGGCTTCAGCAGATGTGAGGTTTTGTCCTGCAAGTCTCCTGCTTAGGCCTGCAGGCAGCTGTGACCGTTTCTGGCCGCTCCCTGTCGTATCTGGTGAGGGTGGCGGCGGCGGCAGCAGCTTCTTGGTTCTCTGAAAGCTAGTGGTGAACCTGGGAGTTGGTGGTGATTGTGTCTGGCCTGTGCTGCTCCAGCAAATCCAACAGCTTTGTGAGCAACTCACTCCCTGTGTTAAATACGTCCTTTTTGATATACCTTGACTGGTTCCTAGTTTCCTGCCTGATGCTGCCTGATATACTCTCCGTTCCTCCCTTCCATTTAACCTTTTCTTCTATTCCACACTCTCTGCCCTTTCCCTATTCCCAGCCCCTCCTCCTGACTGGCTATTTCGTGAAACTGAAAGTTTTAAATGTTTAGATTTGGATAAGTTATATTATCTCCATTCTTTTTTTTTTCCCATTCTTAATTTAAAACATAGGTGAGTTGAACATTTTTTGAGGTTGGAAAACCCCTCATTGAACTGAGTTGGCTATATCTGAGGTCCTCCTGGATTCTGTCCTAGTGGATCAGGGCCCTTGATGGAGCACAGGGGATGGGGGAGGGAAGAGGGAAAGCACAGGCGTGACATGTGCTGCACTGCTCCACTGTAATCCTGCCTCTGTCCCCGTTGGGCCTGGAGGTGGTAAGAATCAAGGAACCGATTTCTGTTCTAGGGAGAAGCAAGACTGATGTCACCCCAATCCACTGGGTTTGCACGTAGAGCTTCCCTCTGGGCCTGGGTTTCCCCGGTGTGTGTGTTTGTGTACACATGTGCCCTTTCAGATGTCCACTCTCAGCAAGGCTACCTCCCGTCTGGGGAAGCAGGCCTGTCCTTTGTGTTCCTCCACTTGGGGGCTGCTTAGGCCCAGCTGCTGCAGAGGGCACAGTCACTGAGTCAGGGGACTTGGGTTTCAATGCATGTGGCTGGAGCAGCAAAGTGTGCAGGTGTGTTGGACTTTCTACCTGGAGGTACAGGTGAAGGTCATCTCTGAGTCCTGCCAAAGCAGCCCGTTCATTTTTTTGAGCTGTCTATTTTTTAAAGCAGAGTCTGTGTTGACCAGTCGGGACCAGTGTTTTGCATGCAGAAAATCTTACGTAAGAGGGCAGTCTGATAGCCCAGGACTTGGGGTCTTCAGGCATTAGCTCTGTCTACCTCTGAAGTCCATGCTGATAACCATGGCCATCTATCCTGGTTAGCCAAGCACAGGGCCAGGAGGCCCAATGACGTGGCCCAAGCTATGCTGTGTGTCTAACCCTGCTATGCTACTAAAATGATTGCAAACACTTTGCAGCAGTTCCTGTGAGAGGGAGGTTAGTTGGCTGTGTGTTTGTTCCTTATACCAGGATGCATCCACCTCCAAACGCTAACTTAGTACCTGAGTATGGGCGTTTGCATGATGGCACACCCCTGCCCATGCCATCAACCTTCTGATGGTTTCTTCTCAGAAAGGTCACACTCTGGCAGTTTCTTGCCCTCCTATTCTCTTGACACACTCATTTGCTAGGATTCCCTCACTGGAGAGATGCTTCTAGGAATGAGTTCTCAAATGTCAGTTCTCCTAAGTGGGGTCTGGCCTGGTCACTCTCTGGAAGCTCTTCTATACTCTGGTGGGGCAGGATCTTTTAGAGCTATCTGATGACCATTTTATGGATTAGGAGCGAGGGAGGCGTCCACCTTGCTGGCTGGATTTCCCCTTCCCCAAAGGTATTTTTCATCCAGAACTAAGATCCTATTTGTCACGGAGTTGAAGACCTTTATTTTACCACCTGGCTGTGAAACAGGATTCAGATATCGGAGAGTATGACTAATTCTGCAAACACCCAACGGACCGTCCTGATGTCACGCACAGCACTCTGTGGGTGGGCAGACTGAGAAATGACTGGGTCGATGGGAGGGGAACCGAGGTGCAGCTCCTCCCCTGCTTTCCCACGAGGGATCATCTTCTGCTTCCTTCTCCTGGGATTCCAGGCTGGGGTTATGAAGTATTCAGATGACCTGTTCTATGATCTTGGGCTCACCAGAGCTTCACCCAGCTGAGGACCTGGCCCAGGATCCTCGAAGGCAGCTTTGACTATGTTCCCAGCAGGGCAGGCTTTGATGTATCACACCTATGGGGGCAGCACAGCCCAATGGAACAAGAGCCAGATTCTTTAGTGATCACTGGAAATTTGTCTTAGAGAAAGACACAGATGCTCAAATGCAAAAGGTCCAGGGTGAGTAAAGAAGCTTTTCCTTCGAGTGACTACAGAGGCCAGGCCCCATTCCCACAGATGCTGTTCAGGTCCACCAGACAATAGAGGGAGCACGTGTACCACCTACTGGCAAGGCTGGACCAGCTCCATCACACCCATGGCTCCAATGGATGGCAATGTCCCTACTTTATTCTTCAAAATTCCCCAGAGGCACCCTACCCACCTACTCTGCCGTGTCTGAGCACAAACCATAGTCCATTTAGCACCTGAGTGCCTGCAGCAAAGTGGAGGGGAAGTCACTTCCTCTGACCCCCTGGACAGGATGGAAGGGCTGAGAAGAGGGGCAGCTAGAATAACTACAACTCTGTCCTCTGGTCTAGCTGAGCTCTGGTGTGCTGGCTGTGGACCCCTGGGGAATAGTGGCTGTTCTCGAGGGCTTGTCTCTTGGATTCAAGTGATATCCCTGCATAGACATTTTTTTCTACAACTATAACAAACATCTTTCCTGCCTACCTGGTAAGGAAGCCACCTCAACTGTTCTTCTCTGTCTCCCTCCTCTTCTCCTGAGTCTTAAACTCTTGTCTCTGACATTATTTGCTAGATTGCTTATTTATTTTTCATAAAGTTTCAGCCCAAGGTACATAATTTAAAAATTCAAGACATTCATACAAAGCATGAAGAAAAAACAGCAGTTCCCTGCCCCATTCCTATCCAAAATTCCTCTCTCCAAACTCTTTCTTCTGAACTCTTTACTTCTAAATAATATTTTATATGGTTACCCCTTGACTTACCAATTTTAAATGGCTACTGACTCCTCATGATGGAAGATGGGGCTGGGGTGCTCTTAACCTCACTTTCATGCCTGTATCTTCTCTCCCTCCATTCTCTAATATATTATGCCACATTTTTTTTTGTTAAATCAATACTCAATTTTTATTTTATTCTGCTGAGTGAAGAAAAACTCTAGGTTCATATTTCCTTTCTTTGAAGAAGTCTTTGTTCTTCCAGGAGTTAGCAATTACCTCATTTACAAAATCTGCTTGGGGCTTCCCTGGTGGCGCAGTGGTTGAGAATCTGCCTGCCAATGCAGGGGACACGGGTTTGAGCTCTGGTCTGGGAAGATCCCACATGCCGCGGAGCAACTAGGCCCGTGAGCTACAACTACTGAGCCTGCGAGTCTGGAGCCTCTGCTCTGCAACAAGAGAGGCTGCGATAGTGAGAGGCCTGCACAGCACGATGAAGAGTGGCCCCCGCTTGCCGCAACTAGAGAAAAGCCCTCGCACAGAAATGAAGACCCAACACAGCCAAAAATAAATAAATTAAATTAAAAAAATCTGCTTGGTCTATGTCATTATCCTAATAATTCTTCCAACCCTCCAGCAGAAATTCAAAATCCTTCGGAACACTATTTTTCCCATGATTAAATGATTAGATAAAACTACTGGTTCCGTTTTTCCCATAGGTCGCTTTTCCTGGTCCCTGCTGGGCTTCTGGCTCTCTCGTTCAGCTCTGCAGCTCTGGCCTTTGGACTTCCATAGTGAGTGAAGGATACAGTGCTGGACCTCCTGTTTCCTGGATTCCAACTCTTTCTCCATCTTCATTTATGTCCTTGGAGTTTTCATGTTATTGTCCTAGTTGGATACATTTCTCTTTAAAAGCTAGCTCTGGAAAGCTGCACACCCTAGGGGTGAAAGGTGCCTGGTAATCACCAGGTGTATGTTTGCCAAAGGAGGTGGGGAGTTTTCCTAACACCAGAGGTAAATCCAGACTCTCAGCTCTCAGAAAGAATTTCTTTGGTCTGAAGGCTGGAGAGACGGATTTATTAGGATAGAAGCAGACCCACTCTTGTGAAAACTGCTGTTGGTAAATCAGCAGGATCAGGGCCACCACTGCCCATATTTCACCCTCATGCAGAGTAGGAGGAGGTGGCCCCTTCCTTCAGACACTTTATTTATGTGTAGTGGGAAACTGTTCTAAATGCTAACTTTGTTAGAATAAGGCACTTTACTGCCATATTGACAGTAGATCAACGTGAATGTAGATGACATCAGCTAGACAAACTCTCAGCAGGGTGTGACTTGCAGTGTAGGAAACCTCTAGACTCTGAAATCAGTTAAGATAAACACAGCCTCAAATGTCCAAGGACCGCACACAAAAGCACAGAGTATTAGCATTCTTTAAAGTAAGAATTCAATACTTTTAAACAATTTTAACATAAACATTGCCCCCAGTGTGACAACTGAAGTGTGTGCTTTGTTCAAAAGAAACAGATATGATGAGAGGGGAGGAAGAGGAGTTGTCTGGTCGGTTTTAATATCGTAGTTTACTAAGTCAGAGGAGAGCAGATGGGATGAAGATGAGAGAGAGGAACAAAAATGTTCTCACAATGGGAATACACCCCAGCTTTCCTGGTGAGTCCAAGGGCAGGTAGAAGCTTCTTGTACACAGTTTGTAGGAAGCAGCCCAGAACGGGTAGACTGGAGAGGGGCTTCAGCAACCCCAAGTCTCTGGGGAGAAGCTCACATAGCTCATCTGACAAGGCCTTCACTAGTTCCTGTGACTGCTTCCTGGCAGTGAACCTGGGAGTGATGGGAATCCTGGAAGAAAGTAACTTTGACTTTGTAATAGCAGAGTAAGGGAATGTTGGCCAGAGTTGAAATGTTCCTGAGACTTAGGGAAGCAGATTTCAAAAGAGTGAGAGGATCAATGGGTTAGACAATAGCCTTTATAAAAGAATATAGGTCATGATGTATTGGAGATTATAACAAGATAATCGTAACTATCTGCTCTCCAGTAATCCCAATGGGCAAGAAAATAGAAATAGCTGAAATAGCAGGAAGATGTGGGTTTAAGACAATATTTACAATTTTAACAACGTTTCCATCCCATTTACAAAAGTTGGGATGAGAACAAAACAGAGGAAGACACAAACCTGAAAGGACAATTTCTTTCAGTCATTTTGGAAATCGTTACTGAGTGCTTTCTCCACATGCTAAGGAGATAGCAACAAATAAGACATACCTAGGCTTACAGTGTAGCAGGGAATACAGACATCAAGACAGTAATTAAAAGTGTGCTGATTTAGCAAACTACAAATACAGGGGAACTTCCTCAACTTGACAAATGGTATCTACAAAAACCCCAGAGCGGGACTTCCCTGGTGGTCCAGTGGTTAAGACTCTGCACTTTGACTGCAGGAGGTGCAGGTTCCATCCGTGGTCAGGGAACTAAGATCCCACATGCTGTGTGGTGCAGCCAAAACAAACAAACAAAAAACAAAACCCACAGCTAACATCATACTTATTGGTGAAAGACTTGGGAGTTCTCTCCCAAGATCAGGAACACAAGAATGTCTGCTTTCTCCACATCTACTCAGCATTGTATTAGAAGTTCTAGCCAGGATAGTTAGACAAGAAAAGTAAATAAAAGTCATCCAGATTGGAATGGAGAAAATAAAACTATCTCCATTTGCAGATGACATGATTTTATATATATATAAAACCTAAGGAATCCCCTAAAAAACTATTAGTACTAATAAATAAGTTCAGAAAGGTGGCAGAATATACAAAAATCAATTTTACTTCTATACATTAGCAATGAATAAGCTAAGAGGGAAATTATGTATAATAGCATCAAATTGAATAAAATGCTTAGGAGTAAATTTAACAAAGGAAGTGCAGGACTTCTACACTGAAAACCACAAAATGTTGTTGAAAGAAACTAAATAAGATCTAAAAATAATGGAGAGACATCTCATGTTCATGGATCAGAAAATGTTATGTTGTGAAGATGGCAATACTCCCCAAATTGATCTACAGATTTATGTGATTGCCATAAAAATCCCAGCTGCCTTTATTTTCTGCAGAGTTTGTCAAGCTGACCCTAAAATTCATATGTAAATGCAAGGAACTCAGTCACCAAAACAATCTTGAGAAAGAAAACCAAGTTGGAAGACTCACACTTCTTGATTTCAAAACATACTACAAAACTATAGTGATCAACAGAGTGTGGTACTGTCAAAAGGATAGATATTAAGATAATGGGATAGAATTTAAAGTTCAGGAATAAATCCTTACATTATGATAAACTGTTTTTTGGAAAGGGTGCCAAAACAATAAAATGGGGCAAATAATAGTCTCTTTAATAAATGGTGCTGGGACAACTGGATATACAGGAAAAGAATGAAGTTGGACCCCCTACATCACACCATATACAAGAATTACCTCAGAATGGATCAAAGACCTAAATGTAAGAGCTAAACTATAAAACTCTTAGGAGAAAAACATAGGAGTAAATATTCATGATCTTGGGTTAGACAATGATTTCTAGATACAATACCAAGAGTGTAAGTGACAAAAGAAAAAACAGATAAGTTGGACTTCATCAAAATTAAAAACTCTGAAAATGATATCATCAAGAAACTTAAAAGACAACCTGCAGAATGGGAGAAAATGTTTGCAAATCACATAGATGATAAGGGACTGGTAACTAGAATAGATATATAAAGACCTCTTACAACTCAGCAACAAAATGATAAATAACCCAGTTTTAAAAACAGACAAAGGATTTGAACAGACATTTCTCCAAAGAAGATATACAAATGGCCAATAAACAACAAAAAGGTACTCAACATCATGAGCTATCAGGGAACTGCAAATCAAAATCACAATGGGATATAACGTCATACCCTCTAGGATGGCTATAATAAAAAAGACAATGAAAAGTGTTGGCGAGATGAAGGAAATTGAAGATGATTTAAAGAAATGGAAAGATATCCCATGCTCTTGTATTAGAAGAATATTATTTAAATGACCACACTACCCAAAGCAATCTACAGATTTAATGCAATCCCTATCAAACTACCCAGAACATTTTTTACAGAAGTAGAACAAATAATCCTAAAATTTATATGGAACCACAAAAGACCCCAAATTGCTAAAGCAATCCTGAGAAAAAAGAATAAAACTGGAGGTATAACCCTTCCAGACTTTAGACAGTACTACAAAGCTACGATAATCAAAACAGCATGTTACTGGCACAAAAACAGATACATAGATCAATGGAACAGAAGAGAGAGCACAGAAATAAACCCACATACCTATGGCCAATTAACCTATGACAAAGGAGGCAAGAATATACAATGGAGAAAAGACAGGCTCTTCAACAACTAGCACTGGAAAACTGGACAGCCACATGTAAAACAATGAGATTAGAACATTCGCTCACATAAAACTCTGAGAAGAGAACATAGCCAGAATACTCTTTGACATAAATCATAGGAATATTTTCTTGGATCAGTCTCCTAAGGTAAAAGAAATAAAAGCAAATAAATGCTTTTGCACAGCAAAGGAAATGAAAAGATAACCTATGGAATGGAAAAAATATTTGCAAATGATGCGAATGACAAGCGGTTAATATCCAAAATATACAAACAGCTCATACAACTCAATATAAAAAATAGGCAGAAGACTTCAATAGACATTTTTCTAAACAAGACATATAGATGACAAATAGGCACATGAAAAGACACTCAACATTGCTAATTATTAGAGAAATGCAAATCAAAACCACAATGAGGTATCACCTCACACCTGTCATAATGGCTATCATCAAAAAGTCTACAAATAACAAATGTTGGAGAGGATGTGGAGAAAAGGGAACCTTTATACACTGTTGGTGGGAATGTAAATTGGTACAGCCACTATGGAGAACAGTATGGAGGTTCCTCAAAAAACTGAAGATAGAACTATCATATGCTCTAGAAATTCCACTCCTGGGTATATATTTGGAAAAAATGAAAACTCTAACTCAAAAAGATTCATGCACTACAAAGTTCATAGCAGCACTATTTACAATAGCTGAGACATGGAAGCAATCTAAGTGCCCATCAACAGACGACTGGCTTAAGAAGGTGGGGTATAGATACAATGGAATATTACTCAGCCATAAAAAAGAAGGAAATTCTGCCATTTTCAGCCATGTGGATGGACCTAAAGAACATTATGCTTAGTGAAATAAGTCAGACAGAGAAAGACAAACACTATATGATATTGCTTATATGTGAAATCTAAAAAATAATATAAATGTATGTATATGCAAAACAGAAACAGACTCACAGACATAGCGTCTGTGGTTACAAACTTGTGGTTACCAAAGGGAAGCGGGAAGTGGGGAGGGACAAATTAGGGGTATGGAATTAACAGGTAAAAACTACTATATACAAAATAGATAAGCAACAAGGATACACTGTATAGTACAAGGAATTATACCCATTATCTTGTAATAACCTATAATGGAATATAATCTGCAAAAATACTGAATCACTATGCTGTACACCTGAAACTAACACAGTATTGTAAATCAAGTATACTTTAATAAAAAAAGTGTTGCCGATAATGTGGAGACATTGGAACTCTCATTTAATGCTGGTAGGAATGTAAAGTGGTGTAGCTGCTTTGGAAAACAGTTTGGCAGTTGCTCAAAATGTCATACATCAAGTTACCATATGATCCAGCAATTCCATTTCTAAGTATACAAATGAAATGAAAACATACATCCATGCAAAAACTTGTACACAAACATTCATAGCAGGATTATCTACAAGAGTCAAAAAGTAGAATCTACCTAAGTGCCCATCAACTGATGAATGGATGAATAAAATATGGTATACCTGCAAGGTGAAATATTATTTGGCACTAAAAAGGAATGAAGTACTAATACATGCTACCACCTGGATGAACCTTGAAAATATTATGTTAAGTGAAAGAAGTCAGTCACAAAAGACCACATATTGCATGAATCCAATGATATAAAATGTCCAGAATAGGCAAATCTATAGATTCAGAAGTAGATTACTGGTCACCTAGGACTAAAGGGATGAGGCAAAAATAGGACTTGACTGCGAATGAGCACGGAGTTTCTTCTTGTGGTGATGAAAAATGTTCTAAGCTTACATGGTAGTGATGGTTGCCAAGCTCTGTGACTATGCTGAAAACCACTGAGCTGTATACCTTAAATGGGTAAACTGTATGCTATGTGAATTATATTTCAATAAGGCTCTACAAAAAAAAAAAAGGAAGGAGTGAGCAACAGCAACAAAAGAGTGTTTTGATTGTTATGATTGGGGAAGTGGTTTACATGAATAAATAATATGGAAACCCAATGAGGCCAAGACATGAAGGATCAAGAATGAGGTAACTAACCCAGGGCTGGGCAGACAGTAAGGGCAAAGGGCAAGGTTGGGAAAAGAATGAAACACTGAAGGAAATAAAAATACCTGATAAGGGGTTAATATCCAAAATATATAAAGAACTCATATGACTCAATAGAAAATAAACCCAATCTGATTTAAAAATGGGCAGAGGATCTGAATAGACATTTTTCCAAAGATGACATACAGGTGGCCAACAGGTACATGAAAAGGTGCTCAACATCACTAATCATCAGTGAGATGCAAATCAAACCCACAATGATGTATCACCTCACACCTTGTAGAATGAGTACCATCAAAAAGACAAGGGTTGGTGAGGAGATGGAGAAAGGGAACCTCTGTGCACTGTTGGTGGGAATGTAAATTGGTGCAGCCACTATGGCAAACTGTATGGAGTTTCCTTAAAAAATCTGTAATAGGCTCTGGGTGTCTGCTCTCCAGAGGACACCGAACCAACCCCTAGTACCATTGGACACACCCACCACTGGAGTGGGCACAGCATGCCACCTTTTACTTGTGTCAAGGAAGATTGTGAGCTGTGGGTCTTGCCCTCAGAGGAGGGCCTCCCATGACCAGCTGCCTGCACACTGTCCGCTGACTGCCCAGCTGGTGATGTCCTTCTGCCTTGAAGTCTCGCTCAGTCCATCCAAAGTACTCCATGGGAACGATGACCTCATCAAGAGCCCACAACATTGGACAACAACTCCTAACCATTCAAGACTCAGTTCCTAGGCTGTCTCCTAGAGAGACATCACACCTTCCAGGCCAACTTAGTTGTACCATCATCTTTGCGCGAACTTCTGTGTTAGCTTTCACTACAGAGTATTGCAATTGATCTATTATATTCAGTATTTACATTTCTGTCTCTTTCACTCCATAGCAAGACCCTCCAGGGCAATGACCAAGTTTGATTTCCCTAAAGACCTGTATGTTCAGCTGTCTATAGGAGATCTCCATATGGGTGTCCCACAAGCACATCACCATATCCAAAGCTGAACACATCTGAAGAACCCCCCTTAGTGTCCATACAGCACCCAAGCCTCTTTCATTGCATCTTGTATATTAGAGTGTAGTTTCCTATTATAGAACTATCTCTCCCACTAGACAGAGAGGAACTGAGGGCAGAAACCATGCAGATTTCATTTATCTCTGTATCCCTGGAGCCCAGCACAGTGCCTCTCACATAGGTGTTATTCAATAAATGGTCACTTAATTGAAAAAAATTAATAATAGAACTATCATATGATCCAACAATTCTACTTCTGGGTATTTATCCAAACAAAATAAAAACACTAACTCGGAAAGATACAGACACCTTCCTGTTCATTGCCACATTATTTACAGTAGCTAAGACATAGAAACAACCTACTGATACATGTCCATCAATAGATGAACGGATAAAGAAAATGTGGTATACATATATACATACAACAGAATATTATTCAGCCATAAAAAAGAAGAAAGCCCTGCCATTAGTGACAACATGGAAGAACCTTGAGGGTATTATGTTAAGTGAAATAAGCCAGAGAGAGTCAAATACTGTATGATTTCACTTACATGTGGAATCTAATAAAAAACCACAAGTGAATTCATAGATACACAGAACAAAGTGGTTGCCACTGGTGGGAGGTAAGGGGGTTGGTCAAAATGGGTGAAGGTGGTCCAAAGGTGCAAACTTTCAGTTATAAGATACAGAGGTTTGGGGGCTGTTAACATACAGCATGGTGACTATACTGTGTTGTAGATTTGAAAGATGCTAAGAGAGTAGATTGTAAAAGTTCTCATTACAAGAAAAAAAATTGTAACTATGTGAGGTGATAACCAAACTTATCATGGTAATCGTTTCACAATACATACATACATCAAACCATTATGTTGTATGTCTAAAATGAACACAGTGTTAAATATCAATTATATCTCAATAAAAAGAAATTTTAAAAAGAATTCTAAATCCTTCCCTCATAACCTCCAGGCCACACTCTTTCATTGATGCCCCCTGTTCTACATGACTTGGATGAAATCTGCAGCATTGGCCTTGAAACTCATGGGCCAAGCAGCTGAGCCTTGGCTCACATAGAGAAGGGCTCTGTAATCTCTGGGGAGGCTGCCCCCAGGGAGAGAGTTTTGTGTGCAGTTCCTGGAGGGGAAGATGCATTGTGCCCCCGGGAGGAAATGAGTCTAAAGCTGCGTCGTCTTATCTGGGCTCTGGGGTCTGCTCTCCTCCTGGCTTCAGTTGTACATCACCAGGTTCATCCAGTGAGAAATAAGCATCCTCATTACAACACAACTTTAAACTAGTTAGCTTAACACAGAGCAGGGCAAATGGTACCCTCTTCCCTTGAAATATCTCAGTCTAGACTCATCAACCTTTTCCAGCTAATTCCAACCCAAGCAGGAGGTCTCGGCCCTCTATTACAGCATATCTTCCGCTGCTCCCTGAATAGCTGGGCACTGAGAGGGACAGCTGAGGCCAACCAGCTGGCTGGGCCAGGATGCTCTTTCTAAAAACTCACCAGGAGTAAGTTTAATGTACAGTGAGCTCATGGGGCTTCCCTGGTGGCACAGTGGTTAGGAATCCACCTGCCAATGCAGGGGACACGGGTTCAAGCCCTGATCCAGGAAGATCCCACATGCTGCGGAGCAACTAAGCCCCTGCACCACAACTACTGAGCCTGCACTCTAAAACCCGCAAGCCACAACTACTGATCCTGCACGCCTAGAGCCCGTGCTCTGCAGCAAGAGAAGCCACCGCAATGAGAAGCCAACGCACCACAAAGAAGACCCAACACAGCCAAAAATAAATAAATAAAATAAATTAATTAAAAAAAACAGTGAGCTCCGCAGATGTTCCTTAGTTCCCTCCTGGATTTATGGCTCCCACACAATCCTCTGCTTTATTAAGCTATTGGAAAAAATAAAATCTGTCTGCCAGGATCCTAAAGCAGCCTTGGCAGCCAGCAATATATAAAGGCAGTAATTGGAGGCGGGGGGCCGGCAGCTTGGCTGGCCTTTGACAGACTGTTCAATAACCTCAGGGAGAGAAATGCCCCCTGAAATCAGGTGAGGAGAGGTAGCCTGGGGTTGTGCCCTGTCTCTGTGAGGGGAAGGTACCTCATGTCCACTTCTGTCAGGTAGAGTCCTTTTCCGTCCTTGGAGAGGTTCTGGAACGCTTCTAGGGTAAAGAGGAGGAGAAGAATCAGGACAGGCCTGGGCCCACGTGCGATGAAAGCCAACGTGGTGATTCTGTGGGAAGCCCTAGAGTGTGCTCGGCCTCCCCTCCATTTCTCTTTCCAGCCAAACTCTACACCCGTGGGAAAGCTCAGGCTCAGCCCTCAAAAGAGCCCCCTGACTGCTCTGCCCGACACGCCCCTGCCCCCTGCAGCTTCCTTACACTTTGTACTCTCCACACTTGGCTGTGGGGATGCGGGGGCTTGTTTTAGCAGGTATCTCAGGGCACCTCCCTTGTCCAGCTGCGAATTCTCTGGAGCAAGACTGTGCCTCTGGCTTCTGCTTTACCCTCCCAGCGTTCTGCTCTCTCCACCTTATTAATTGCCTGCCTCAGAGCTGCGGGGTTAGTGCCACATGGCAGGGGTGGTGCAAGAATGTGAGCGGAGGCCAGATCCCACTTCGACCTCAACCACAACAGCTCCATTTGGAGCTCTATTGTGGCTTGGGGTTTCACACGAAATGTCATTTAAAACAAAGGGGTGTGCTGCTAAAAAGTGTCACAACCTCTGGCCTACACAGCTGGCTTTCTGAGGCCTTGTGGGGGGACCTACTGCTCCCACTTACTCGCTGTGTGTGTGCAATCCTTCAGCAGGGATCAAACCATTCGCTGCATGACTAAAGAGTAGGTTTAAACCATAAACACAATCTGGAGAGGGGCCACAGCGATTTAACCTGGTTCCTAAGAGAGGTGCTAGTAGGGTGATGAGGAAATGAGCGATCTGGGGTGGGGGGATGTCCTGGGGAGAAAAGGGTGCAGAAGGGAGGTTGGGGACTCCAGGCAACTACGCCATCACACAGGCTAACGGTGGCTCTGTCCCCTGGGACGAGCCCAGGCCTGGGGCTGGAGCGCATTCCTGGTCCCCTCCTGTGTTCTTTGGTCACTGTGAAGGTCTCCAGGATGGCCCCAGGATGACACTTACTTGTCATGGCTTCAAGCCGCATCAGGATGCAGACCAGGCTGGCGAAGCTGACCCTGCCTGTGCTGTCGCTATAGCGGAGTCTCAGGAGATCCAGCCGCTCATTGGTGACGGAGATCCCTGCAAGGAAGTCAGGGACACAGGGGGAGCCAGTGAGCAGGGAGGAGGCCGGGAGTTGGGGTGGTCCTGTCCTCAGAGCGGAGAGCTCAGGTGGTGGCCTCAGGTGGACGGGAGAGAGCTGCCTCTCCCTCTTCGAGTCCTGTGATCGTGCGTGTCTAGTTGTGAGCTCCAGGGGGGCACTGACCACAGAACCAACAACGGCAGACTGAAAATCAGGGGGGCCTGTGCACCCCGGTGAGCCAGCAGAACACTGTAAACCAAACCATCCATCAAGGGGACAAGCCTGGTGGCCTGTGGGCCCCATACAGCCAGAGACATGTTCGGTTTCTCCTGCAGAGCTAATAAAATGTGAATTTGAAAGCCTTTAGATAGGGCATGCCTCTGCAGCTTGCATGTTCTCAAACTGCCCCCTCAAGTCACATCAGCTCTGTTGCCCCTTTCAGTTACCGGACTGGCCCCTGACAGCTTTTCAGCCAAATTCCAACTATTCTCTTTCTCCCTTTTATTATTCTGGAGTCGTTAGTGAGGTTCTCCTATAAAGGTTCCCTCTTTCACTGGCCATTCAGTGGTTCTCAGAGTGTGATTCCCCAGACCAGGAGCTTTGGCCTCACTAGGGAACTTGTCAGAAGTACAAATTCTTGAGCCCCACCCCAGTCCTCCTGAAGCAGAAACTTTGGGCAGGTGGTGAGGCTCACCAATCTGCACTTTCACAAGCCCCCGGGGGTCCTGACTCAGGCTCAAGTGTGAGAACCACAGCCCTCGGCTGTGAAAACAAGCAGCCGCATAGCACAGGGAGATCAGCTCCATGCTTTGTGACCGCCTGGAGGGGTGGGATAGGGTGGGAGGGAGGGAGGGAGACTCAAGAGGGAAGGGATATGGGAACTGATATATATGTATAACTGATTCACTTTGTTATAAAGCAGAAATTAATACACCATTGTGAAGCAATTATACTCCAATAAAGTTGTAAAAAAAAAAAAAACCAACCCATAAGGCGAGGATAAAGGCTGAAGCGGGGGTGCGGGCAGCAGCGCAGGTTTCTACCCGCTCAACTGAGAGCCCCTGGGAGGGAGACCCGTGGAAGCTGTCCTTCCAGCAGGGGGCCTGCTGGAGCCTGATTTTACATTTTATTCAGGAAGGTGGCAATTTGCTGACTTAACCTTTTTGTGAGCCATTTCCCCCATGGGTACAGTGAGGATAATGATTCCTGTCCTTCCCAAGTTCCAGAGCTGTTGAGACAATCAAATGAGGTGACGTGAGTGCAAGTTCTTGCTGAAATAGGAAGCATCTGCGCCCTGCAGTGTTATTATCATTCTCCCAGGACTGAAAGCTCTTGCCTCCTTGAAGCAGACAGAGGTCATTTGATTTCACTTAGCCCCAGACCCTCTGTAAAGAGAGCGCATCAGCCCACCTGTGGGTATTTAACCCTGAGGGCCCGGATGCTGAGATGGAAGCATCTTCAAGGCAAGCTAGATTTCTGGTAGGGTACCAACCATGCGGGGTCATTTTTACACAATTAGAGCTGTGCTGGGGAGAGAAGGCAACCAGGAGAATTGACTGGCAGGCGAGAACTCAGGTGGGGGAGGGTGGAGTCTGAGTCTGGAGCCAGGAGGCTCACGGACCCAGTGTAAACCAGGGGAGGGCACAAACACTGTGCTCTGCTTTCTCCCCGCCATGCCCAGCACCTCTCTACCAGCCTTGCCTAACACACAGACACACAGACACACAGACACACACACACACACACACACACACACTCTCTCTCTCTCTCTCTCTCTCTCTCTCTCTCTCTCTCTCGCCTGCTTTACCTGTGTCCTTTACGGCCTTCCATAAATCCAAGCTCGGGAAAACTCCAGAGTTCTTCCGGGAGTATTGGAAAACATTCTGATATGGGAGAAAAAGCAAGAAGCCCGTGTGAGCCCCAGTGTCCACCTGGGAGAGGATGTCCTGGGTACCTGGGTAGAGGGAGGTCCCGATAAATCTCGTTCCCAGCCCTGGAGGCTGCTTCACTAAAACACGAGTGGGTCCAGCTCAGAGGTCGGCCCGGTGCATAGTTGACGCCGGGGGTGGGGTGGGGGTGGGGAATGGGCTCTGGCTGATAAAGCTGACTGCCTGGCCGTCAACTGCGGGGCAGCGGGTCCCTCTCCCAGGCCCGCACCTTCCCCCCGCTCCCCAAACCTGCCCTTCCTCCTCTTCCTCACCCCCTAGACTGGGCTCCTGCTGCCCCGGGAGGCTTCCTGCTTTCCAGGGAGGTAGAGAGCTCCCTAGAGTTTGCCTAGGGTGGGGTTAATAGCACAGACGTTACAACCAAATCGCTGAGTATAAATCCCAGCTTGACTATTTACCAGCCTTGTAACCTGGGTCAAGTGACCTAACCCTTCTAGGCCTCAGTTTCCCTCTCTGTAGCACAGGGCCAATTACAGTACCTACCTCATAGGTTCGCTGCAAGGAGTAAATGAGCACATCTTTATGAAGCGTTTAGGGGCGTGCCTTGCACGGTAGTGAGTGCTGTGTAGGCAGCACTGAAGGCACGTGAGAACCGCGCCTGCGACCAAGCACGGCCGTGGTGTGGGGTCACCTGAACACACCAATTTTGTACAGGGCGGCTCTCCGTTTGCCCAAGACTTCTCTCCCTCCCCCTAATTCTCACTCGAATCTTCAGGCTCCTCCTGCTTCCCAGGTGAGGACACTGGTGGGTGAGTAGCTTGCCTTGAATGAAGCAGGCAAGCAGCGCAGGACTGAACCCGGGACTCCTAATGTTGGCCTATGCTCAGCTGCTGCCCAGGAGCTGTTTTAAAGCAAAATACCCCCAAGCAGGTGTGCAGCTGAGGCAGATCATGGGAGCCGATTACTGTGAAATAGCGGCTTGACAACTTTTTTCTGGCCTTAGTTGGCTTTTGTGAGTTCAGAGACTTAGCGTGTTCTCAATTAGGTATGGACTCATTCATTCAGTCACGCATTCGTTGGGTCATTTGTTCAGCACTCTTGAGTGCCTTCTGTGTGCTGGACACTGTGGAAGGCGCTGGGGAAAAGGATGAATATGAGGGATCCCTGCCCTGGAGGACCCTGCAATCTAATGCGAGAACTGTCAGCCATTGCAGTGCCTGGTGAGAAACCAAATGACTCCAATCAGGGAGTAGGTGATATAAATAAATAATATGTAAATAGAAAGTGTTTTTATTGTATTGTTGTGGGTTCAAGTGTTAGGAGCTGAAGGGGGGCTCACTGGGCCTTAGGGGGGGCGGGCAAGGCCCCCAGGGGAGGCCCCTCAGGGAAGGGGTTTTGGGGCTGGACCCGCAGGCTGGGTGGGCATCAGGCAGGCTCTGAGTGCAGGGACGGGAGAACAAGGAGTCTCATAGCTGGGGTCCGATGGGGTGAGCGGGATGAGGGAAAGGGCTTCTCCTGGACCCCAAAGTGGGTCCCGACTCACAGGATCTTACGTATAGCTGATGAGTTTCGACTTTGTCCTGAGAACAACGGTGAGGCCACACTGAGGCCACAGACCACAACGGCGATTCTGATGTATGTTCTGGCAGATGGAGGGGAAGGCGATGAGGTGAACTAGCAGCCGAGGGGATGCTGCAGTGGGCCCGGGGAGAAATGAGGAGGGCAGTGCTAGCTGGCAGTTTTAGCTACAGTCACTGTGACCCGTTTCTCCTCCAGCCTCCTAGAGCGGTCCTCAGCCTGCCACCTGCCCGGGCATTGCCTCGTACCTTCTAGTGGTGCATGTACAGATCCCTAAGCAAAACAGGGGCCCTCCTTGAGGGTGGGGGTGAGTTTCCTCTCCTTTCATAGCCCTCAACCCTGGTGTAGGATCGGGCTACCCTGTAAACATATGCTAAACCAGACAGAGTAAGAGTGCTAGTCAAAAGGGAACACGCAGGTACCTGGCAGTGGACAAGACGGCTCCACAGCCTTGAAAACTCCTCTTGGTCAAGCCGCCCACTCACCTTCAGCTGGTGGGGAGTTAAGAGTCAAGCAGTCCTTTGTGCAGTGAGCAGAGCAGCCCCACCCACCAACGAGTAACACCGTCCAGTGTCACCTGGATGTGGCCCTACACCAGCTGGCTCTTGCTGTATCTGAAAGGGACCTGGCTTAGATGTATTTCACAGGGAAAACAATCAATTGGAAGGAGAAGGCAGCCCTGAGAAAGGAGAGCCAACAATACTTGCGCCCAGGGGAAGAGAGCGAGCCCCAAACACAGCTTCCACCCGCTGGGGTGGGGCCCCTGGCAGGGGGGAGCGGGGGGCAGCTGGGGGGAGGAGAGCGCCTTGCAACTCCGGAGGCAGCACGAGACGTGAGTGCACCCGCTAAGTGTGCGCCAGTGGATGGACTGCGTTCTGTGTATTCAAGTCAGCCCTGGTCACTCCATACGATGGGTTTAATGAAAACAATGGATCTCTGAGGAGCTGGAGGGGAGCTGGTGGGTGAGCAAGAGGAAGGGTAGAAAAGACCTGTCTGCTTTGCAGGGGTCCTGCAGACATGACCTCCCCTAGGGTTGCCTGCCCCAGGATGTGGGGCTGCCGAGGGCCATTGGACTCATCTGCAGGGATGAGCAGTGTCTCTGGGTGATTCCAAGCCACAGCCAGCAGAGACAGGGCCTGACTGATAATTTCATCAGGAAGGCTTCTTGTTTGACAATGGCTGGCTTCACATCCCCAGTTGAGCCTTGTTAAGAGTGAAAGTGCCGGGGGATCCATGTCACTCCAGGGAGACCGTGCACACCTGAGGGAAGAGCTGCAAGGCAGCAGCTGGGGGATACACCCACGAGGAGCCAGAGGGGAGGTGGGGAGGGCAGGGGAGAAATGGCTCAGGGGAGAGTGGAAGTCAGGATGGGAGGCAGGAGACCTGGGGTTGGGTCCCAGCCCTGCCACTTGTGGCCATGGAACGTGGGCAGGTCACTGCACTGTCCCAGCCCAGTCTCATCTGCAAGTGCAGCACAATAGTAATAATGGGGTGTAACTGCCGTGCAGACTGAAGAGTTTTCTGCAAGTGTTGGTGGTTGTTATCTTTATTGAACTGGGGGCTTGCTGGGCAAGGAATTTAAATAGTGAGGACTCCTCCAGTGGTAAGGAGAGCTGTGTAAGGACGACAGTTCCCACAGGTGCTACAAGGAGGCAGTGAAGGATAATGTTAGAACATAGACATTGGAGGCTGAAAACTCCAACTTCAAATCCAGACACAAACTCTGACTAGCTGTGTGATCTGGGCTGAACCCTTGTTTCTTCCATTGGATCATGGGACAATACTTCTTATATCACAGGGGTTATTGCAAGAATTATGAGGGAAAAAAATATATATCAGTACAGTTCTTGGCACACAGTAGACGCCTGATAGGTGGTAAGTTTTGTTATTGTTGCCATGGAGGTTCTGGAGAGCGAGTTGGTGCAGAATCCCCAGGAGCCCAGGCTCTTTGCTGAGCCCTCAGAACAGAGAACGAAAACAATGAGGGTGAGAAAAGTGTTCCTCAGTGTCCTAAATAGACCCCTGGGGAAGCCCACGGAGCAGACAGGCTCTTAGAGCTGGGGGAGGGGGGATGACTGCAAAGGATACATCCGTCAGAGCCACAACGCTCCGGCACTCATCCAAAGAGAATGTGTCCCCTGGAGGTCCTGAGGGGGAGAACAGGAAGGACTGAAATGTCAGAGAGGGTGGCATAGGACTGGCGTGGCCACGGGGATGGGGTTGGGGCCAGCAGGTCCCTCCTTACCTTTTAGGAATTCCTGGTTGAGAAGGCTCTGGACCTGGGTAGCATCAATGTCTGGCCCCTGATCCAAATGAGGAAGGGATGCAGGAATCACATCGGTGCCCAGAAGCAGAGGGGCACACCTGCCTGACTGTAAAAGCACTGGGATTTCTGAGCACTTAGTTCCCATCTCATCTTTGTCATGAAGCCTTCCTTCCCTCCCTCCCTCCCTCCCTCCCTTCCTTTTTTTTTGGCTGCGTGGCATGACTTGCCAGATCTTAGTTCCCTGACCAGGGATTGAACCCGTGCCCTCGGCAGTGAAAGCGTGGAGTCCTAACCACTGGACCACCAGGGGATTCCCATGAAGCATTTCCTGATTGCTCCAGGCCCTGGTGATAACTCCCTTCCTGAACATCTGTAGTGCTGATTACTCCTGACATTTGATACCTGGTGTGGGTCACCTTGCATTTCTCTCTCTATTCATTACTGGGCTGAAAGCTGTGTTTGCTTCCTCCCCACCATACTTGGCACTTGGGAGCCCCTCAGGAGAAGTACTGTTGAATGAATCAGTTCAGCCCTACAGGTGTGTTCCCCCATCTGCTTCCAGAAAGTAAGTGACAAGTTGCTCTAATTGAGCACATAACTTAGCATTAGTCTTCTCAGCCACAGAAGCAGAAAGGGAGACATCATGGTTTTCCTCGGATAAAAAACGGGAAGCAGCTGAGGTTGAGGGGAGAGAAACTTTTCCTGGCCTGAACTTCTGAAGGTGTTAACTGCCTTCACTTTTCTGTTGGGGACACTGGCCAGTTTTATGGGCAGCAGATTCCGTGACGATTTGATAGAGAAGCAGAGTTGTTCTCCACGCAGCTGTTTCTTTCACCCAGCCTGGTAAAAAGCCGAGGGCATGATGGGACATCACCACCCTGGGGAAGCTTTTCCACGGGAGGAGTTGGAGTGAGGGCTCCCAGCAGGTGGCTAGTGGCCTGGCACTAGGTCAGAAGGAAGGAGGTGCCTCCTTGGGGTCTTCTGAGAACCAGCACCACACAGACAACAGATAAGCAGTCCCCAGGGTGGCCTCACCACCCAGAACAGAAAGCAAAAGCAGCCCTACAGTTTGTCCTTACTGGAGTCCTTTAGCTGGAAAAATTACCCCCAGTGATGTCACCAGTGCAACACATCCTGCCAGCATCTGAAATTGGCCCTTAGGTCATCGCTCCAACGTCTCACTGGTTGGTCATGCCAGGGAAGTTAGTGTTGTGTGCCCGCCATCAACTGAGGTTTTTCCTCGAAAGAATCATGGCACCTCACTATAAAGAGCAGTTGCCATGGTGAGGAATGCCAACTTACATGGAGTCGCGTGAGAATGTAAGCAGCTGTGGGGCATGGATCATATCCCCCACCCTGGGACAGCCCCTGACCTGGTCCCTACACCCAGTAAACAACAAATGTTGGAAGAGATGGGGCTAGGAATGGAGATAAAGGTGGCCTGAACAAAACGCCCAAAGAATCGCATGTTGGCCTCTACCACCTCAATGGAAGATGCCTAAGGACTGATGCTTTGCTTTCCTTGGAACATCCTAGGGTATTTGTACATGTTTGCTGATTGAATAAATGATAGATGATGGATGTGGCCTGTCCCAAAGGCTGAGTGTGTCCTTCCTTTTCCCACAGGCGGACCCTGGGTTATGGTACCACCACCACTACTATGGCTGATAAAGGGGTACAAGAGATTGGGAGACAGGACAGAGTACATGGACGAATATTTGGCTCTCAACTTTCTTTTGAGGACACAACCTCTGAGGATAGTTTGCAGGTTGTGCAGAATGATGCCAGGTTGGCCCTGCTCAAGGGTGTCCACCAAGGGGTGAAAAGAAGTTGGAGTCCAGTCTGGGTTCTACTCTCAAGCCATGCACCTTGGCACAAAGCTCCATCTCTCTTCTATTCTAATTCCTACAAAGGCCTCATATGGGCTGCCAGTTACCCTCTATGAGAAGACATTTGGTTGTTGTTTGGAAAAGTCCTGATTAGGGAATCTGTACCACTTATCATATGACAAATTATATTTTTTATTTCAGAGGTGCAGGTTCATGGACCACGTTGAGGACTTTGCCGCCTGCCCCTGAAGGAAGCTTGGTCTTGCATATCCTAATCTGGTCCTGCTGATCACCTAGGGGAAGGGACCTTAGCTAGAGCATCTGCTCTGGGGAAGTGGATCTGTCTTAACTCAGTGCAGATTGATTGAGCACCTTCTCTGTGCCAAGGACAGTGATAGTTATTGGGGACAAGGAATGCGTACGATGCCATCCCTGCCTTCAGAAGCTCACAGACTGGGGACATTCACCATAGTAGATCCTGTTTTGCATCAAGTGAAGTGCTTTCTGAGTCAGCCCAGATGTGGGCCTGAACCCTGGGCTAGTGTTGATTTCAAGGACGTTCATACTGAGCTGTTCCCTATAACATGTACTCTCATGCCAGCCACATTCTTCATCTCTCCTTATTTTTATCTCTGGGCCCAGGCTACCTGAATAACTTCCCTTTGGCTGCCTCCTGGTTACCAATGCCCTGTTAGCCTTCTCAATGCCTAGCATCTTCCTGTCCTTGGCCCCTGCCTGCCCGAGGCCGGCATGGTACACACGATCATCTATATGGCTTTCCACTTCCCACACCGACATGACGACTAATGGTAAAAGGCCCAGCGTGCAGAGCCCTTGGCAGCTGTTTTTTTCTCCTGACAAGTCAAGGAGTTCTTTATAACGGCTTATTAAACCATTAGGAAAATCCCTGGTGCACGTAGGTGGCTTGGCAGGAAGCAGGCTGTTGGTGCTTTCTGAAGCTGGCCAGCTCCCGAGAAGATGGATGCCAACGTTGGTGGGAGGTGGCAGAAAGGGGGAAGACTTCACGGGGTATTGCCAATTGCTTGTTTGAAGATTTAAAAAGCTCACTCCCCTATAATCAGGCCCTTCCTTTCCAAACTACACTTCACCCCAGATGTCACCCAGGTGGGGCGCCCCATCTCTCCAGATCAGCTCTGGACATCCAGGGAGAGAGGCTTACACGACCACCCATCAAGTCATCTTCCTCTCTCTATCCTGATAAGGACCTGGGAGAGGTTTCCTTCCCTCTGGCCCCTCCATCACCTGTCCTATGTAGGGCCTCTCACCGTCATGCTAAGTACTGTACCTGCTGAGCGTATTTGTAGAAAATGCTTCATTGGGAGGCATTTCTGGATGACTTGCCTGGATCTAAGGAAGAAGAGCCAACATCAAATTTCTGGGGAAGGAGGTTGCCTGTCTGATACGGTGAGGGCCCCAGAACCTTCCACCTGGATCTGAGACAGAGGCTTCATCCAGCAATTGGATCAAACCTTTCTGGGGAATGGGAATTTGTGGAAGGAAGATGGTTGGGTCCAGCCTGGCCTTCAAGGCCTGGTCTTCTCACCTCATCCCTGCCCCTCTGAGTCATCACCAGCCCATTGTGGTATCTGTGCTTTCATTGGTCAGTGGCGAGGCAAGAAGGAAGGAGATAGAAGCTCTTGGGGAGGGGACGTGACCCAGTGAAGTTTGCCAACCAAGCCTTGCTGCACACTTACCTGCAGTGGTCTGAGGTTGAGATTATCGCCCAAGTTCCTAGAAAATCAGGGGGACAGTGTGACAAGGATGACCAGCTCACTATTCAAAGGAGGCTCACGCCTACATGTGGCAGGCACCCCTGCAGGCATTGGGCATCTATGCCAAGGACACACGTGGAGAGCCCTCAGCACAGCAAGCTGTGAAGTGGGCAGCCATGGCAGTCAGCAGACAGATGAGCATCGTGACCTCGTGTCCAGTCTTTCGGGTGGCCCTCCCCTGGTCTTCAAACCATTTTGTAAACTGTTCCTTTCACAACCAGATACACGTGTATCATAACCCCCATTGCCAGGATGGCAAATAAGATTTGTCTTAGGTTCCAACTCTGAATGGTGGCACAGTGACCATCTGGCATGCTGGACTGAGAAGGCCTCGTCCATGCTCAACTGTAAAGACTGCCATGATTGTAGTGATGTCTGCCTTGGGGCCAAGAAGGCATGAGGTGCCCAGCAGGGTGTGTGCTTGTTGATCCCAGTCTTCACTGCAGTGAAGACCCTCCACCATCAGACTCTATCACTCAGGCCCATGTCTCGCTGTCTCCCTGATGTACCCCACATTCTGTCTGCATTTCAGACAATTGCCATGCGTGCCACGTACCACCTTCCTGTGTGTATGGACAACATCGCTCATTCTTCAACGAGCCCCATGCTCACCCACTTCCCTGCTTCTGCTCATGCCTTTTTCCTCCACCTGCACTGCCTTCCCCTGGGAAACACCGTTAGGTTTTCCATCGAAGACTAGCTCACATTCCAAGTCCCCCAAGAAGCCTTCCTCTGTCCCTCTTGCCGGGAGGGAATCCCTCCACTCTGTCCTCCCACACGCCCCTGCACTTCCGTCAAGCAATGGCTGCATCCTGTTTGTGGTCTACTTATTGGTTCACAGACTCTCTCGTCCCCACTTTGTGCTGAGCATCTTGAGAGCGGGGGCCGTGCTGTGTCCCCTGCTAACAGAGTGTGTTGCTGCACAGAATGATGCAATGCGTTTTTATAAAATTAAGTAGAATAAAACGTTTAGAATCCCAGAAGTTCTGTACCTGTCACTGTCTGGCATCTTTAGGAAGATTCGGAGCAAGAACTCAACTGCTTCTCTGCCTGCGGAGACGACCACCACATAGGTCCCAGGGCTCAGGCTGAAACACTCTGTAAGGTTGCATGTGGTTTCAGAAACGATGCCTTCTCAGCAATTCTGAACTTGGAAAAAAATTGTGGACGGCAATCCCTCTCGGAAATGCTGGAACTGGAAGAGACGTGATGATGGTAAGAAACCCCTCTGTGCATGGGCCCCCGCTACCAGGAGAGACCCCTACCTCCCAGACCCCTCTCCATCCACCAAAACAGCACTACAGGCCCTGAAAAGGGAGACACTGCTTACCTGAAGTCTCGAAATGCAATAGAGTTCAGACTGTTATTTAATATAGATGCTAACACTACAATGTATGGGGGGAAATATGATACATGGTTTTACCTCATTAAATCTTACAGCATCCTGGGCTTCTGGGTTTATCTGCCTGCTTATATACAAAGACGAATCATGAAAACTAGTGAGATTGTTCCAATACTGAATTAATTCAGTGATTCAAAACGTAATTCAGTATTGGAATTTGGAGTCCTTTCTCTCTGGACCCTTTTGCAAAGCACTCCTTGGACCCCTGCAGCACTGCAGGGCTGGAGCCCTTTCACTCCCTCCATTTCTTCCTTCCAGTAAAGCCCTGAAATGCCTTCTCAATGGAGAATAATAGGCCCTGATCATTTTCCTTTTATTTCAATATTTTCTTAGAGATAAAACAATAAATATCATGCAGTTCCTATTACCGGACGTCACATACATATTACATGATAAAAACCCTTTACTAAATAAATTTTCCCCAACACAATTGAGATGGGGATTCCATTTAGAATGGTCACGCAGCACGAAATGATTGCTTGTGAGCTCTGCCTTGGGGGGAAACAAGGAGACGGGGAGAGGGTCTTTTCAAGGGGTGGGGACCAGGCTGGGCTGCACGCTGAGGCTACTGTTGCTGGTGTGCATCGGGGCGCTAGGCAGAGTCTCCAAACTGATGCTGCTGACATGATCAGCAGCGCCAGTGTCTCTGGAGCCTGACTTGCTTGGGCCTTTCTGGCAAAAGAAATGATGAGATCAGTTCTTCTCCAGACAGCCAGCACTGTTCTGCGTGTGTGTGTGTGTGTGTGCGTGCACACGTATGCACATGGGGAGGCACTGTGTACAGATGTGTGTGGGCTTTGAGCCTCCTACAATCACAAGACCTGACCCTCTATTTCTAGGGATGCGGCTCATGCCTTTTATTCGATCAAGTCCTCACCTCGTTCTCCAGGCCTGGGAACTAGAACCCTGACTCGTTCCTTGCACCTGACTGCTTCCCTTGAAGCCCTTCCAGAAATTCTCATTCCATGACTGTTGTGCTGAGAACCAGAGTTGGATCCTAAACCCAGCTCTATGGCTGGGCCGCCGCTATGACAGGCAGACCTCCTTGCTGTCTGCTTTCTGCCTGGGGTTCTGTGTATCCCCTGCTCAAGGACCCAGCCTCTGTCTCCCTGTTGGGGGACGTCTGGAAGGGCCGGAGGAGCTTCCCTGGACCTGCCAGCAGGCTGCAGTCACCACCCGTTGGCTGTGGCTACATCCTGCTCCCTCCCTTTTCCCTTCCATCCTCCTGGCACATGTACCTACCCTTGGGCAACAGACGCATCACAGAGTTCACATCTAAAGGGGTTTGAGTGCCTGTGAGGTTGGGTTTCCCAAACTCCATCTTTCTGTCTCCATCCTTACCCATATTTTGGTCACCTTTCACCCATGCCAAGCCAGAATATTTACTGGCTGGGGGTGGGTAGGGGCAGGTGGTAGTGGGTGGTTGGGAGGGTGGGGAGGGAGGGTGGTGGTGGTGATGTGGTTGTAAGAAGAGTTGGAGGATGTGCCTTGAACTTGCATTTGCATTGCATGCATCTTGGTTGTGGTGGGTTTGGGGGCTGACAAAGAATACAGGAAGCTAAAGATCCACCCCCGCCCCACCAGGGACCCATGAGCCCTGTCTCTCATCTTAAAAGGAACGGGCAGCATCAATCTTATCTATCATGGGCCAAATGCTTGAGGATGGTTTCATGGTTGCATTCCCTCTGGAATGTCAAACCAGAGAACAGCCTGAGGGATCCAGCTTTAGACAAGGACAGCTGAAATATTCCCTGCATTGTTGACCTGTTTGGAAGTTCTAAGCTTGTATCTATTACAGGACATAGCAAGACTGAATTGGCAGCCACGGAACAGTGAGAGACACGTTGAGGTCAAGGGTGTTGGAAGAGGCGTAACAATACGGACAGACGGCAGCAGGGGCGGTGGCCATACCTGATAGTCGATCTGAGGGAAGAGAAGAAAGGCAGGTTCAGGAACTCAAACTAAAACCCAAAGGCGTGGGCTTCCCTGGTGGCGCAGTGGTTGAGAATCTGCCTGCCAATGCAGGGGACACTGGTTCGAGCCCTGGTCTGGGAAGATCCCACATGCCGCGGAGCAACCAGGCCCGTGAGCCACAACTACTGAGCCTGCGCGTCTGGAGCCTGTGCTCCGCAACAAGAGAGGCCGCGATAGTGAGAGGCCTGCGCACCGCGATGAAGAGTGGCCCCCACTCACCGCAACTAGAGAAAGCCCTCGCACAGAAACGAAGACCCAACACAGCCAAAAATAAATTAAAAAAAAAAAAAAAAAAACCCAAAGGCGAGCAGATCTGAGAAGCCTGGCTCAGGGCCCCGCGTTCCTTTTTTGTTGCACTTCCAGCCTGTTCCCTGGAACACCTGGGAGTGAACAGGGACCATCACTCATTCTCTGTGCAGAGCTGTGACAAAGGAAACCCAACTGCTGTAGGGAGCATGAAGGGGACAGGAAATCGAAGGGGAGGACGGTGTCTGAGAAGAGGAGACTTTCCCTTTCTCATCGCAGCTTGGTTACTCTTCACAGCAGTGATGACAAAATTGGAAGGAAAAGAGACAGTGATGGGAACTGGAGGGAAGACAGAACCTGGATCAAATGCAGATTCCCCAGAGTTGGAGCTCCAAGGAGAAGGAAACCGTTACTCCATCAGACCACTGTAAAGCATGATGGGAATTTGTTCTAGCATTCCCCTCCTCCCAATCACTGTACCTCAGTGTCTGTAGGGATGTATGTGTGTGTCTGAATGTGGAAATACCTATGTTTCCGTCTGTCCATGTTGCATAAGGAGGCACTGAAGATGCAGTCCCATTTTTAAGCCACTTCATGGTTTGCAAAGTATTTGCATGTAATGTGTTGAGTTGTCACAGTAATCCTAAGCATATGCTAGGCTCCTTATTTTATGGGTGTGGAAACTGAGGCTTTGCAGTCTCAGTAGCAGAGGTGAGAATGGAGCAAGCTGTTTTGCTTTTTTTGTAATTAATACCCACCACCTCCATGCACTGTCTTCCACAGTTGGCATGCGTTTCAGTTCTATCCTACTGCTGATCCTGGGCTCCGCTTAGGTGTACAGGCCATTTGATTTGCCTGGGCAGACTTATCTGGAGATCAGGAATGAGCTGGAAGGGAGGTGGAAAGTTCCAGCCTGGGGGAGGATGGAGCTTATCCATCCTTGCTCTTTTTCTCTGACCTGTCTTCTCCCTGCCTATTTGTACATCAACTGTGCTTGGTTTGATGCAAGGCAGAGCAGTGCTCCCATAGAAGTTGGAGAGACACAGGCCCATGCCAAGGTTGCAGAAATATATGCAGCTGTCATCTGGGCAGCGCTGTACCCATGAACACCAGTAGAGCCCTGGAGTCTCAGAGAGCCTAGTCGCTGGCACCAACATAGCCTGTTTCTCAGCAGAACTGTGAAAGGAACCCAAGTGTCTCTTGAGTTGTAAAGGTCTGGACTGTTCTTTGGTGTTTAACTCGATCAGGATCCTGCAAGATCCAAAGGGATCTCCAGGGAGCCTAAGGAGGTCACAGGTCTGCATGCCCCTTCAGCAAAAGGGCAGCTGAGAAATAAGGTATCTCTGGCCGAAAAGTAGACAAATGGGCTTGGCAACATTTAAAAAAACAGATATGATTACAATATTGCCAGGGCTCCTGAACTGTAAAGACTTTGGGCAAATCAGTAAACACAAGGCTGCTGTGTTGCTCGGCTCTGGGGCACTAGAATCAGAGGAAAATATGAACAGCACCCCCAGTTTTTGTGCATGGGGGGCAGACCTCATACCCTCTCTGGACTTCTGTCTCTCCTTAGGAAAGGGAAGAGCTAGCTGAGATATTCTTAAGAGTCCTGTCTGGTTCAGGACTTGAATTGAATTGTTCAATCCCTGCTGGTAGACCAGATGTCTCAGTCCCTTCCTAGCCCTTCCCAATTCCTTTCATTTTGTTCTTCTCAGAGGTGAGATTAGGGGACTCTGAGGTGACATTAGAAGGTACCTGAATCAGTTGGGATCCTTGGCAGAAAACAATGGAAACTAATCCAGGGTGGGGTGAACAGGAGGTCATTTATGGGAA
Organism: Mesoplodon mirus; assembly: GCF_964341445.2. Classification (NCBI taxonomy): domain Eukaryota; kingdom Metazoa; phylum Chordata; class Mammalia; order Artiodactyla; family Ziphiidae; genus Mesoplodon; species Mesoplodon mirus. The sequence goes on from NC_138990.1 coordinate 49,130,648, forward strand.
AGATAAATCAGAGTCAATGGGAAATCTAGAGAATGCAACTCGGAAGGTGGGCAGGAATGAGAAGAGGTGGCTACACAGCTGGATACCACCACAGGATCTGCCTGCATTGCTGCCCCAAAGATTTGCTGCAAAGAATTCCTCAGCTGGTCCTAGCTTCTTTAGTTACTTCCTCAAGACTCAAGGCCTAGAGTAACCAAGAACATCTAATTGGACAAGCCTGGGCCACAAGTCTACCCCTTTGCATCCAACGGCTGGGGAGAGGGAATATTTGGCCTCTTCGACTGCTGCAGTGGGAGACCAGGCCCTGCCTTTCACCAAGGTTCCCCCCTCATGGAAAGGGTGTTCATGTGCCTAGTGGTGATGAAAATGACAACTGTCCACTACTGCATCCTTAGGAGATGTTCTTTGATAGTCTCAGCTGGTTTGCGGAACCTCGAAAGTATGGTGCTAAACCCCAACAATTTCTTTTCCATTGATTTCATGCAACTATGATGTGGAAATATGCTCAGAGAGAGCAGAACCCAAAGGGTTCTCCTCCTTCTAGAGCCAGAAACATATTTTTGTTTGAGCTGTGAGCACCACCAGAAAGGCAAGTGCCTATGTCCTGCTGAGAGCCCTGGTCCTGGGACCACAAGTTCTGGTATTGGGCACTCCCCTGTCACCACCCAGCTGCACCTTGGGCAGGTCATTCACGCTGACTTTTGGTTTCCACATCTATAAAAGCAGGAGTACTGGGGTTTTGGAGACCATGAATGGGAACGTGTTTGGAACTCTGAAGTTCTCTATCAGTGAGGCCTTCGTATTAGAGTGAACCACAGCCAGCGCACAGGACTGTTTCAGGACCCAGGAGCCCTGCCTGTCCATGATGGGGCTAAGGCCCTAGTTGTGAATGTTGCCTTAGTCTCAGTGAACATTCCTGGGATCCTTCGTAGAGAGGCTGTAATCAGAGCTCCAGCCACACAAGTGATGGGTGTGTTTGACTGAAGGCTCAAGGGACATCTGGCACCCGGTCCCCAGCTCTGCCATTAACTCTGACTGTGTCACTTCACGTCACTGGGCCTCAGTTTCTTCACCTCTAATAGGGGGACAGGGGATCCCAGCATTTGATGGTTGCACGATCTTAGTTATCCATGCTCGTGCAGAGAGGCTGTGGGGTGTATGATTTGAGAACCCTTCACTTTATCTGTGGGATGCATTAAACTATTTGGGAAAGGAGGAGGGAGCACAGGTATCAGATTTTCTTTTTAACTCCTTTCTTTTGAATGGTATTAAAAAAAAAAAAAAAAGGAATTCCCTGATCACCTTACTCACAGTTAGTGTGTGTGCAGGTGAGTGTGTGTGTTGGGGGGTGTGCAGCGGGATGGCCCCTTAGGAGCTGAAGGGCTGGCTGAAGAGCCATCAGAGGGGAGGGGAGGCTAGGTGGAGAGGAAGACCTGGCCTTGGATGAGTGGCCAAGCAGATGCTCGTAAGCCAACCATGGAGCTTTGACCGATTTTGGTGTAAGCATAAGAGAAAAACGTACCTCCCGGCTGTATACCCAGGATTGTTTTTTTCCTTAAACTCCTCCCAGAGTTTAGCCAATGATTCTCAAACATTTCTGTGTATAAGCAGTCCCTGGGGAGCTCATTACAATACAGATTTTCAGGCTCCGTCCATGGAGATTGGGACTCAGAATGTTTGGGGGTGATCCCAGGAATCTGCACTGTTGCAACAGCTGGTCTTGGACCAGCCTACTTTTTAAGGAACAAGCATTAGAGCCTGCACCAGGAAATGCTGACAAGTGACAAGGGCAGGAGGTGTGTCCCACTGTAATCTCCTTTGTCTCCGGTTTTCCTGCAAATTTACAGAGTTGGACCAACTGAACTCTATCACCCTTTGGGTTTTATTTCTGAGTCTGCAGCTGGGTGAAATCTCCCAGCCTAGCTGGTTGCTTTCTCCAAGGTGTACAGAAATGTCCTCAAAGGGCAAGCCCGGAAGCATGCTGCCTTACCTTGAACACCTCGCACTTCAGTGGAAATGTCCTGTCTTTTGCCTTTAAATTTTGTGGCATGACAAAATTGAAGGACACGATGACATTGTTGTTTTCCATGCTTTCTGGCGCAGAGAAGATGTACTGCATGTCCCTCTGGGGTCCTGCATGAAAAAGGGCAGTGATTGGACTTCAGCTCATCTCTGGCATTCCAGGATGGGACCGTGACCACTTCAGAGAGCCAGTTCAATGGGTTGTGATGGAAACTCTGGATTTGGGCTAATAGACCTAAGGCCTGGTCCCATTCCCACAGTTACTAGTTGTGACACAAGCTTCTTTATTTTGTGAGCCTCAGTCTCCTCCTCTTAAAAATAAGGAGGGAGGGCTTCCCTGGTGGCGCAGTGGTTGAGAGTCCGCCTGCCGATGCAGGGGATGCGGGTTCGTGCCCCGGTCCAGGAGGATTCCACGCACCGCGGAGTGGCTGGGCCCGTGGGCCATGGCCGCTGGGCCTGCGTGTCCGGAGCCTGTGCTCCGCGACGGGAGAGGCCATGGCGGTGAGAGGCCCGCGTACCACAAAAAAAAAATAAATTAAAAAAAAAAATAAGGAGGGAAAGTATAGTTCCTACTTGGTGAAAATGTTTCTTACACTGTAAAGTTGAGGGCTATTTTTATAATAATAAGTGGAATTCCAGAGGCCTCAAGTATGCATTGGTGACAACCATGGAGCCATGAAATGATGTCAATCCCCCAAGCATCAATGGAGACGGAGGAAGAGAGGCAGAGAGATGGCAATTCATAGAACTCTGCTACCCAAGAGTCCTCACCAAAGCCAGAGGGAGACAACTAACGTGAAAACCATTAGATTCAAATGCATGAGAGATCAGGACTTCCCTGGTGGTCCAGTGGTTAAAAATCCGTCTTCCAACACAGGGGAGGCGAGTTCAATCCCTGATCGGGGAACTAAGATCCCAAACGTCGCCGGGCAACTAAGCCCGTGAGCCATAACTGCTAAGCCCGCGTGCCTCAACTACCGAGCCCACACACCACAACTAGAGAGCCCACATGCCACAACTACTGAGACTGTGCACCACAGCTAGAGAGAAGCCTGCACACTGTAACAAAGGGCTTGCGTGCTGCGACAAAAGACCCGACACAGCCCAAAAAAACAAAACAAAACAACACAACCAAATGCATGAGAGGTAATGTATGAAAAATAAATGAAGATGAGACAAGCTAGAAATGAATTAATAGACATCAGAAGGTTGGGGTACGATTGGGAAGCTCTGAAAGGGGAATAGGGAGACATAGAGACCATCTCGTTCATCGGCTTCTTGTGAGGATCAAACAAGATGACACACTCAAGTGCACTTAGCAGCACAGAGCAGGTGCTCGCCGGCTGCCTGCCTTCCCTCTCTCCCTTGTAAGGAATTACTAAAGATGGCACCAATGTATAATTTTGGTCAGTTCATCGATCTGCACTAATATCTGGGGGTGCTGGCCCACAGTCAGACAGGTGCAGCTCAGGAAGATGAATCAGTAAACTTGCTGCCCGAACGACTCAGTGGTTTCTTAGAATCTGTCCATGGTCTCCTGGTGACTAGGTTCTCTGACCAGCAGAGTGAAGAGCCTGGAGGCGTGGGGTCATTCAAGCACACCATTCTCGACAGGCTGGTGCCAAGGAGAGGGAATGCACATGTCGAGGTGCAAACACACACACACACACACACAACTATGTTGTTTGCATAGCTTTTCCTATCCAGGATGTGTGAGCACACTCAGGTTCATCTTCAGAGGGTGATATTTCACTCAACCATGTCACAGACGGGGAGCCGGAGGTGCAGTGAGAGTATGTCACTCACTCTCTTAAAATCACATCAATAAGATTCATCTCCCGGGAGCCCAAAGACAGGTTCTGAGGTGCCCACCTCTGGGATCTCAGTATGGTGCTGCAGGATACATCAAGCAACATGGGCAGGAATATGCTCCCTGATGCCTGGATGCTGCTTTGTGGCTTCAAGGGGAAGACAGAGATGACTAAATTCCACTATGTACAGTTGGGGAGACTGAGGACAGAGAGACCAGAGTCACAAAGCCCAAATGTGGCAAAAACAATGGTTTAACCCAGGCCCTGACTTCTGTCCAGTGTTCTTTTCATAGCTCCTCCAATGCCCTGGATAATTACTGAAGAGCAGTGGGTCCGTTCTACGCTTGGGAGGTGGGTGGAGCTTAGTAGAAGGACAGTGGGAAAGCAAGAAAGCAGGGGATTCACACTGGAGATTCTCCGGCCCACCCCCACCAGCAATCATTTCCCCTGGAGAAGTACAGCTGTCCCTTTGGGCTGGCAAAGTACTCTTCTTCTTCAGGCCTATAGTCTAGAATCGAGGGCCACTGAGAGCTGAAGCTGGGATAGGGCAAAGGCTGGCAGCTTCCCATCTGGCAGAATAATTACCAATGTCATAACTACCTTCCGCATTTCCTGGAATTAAGTGGTTCTTAAACATCAGTTAGGACCATCTTTCATGGAGTGTGTTTCCATGGTCCAGGCTGACTGGAACTTGGTTACATATAAATAGGCAGAAGAAGTTATCTCGGAAATCTTGACATGACATCCTGTTATAAAGAGAGACACATCACTTAATGACTACGGGTTTGTCCCATAACTTCACTGTACCTCTGCCTGCCAACTATAGTATCCACTGATTTACCACTGTCCTACCCAAAGGCCGGAGCCCCATTCTGGTTCATTCGTGGTCAGATACACTTCTGATGTCTCCAGTGGTTGGAAGGACAAGGACAGAGTCAAATTATGAGTTCTTCAGGCCCCTCCCATGGCCAGCAAGACAACTGCCAGTCTCCTTCTGTTCTGGGTCCTACACACTGCTAGGAAAATCACCTTTCCCTAGGGCCCTTTGCCAAAGGCACTGTTGGGGTCTTATCAGAATACAATGGATTCAACACCTAAAATCATACCTGTGATTAAAGTTGCGATACTGGAAATATTCTTCCTCCTAATTTATATTTCTCCCTCTGATTCTTAATTACTTAGACCCAGTCTCTTTTTCACACATGCTAAATTTTATTTAAGTATGTCATTGAATAAGCCAGACAACCCTTCAGAGAAATGTCCATCTTATTCTTTAAGATGTGAGCATAGGGTTGGGGATGTGTTGTAAAACATCTAGTCCTACATAGCTGCTGGGTGATGACACCGATGTCTCACCCAGAACTCTAGAGTCAGGGCTGGGAGATTAACCCCTAAGTTCCTCTCTTTTTTTTTTTCTTTTACATCTTTATTGGAGTATAATTGCTTTACAATGGTGTGTTAGTTTCTGTTTTATAACAAAGTGAATCAGTTATACATATACATATGTTCCCATATCTCTTCCCTCTTGCGTCTCCCTCCCTCCCACCCGCCTTATCCCACCCCTCTAGGTGGTCACAAAGCACCGAGCTGATCTCCCTGTGCTACGCGGCTGCTTCCCACTAGCTATCTACCTTACATTTGGTAGTGTATATATGTCCGTGCCACTCTCTCGCTTTGTCACAGCTTACCGTTCCCCCTCCCCATATCCTCAAGTCCATTCTCTAGTAGGTCTGTGTCTTTATTCCTGTCTTACCCCTAGGTTCTTCATGACATTTTTTTTCCTTAAATTCCATATATATGTGTTAGCATACGGTATTTGTCTTTCTCTTTCTGACTTACTTCACTCTGTATGACAGACTCTAGGTCTATCCACCTCATTACAAATAGCTCAATTTCATTTCTTTTTATGGCTGAGATTCATGCCAGGAAAGACTGTGGCACTCCAGGGCTCCAAAAAATATGGCAAAAGAAGTTACAGGCATGATAACCATGCATCCTGGTTTCCAGGAAACTGCTGGTTTCAAAGCTTTGGTGCCAATATTCCCTTCTACCATTAACATTTCCTGCGAGTTCTAACATTTCAGAGAGGAAATACCTTTCATGCAAAGAGAGAACACACAATTTCCTTTTCAAAGCTTTTGTGTCTTGGTGGAGAAAACAGCCTATTTCTACCTAGGTCTCTGAAAAGCGAATCTTTATTCTCACAAAAGTCTAGGGAAAAGGGTGGGGATTGAGGGTTTGACCAATAGCTAAAGATTTAAAATCTAATTTTGAAAAAAGAGTAAGTACCAAAACTCGCCATCAGCCTTATTTTCATACAACTGGCTTTTCCGTTGGTCGTGGGTTTCCTGCCACTCCGGAGACCTGGGCATGGAGAGACAGACCATAGGATGAGACTTCCTAGGATGTTTCATCTCAACCACACGTGGCCCGACAGGGGCCCTTTGCCCAGGCCTCCAGTAGTTTCTGGGTGCGAGTGGACAGTGTCGCTCTACCTGGTGATTCTATGCTGATGGCTTCCAAGCTGTCCCCCAGCCCCATCCTCTTTCCTGAGCTTTAGATGGATACACGCTATGGTCCATTCCTTGTCTCCACCAGAGCCCCACCGTGACCTTGAAATCAACGTATCCCAAAATGTACTCATCCTCTGCCTCCTTCTATTGCCCAAGTGAGAACATGAAGGGTTATTCTCTCTCATACCCTCCACGTCCAAGCCATCACCAAATATTAACGATTTACTGATTCTACCTCCTAAACCCCTCTCAAAGCCATCTAATTATTTCCATCCTTGTTGCTGTTTTTAAGTTCAAGAACCCTCATCTCCCTCTTGGACGGCTCACTGGTCTCCCGGAACTCAGTCCGGCCCGCTTCCCTATTCATACTCTACACCTCCAATCAAAACAATCTTTCTAAAACAGAAGTCTGGTCAGGGCACTTCCCTGCTTAAAACACATCAGTGCTGCCCTTTTACTCTCAGGATGAACTTCAAACTCTGAAACAGAACTTGGCCTCTGCCTACCTCTCCAGGTTTACCCGAGCAGCTCCCTGTCCCCCTGCCCCTGAACTGTACACTCCAGCAATAATGAACATCTTCATTTCCTTAGAAATACCTGTCTGTCTGGTGGCAGCGGCAGCACCCAACCCAGACCCGCCTTGGCCTTCACCTTGATGCTCCCTCTGCCTGGAATACACTTCCTCCTTTCAGTCCTATAACCCAATAACTTTTACTCATCTTTCCTCCTAAAAGGCACTTCCGCTGGGAAACCTTCCTTGTCCCCCTGTGGCACCCTTCCTCTGAGCCCGCGTGGCACACCGTACCACTCCCATCTCAGCACTTAGCGCCCTGTGTTACTAGTGCTTGTTTATTTCTTGCTGTCCCCTGTTAGACTCCAAGTGCCATGAGATCAGTGACCTTGCTCACCATTATATTATCCGTCATAGGGCTTTAACACAATGCCTTGGCACATAGTAGGATGCCATAAGTTTTTGCTGGCTTAATTAATTAATAATTAAAGCTGTCTACTTCATTGGGATAATGTGTTCCAGAAGCTAGTCCTAGAGTCTGAGGTGAAGGAGGGAGACCTCACAGGCAGAAGGGAGCATCTGTCACTTCCCAGCCCACTCCTGAAAGTGGAGGCACATCCATAGGTGACGGGCCCCCGAGGCACAAAAGTGTAATGAGATCCTTCTCTGGGACTGACTTGCATGGAGGGCCTGGGTCACCTCTGTGCCGGGAGAGCAAGGCAGGGACCATTCAGGCTTCTGGCTGCCGGCTGAGCCAGTCAGATGTGTTATTGTAAAATGGCAATTTTATAATTAAGTGATAATTACATTTTCTGCAGTGTGTTAGGGAAAATAAATGTAGTGTAAATCAATACACTATTGATTCATGCAAGTTTGTCTTTAAGTGTGTGTGATTGAAATTTCCATTATGGTTGAGATTAGACCACCCGCCCTCCCCATCTGTCTCCACTCCTTAAAACGTAGGGAAGGGGCTTCCCTGGTGACGCAGTGGTTAAGAATCCTCCTGCCGGTGCAGGGGACACAGTTCGAGCCCTGGTCCGGGAAGATCCCACATGCCGTGGAGCAATGAAGCCCGTGTGCCACAACTACTGAGCCTGCGCTCTAGAGCCTGTGAGCCACAACTGCTGAAGCCCCCGTGCCTAGAGCCCGTGCTCCGCAACAAGAGAAGCCACCACAACGAGAAGCCCGCACACTGCAACGAAGAGTAGCCCCCGCTCACCGCAACTAGAGAAAGCACGCGCGCAGCAATAAAGACCCAACACAGCCAAAAATAAATAAATAAATAAACAAGTTAATCAATTAATTAATTATTTTAAATGTAGGGAAGAAATCGACCAGTGCACAGAGACAGTGATGATGCGGCCATATCGCTTCCTTCCTTCCTGGTTGCTGGTGGGGAATGGTGAAACCTCAGCCCTTAGCCGGGGTACATGATCCTCCAAGTAGGTGTGGCAGGGTCCATCCCCTGTCCCTGCTCTGCACACTTCTCCTCCCTGCTCAAAGGCCTTTGTGAACCCCCATGCCTGTAGGTACAAATCCAAACCTCTCAGCTGGCACCAGGCTCTCTGGCTCCAGCCCCCGACACGTCTCCCCCAGGTTCCTCTGCCTCAGGCCAGCTTCTTGGCCCTGAACACACTACAGATGTTCCTGGCTCAGCGCAGCAGCCAACACTTCCCGCCTACCTAGGGATGGCTTCCAAAGTGAGTCATACTTTGTTTTTGGTTGAACTCCAGTTCAACCCCATTCATGAAGCTTTCCCTGAAGAGGCCCGCCCATGGGAAGCTTCTCTTCCCTGACCTCTGGGGTCCCTTATTGCCTTCACTGGTCAATTGATCGTTAGCCCGGGGATCATGGACAGAACGTCAGCTCACGTGAATTTCTTGCCTCTTCCACTCAAGGGGACTCTGTGCCTCTGACATCTGTGCTTCCTCCGCTCCTACTGCAACAGCCAACCCCGAATCAGGGATTCAGGCTAATCGGATCCCCTCCCCGGGCCATATTGGGCAGCTTGGGGTGATGCTTAGGAAGGAGGGCTGGAAAGGGCCATGGATATCCCCAGGGAGGAAGAAAGGACAGAGGCAAGATAAAAGGAGAGAGCGCGGCGGGGAGTAAAATATCGTCCAGTGGTTCATTCCCCTTCTGTGCGGGAGGAGGGGATTCAGCTGCCCTGTTCTCCAGCGGGCATCTGAGGGAGGTCACACCCAGGTTTATTCTAAGAATTCATGTCTCTCCCTCTCCCTCTCTCTCATATTCCTACCCTCCAGCCCCACCTGTGCAGGCACCTCGGCTGTTGGGCACGGCCCAGCCTGGGGCATCAGGCTCAGGGCAGGGACAGGAGAACTCTGCATTCGCCTCCAGAACACACTTCGCCTTGTACTGATTTTCACCACTGGCTGGGGCCTGTTCTCCTGCTTGAACGCAATGTATTTCCTTTCAGATCATGTTCTCCCTCGTGCTAAGCTGCCACGGCTGGTCAACGTGTCTCGACTCTTTCCGTGGATCTAACACAGGCCCTCAGAGACCTGCGGGCAGGCTGGGCCTTGCTGGCTGCTGAGAGGAACCAGTCCCCTGTGGCTGGCCTGCCAGCCCTCTCAGGACTGTCATCTCATTCTTAGTCAGCAAAGGGGTGGGGACCAGGGATCAGTCCTCCTGGCAGCTGGGAAACACCAGCCCAGCTCCCCAGAAACTACAGACCACACAGCAGGGGCCCCATAGGTCAGCTGGGTCAGCAAGCAACTGCCTGGGACACGGCCAGCAGAGGCATCTGAGACCCACGTAGCTTTGTTCACTCCTACCACCAGCAAGGCACCAGCTGCTCGTGGGAGTCTGGACCAAGAGGGCAGGATGGACGACGCAGGTGGACTGAGTCAAAAAATCAGCCAGGTCTTTGCCTCAGCTCCCCAGCTCCCCCAGAATGAAGTCTTGTCCATCCTGATGACATGGCATCATCTGGATCAGAATCCCATGGGATCCTTTTATGGAAGGAGACTCCTTCTCTCCATCTCTGTCTGCCAAGTAGAACTTGACTCCTGCCCTACCCTACCCCTTTTAATTTTGTACTTATTCTAGGTATATGGGTTCATCGCTCAAGACTGTTTCCTTCTGGAGGACAGACACCGTCTCTTGTCATCTGTATGCATCCCACAGCACCCACCCAGCACAGTGTACTTACTCCAGAGTACACAGCAGGTGTTTAAATGATGCTTGGTGAATGGCATCACGGGAGTGTGAGTTCAACTGAAAGTCACACACAGGTGTGAACTGGACAGACCTGCAGTGAGATCCACCTGCTGCCCTCATGGGCCAGAATGCTCTCCAAACACCGGGTCTCCATGAAGGAGAGAGAGAGGTTTCCAAAAGCCATACCTGTCGGGCTTCCCTGGTGGCGCAGTGGTTGAGAGTCCGCCTGCCGGTGCAGGGGACATGGGTTTGTGCCCCGGTCTGGGAGGATCCCGTGTGCCGCGGAGTGGCTGGGCCCGTGAGCCATGGCCGCTGGGCCTGCGCATCCGGAGCCTGTGCTCCGCAATGGGAGAGGCCGCAACAGTGAGAGGCCCGCGTACCGCAAAAAAAAAAAAAAAAGCCATACCTGTCACTCCAGTGCCCTCTCCATTCACTCTTGCCCCAGGGGTTTCACAGGCGGATAAGATATTCCCAGCCGCTCCTGTACTGAATCTGCAAAGAACAGAAAAGGAAAACTGTCAGTGTTCTCCAGCAAAAGTCAGCAGAAGGGATATGAATGTAGCTGCTTTTCACCTCCAAGGACTAATTTAACTTCTGACCTCATTTGGCTGCAGCAAGAAAAAAAAATGGAAAGGAAAAAACATCAATCAATGTCTCTGCCCGTGTGGAGTTGGAATGAGACCGAGGAGAAAAAGGTCCTTCTTTCTGTGCAGCACCTTGCAGGGCAGGTGCAGCCTCCTCAGTCTGTACGACTGCATCCTAAAACCTGCGCCAGCTGAGACAACAGCAGATAAATAGCGCGGATGGTGCCATGGGCTGCAGAGGGGTGATCTTTATGGGTCTCCAGCCTCCTCCATGCCCTGTCACAGCCGGCATATCTATTCCACTCAAATAGCTGTTTCTTTGCTGGCGGCCCCTTGGGAGCTGTGCTGGGGTCTCCACAGCACTGTCCTGAGCAAGGCCAGCAGGAGGCTGATTTGAGCAAGACCAGGAGTTTTGAGGCCTGGGAGTGGAGCCCTCCTAGCCTGCGGCCCCGGGGCTGCACCCAGCCCCCCAGCAGCCTGCCTCTGTCAGCGAGCAGGGCATCCCTGTGGCCTGAACGTTCCTTCCTTCCCCAGGGGATCGCATCATCATCTGTCCCAGATACAGAGGCCGGCACACTTGCTCCTTCAGACCACTGAGGCCAGAGGGCAGGACTGTTTGTTGAAAAGTTACAACAAAACAATCACAACCCTTTGAACTTATGTTCCTGGATCCAGGAGGCCTCTGCGTGGTGAGAGGAATTAAGGCATGATTGAGTTGTAGCGGCAGTATTGATCTGTGCTAATGTAGTCTGAGGAGACAGAGGCCTGGAGGGGTGAGGAAGGGGCGGACTTGTTCACTGATTCCAGGTCACAGGAGAAAGTCCCGAGTGGAATATCCCCACGTGAAAAAGAAACCCGTGTGTGGAGGCAGGGCTTGGAGACAGGCCTGGCTGAGTGTGTGACGTGCACTACGACCTTCAATCCTCTGAGGTAGACATTCATATAATCCTCGTCTTGCAGAGGAGACTGAGCATCAGAGAGGTTAAGCAACTTTCCCAAGGCCACAGAGTAAGTGGCAGAGGAGGAATTCTGATCCCAGCCACTGTCAGTATCCAAAGCCCAGGCTCTTAATTTTGGAATTGGGAGTAGAGAAAGGATACAGCTGCTCCAGGGCCCAGCTCATTCTCACATGTGGACGAGACCCTGACCTTGCACGTAAACCCTGGGCCAGCACGTGATCACCAGTAGGGCAGTGCCATGAAGGAGCGATGTGGTCAGACAAGGGCCCAAGAACCCAGCTTGGGTATGGTTCTTTCCTTGTCTACTTCTGTCTAGCTGACACTGCAGTGGAAGGTACTCTTTTAATGCCACATGGGATGGGGGTGCCCCTCTCTGCCCCCGACCAGGCACCCCAGGCTTTGCACACAGTGTATTATTAACTGCCAGTAGGTGACGGAGCCCATGGAACAGGGACATGAGAAATGGTCACCTGGTGGCCCAAAGAGCTAATGAGCCACCCTCAGTGCCTAAGGGACAGTCAGGGGCTCAGGCAGGCACAGGGGAGAAGAGTGGCCAGTGACTGGAAGGGGCTGAGAGCAGGGCTAAATGAGGCATGCAGAGAAACACGTACCCCCCGGCCCCGGGGAGTCACTGACCCAGCTAGGTGCATAGTAAAAAATGCCAATTTCATTTATCTTCCTGTCTGTATCCTGCCCAGAGGGTGGATGAGCAGATTAAAAAGCACACTGCATTTATGGGCTGGTTTAATCTTAGCTCTTGTGGTCAGAGTTATAACCTCCTCTTTCTGCAGGAAGAACCTTTAATCCAGTTCTTGGGCTCTTGTCTGACCGTGTCACTTCTTTTGGACAGTGCTCTGTTGGTGATCACGTGGGCCTTGGCCAAGTGCCTCAGGGGTAACCTTCGAGGCTAAGGTCACAGCTGCATCTGAGAATGGGTGGGCTTTCTTGCTTCACTCTCCTGGCTGCTGACTGTACCCTGACCCTGGTCAGATCTCTCAGAAAGGGTGCCACTGGGAAGAGGTGATCCAGGTTATCTATCCTAGGATAATTAATTCCTTGAAAGTATTCTCTTGAATGCAAGTTCCAGAGGCAGTTAATTGTTACTCCTAGAAAAAAAAATGGTTTCATGGCTAATGGTAGATTAAAACCAAGCTGTACTTATATTGTTAATACAGGCCTTCTCAGAGCCTTTAACATGTTAACATCCAAATACTGCTTTCATAGAGCGTCTCACCAGGCTGGTGCTCCTTTGAGCACAGGCTGGGAAGTGTCAGCAGCCACAGAGGGGCAAGAATGGCGGGAATGGATCATGCAGGACACACGGTCTTCATCACCTACTGTCGCAGGAGTGTCCTGTTCAGACTGCTGTGTTATAAGAACCACTCAAAGTGTGTGCTGTGGGGGAGGAAACATCCGGGCTGTGGGCAGAATCATCACGAGCCCAAACTCCAGCCAAGCCCGCACTTCCACTCCCCAGTCCACCTCCGTGACCTTGGCCCTAGGTGTTTACTTGGCTGCTCTATAAGCCAGCAGTCACTGCCATCCCCATGCCCAGCCTCTGCGGGACTCACATTCCATGGCCATCTGGACCTCTGGATACACAAGTCCCTTCTCCCCTGCATTCAGAGGAGAAAGAAAGGCCGTCTCAGTGTATAAAAAGGGCCTTGCCAGGAATGGCCAGCACATCACACAGGTACCGTGGCTCCTTTCTTCCATGCCCAGCACAGATATCATTCACTGATCACAGTTCTCTTTTTCCAAATCTGGAAACAGAGCCAAAGTCTTGTCAACACAGTAAACCAGGCAGCATTGCCTGGATCAAGGCTGGCACACAAGAAAGCTGACTTTCTCTCCCTAACCTAGACTTGTCCACATCTGGGATGGGGAGCTACGGTGAGCAGAATGTCCATCCGTGGCCAGATGTGATGATGGTATCGTCTGTCTCCACTGAGAATTCAGAGAAGGGCATGGGAGATCCCAGAGGAAGAGCATCTGGAACCACTGGGACTGGGATCTCTTATGGCTTTGGTTTATCAGGGCCTCTTCCTTGTTTGTGGGAAATGTCATTTGAGCTCCTCACATATTCTATGATGGAGAATCCGTGATGTCATCCTCATAGGCCAAAGACAAATGCATTCATTCACTCATGCAAGCACATTCATCCACTGATCCAGCAGGCGTTTATTAGGTGCCTACTCTCCTCCAGTTGCTGTGCAGAGGAAGCATTTTGGTACTGATTTCCTTAGGGAGGAAGGTGGGAGACAGAAAATATTGCCTCTGTTTTCTTGTTTGTTTGTTTCCTTTGTTTTGTTTTGTTTTTTAACACCTTTATTGGAGTATCATTGCTTTACAATGGTGTGTTAGTTTCTGCTTTATAACAAAGTGAATCAGCTATACATATTCATATATCCCCACATCTCTTCCCTCTTGCATCTCCCTCCCACCTTGCCTCTGTTTTGCAGATTGGAACATTCACCCAAACACAAAACAATGGAGTAACTGGCCTTAGGTCAATGGACAGGAGAGACAGATTGACACGCAGAGAGGGAAGGCAGATATGAGAAACAGGCCATAAATAGAAGCTGATACTCTGCATTCCTTGGCCCATAAATACCTGTGAAAAATGGACCCTGGGGTTTGCGACACTGTCTCTTATGACCTAGAAGACATGATCAGACCTCAAGAGTTGTGAGAACTACAGAGATGGGGGAACATTTGTGGGAAATCATCACAAGGCCAGGAAGTGCTGTCCCTGCACGGCTGTGTGATAAGCATAGATGGGAATTCAGGAGTCGTGGTGTCTGGGCCCAGCCATTTCAAGCAGCTGTGTCACCCTGACCTTCCCCTCTCAAGTGTCAGCTTCTCATTTACGAATCAAGGAGTCTGGACTTTAGTAGTGTTTTCCAGACCAAAAGCTACTGCACACACTGATGATATGCATTATTGTCCACCCAAAGTCGGTTGTTGCATCAAGGAGAAAGACTGTCCCCCAGTAGCCATCCTCCCCTCATTCATGGGAATAAAGTTCTAGCTGGGCATATGGCAGCCCAGCTAGATGGTATGTTTCCCAGACAACCTTGGGCCTCAGGGTGGCACATGACTAGTTCCAGACTCATGGGATCTGAGAGGAAATGGTGTGTGCCTTTACTGATACGTGCCTTCCTTAGGGATGTATAAGTGTCCCCAGCCTCTTTCTCCTCTCCTGGCTGGGAAATGAGGGGACCTGAGGCAGCTGTCCTGGGCTCACAGATAGAAGCCCCATGTTGCAGATGGCAGAGCCAGCTACCAGCTCTGGAATCACCTGCCTAGCTGAGAAGTGAACTTGATCTTGTTTGAGCCCCTGCATTTTCGAGTGTCTTTGTCAGAGCAGTTCAGTTGGTACGTAACAAATAAAACCCTTTCGGGGCAAAATTTCCTCCAAAGTCAATTGGGTAGTTAATTCTGCTTTCTTTTTGGGCTAATCCCCCAGCCCAGTTAGACACTCTGCCTGTCTGAGGCCATTCAAGGATAGTAAGATTTTTGGTGGGTCCCTGGGGGATGAGTATACTGGGCACCAGAACTTCTGGATGAAGAGAGGGAATGAGGTTGTCCGTGATGGGCCTGGCCATGGTGGAGGCAGGGGTGATCACTACTTGTTTCAGCTTGTTGGGCTCCCCGAGGCAAGTGATTCTGACTCTTGTGTAGGGGAGCAAGAACCCTGGGGCACCGTGTTCACGGGGAGCCCTACCTGCTCAGCGCCAGTCACTGTGTAGGCATGCCGACTCACCAGCCCGTTTGCCATCCTCGTGGACTCATGTGTCAGCTTCAAAGGAGGAAAGCAGACCAAGTGTTAAACATTCACACATTCTTCAAAAAGATAGAAAAGCACTATTCAATCAGCAGCTGGGCTGTGGCCAGATGAAAAGCATCCCACTGACTCACGTTGGAATGGCATGT
Source organism: Mesoplodon mirus (assembly GCF_964341445.2). Lineage (NCBI taxonomy): Eukaryota > Metazoa > Chordata > Mammalia > Artiodactyla > Ziphiidae > Mesoplodon > Mesoplodon mirus. The sequence continues at coordinate 49,146,164 of NC_138990.1, forward strand.
GTTCCTGGATTTCTTTTCTAGAGAGGCAGAGTCTGAAGGCTGTAGGGTGCTTGAGGCCCCAGCATTTCACACCTCAGGAGACCACCCATGACAGACAGAAGGCCACCAAGTCCTGAGGACGTGGGCTGCTGGCTTCTTCAATTATTTGCTATCAATGAGACACAACACAAGACATAACTTCTGGGCATTCTGTGGGAGTTGGGAAGACCTACCACCTCCAAGCTATGAGGAATTGGGGTTTAAAGTGCATTCTGGTTTCATGTGGCATTTCAGACTAGGGGTGTGTGACTCAAAGCCCACATGGTTAAAGAGTGAAGGAAGTGTCCTCAGGGATACGGTGTTGGCTGTCTCAGAACAGACCCAAATAATTTGGAGGGTCATTCAGGCTTCTCAGAATGGGGCACTCTGCCTTTGGGATGCTGCCTTTAAAGCCAGTGAGAATCAAAGGGCCCCCCGATCACTCTGGACCCCGCTGCTTCCGGTCATAGGGAAGCACTAGGCAAAGGCTTCAGTATCAGACAACAGCATTTGAACCCCTGCTCAGCCACTCACTGGCTGTGTGGTGGTAAGCATTTTACTTAGTCTCTCTGAGCCCATTTCTTCTTCTGTAAGTGAATTCTGCAATCCCTATTTCAGATGGAGGGCTATTGTGAGGATTAAATGAAGTGGTGTCGGTAAAGCACAGTATCAGTGCTCCATGAGGGTCACTAGCTGAACACTCCTGGGTGAGGAAAGGCTCAAACCAGTGCAGCGAGATTCCTGGTCTACTCACCCTGGCCAGGGTGCTGCAGGTCATCAGGGAGCCTGCCTCAGCTACCATCTTCACCATTGTCATCAGGTCAGACGAGGAGGAATGCAGGCTGATGTGGGTGACCACCCCTCCTGTGAGGTCCACCAGGGCATCAGGGAGGTAGCCATAGTGCAGGTTGACACAGGACCCATGAAACCTGGGAGGGATAAAGGCAGATCAACCCCTGTGGTGCCTTTGGTGCCCCCAGAAAGGGAGGTTGTACCCGGACCTCTGTATATTTCCCAGGACTTCCCAATCACCCCTGGGCTATGGCAACCTGCCCACCTTCTGTTCTCCTGGTTAAAGAATCTAGCGATGTGTCACCATTACTGCTTCCTTCTCCTGGTCTCCTGGGCCTGGGGAGCCCCACAGGTGGCAGTATTGTATAGAGCTTAGGAATGCAGGTGCTGGAGCCACAGGCCAAGGGTTGAATCCCAGTCTCACCAGATATTTAGCTGCTTCACCTAGACAAGTTACTTAACCTCCTAGGGCTGGGCTTAACGTAGTGCCTGGCACATGGGAAGCCTTTAATAACGATTGGCTATTATTATGATAAGGATCCACTGTTTCAGTGTGGAGGTTCCTTAAAAAACTACAAATAGAACTACCATATGACCTAGCAACCCCACTAGTGGGCATATACCCTGAGAAAACCATAATTCAAAAAGGGTCATGTACCAAAATGTTCATTGCAGCTCTATTTATAATAGCCAGGACAGGGAACCAACCTAAGTGTCCATCAACAGTTGAATGGATAAAGAAGATATGGCGCATATATACAATGGAATATTACTCAGCCATAAAAAGAAACGAAATTGAGTTATTTGTAGTGAGGTGGATGGACCTAGAGTCTGTCATACAGAGTGAAGTAAGTCAGAAAGAGAAAAATAAATACCGTAGGCTAACATATATATATGGAATCTAAAAAAAAAAAATTGGTCATGAAGAACCTAGGGGCAAGATGGGAATAAAGACGCAGACCTACTAGAGAATGGACTTGAGGATATGGGGAGGGGGAAGGGTAAGCTGGGACAAAGTGAGAGAGTGGCATGGACATATATACACTACCAAATGTAAAATAGATAGCTAGGGGGAAGCAGCCGCATAGCACAGGGAGATCAGCTCGGTGGTTTGTGACCACCTAGAGGGGTGGGATAGGGAGGGTGGGAGGGAGGGAGACGCAAGAGGGAAGAGATATGGGGACATATGTATATGTGTAACTGATTCACTTTGTTATAAAGCAGAAACTAACACACCATTATAAAGCAATTATACTCCAATAAAGATGTTAAAAAAAAAAAAAGGATCCACTGTTTCCTGTTTAACAACAGTGGTAAGTACTGGCTGTGTGCAGGGTACCTTGCTAGGCACTGAGCGTTCAAAGATGGATGAGACCCTGTTCCTGCCCTCCAAGAGCCCACAGTCAACAATTGTGATGCTCACTGTGGCCATAAGCAGCCTCTATTCTTACTCTGTGCGAAGCTTGACCCAGAATCCCCATTCCCATCCTCAGAACTAACCCACTCCCCCCAGAATCACCAGGGAGGTGATGTCACTGAAGGTAACACAGGTGAGCGTGAGGCTTACATAACACACCCCCAAAGCAAACCACCTAGAACTCTCAGACCTGTTCTCCAAATGCCTCTTCCGGGACTTCCCTGGTGGTCCAGTGGTTAAGACTCCATGCTCCCAATGCAGGGGGCCCGGCTTCGATCCCTGGTCAGGGAACTAGGTCCCGCATGCTCCAAGTAAGAGCCCGCATGCCACAACTAAAGATCCCATATGCCGCAACTAAGAGATCCCGTGTGCCACAATGAAGAGTCCGCATGCAGCAACTAAAGATCCTGAGTGCCACAACTAAGATCCGGCTCAGCCAAATAAATTTTAAAAATAATAAATATTTTTTAAAATGCCTCTTCCCATCCTCCCATGGGGTTTCTGCTTCTGGACCCACACCCTGAGAAATGCCCTGTCTTATTGCCCTATCTTGCCCCCCTCCCAATTCTCCCCCAGTCACCTACTAGAGAGGCAGATAGTCTCCAGATTCAAGAGCCAATCTGCTCAGCCCAACTGCTGGCCTCCCCTCTCATGAGCTCTCCTCTCAGGCGGGAGGCAAAGGCCCCCTTTGCTCCTCTGGAGAATGGGCTATTGTGGTCGTGCTGCCAGGTGAAGCACGCACAGCACGTGGAGAGGGTCTGGCTTGTGGAGGTGTGCTTGCTATGAGCACGATCAGGACAGCAAGTCCATGCTCACCTGCTTCTACCGTCAAACTCATCCACCCCTCCACAGCAGCACTCACCACCCACATGTTCTCCCCTTAGAAGGACACGTTGGGTTGCTTTGCCTTCCTTGGGTGTCTATTTGCTGTGAGAGCGCGTGGATCACCTTGGAACAGAGAGGAAGTAACTGCGGGTCCCGGGAAGGCTTCTGAGAGGGGGCACAACTCTGAACTGAGTTTTATCCAGGTCTGGACAGTGGGATGGTCATTCTGGGGAGGAAGAATCACATCAGGTAGGCTCCGGAGCCAGAAGAGCGTGGTGGAGTGGGGTTGATGGTGGACTGACTGGTATTCCCGGGAGAGAGGGCGGATTGATCACTCACAAGGAGAACCACTGAAGCAGGGGCCCGATGAGGTCAGATTTGTTCTGAGAACTCAAGTTCCTGTCGATGGGGTGAACTGGAAAGGTTCCCATGGGCTCCTAAAATATAGGCAGGGCAAACCCACAACAGCATGGAGCTGAGCCAGGCCAGGCAGGAGACCCCGCCTCTTGGTGTCAAAGCTGTCCAGTGGGCAGGTTCCCACACTGCCTGGTCACTCGGGCCTCCGGCTGGGACCTAAGCTTTCCTGTCCCTGACGGGGAAGCAGAGGCCAAGCCCCATACAGGTCGGTAGCCGCAGGAAAGCTCCAGCTGTGGCTTGCTTTCTGGTGATGCAAAACCACGTGGGGGTCAGGCGTGCATCCACCCTGCTGTGGCCTCTACTGGGGCCCGAGGCCTCGGACAAGACCCCTCCTGGTCCTCGGCCCTTCACCTGGATCGGCTCTGGGGCCCCTCAGACACCCCTCTCTCACCATACTTCCACCTCTGCAGTTCTCTCCTCCTGGGGTCCCCCAGAATTCACATAAACTCACTTCAGCAAATACAGATCAAGCAGCCACTCTCAGCAGGACACTGTCCCAGGCACAAACACCATGGATGGCTTAGAGAGTCTTATGTTAATGAAAGCAAAGGATCCACAGAACCCAAGGGCCATTCTACAGGAACCAGGTGGCAGATGGATCTCAACTTGTTATTAAGCTGATTGTAAATCTTATCTTTCTGTCTCTCCCTCTCTCTGACCAGGGTCGTCTGGTATTAGACTCTTATCTCTGCAGTGTTTTTAGTCAACTGCAAAGCTTCAATGGATCGATGGATCGTGCCTAGGTAGGTCTCAGCGTCTGACTCACTTGATTTTCCACATGTTTTCTGGCTCTGGGTCCTAGATTAAGAGGGCTTTGCTGAGGGTGCTGGAAGATCACCAAGACTAGGGGTCTGGAACCCATTCCAGAGCCCACCAGCATGACCTCCATGTTGCCACACCCCCTTCTGGCTTCCAATAGAGCTTCACTGGAGCCACACCAGGAAAGCAGCTGTTGGTTCTGCCCCGTTAAGTCAGGGCCGCTGCCTCAGTGTCCACGGGCCTCTTCTGATGGTCTGACATCATGCACCTCCCACTCTCTGCAGTCACCACAGAGACACCCAATGCAAGGGGAGGGACCCATGGCCAGTGCCCGCCTCGGTGTCTTCCACAGCCTTCTCTTGCTGTGTCTCCTCGATGCCCATGAAGCCTGTCCCAGCAGCAGCTGGGTGTTTAGACAACGAGCTCTCCTCTCCCTCTCTGCTTTACAAACACGAGCTCACAGATCCTGCTCATGCTTCAGGGACAAGTCAACTCTTCTTAGCTCCCTTTGCTGCCAGGAAATAGAAAGGGAGGGAAAGAGGGAGAGCACTGTGTTCGCCACACCTGTCACTACGCGTGTCACCTGAACCCAGGAATTCTGAGAAAGCCTTGTTCTCACCCCTCGGCTTCAGCCTCATTTTGGGGAAATGTCTACATGCCTGGCAATGATATGAGAGAGGGAAGAATTCAGATGTCAAATCGGGATCCAAAAAGGATGCTGAAAGGCTATAATTCTGAGCCACAGAGATTTCCGAAAGGATGCTAGGCAGCTTACAAGGTCTTGTCTCCCACTCTCCTATTTTATGACCTCTGGGGGAAAAACCCCTGCCAACAAAGATTTTTTTCCCCTCCACATCTGACTCACTTGACCAATTCATTTCTGACTCCCCAGCTGCAAGAATGGTTGAAAGTTTGGGATCCACGTGTTCACTCAGTATTGCCTACACCCCTGGAGGGAAAGAGGACCATCTCCACCTGGACAGGTGGGTTCTCTATGCTTGCGCCGTGGTCCCTCTGTGCCAGACACTGAGTTCCAAAGCAGCAAAAAGACAAATCATTTTCCTCTAGGACTGATAGTATCAAGAAGTGATGGAAAAGCACGTGACTGGGGAGGACAGACCTGATCCCAGCTTGGCCTCAAACACGGTGTGACCTTGGGCAAGTCATTTCACCGCCCCCACCCTGAACCTCAGTTTCCTCATCTTTCAAAGAAGGTAGGGTTTGATGCTGACAGAGGCTCCGTCTAGCTCTGATGTGCTATAATTCTATTTGATTTCCTCCTGCATTCTATAACCCTCTTCTTTGGATGGAGGGAAAAGCTTTTAAATAGCTTTGGAGTTTGAAACATCTTCTCCTGCACTAGATTTCTTCAGGCAGTGGAATGTGGATTCTGGGTCCAGTTTCCCATTTCTTTTCAAGCTGAATGATTGCTTTAGGTCAGCTGTTAACAAAATCGGGTCAAAGTCATCATTTCATCTGCGAGCTTTCTAATTCTCCAAGTGAACTGCCATGCTCCCCCCTTTCAATAAGGAAAAAAAAAGAGGCCCTGGAGCGGTGAGCACTGAATCCACCCCGGAAAGATAATGGCAGTGTTTGCGTAAGTAGCTTAGAAGTGAATTAACCTCCCCAAACATATGGATTGCTTCATCCACCTCGCCTGTTTTCTGGGCTTCATTCTCAAATGCTAACGACCAGCTCTTCCTGACACTGGAAACGAGCAACAGCTTTAGTTTTGCACAAGCTGGCTCAAAAGAAAGAACGCACAAAAAGAGCCCTTGAGATGTGCCTCCAGAAGGACAAGGGCTGGGGCAGTCTGTGGGGTCGTAACCACTCCTCAGGGCCTGGGATTGGATGCGGCAGGGTCTTCAGTCTTGCCAAATGATGTCACCTGATCAAACGACCAAAAACCTCAGTAGACTCAGGTTAATCGCTTACACCTGCCATCACATCATTATTCAGAGCCTTGGCTTCCCTATTTGTCATTATGAGGCATTGGTTAGGAAGATCTTTGGGGAACCTGATTCCAGGACACTCTCCACTATTCATTTTTCTCCTGAAATGTGTGGTCCCCTGACCTTTTGTCTCCTAGCATTGATTTCCAGCTCTGATGTGTCCCTCACTTGTGTGGGTCTTGATGACAGCGACCTCTTACACACACACATACTCTTGCACACCCCATCTAAGCCAGCGTGAGCGTCTCTTCCAGTGCCCGGCACAGTGCCTGGACTATGATTAAATGCACCATACACATCTGTTGAATACAAGCAACCCAAATTGTCTAAGTGAAACAGGTGACTTGGGGAGTTTATAAGTCCTCGAGCTTGTTAACACCAGAAGGTAGTCCCTGACTCCTGGTGTTTGGACCATATAATAATAAGCAGCTCCCGCCCTGCCCCCAGTCATAAATGCAATCTCACGGTAGCCACACCAGGTCCCCAAGTGTCCCGCCGGGTCACTGCTCAAATCACTCCCCCCTCGTATCTCCTCTCTCTCTTCTGAAATCCTACCCATCCTTCAAGGCCTCGCTCAACGCCACCTCCCCTGTGCAGTCCCAGCTGAGTCCCTGTGAGTCAGAACTGCTGTCTCTCTCCTCTGCCCCTCTCAGCGGACTTTGAACATGATACTACATTTCATTTGGGCCCAGACACCAGCCCTTACAATAATACCGTTGTCAGTGCCTATCTCTGTCCAGCTCTGCCCTGCCCACCCCTCGCCATGTGTCTCTGGGTCCCTCCTCTGGCTCCGACTGAGCCTTGTGCACAGTGATCATTTATAGAGGATGCCCAGAGAGGTGGCAAAGGCTCTGAAGCTCCCAGGGGCATCGCTCGCATTGAGCAGAGCTGCCAAAAGTCTTAGCGTTGGCTGGTGGGGAGCATCAGTCAGGGCAAGTGGCTGGGCAGGCAGGGCCAGCATCCAGGTCCTGGGCAGGGGGACGGGCCCGTCCTTACTTGGCGTAGGCTTTCTCCAGCAGGCTCGGCCAAAACTCTTGTTTGTTGCGAGGATTAACAAAGAAGTACTCATTGCTCAGGACCGGTAGGCGATCGTCAATCACCACTTCCACCCACTGGCCTCACTGCCAGAACTGGAGGAGAGAGAGAGGAATATATGCCTTAGTAGAGTTGGGGCAGGAGGGAGGTGCTGGCCCCCCAACCCAGGCCAAAAGATAACCACCATCGCCACTTAACCACCACGGTGCAACAAGGAAGTCTATCCAGACCAAAATCCCAGCCCAGGTTGGCGGACAGGGGACCGGACTGTCATCTCCACGGACAGGTGAGTCACAGATCAAGTTAATCAAGGAAAATACAGCAGGGACGAAGGAGTCTTGGGCTCCAGCTGGACTTTGTGGCTAACTCCTGCCTCACTTTGGCAAGTCCTTTGTGAGATTCAGGCACACTGAAGACTCTCCAGGTACATCTTGTATACAAAACGGCAGTAGGGGGAGCAGATGCTGAATAGCAAAGGAGAATGAGAGGCATAGAGTGTTGTGATGGGGAAGGAGAGCCTGTAGGGAGCTGAAGGCTTGAGAGAGGAGGCAGGATTCCAGCAGGTGGCGAGGTGCAGGGAAGGCATCCCAGAGGCGGCGGCGACAGTGTGGGCGGAAGCCTGGGGGCCGAACGGTGAGGTTGCTGGGGAGGACTGAGCGGTCACAGCCTCACCCTGGCCCTCCTCTCCTCACGTCCAGCTGTCCCTGGCAGCAGAGCAGCGGCCATGAAGCGGGCTGGCACTGTTGCTGCTAAGCGCGCAAATGAACCAGATGCTCCTCTCCAAAACAGAGTGGCTTAATCTTCAGCATCCAACTCTTAATGGTTCACCCGGGGGCATTGCCAAATGAGGATAATTCATAACAAAGTCAGCTTTTTGGATTGGTTTGCTGGTCTCTGGATCAGCAACAGGGCTTCTGGCTTCAGGCCTGAGTCTTGACAAGACTCAGGCAAGCCTCCGATAGTTGGGCTTGGAGTAAAGCTGGGGGGATGCAATCCATCATCTGCTCGGTGGTGACAGGGAGCCTTGCCCACAGCTGGATGTCCCAGATGTTGGGCTTTTGCATACAGATGAGGATGCACTTTCGAAGCAGGGAGGGAGACCAAGACAGAGATGTCAGTGGAGACAAGACAAAGAAGATGTCCTCGCAGTCTTTACTGAACCAGTGCACCGGAGCTGGTGTTGCCCCAGCTGTGGATCTGCATCCCTACTGCAGTAAGATGCACAGGAGGGTGAGGCTGGGAGCCAACAGGGATGCTATTACAGTGAGATCGTGAAAGCTGTCTGAAGCATCAAGGAAGCTAACTCTAGCTCCTTGAAGGAGGACACTAGAAGGACAGACCCATCTGGATTTGGGGTTTAATTGGATAGCAAAGTGTAGTAAGTGGTATCCAGTCAGTGGAACCGTGCTCCAGTCCTGGTTTTGTTTTTTTGTCCTGAGCAATAGATATTGGATAAGACACTTAATTCTCTGTGATTCAGTTTCCTTATCTGTCACATGGTGGTAAGAGTAAGAGCTACCTCCTACTGTGATGGGATCAGATGAGTGTGTGTAGGTGAGATCACAGTTTTGAAAGTAAGAACTGTTTTTCGATAGGCTTTTCATTCAGCACTTAGAGTAGTGCCTGGCACACAGTAGGCCATAAAGAACGAGTGAGTCCTGGCTTGAACGAGATCCCCTTGTTGCTCATCCTTTGTCTATTTGATTTGTCATATTCTAAAAGAAGTGAGTTAAAGTTCTTCCCACACCAGTAATGCTGACCAGACTTGTTCTCCCTATACAAAGGGAACCTCAGATAAGATCATCGTTCCCAAAAAGGATGAAAATGGCCTGACTGGTGATCAAGAATGAGGCCACCCATCAGTGTTTCCGGGTTCACTGCTCTGGGTGAGGAGGGCTGGCACCTGGATAATGTCTGCACCCTTCAAGAAGCTGGCTGGTGCCATTTAGCCAGTACCCAAGTGTCTGAGGGAAACCAGAAGTGTTTTGGGCAAAGCATGCAAGTTGCCCAGGCACTGGGCCCTTTCCAGAGAAGAGTGCCCAAGCTCAGAATGATGAGATGTACAGAGTTCAGCACTTGTAGCTATTTCTGGGGAACTGTGGGACTATCCTCACCACCCAGAAGGGCAAAGCATGTCCAGCCTGGGCCTCAGTTTGTCCTAACTGCCTGTCACCCCACCAACACTTGCACCCCTGAGGTGAGCCCAGACACAGCTAAACATTGCACCCTCTGGCTAACTCCTCAGTGTGACCCTTGGACCAGCAACATCAGCATCATCTGGGAGCTTGTTAGAAGACCTAGCATGCTAATTGGACTTCAGGAAGAGAGAACAGGATAAAGGAGGACACCCAGAAAAAAATGGAGGGAAACAGCTGAGCAGAAAAGGGAGGCAGGTCTTCAGAACGAAAGTGCTCACTGAATTCCAGGCAAGATGAATCTTGCCTGGAATTCACGCATCTGGACATTTCTAGAGAAATTTCTGAACCAAGGAGAGAAATCGCCTCATATAAACTTGCAATTTGAGAGAATATGTTGCATACAAGGTCAAGAGAATAGATTAGCATTGGATTTTTCTTCTGCAACACTGGGGAAGGTACAAGACAATGGAGAAATGTTTACAGATTCTTGAGGAAAAGGAATGTAATCCAAAAATCCTAAACCCAACCGAAATATTGTTCTTAAGTAAGAGCAAATGAGAAATACTCATGTAATCTGAGGAAACTATTCAAGGAACTACTTCTACCAAATGTGGATGAAATTAGAACAAAAATCTTAAGAGGAAATGAAGGCTGAAAGAAACAGTGGTGAGTAATGAGTTTTGAATATGCTTTGGACAAGAAATACACTGGTAAGGTAGTGAAAATGAAATTGATAGTGAAAGGATGAGCAACGATATAATAGGGAAATGTAAGTAACAGGAAGCTGGAGTAGCAATGTGAATATCAGATAAAGAGGAATTCAAGTTCAGAAGAATTAAATATAGCAAAGAGGGATACTGTGTAAGCTTTATTGCAACAACCGGAGAGCAAGAACATAAATATTTGGTCACCAAAGAATATAGCAGGAAAAGTATAAAGCCAGAACATGAGGGACCCTCCAAACTATAACTTTGGGGAAGAACTTTAACTCACTTCTTTTAGAATATGACAAATCAAATAGACAAAAAATAAGCCAAGATAGAAGAGAGAATTGCAGATTATACAATCTGCAAATCAGACAGCTTGATTCCATGTATCATGGATATATTATCATCAATAATATATACTCTTCTCATATGTCCATGAAGCATCTATAAAAACTGTTGTGGACCTGGCCATGAATAAAACTTTAATAATTTCCCCAAATGTGAGAGTTTATGAATTATATTCTCTGATCATAATCTAATAAGTCTAAAACTCTACAACCAAGAGATGATCCCCTATTAAAATTTAATCAAAACTAAAAACATCATAAAAAAACCTAAAAACATATTAACTTAAAATTAATAAAAGACATTTGATATTAAAACCGATGGATACAGATAAGATCTGAGAAGGAAAATTTTAGTCTTAAATCTTTTATCATGAAGAAAAAAAGAAAGAATATTAAGTGTATAGTTTCAGAAAACAAAAAACCAATAAAATTGACCTAGAGAAAGTAAATGGGAATTAATAAAAATAAATTGAAATTAATTATATGGAAATCAAAATCCTAAAAGAAAAAGAATAGAAAGAACAATGAAAATTGAAAGTTGAGTCATTCAAAAACCAATACAGTAGATTGGTTGGATTAAGAAGAGCTGGATTAAGAAAAAAGGAAAAATAAAAATATAGTTTAGGGATTAATAAAGTTGACTTAATCACACATTAGAAGAAATAAAATAAATTTTCAGAGAATTATATAAGCAACTTTGAGGCAATAAATTTGGAACTACAGAAGAAACAGTTGGTTCTCTTGGCAGAATATAAATTTCAAGAATTAACTCTAGAAGAAATAAGAGGCCCAAGCAGATCAACAGCTATTGAACATGTCAGAAGAGTTTAAGAAATCATATTTAAAAAGGAGATAGGTCCAGATGATTTAACTTTTGCCTATTTTACTTTTAAAGAACAGATAATCAATGATTAACAGCCATTACACAAATTATTTCAGAACAAAGTAAATCTCAATAGGTTCATATTAAAAGGCAAGCATAACTCCATAGTAAAAACAACAAACAATGGGAAGCCAATTCTAAATGTGATATAGATGTAAAAATTCTAATAAAATTTTTAGCAAATTTAATCTAACAGTGGATTAAAAGAATGACAAACCAGGAAAGTATGTCACTAAAACCAAGAGACAGCAGGATTTTACTCGTCACTCTTATTCAAAATTGCAACCTTCTAGTTAATGCAACAAGGCAAAAGAGCAAAATAAGCTCTATAAATATTAAAAGAAGAGACAAAATTATCTTTGTGGATAATATTAGATAACTAAAAAAAAAATCCTGACACTACTAAAGAAAAAAATTAGAACTAATAAAAGAATTGGGTAAGGTGGCTAGATACAACTTAATGTAAAACAAGGAATAGCTTTCCTCTTTTTAGCAACGTCTAGTTAGAAAAATCATTCATATTAGCTACAAACTCATAAAATATCTGAGAATACATTTACCAAGAAGGGTATAGCATGAATATCAAAACATAACTATAACATTTTACTGAAGGGCATAAAACTAGTTCCAAATAAATGGAAAGATATACTGTCTTTTTGGAAAGGAATAACTACAATAATAAAAGTTTGATTTTTCCAAATTAATACATAAATTTAATGCTGCTCTATTCTGCATCACAGTGGCTTTTCTTTTTAAGTAGACACAATGATTTAAAAGTTCTCATAGAAGAATAAATGTGCAAGAATCACCAAGATAAAATATTTTTGAGGCAAGCATAATGAATAATGAAGGAGAACCTATGCCACCAGATATTACAACTCATTCTAAAACTACTGTAATCAAAATAACAAGACATGGCACAGGAATAGACAGACAAAATCTCAATGACGTACAGGGTTCTTGATGACTGACTCTTTTTTGCTGATTGTTTCTGCCATTCTTTATATTTACATGAAAACACTTAAACTCTCATCCTCCCTATGTGTCGTCAGATCACGAGCCAACACAGAGTAACTAACACATAAGTGTCTTTTCCACATCTCGGGCTGCCAGACCAACAGAACTTTCACGACGGTCACCTTTCTGTGCTCACAGAGAATCCCATTTAAGGAGCATCCCAGCAGCACACTTACCGGAAAATGGAAAATCCCTGCATATTGGTATGAAAAGCTTTGGTCCATTAGGATCTTCTGCAGATGCTGTGGGTTCTGTGTCAAGGAGCCCAGTGCTGCCAGGAACCAGCAATCTCCTGGGAGGGGACATAAGCCATGAGAGCTGACTGAACACAACTGGAAGCCCCATCCCAAGTACTGCACAGAGTCAGCATACCTCCTTCTGAATAATGCATTTTTTTCTGTCTGAGAGAGGAGAACTGGAAGAAAGATTCACTGGGTTCAGTTCCAAACAAAATAGAGAAGGTGGTGGTAGTGGTTATGGAGATAGTGGTAGTGGTGAAAGGGGTGATGGGGGTAGAGGTGGTGATGGGGTAGAGGTGGTGATGGTGGTGATGGGAGTGATGGGGTGGAGGTGGTGATGGGGTGGAGTAGTTATGGGGTGGTGGTGGTGGTGATGGGAGTGATGGGGGTGGGGGTGGTGATGGGGTAGAGGTGGTGATGGAAGTGATGGGGGTGGAGGTGGTGATGGGGTGGTGGTGGTGATGGGAGTGATGGGGTGGGGGTGGTGATGGGGTGGTGGTGGTGGTGATGGGAGTGATGGGGGTAGAGGTGGTGATGGGGTGGAGTAGTGACGGGGTGGTGGTGATGGGAGTGATGGGGGTAGAGGTGGTGATGGGGTGGAGTAGTGACGGGGTGGTGGTGATGGGAGTGATGGGGGTAGAGGTGGTGGTGGTGGTGGTGATGGGAGTGACAGGGGTAGAGGTGGTGATGGGAGTGATGGGGGTGGGGGTGGTGATGGGAGTGATGGGGGTAGAGGTGGTGATGGGGTAGAGGTGGTGATGCGAGTAATGGTTTTACCGAAATAGCACATACAAAGTATCTAGCACAGCCTTGCAGAAGTTCAATTAACGTTTGCTTCCCTGATGCTTCTCTCTACTCAGTGCTCAGATTAAACTCTGTGTCTATTTGCTCCTTTTCTTTGATAACTGCTCTCCCCAAAGGGCTCTGCACACCCGCTGCTGAGCCGACTTCCAGGCTGAGGGTCTGGGCGTGAATAGCCCATCCACAGCAACACCGAGGGTGCCAGCCTTGCCTCCTCAGAAGATGTGGCAGCATTCTGTGGGTCTGGGTGGGCACTGCTCTTGACCCCCCCTACTCTGAGGCTGACTTTGGGCAGCCTGCGTCAACCCAGGGCTGGAAAGGAAGAGGCTGAGTTCTTACCTGCCTCCCCCTGTTGGATGTCGAAACTGCTCACGCCTTCCAGGATGAAGTGAGGCTTTGAATTACCCTTCAGTAAATCCTTAGAAAAGAGGGAGAAAAGCCATGAGCATCCTTCATTCCTCTGTCTCCCAGTGTGCTACCCGAGACATCACTCCCCTTGTCTTTGAGGGGTAGAGGTTACTTCTTAGACAGCTGTTTAAAATCTGAGCTAGGAAACTGCCCTCATTCTTCAGGTTTTATTGCCAACAGCAAGGCAGATGTCAAAAGGGTGTGTATGTAACTGACCAAATAGGCAATAAAGGCATAAGCAATCTGTGCCAAGAGATAAGGACTCAGGATCCTTACATCATGGTACCAGCCATCCTGAAACCAACAGCACTGTTTCATTAGGAGTTTATAAACAACCAAAAAAGAATAGGATGCCTTTATTAGAGGAAACTTTTATAAGCATAACCACGCTTTCCTTGTGAAATGTCATCTCTCAGAAGTCAGTGTAGACATTCTGAGCTCCAGGTTCAAGTGCAGCCATGTGCTGTACAGGACAGAGGATGTGCATTATTCAGGTCTTTGTCCTCTCCCTGGCTAACACACAGACTGATTCTGGAAGGCCCCAAGCAGCCTCTAGGTTTTCCTGCTACCAGGAGCCCACAGGATTATCCTGAGCATCCTCCCTGTGCATCTCTTCCTGGATTTCCACTGTGTGGATCTGTATAATTTGGTAACTGTTCCTGTATCATTTCTTTTCACATTGACAAATAAGTCCCCAGAGAGCAGGGCGGCAAAGTAGAGTCATCTACTCAACAGCCATGAACGTGTGGAGTCCTGTATCTTGTGAGACCTGTCAGCCCTTCGTATACTGCCCGCCGGTTTCCTGGTGGAGCCGCCAAGGGGCAAACAAAGGTGTGCGTGTCTGCAAACAGTCAGCCAGCCCACCTCACCAGGCCTCCTCCCACCATCTTCTCTGCACATAACCAGCCCTCTCTGATGGCCAGGGCAGGGCGCTCAGGCCCAGGCCCTTGCGATGGAGGCATCCAGCTGACCCTGTGCCCTACCCTTGGCTGCTCAGAACCTGGGGTCTCTCCCAACACCAGCAGGAAGGACAGCTCTCCGCAGGGCCCTGGAGGGAGCAACTCTCCCAGTGTCACAGCAACTTGGGGCACTTCAGTGGCTTTAGCTGTCCCCTCACCTTCTACTGGAAAAGGGAACTCAAGGTCTCAGTGGAGGCTAGCTGGAGATCCTCCACTCAGGAATTAAAGAAGAGGGTGGAGGCCATCAGGGTTTTGGTTGGGGTAAAAAAGACAGTGTGGCTCAGCTTTCTAGACCCAGCACATCTGCAGCTTTTTCGTCGTTTACCCCTGGTTTACCCCCATGATGGGCAGAGGAGGGGTAGGTGTGCTGAGAGTGATTGAACCGAGCCTGGTGTGGAATCCTGCCTGCTTTGTTCCCTGGGTGACCTTGAGCAACCTTCTTTCCTTTGCTGAACCTCAGTTTCTTCATATGTAAAATGGGAGTCAAATGAGAAAGCCATTGGTGCCCTGGCTGCTGTTACCAAACCCTCGCCGAGGACTAGATGCTTCATTCACAGTGGTCTCCCGACAGAGTTGCAAAGCAGGAGTCTTCACATTTTACAAATGAAGAAGGATGTGAAATACTTAGTGTAGCATCAGACAAGGGACCTGTTCAATAAGTATTGATTCCCTGTTTCTGTAATATTTGCAAAATTAAAAAGACCACACTCATGGATAAACCCAGCATCTCAAAGGCATTCATTATAAAACGAGAGAGAATAAAAACGTGGATTACACAGTCAACTTTTAGATATTAGAAAGAAAAAAAGAGCCTCACAAACATAGGCGGAAGGAAATGATAAACAGAACAACTGGTGAATTACAAAATAGAAACACAGCAAGATCAATAAAGCAAATATTGAATACATTGTATTTGGGGAGAAGGTTTACTTAGACCCAACCTTTGGCTAATATGCTAGAGAAACTCAAATAAAATTAGAAATAGAAAGGAGGTTTTAGCAGTATAAAAACATGATGTAAAATTCTATACTAATCAGTTTAAGCATTCTGATGATTTTCTGACAAGAATTAACATGGCCAAAATGATCCAAGTTGATAAATAACCTGAAAATCAATAACCTTGAAACAGTATTTTTAAATGATCAAAGAATATATCCCTATTATCTCTGTCAAGGCTTCTAAGTACTCAAAATTTTCTTGCTGAGTTCTCTCAAACTTTCAGGAAATAATTCCTGTGTCGCTTACAGTTTCAGTGTTTAAAAAAAGAAAGAATCCTGCCACCATTTATTTTAAGAAGTCAGCACAGCCTGGATGCGCAACCTGAGAGAAAGAAACACACACACACACACACACACACACACACACATCACATCACAGACTGATTTCATTTATGGAAATATACTGAAATAAATACCCGGCAAATGAATCAACAATAAATTATACGACTAACCCACTACCATTAAGTAGGGTTTGCCATAGAAATGCAGGATGCCAGGATGGTTTCCTATCAGGATATCTAATAGTATAAAATACCATTTACATGGGCCAAAGGAGAAACAATTGCTATCTTTCCAATAAATGCCTTGAAGGCATTTGATAAATGCACAACTTTCTCTGATTTACCAAAATAACAAAATCGAAAATGAAAAAAACCAAAATTTTAGTTAATTAGGAATAGAAAGATACTTTAATTTATGAAAATTAAGGATAATTATTTCAAATAAAAAATCAATTGTCAACATCAAATTTATGGGCAAACACTAGAATCGTGTACATAAAAGTTAGGCATCAAACTAGCATTTTTTATCTCCTGTCCTGAGCTGCCTGTTCCTTCCTCACTCTGGGCTTTAGAGGGGTGCTGGGTGATCCAAAAAGAGCAAAGGTAGGAGGAGACAGAAATTAAACCCAGAAGCATTTCAGTCTGCCGGGCCGACTTTCTGAGACCAGGCCCACAGAGAAAATAGATCAAGATGGTTGGAAGATAAAAATCCCCTGGCTCTGGGCAGGTCCCCTGTCACTAGGTGGGCTGGGCACACCAGGGCAGTGAGAGAATGTGGTAAGACTGGTGATGGGCAGTCTCTACCCCGAGTGTGACTCAGAATCACGCAGGAGCTTCGCAGACATGGAGACTGCTGGAGGCCGCCCCCCATGACCTGGATTTAGTAGGTCAGATAGAGGTAGAGTTCAGGATCCACACAGCTCCTCAGGTGATTCTGAGGCCCAGCCAGGGCAAGGAGCAGGTTCAGAGAGGTTGAGTGATTTATCCTAGGTCCCATAGGAAACAGGCTGTGCATCAGGCACTCCGCTCCCATAATGCCTTCCCCATGGACCACACTGGCAGGCAGGATCTTCAGTGTTTTCTGACTCTGTGAGATGGATTGGCCCTTTGAGGTCTCTGCAACATCATATGTACATAAGGAAGCTGGGATAGTTCATTTTATGTGCCAATTTGACTGGCTCATGGGGTACCCAGATTTTTGGCTACACATTATTTCTAAGGAGTGTTAGCATTTGAATCAGTGGACTCAGGAGGCAAGATTGCCCTCCCCAACATGGATGGACATCATCCAATGTATTGAGGGCTTGAATAGAATAAAAGGTAGAGGAAAGGAGAATTCATCCCTTCTTGGCCTGACTGCTGAGCTGGGACATTGGTCTTCTCCTGTCCTGGGACTGAGAATTACATCATCAGCCCCCCTGTTCCTCAGGCCTTCCCACTTGGACTAAACCACACCATCAGCTTTCCTGGGTCTCCAGCTTGCAGATAGCTGATCTTGGGACACCTCAGCCTCCATAATTATGTGTGCCAATTCCTCATAATAAATAAATCAATAGGATATATCTATATAGTTCCTGTTGGTTATGTCCTATAGGAGATCTCAACCTCTCCCCTCTCCTCCTCCCTCTTCCCCTCTGCATCCACACCCATAACCCATACCAAACAAGGCACTCCCCTGCAGTTGTCTCTGGAGGTGTCCCTTCTAACACGGCATCACTTCCTATGTTTTGGACAGTGATTCCTGTGTTCTTGTCAAAGGCACCTCATGCCCTCCCCCAGATGGTGTGCTGCTCTTGGATGAGGAAATACCCAGTTTAGCGTGGGTACACAGGCCCTTTCAGCCGGCGGCCAGAATTCAGGCTGCGCCAGGTGGCAGCGTCACTCCCTTTTCTATTTTTGCTAGAGAACTTTGCTTTATTGGAATCAGAGTTCTTTGGCTCAGGGGCAATTGGCTGTTGGCGTGCTCTCTTTTTGTTGCCTTCTGCTACCTGTTGCCTTCACAGCCTACATTCAGAGCTCCACTTTGTTAACCCCTTCCTTTCTGGAATAACTCATGCTGAAACCAAGGTGAATCATTTATAGTAAATGATCCTTTCGGAAACTCTGCTCTGGCTATTTGGAAGATGAACATCGGTGTCTGGGTAGGCAACACTTCATTCTGGGATGGCCACAGGCCAAAATCCAGAGTGGAGCTGGGTGGTAAGTCCTGAACATGTTTTGGGCCCCCAGCCCATTCTTCAGTTGAGAAATGAACATTTTTTTCACTAAAGAATGGGGACAAAGATGAAATTTCAATCCCTCAGTCTGACACAGTGGCAACTCTGCTGTGAAGATCTACGTCTACAATTCTGTGTCTTCCAATATGGTAGTCACAAGCCATACTAGTGACTTACATTTAAATTAAATTAAATTAAATTAAATCAAATCTTCAATACCTCAGTCACACTAGCCCATTTCAACTGCTCAATACCAACATGTGACTAGTGGCTACTGTATTGGCAGAAAGGACATTTCCATCATTGCAGAAAGTTCTATTGGACAGTGCTGACCTACTGAATAAGGATAATAATATTATCTACCTCATAGGACTGTTATGGTAATTAAATGAAATGTTGTATGTAAAGTGCTTAGATTAATACCTAGCATAGGTAAATGCTTGATAAATGGAATTTGTTATTATTCATGAAATAAAATTTTTAGAAGAAAGTGACTCTAAGTGCCAAATTCAGTTCAGGGAAATATCACATAGAGTCTCCAGGTATAAGTGTAACTCTCAGCATTGTCTCTTGCTGAGGCTGGTGTTGCAGAAAGCATTGAGGAGGATGAGGAGTTGGATCCTTTCAGTGTGCCATTTGCTCCAGGCACAGTCACAGGCATTTACAGAACCTGACTGCCTGCTGGTGGGGGGAGGGGAGGGTGTGGGGAGTGGGTTACCAATTCCTCAAACCCAGGAAAGCTGAAGGAAGCAATAGAAGGAGCTTCTACAGCAGCAAAATGGATTAGGGTTAATTGTTAGAGAGAGGGAAGATAAGAAGAAGGAAGAGGTAGGCAAAAGGAGAGAGAGAGAGAACATGAACTATGGGATGTGAAACAACTTTTCTTCTTCATGAGGTGTAGAACGCTGAGCCTAGTTTCATGCCCCTGACTCTTGCACTGTTGTTCAACCTACCTAGCCTAGATGAGTGCGAGAGGTAGAATGATATCCATGATGGTTTAACAGTTGCCTAGAGTATGAAGCTTTCCCATTATCTAGAAAAGCCTAGAATGCAGAAATGGCCTAAGGAGCCTTGGTGCCACCTCAGCCATTATATAATTGAAGTTTAGGGGATGCCAGTCAGGTCTCTGGTTAGGCACTGAGCAAGCTTTAGATTGGGAGGCAAGCTTCTAATAGTGATAGGCAACAGAATGTGAGAAGAAAAGCACTATGCACACTCCCTGACAGGCTACCCTGGCCTCCCCAAATGGTTTCCTCTGACCCACATTTCTCCTTAAAAGTGTTTGCTGAAATTGGCTGAAGACTGAAGCTGAGATGACTGGACAGTGAAAGCCCAAGAAATCCCAGAGGATGGCCCCTGTGGCTGCTACTCTATGCCATCCCTCCCAAATTAGTCATAGTAACAATAGCTAGTGTTTAGTAAGTGCTTACAATGTGCTAGACAATGTTCTAAGTATTGTCTTCATTTATTCCTTAAAATAATCTTGTTAGGTACTGGTACCATTTTTATCCTCATTCTTTTCACCTATAAAAATGGAAGGGGATAGACAGGGATTGATTCTGTTACCCAGACAAAGTAGGAGATTCTATTGGTGCATAAGATATTATTAGCAGCAAACAGGAGCCTAAAATACATCACGAGCTTATGATGAAGCCTTACAGGAGGCGATACAGTTGTGGTGTTAGGAATATGTCTCAGAGCCAGACTCTAGGATTCAAATCCCAGCTCTAACACTTTAGGCAGGTCACTTAATTCTCTGTTTCTGTTTCTCAACTGTAAAATGGGGCTAATAATAGTACCTCCTCAGAGAGTTATTATGAGGATTCAGTGAGTCAAAGCACCTAAAGCCAGGCCTGCCATGTGGTCAGCACTATCTAAGTGTTGGCCATTACAGGTAGGATTGCTCCATGCTGGCTGGAGCTTCTCTTTCAAGGATCTTTTCAGTCGCAGCTATGAGCTGTGGCAGTTGAGGACGTCACCATGTTTAAGGGGTGAGTACATCAGCTTTCTCCTCCACCATCTTACTTGGAAAACAGGCCAACTCAAGAATTCTCTATTATACATGTAGAGCTTGAAACCCACTTCAGGTGCCTGTGGACAGAGTCATTCATTCACTCATGTATTCATTCACCCAAATCCTAACAGAATCCTGTGGGGCACACAATCCTATGTGAGGAATAGTACAATATGTGGAGTCAGAAATTTTAGTTTAAATCCCGGCTGTTTCCCTCACTAACTGTGTCACATTGCGCAAGTCACATCACCTGTCTGAACCTATTCTCTCATAAAACTGGGAAAGAACATGAGACAAAGTAAGAGAAGACACATGGAAAGCTCTGGAAAATACTATACAAGCGTAAGTGCTGCCAGTTGTGATAAGGGATACAAAGAGATATGACATATCCACATATACATTTTATAAGAAATGTTGGAATGAAAAATGATACCCTGGTAGAGCTTTTGGATGGGTAAGCTTTTGGATGAAAAGAAGAACGGGAGTAAAACGTATCTGGCCCCTGGCTGCCTCTATTTTGGGTTCCTGGAATGATTCTGTGTGAGTCATTTCATTTCTGTTTGCCTCAGTTTCTCCTGGACCTCAAAAGACATCACAATTTGAGATGTTGCTGGAATTAGATAATAAAAAACTCTCAACCCTTTCTAAATAAAAATGTTATAAATTCTTTAACACTATAAATATGGTCTCACATCTATTGCTCAGTACCTTGTGGAAAAAAAACATTCTAAAAGAACCTCATCTGAAAATAACAAAGGGAGAAAAATATAATCCTTCCAAGCTTTAAATAGAGTTCTCTGCTCAGCTCTCCTTAGGAGTGAAGTCCAGAAGTAGGGAGTCATTGTTGGGGACTTATTGCCTCTGGATGGTAAGATGGATTCTAGAAGCTTGAAGCGCCCCCATCTTAACTAAGTAGCATCCTAAGCCCCACCTGATCCCCACTCACCATCCCCTTCCCCAAAGCTACAAATTGGTCCTGAGTTAGGACAAGAGTTGTTACCTCTAGAGTTTCCGTCTTGTTCTATGTCATCAGAAAATACCTATTCTGTATAACCTAACCTGGCTTTATTGAGTGTGTCGCACAGAGCGCTTGGCATTTCATTCACATTCAGTAATGCTTGCTGAAATTATATCATTAGCTTACTAGACATTATATTCTTTCCTCTTATTCTAGGTTCTGCTGGCTGCTTTTGGAAGCATGAACAGGTTTGAGCATCAGGGCCCTCAAAGTGGCCCTTAGCCAGGTCCTTTGCATCAATGAAAATGATATTATAAGAATGTTTAGTGGGCTGAGAAATTTCCCTTGGAGCTTCATGCCCTGAAACTGAGATAGTTCTAGAAAAACCAACAGGGCTCACCTGGCTTCAAGGTGGAGTTAGTGGTCGTCTACTGGGGTGGGGGAGTCAGGGGGTATGAACATTGCCATGAAATACCTCCCTAATTTTACAGCTGATGTTTACAACTATTTTACAGGTGATCAGCCTTTACAAGATTGAAAATACAAATATACATGACAGAGTCAAGGCAATTGTTGAAATTCATCCTATTGTATAAGTGACTGACATGTTATCTTCCCTTTGAGTGAAGTCTAATAAGGAAGGAAAAAAGATAAAGACAGTGATACCTGACAGAATAAAGAATGATGAAGACTGACAGAGGGGCTCATTTACGGAGATTGAAGAGACCCCACAGCTACTACTACAATCCTCCTACACATGCGTTCCCATTTTTTTATGTGGGAATCCTGAGGCATGTAATCTAGTGACATGCTGTCTTAGAATGGGGGCTCTGCTTCCCGGTACAGGGTCATTCCATCCCACTGTGGATACAACACTGTAGCTGAGGGACCAGATGAACTTCAGTCTCCTTGCAGTTTGGTTTGGGCCAGCCGTGAAAACCAGGTCTCAGGCCCTTCATTTCAGGGGGAGGCACCATGGGAGGCACCATGTCAGAGGGTCCAGGAGCTGGGTGCATCCCTAGAGAGGAGGCTCACTTACCTTTGGCCACATCCAGCTTAGGCTGGAGAGGTTTTTTCCCTTGAGCAGCTGTAGACCTATGGAATAAGTCTCAGCAGGGAATGTCTCATCCTCAAACAGCAGGCCTCTGTTTAGGCAATAATCCCGCAAGGAGTAAAAGTCCTGTTGCTTGAACTTGATGATGGGGGTCTTGGCTAGAAGCTCCTGGTTGTGCGCCATGACTCTTCTTGGAAGAGGTATAAGGTCTTTCCCTTTCAGTGAGAAAAAAAGATATTTTTAGGGGTAAGCCGTCAAGTCCTTTGCATCATTAGATGTGAACCTTTGAAAGGCACTCAGATGTCCCCCACTTTTACAAATGAGGAGACTGAGACCCAGGTCAGTGCTATCCCTGGTGACACAGCCAGTTGGTAGGTGAGCCCAGACTACAATGCAAGCATCCTTCCTTCTAGTTCAGTTTTCAGTCTGCTGTACTGAACAGCTTCTCAGGATGCTCTTACGTGTGTGAGAGACTATTCATACATGAATGAACATTTATTGAGTGCTGACTTTATACCAAGCACTTTTCTGAATGCCGGCAATCCAAAGATAAATATGACATGATCTTTATCCCCTGGGGGCTCATTAGCAAGTGGGAAAAATAGATTAGACATTTCAACAACCAGCTCTCATTCAACAGAAACGGTCTAATTAAAAATGTGTACAGAGTCCTGTGGATGGATATAAAGAGGAGGAGCTAGGAACTGCCAAGGAGAGTCTGGGGTGGTTCTCCCACAAGCACTGACATTGGAATTGGCCTTGAGGGAAGAAGAATTTGCCAGGTGGAGAACTGGCAGGTAGGTTAAGGAAAAAAAAAAAGTCCCTCTAGGTGCCCTGAGTAGCAACTACATGGAGGACCAAGAACTGGATTGGAGAAGTCATGGGTGTTAGAGGGGGTGGGAGGGGCTGGAGAGTCAGTGGAGTGAGGGTTGGGAGTAGAGAGTTTTGGCAGACAAGGCCAGGAAGGTAGGCTGGAAAGCTGGACTGTTTTCGTTTTATGCCCTGCAAGCACTGCAGGGCCACTGAAGAGGTGGATTATGATCAGATCTGTGTATGGGATTGCAGAGCAAGTTGGAGGCCATACGGCAGGATGGGGAGGGTCTGAGACAGGGCAGAGGCTTGGAGGCTGATGCATATCTGTCCATGGGAGAGACAGTGTTAGAGCAGTGGTAGTGAAGATGGTGGAGAGACAGGTTCCAGAGTCATTTTTTAGGGAGAACCCATAGGATTCGAGGATGAATACAGGGGCGGGAGGTTGAGGATGTGGGGGAGGAAGAAGAGGAGGCAGTGCAGTGAACAGTCAAACGAGCTTTGAAGTTTGCTCTCTGCTCTCACCACCTACCTACCAGTTCTGCAATAGTGCGTTAGTATTCAAGCCTGTGAACCTATCTCTCCACCTGTATGGATTAATGATACCAACCTCAGAGGGTTTATTGCTGTATTAAATGAGGTTGGACCTAACAGACTGAACAGAGTGACTGGCAAACAGTAGCCACTCAGTAAATGTTGGCGTCCTAATTTCTCTAAAGAGCAGTCAAGGTAGCCTGGGTTTTCTTGTTCAGGAAGCCACCAGGGGTGTAACTGACGCCATTTACCAAAATATGCATCACATCCTCCATCTGCAAGGCAAGCTGGCTTGGATCTGAATCCTAATCCACACTTACTAGCTGTGGGACTTGAAAAACCTCCTTAGCCCATAAAGTCATGCTTTTCAATCTTCTTTGACCAGGGTCTATAATGGTGACACAAAAGACCGGAAGGTTCATATGTCCTACCCATAACCACTTCACAGAGAAAAAGGAATCAGGTAATGATAAAGAACTGGAGAGGAACATGAAAGAACAACTCATAAAGAAAGAATGTGAGCTTACAATCAGGATCTTGGATCAAAGAAAAAATATGCAAACTTAAAAAATAACATAATTTTCTTACGATTAACATATAATAGTAGTATGTTGCAAATTATTTAGATAACACAAATTCATCGGCAAAATAGCACCAATAAGTATCATTGTACACACATATTTGGAGGGAATGATGCATACAATTATCTAGCAAAAGAGATGAGAATAATTTATATTTGAACTATTAGGTTGGACCATATGAAACTGCCATTTTTATAGGTCAAAAATGGTTGAATATAGTCAGTATTATATGGTTTAACCTAAGGTAAAAATGACTGAATACGAGCAATTTCCTTTGGTTCAGCCCAGCATGATATACATTTCTGCAATCTAGTTCTTGGAAAATAACAGGTGAAAATACGTCAGTGTACCTCACCACTCCCTATAGGGTTAAGAGGAGAAGCTACAACAAACTACATAAATAGTGATAGAGCTGAAATAACAGTAAGGTATCGTTCAAGGACAAGAAAATGTTAATAGAAATTGGCTGCCAATTGAAGACAATGGCAATGACACCTGATAAGGGAGAGTTGTGAAAACTGTGGATTCACCATCTGTACACATACTTAGGGATAGTGGAGCCAATACAGCACTGCCAAGCCACCCACCTACAATTATGAGACTGTTATTAAGCAGCTCTTAACTGCAAGTAAAAATGAGTCTGAACAGTTTGGCTTGACTTCTCTATCAGAATCTTGCAGAAGGGCCTTATATTTGGGGATCAGTTCCCAGGCTCATCTGCAGGGCCCTCACTGCCCACCACTGGGCAGTGCACCAGCTGACTTTAGGAATCCCCCTTCTAAGACTCACTTCCCTCATTTGTGAAATGGAGATGCCATTAATATGCATGTTATAGAGTTGTTGGAAGACTCAGACAAAACCATGCTTGTCGAATACTTAGCACTGTGACTGGTAAGCAGAAAGCAGTCAATCAACAGTGGTTATTAGTATAATTAACATTCTTATCATTTTGGCCATGAAAGGACGGTACAGAAGTCCCACACCCTCTAAGAGGAGGACGTGCTCTTATGAATGACAAGCCAGGCTCAGAGGGGCCTGCAGGGGTGAGGGCCAGGGGTGGAACAACAGACCTGTGCCCGCAGCTCAGCTACTGCTCTGAGAGCCCAGAAAGGAAGGAGAAAGCTCTGGGGGACAGGTGGAAGGTCTGGGTGTCTGCTGCTGGAGGAGGTGGTCTGCTGCTTTGCGAAGAAGGAGAATCTTGATGTGGAGAAGAGAAGACAGGCTGGAAAGGCAGCCTCCACCTGCACAGACCTCACACCTACTGGGCTCACCTTCTTGCTCTCCAAATTGCTAATGGCTTTACCAGGGAACAGCCTGTAGACTCACTTTCTCAGGCAGGAAGGGTTTACGGAATTTGACAACATCTTGCTTGTGTGTGCAGCAGAAAAGGCCACACAATCTTCCCACCTGTCACTTCGGGGAGGGCTCTTTGGCTCATTTCTTTTCTTCTATGTCCTACTTGCCTCACTTTGCAAAACAAAACAAAACAAAAACAAAGGCAGGAGAAGACTCTGCTCTCTTGATAAAGAAAGAAAGATGGAAGGTCTACCTGATATTCAGGATAAAAACCAGTCTTGCTGCTGGGGTATCTCTTGGGTCTAGTGAGAAAAATGGCACAGGAAGAGCTAGAAAAATGGCAAGAAGAGTTGATATCAAGTTATTTTTTTAAATTGAAGTATAGTTGATTTACAATATTGTGTTAGATTCAGGTGTAAAGCAAAGTGATCCAGTTATATATATTTATATATATATTAGATTCTTTTCCATTATAGGTTATTATAAGACATTGAATACAGTTCCCTGTGCTCGACAGTAAATCCTTGTTGCTTATCTGTTTTACATATTATAGTTTGTACCTGTTAATCTCATACTCCTAAATTTATCCCTCCCCCCTCCCTTTCCCCTTTGGTAACCAGCTTGTTTTCCATGTCTGTGAGTCTGTTTCTGTTTTGTATATAGATTCATTTGTATTAATTTGTAGATTCTATGTATAAGTGATATCCTATCACTTAACATTTGTCTTCCTCTTTCTGACTTACTTCACTTAGGATGATATTCTCTAGGTCCATCCATATTGCTGCAAATGGCAATATTTCACCCCTTTTTTATGGCTGAGCAATATTCCATTGTATATGTATATATCTTCTTGAACCATCTGTTGATGGGCACTTGGGTTGCTTCCATTTCTTGGCTAATATAAACAGCAGTGCTATAACAGTGGGGTACATATATCTTTTCGAATTAGAATTTTCATCTTTTCCAGATATATGCATATATATGGTACAGCATAATGACTTGACACACATATACTGCAAAATGATTACCACAAGAGGTTTGGTTAATACTCATCGCCTCATATAGTTATAAAAAATGTTTTTCCTTGTAAGAACTTTTACTATTTGCTCTCTTAGCAACTATCAAGTTACGACACAGCAATGTTAACTATAGTCATCATGTTTTATATTACATCCCCAGTACTTACTTATTTTATAACTGTAAGTGTATACCTTTTTACCACCTTCATCCAGTTCCCCCAATCCCATCCCCTGCCTCAGGTAACCACAAATCTGATCTTTTTTCTATGAATTTGGTTTTATTTATTTTTAGCTTCCACATATAAGTGAGATTATTTCTCTGACTTATTTCACTTAGCACAATGCCCTCAAGATTCATCCATATTGTCACAAGTGGCAGGGTTTCCTTCTTTTTTATGGCTGCAAGGTATTTCATTGCAGATATGTACCACATTTTTTTTATCCATTCGTCACACTTAGGTTGCTTCCATGTCTTAGCAATTGTAAATAATGCTGCTACGGGTGTAGCCATCTTTTCAATTTACTGTTTTTTGTTTTCTTTTTTCATCTTTATTTGCGTTACAATGTTGTGTTAGTTTCTGCTGTATTAACAAAGTGAATCAGCTATACGTATACATATGTTCCCATATCCCCTCCCTCTTGCATCTCCCTCCCACCCTCCCTATCCCACCTCTCTAGGTGGTCACAAAGCACCGAGCTGATCTGCCTGTGTTATGCAGCTGCTTCCCACTAGCTATCTTCCCACTAGCTATCTTCCCACTAGCTAGCTATACATTTGGTAGTGTGTATATGTCAGTGCTACTCTCTCACTTCGTCCCAGCTTCCCCCTCCCACCCCGTGTCCCCAAGTCCATTCTCTATGTCTACATCTTTATTCCTGCCATTCAACTAGGTTCATCGGTACCATTTTTTTTTTAGATTCCATATATATGCATTAGCATACGGTATTTGTTTTTCCCTTTCTGACTTACTTCACTCTGTATGACAGACTCTAGGTCCATCCACCTCACTACAAATAACTCAATTTCGTTTCTTTTTATGGCTGAGCAATATTCCATTGTATATACTGTATACATATATATAAAGAAGATATATATAAAGAAGATTGTGTCACATCTTCTTTATCCATTCATCCATCGATGGACACTTAGGCTGCTTCCATGTCCTGGCTATTGTAAATAGTGTTGCAATGAACATTTTGGTACATGACTCTTTTTGAATTATGGTTTTCTCAGGGTATATGCCCAGTAGTGGGATTGCTGGGTCATATGGTAGTTCTATTTGTAGTTTTTTAAGGAATCTCCATACTGTTCTCCATAGTGGCTGTATCAATTTACATTCCCACCAACAGTGCAAGAGGGTTCCCTTTTCTCCACACCCTCTCCAGCATTTATTGTTTGTAGATTTTTTGATAATGGCCATTCTGACCGGTGTGAGTTGATACCTCATTGTAGTTTTGATTTGCATTTCTCTAATGATTAGTAATGTTGAGCAGCTTTCCAGGGACTTCCCTGGTGGCGCAGTGGTTAAGAATCCGCCTGCCAATGCAGGGGACATGGGTTCAAGCCCTGGTCCGGGAAGATCTCACATGCCGTGGAGCAACTAAGCCTGTGCACCACAACTACTGAGCCTGTGCTCTAGACCCCATGAGCCACAACTACTGAGTCCATGTGCCACAACTACTGAAGCCCGCACACCTAGAGCCCGTGCTCCACAACAAGAGAAGCCACCACAATGAGAAGTCCGCGCACCAAAACGAAGAGTAGCCCCCACTTGCTGCAACTAGAGAAAGCCTGTGCGCAACAATGAAGACCCAACGCAGCCAAAAAAAAAAAAACTAAAAAAAAAAAAAAAAAAAAAAAAAAGCTTTCCAAAAAGAAACCCCCAGACTCAGGTGGTTTTACTAGTGAATTCTATTATACCTTCAATGGAAAAATAGCACTAATCTTACACACACTTCTTCAGAAATTAGAGGAGAAGGGAAACACTGCTGAATGTATTTTATCAGGTCAGCATAACACTAACAACAAAGCCTTATAAAGGAATCCACGCCCACTCCGCCCCGAAAAAAATTATGAATCAGAGTCCCATGTGAGCAGAGATGGCAAAGGTCCTTAACAAAATTTTAGGAAACCAAATGTAAAAAAGAAAAAAAAGAAGGATAATATGTCAAGACTAAGCTGGTTTTATTTCAGGAATGTAAGTTTGGTTTAATCCTACAAAAAAAAATCAGTGTAATTAGCCATATTAAAAGGCTAAAAAGAAAACCAATAATTAAATTTGGATTATTTGACAAAATTCAACACATACTTATGATAGAAACTTTTGGAGGAGAGTTACCTGAAAGAGTAGGTGATATTCTCAAACTGATGAAGGACATCTATGAAAAATCTACAGCTAAAATCATACTTAATGATGGAAGAGTGTATTTTTTTTCCACTTATGATCATAATTAAGGCAAGAATGCCTGCTGCCCCCACTTCTATTTCACATTGTACTAGAGGTCCTTGCCAGTTCAGTAAGAAAATAAAGAGTAAAAAGATGTGAAAGAAGAAAAAAATGGTCCCTATTTGATATTTGGATTGTAGAAATGAACTACTAGAATTAATAATTGAATGTAGCAAGGTCACAAGATATAAGCAGCAAACAATAGGAAAATAGTAGTATTTTATTAAAAATGCTTGGGGAAAAATCTAACTAAAGACATCCAAGCTCTCTATATCAAAAACTACAAAACATTGCTGTGAGAAATTAAAGACCTAAATAAATGGAGAGATAGATCAAGTTCATTGCTCAGTACTGCAATTCTCTCCAAATTAATCTATGGATTCAATACAATCCCAACCAAAATTCTAGCTTGCTTGCCTTTAGAAATTGACAAGCTGATTCTAAAATTTAAATCTAAATTCAAAAGACCTAGAATATGCAAATAATTTTAAAAAAAGAAAAGAAAAAATTGGAGAACTTAGCCAACCTGACTTCAATACTTGTTATAAAGCTATAGTATTGGCAAAAAGATGGATGAATAGATCAATGGAGCAGAGAATCCAGAAATAGACCCAAACATATATGGTAAATTAATTTTTGACAAGGTTCCAAGGCAATTCAATGGGGACAGAAAGGTCTTTCAAAAACTGATGCTGAGGCTTCCCTGGTGGCGCAGTGGTTGAGAGTCCGCCTGCCGATGCAGGGGTCACGGGTTTGTGCCCCGGTCTGGGAGGATCCCACATGCCGCGGAGCGGCTGGGCCCATGAGCCATGGCCGCCGAGCCTGCGCCTCTGGAGCCTGTGCTCCGCAACGGGAGAGGCCGCAGCAGTGAGAGGCCCGCGTACCACCAAAAAAAAAAACTGATGCTGGAGCAGCAGGATATCCATGTGGAAAAAAGATAAACATGAACCCTTACTTCACACCATACACAAAAATCCAGTCAAAATGATCACAAACATAAAGATAAAACTTAAAATTATAGCACTTTTAGAAGAAAACATAGAAAATATTTGCAATCTTGGGGTAGGTAAATGTGTCTTTGATAGAACACAAAAATGAGCCTTAAAAGAAAAAAAATGGATAAATTAAACTTCATGAAAAGTGTGAAAGACACCATTAACAAAAAAGCAAACCATGGACCGGGAGAAAATATTCATACGTAGCACATGTATTAGGCAAAGGACTTGTACCCAGAATACATAAAGAACTCCTATAAATCAATAATAAGAGGAAGACCACTGATTCAAAATGGTCAAGAGATTTGAGTATTTTACCAAGAAATATAAAAAAATAGGCAATAACCAACATGAAAAAATGTTTCACTTCTTAAGTCGTCAGTGAAATGGAAATTAACATCACAATGAGATACCACCACACAGGCCGTAAAAAGACTAAAATTAAAAATACTGACTACACTAAGTATTGGTGAGGCAGTGGAACAGCTAGAACTTTCATTTACTACTGGTGCATATGGGAAATGGCACGACCACAGAGTACCAGTGGCTTAGCTTTTGCATATATTCAACTTCACTAAATATGCCACAGTATTTTCCAAGATTGTATCAATTTATAATCTCGCCAGCAATGTAAAAGAGTTCCCACTGCTCTATCTCCTCGCTAACACTTGGTATTGGCAGGATTCTTATTTGTATGCATCTGGTAGGTGTAAAGTGGTAACTCCTTGCAGTCTTAATTTATGTCTCCTTGAAATTACTGGTAAGACTTAGCATCTTTCAATATGTATATTCTTCATTCACATTCCCTCTTGTATGAAATGAATATTCATATCTTATGCCCATTTGTCTATAAGTTATCTTTTCCTTATGGACTTGTAGGAATTCTTTATTTACTCTGGATATTCATATTTTGTTGGTCATATGTGTTCTAAGCCTCTTCTCCCAGTCTGTGGCTTATCTTTTTACTTCCTTTACAATGTCTTTGGATGAACAGAGATATTCTTCACTTTATACAAATATAAATGTGCTATGAATCTTTTCTTAGAAGTTTCATTTTTATAAATTGAGCCAAATGTTAATTTTTATGGGAACTTAATGTAAGAAACTTTGTGATTCTCTTTTTATAAACAGAAGGCTTATTTGTAATTTACACATTCATTCCCCCAAGGCATTGGTTAAAATTTTTTATAGCTCTATAATATTTTTAAGAAGTATAATATTCATAGCAAAATTCTGAAATGGACTTGCAAAGAAACACTGACTACTTAGGAAATGATGTGTGTATTTCTAGAAGCAAATATAGCCTTACCAAAATCAGTTACTTAACTTTCCCACTCTTTTTTTTTCTGATTCTAAAAATAGAGTTCCAACTCCAGAGGAACAGGAGAATGCCATATATATGGTCATATGTATTGATTTATATAAATACAGACAGATAAAATATCTTAATTTTTAAAAAGTGTTTGATAAAATCACCCTTTATTCCTTACATATAAGATGGTAAAACCAAACAAGACCACTAGACTGGGTAGGTTATATCCTACAGTATTGTACATAAGTACAGTGTAGAGTAGCACAGTAAAGTAAAATACAGTCAATATAATTCACAGTTTGAACCAGAGATCATAGATGAATGATTCTGGATTACCTGGGAATCATCATACTGTAATAGTCACAGAACTCTGTCCTTTGCACTAACATTTTTAATCTTGGTCCTGGATGAAGATGTTGAAATGAAAATGAAGTTACTTTTCAACGCTTTCATCATTTTTAATGATAGAAAGAAAACAAGAACAATTAACCACGCAGATGGCAGAATCCAAATTCTAAAGGACCTCAAAACCAGGAAGATGGAATTTAACCAAAGGAACTGCAAATCTGTCTTCACATTTAAAAGTTAACTGTGCAAGTGAATAGTGAGTGGGTTCTGCCTTGGCTAAATTTCATTTCAGAAATATTTTGTGTGGCTTACTTGACTTCCTGTTTTAAATGAGGCAATGTGGTGAAAGACTTGACACAATCTGAACTGCTATCACAGTAGTAAGGGGTTGCTCTAGACAGGATAGCTCCAGGCCCCTGTACAAAGCTGCTCCTGACACCACATGGACGTCTAACCCACCCTGTTCCGTTCTGGGGGCCACATTTCAAGAAGTACATCAACAACCTCACTGGTGTCCAGAGAAGGTATTAGAGTAGCATAGGGCTGCTTGCAAGGATGGTTTCCTGGCATGAGGTTATAGCCACCGGGAAAACGTGATGACTTTTTCTAATTGGCACAAACATGCCATCAGCTAAGCATGCAAGGAACCTAGAGATTACTTCCTGGGAAATTGGAAATC
This sequence comes from Mesoplodon mirus, assembly GCF_964341445.2. Lineage (NCBI taxonomy): Eukaryota > Metazoa > Chordata > Mammalia > Artiodactyla > Ziphiidae > Mesoplodon > Mesoplodon mirus. The sequence goes on from NC_138990.1 coordinate 49,178,420, forward strand.
TAGAAACGTTTATAGGGAGAAAGACAGACTGAAAGACTTACAATGACTGTCAGAGCCAGCCCTGTAGTCCTGATCCCCAGCCCTCTACAATAATCCCCGCCTGAGAGAGCATGGATTTAACCACCTCTGGTCCCACAGTTGGGCTCCTCCTTGCTGCTTCTCTAACCCCCAAGGTAATACTGCCTTTCGGAAAACTGGGCTTTGCCTTGTCTCTAAAAAAAAAAAAAAAAAAAAAAAGACATCATGGAATGGTGGTCAAGAGTATGTGGAATCAGGCTGGAACTTTGGTTCAAATCCAGATGTGGCTTAGTGACTGACTGACTGAGCAATGCCAAGCCCTTAATATCTCTGAGCCTCCTTTTCTTACGTATAAAATGCACTGGAGGTGGTGGTAATAAAACCAGCCTTTTAGCACTAGGTGGGTATTGAAGGAGAAGCTTCTTGTAAAGAGCTTGGCATGGAACATAATGAAGTCTAGGTAGGTAAGTCTCGTGGCCATCACCCTGTGAGGATCTTCCCAGGTGCCCACTGCCCTGTCCCTGTGACAGGTGGGGCACCCCAGGCACTGGTCAGTTACTCCTGGACTTCCAACAGGAGGTCTCCTCAGGTCCGCAAAGTTGAGTCCAACAGAGTAGCCACTAGCTACATGTGGCTTTTGAGCACTTAAAATATGGTAAATGCACCTAAGGAACTGAATTTTAAGTTTTATTTAATTTTAATTAATTTACAGTTAAATTTAAATACCCATACATGGCTAACGGCCACCTTCCTGGACAGAGCCGAGAGTAAGAGCTGCTAATGGCAGCAATGACCACAGAACCAGGAGGGCCCTGAGCACCCTTCAATGGAGATAGTCAAGCTGAGGTTGGATGATTATTAAAGCGGGGTGCAGAAGTATCCCTGAATTAGATCCTTTCTCTTTGACCTGCTGGGGTTCTCTGCACTCAACTGCTTTTCTTCAACGTGATATTTTTGCCACCAAACCACCCAGTTGCTTTCTGTCAGTGACACGATAGGACAGACCTCACAGTGACAGGCGCAAGGCTTGCCCTGGTGACCCGGCCTCCAGGCTGAGCTTAGAACATCCCAGCCAAAAAGAGGGATTCTCTTTGCATTTTGTTTTCCATCCGCTAAGAAACAGGAAGCAGCGTTCAATTGTTCCCTGCCAGGGAGTGATGCACACCGCACTCTCCTGGCTGGTGTTTTCCAGAACAATGGAAATAAATCTGATGTAATGTAGCAGAACACGACAAGGGACAGTTTTCCCCTTAACAAATACTCATTTGAAATGGTGCCCACACCCTGCACGAGGAGTGATCTATTTCCCACAACAGTGTTCCAGCAAAACCCATTACTAATTCCACAACTCAAATTAAAACTAACAGAGCTTGAAGGCTGGGGCTGATGTGCTCTCTGCCGACAAGGAGCGAGGAAGGGAGGGGGGAGGGGCCCGGCGCATTTCGTGCGTATGTGTTTAATTACACTGTTTAATGCATTGAGAATAATTCAGCCACCCGAGTGGAGAAAATAAGGCACTTAACTGCTCTCTGGAGGAAAAAAGCCCCGTGCAAACCACTCTCAGCTGTGTGATACCTCGCACACCTCAGGGCTTTGGGGGCAGAGAGAGAGAGGGAGAGAGAGAGGGAGGGAAGGTAAGGAGAGACAAAGAGAGGGGAGAGAGAGGGAGGGAGGGAATTTTGTGCATGTGCAAATCTCCTGTGAGTTGGGAGGACACATGACTATTTCTCAAGGAAAGCTGGTATGCGGTGGTGTAAAGGTGAGAATGAACATACATTTTAGGTTTTAAAATGGAACTTAACGGCCTTCCCTGGTGGCGCAGTGGTTGAGAGTCCGATGCAGGGGACACGGGTTCTTTCCCGGGTCTGGGAAGATCCCACATGCCGCGGAGCGCCTAGTCCCGTGAGCCATGGCCGCTGAGCCTGCGCGTTCGGAGCCTGTGCTCCACAACGGGAGAGGCCACAGCAGTGAGAGGCCCGCGTACCAAAAAAAAAAAAATGGAACTTAACACCTAGACCAGTGCTTTCCCTGGATCACTCTCCCACTTCAGAATCATCTCGGTGAGGTTCCCTGACTTGGTGGCCTGAAAGCCACGAGTGGGGTTTGTGGACCCCAAAAAGGCAGTCGTCAGAGGAAGACTACCCAGGGCTCTCTTTGCAGAAGGGGAAACTGAGGCTTAAGATCAAACAAGAGGCGTTTGGACAGTGCTGGGAGTAGACGGCTGTCCAGCCCCCAGCTTCAAGGCTGATGCCCTGGCCTGGACGCAAAGCTTGTCCTAGTCCCTGCCAAGGGGCACCTTACTTTCTGTTTCATTAGGGCTGAGAGGGGTCTGAGATAATCTCTGATCCAAGGGCCACGGGAGAGGGAGTCATGAGAGAAGCCTCTCACGTGGCTTCAGATACAGAGTGCCGCAGCGCCCCCGATGGGGAACAGGTGCCAGAGAAGTGTGAGTGCTCAGAATAGAACTATCCATGGCCTGCCAGTGACTCTGGGTTCAGGGCCAGACCGACTGCCAAGGAGATGAAGAGCCTGGCAAGAGAGAGGCAAAAAGCAGAAACCACTTTGCAATGGCCACAGACGATGCAACCCTACCCTGCTCTCTCTGCTGGCCTCGCCATGTGCACCCAGCCTCTTTGGCGACTCATGGCCTGAGGGAGCTCAGAGACCTCAGCTGATGGGTCCCTCCCAGGCACCCTATGGGGTAACAAAGAGAACGCCTGCCTGGCAGAAAGGAGTCTGCTGTGCTCCACTAAATTTGTGAGCCGCGCCTCTCCTCGGGCCTCAGGTTCCCGGTTTGGGACACTGAGCAAGTTAAATTTACTCTTCCAAGTGCTTTTCAGCTGTAATGTTCTGTGTTTCTGGAACTGAGAACGTGAGTTCTTACGCACCCTACGTGATATTGTTGAGCAGGCAGTGAAACAAGAATACAGTATTCCTTTCAGTTAGGTTTGCCACGTGCAAACACAAAAAATCAAAACGTTTTGGCATGAAATGATTCTCCTTACCATCCCCAAAGTGCTTTGGTATGTGTCATTCAATTACAGAAGAGGCCTAGAAAGTTCCTGAGTAGACTGTCAATGTATTCTGAGGACAAGGCAGAGTGTTCCTTCTGGGTTCTATAATTACATGAGTCCCAGAAACACCGTGTAATATTCGGTATGATCTTGGATTTCTGGGCATGTTTCTTTCCCCGCCCCCCCCATCAATAAAGAGAGGATGTACTTCCCATTTAGCTAATTCAAGCTCCCTCTTAAGCAAATTAGGGGGATTTAGGAAGTTGGGGCCTGTCATGTATCAAATGATGATCTGGTCTTAAGAGCTACTATTTCCAACCCATCCTCCCCAGATCACTCCAGATGGCTCGCTTCCCAGCGGCAGGAACCAGAGAGGGCTAGGCAAGCACTGTGCCCACCGAATTTAGGGCCTTTTAAATAATTTCTTTGGAAGGCGATACCACATTAAGACAATCAGTGTATTCTTAAACGATTTCCTCTTGGCCTATCTTCTTAGGCTTTCAATGAAATGAGACAAAGAGAAAGAAAATGGATAAAACAGAGACAGGGACAAAGAGACCCAGACAGATGGGGGCAGAGAGACAAAGACAAAGACAGCCAGCCAGTGGAGACGGAGAGGGTGATGAAGAGAGTGGGAGGAACAAGAGGGCCAAGGGCCAAGATATGGAGAAGGACAAGTCCACTAATAAAAAGCATCCATGTGCATCCGTGTGCAATGCCAGCATACGACTGTGCTGAAATCATATCCAAACATCACCATGCTTTCTCACCCCTCAGACGTGAGCACTTGAGGCACACCTGGAAAACAGATGTGCAACGGCTGAGACTCCCTGGTGGAGCTCTTTGAAGTTCCCTCCTGCTGTGACAGAGCCACATGTGGAGATCCAGGGGATCACCCAGGGGAGAGAAAAAGATGGACACCAGCAGTTGGACCTCTGGCCAGGTTACCTCAGGCATCCTGGTCTGTACCCGGCCACCTCTGGGCATCTCAGGCCTGTGGAGGCCACAGAGGTGAGTGGGCAGGACCTCGGCCTGGAGCCTGCTTCTGGCTCTGCCACTGTCCACGCCTCACTGTGGTGTGAGGATGCGGGTGGGGAGAGAGGTACACTCGCACCAGCACCCAAGCACTGTAAGGGAGAGACTCCCTTTTCTGACCAGCTCAGGGACATAAGATGATGGTATGTCCCCAAAAGGCCCAGGCCAAACTTCTTGGTCTGAGACTTTTCTGAAAGCAGGCTTCCATCCAAGTGGATGGAGTCATGCTTGTGGGGTTGGGGCCTGGGTACAGGTCAGCAAGAGGGGAGAAGTCTTTTTGAAAATAAGAGTTTTCTGAGGACTTTCCTGGTGGCGCAGTGGTTAAGAATCCGCCTGCCAATGCAGGGGACACGGGTTCGATCCCTGGTCCGGGAAGATCCCACATGCCGTGGAGCAACGAAGCCCGTGCGCCACAACTACTGAGCCTGCGCTCTAGAGCCACAACCACTGAGCCCGTGCGCCTAGAGCCTATGCTCCGCAGCAAGTGAAGCCACCATAATGAGAAGCCCGCGCACTGCAACGAAGAGCAGCCCCCGCTCGCCGCAGGTAGAGAAGGCCTGTGCACAGCAACGAAGACCCAAGGCAGCCAAATAAATAAATAAATATTTTAAAAATAAAAAGAAAAGCTTTCTGAATTAATTATGTTGAAGAGCATCACAAAGGAGAATGAACTTAGAACACGATTCTGTGTGTGAGCATGTGTATAAACGTGTGTGTAAGCGGGTGAGTGAAGCAGTTTTGAAAAGCAGGTTGAGGGGGGTTTTAAGCCTCTCAGGGCTCCCATGCTCTTTTCTTCATTCTTAAGAAGCAGAGACAGTAGGAAGAGAAAGGAGCAGAAATGGTCTAGGAGCCGCTGCTTGCAGGGGGGGCCGGAGGGGAGGTGGTGGGAACGACAGGCCAGGTGGGAGAGGTACCGCGCCTCCATCCTTCCAGCGGAAGACGGAATGCAGACGCTGCCACAGGATACCTCGGCCTCCCTTCCGCTACCTGGGCTGCAGGCCAGAACAGGTGAGGGGGGCAGGTGAGTCCTGTGCCCATCTGGAGGAAGTGACCGGGTTGAGGAGGTAGCCAGGGTCCTCCAACAGCATCAGAGGGAGACTGCGTCTGGATCAGGACAACTCCGAGGCATGTGCCTGCGTCCTAGCAGCTGGCCCATCCTGAACGCCTCTGACCTGAAGTTCTCCCCCAAGCAATGCCATCTGAAAGTTTCTTCACTTTGGTTCCTGAAGAGAAGCCGAAAATTTCAGACAGGGAGCGTTATGATGTAGCTCGGCTGGTTGGCAGACTCTTCTCGTTAAGGATTAGACTGGGGAGAAAACAGGACATTTGGCTAAGAGTCCCAGGGAACAATTCCTGTGACCTCTCCTGCCTCAGGCACTTGAGAACCAATTGGATCCAGATGTGAGTCATCAGCTGTGCCTCCAGAAGGCAGATGTGTGGTCTGTCCGGATGGAGACAAGCCCCCAGGGTCTCTAGTCCCCAGGCTGTGATGGGGTCTGGCTCCATTCTCTGAGCTGTGTGGGAATTCTTGGTCAGGCTGGATCCACAGGCATGGCAGGGCGGACCTAGCCAGTGATCAGAGGGCAGAGTACTGCCCCAGGGACCACTCTTTCGGAGAGAAGTCAAAGTTCTTGGCCACTTTCAGTTTTAAAGGCCCCTTGTGGCCGATGTGACACAGTGAGAATGTTAACCCCAGTGCTGCAGCTCTCTACCTGCCCAGGGACTCAGAGGCAGCCCATCACCAGGGTCATTACCCTTAGTACACAGTACTTCTCTCATCTTAGAAAAACTCTACCAGAGGGGGGCGGCAGTGGGGCAAGTCTTCACTTCCACATCATCGCTTCAAAATTTGCATTTGTTTATTAGCTAAATAGCTTCAAAATTTGCATTTGTTCATTAGCTAAATAGGTCATCTCGGAGGCAGCTCAGGAGCTGGATGAGATGACCTTCAGCTGCCTTTCAACATGATCCTCACAGATTACAATGGTTTGGAAGGTTCCTTAGGGATCACCTTATTCAACTACCTTAATAATTAAGATGAGGAAATTGTGTTTGGCCGAGATTTCCTGGTTTTTTATTGGGAGAACCAGCTTTGCAGACTAGTGAGCATGCATGGTAGAGAAGAGCTTCCTGAGAATTCAGGGATAGAGACAGAGAGAGATCGAACCCAGGGTCGCTAGGGTCCAAAGCAGTGCTCCTGACCGGTGTTGAGTATGGGAATTGCTGATGCACTCAGTTCAACCAGTTTCTTTATTTTGCCTTCTCAGAGCCTTTTATGGAAATCTGAGTCATGACTCTCCAAAGAGGGGAAGGTAGGAGGCAACATTCACCCACATGTTTGATCACAGAAACTTTATATCAAGGAGCTCCCAGCAACAGTTCCTAGAAGTAGTGTTCCATGTATCATGCTTGTCCAAGAGATAGAGTCCCCAAAGGTAGCAGAAAAAAAAAAAAAAATCAACATTCTGCTCTTGATTCCGCGCTGCTCTTTTGCACAGCTGTAGACTTTCTTACTGTCTATCGAAGGATGCTCTGCCTTATAAAGGTTTGGGAAAGTGAAGGATGTACTCAGTCTGACCTCTTCCAAACACTGAGGAGAGATGGGATAGACCTGAGGACTCTTTCATGGTTGTCTCATGGGAGAAAGGGGGAGGTGACTCGCTAAGATCCAGAAACATTAGTGCCTTGCACAGTGTCCTGCAAATAATAATGATAATTTGATCCGTATTGGACTAATCTTATGTGCTGTCTCAGCTCCTCTTGGTCTCACCTGTCTCTGGGTCTCTTACCCCTCTTTGGGGGGGTTTTCTTTGACCCCAGGAAAAGAAGTGGCTCTTCTCACCACTTCTGGACTCAGATGCGGTGCCAAGCCACAAGGAGTAGGATCTGGATTTCCCAGTGCCTGCCAAGGGGCCACATGGCACAAGCCAGAGGGTCCGAAGCATTAATTCCCCACAGGGCAAACTTTGAGCAATGAGAGATGGGAGGCAGGAGGGAACCCACATGTAAATTTCCTCTCCAACCTCTCTTGTGAGGACTATTCCAAGACAGCATTTCTGCAGAGCTGGTCCACAGGTGTCCTGCTTTAGCCAAGTAGCTGGCTATATCTCGATGTGAAGAGAGGTGGGTGACACATCATCTTATATTGCTTCCCATCCTTCTCTCCTCATTTCTCATTTCTCTCCCTCTCACTGCCCTGGCATTGCAACTCCCAGTGAGGCATGAGCATTTAAGCCTTGCCTCAAGCTTTGTTTTGTAGAGAACCCAGGCTCAAATAATGTCAATAGTAACTACTAAAATGTTTTGAACACTTACCATGTGCCAGGCACTGCTAAGAACTTGACATATATTATCTCATTTAATCTAATTTATTGTTACATTCTAGTGATGAGGAAACTGGGACTCAGAGAGGCTATGTAACATGCCCAGATGATAGTATCAGACAGCTCACACGGTAGCACCAAGCACAGGGCTAGACACAGAGTAAGCCCTCAGGGTCAGTAGGCGGGTCATTAATTTGTATATTTCTCACCAGCACCTTTTCTTCTAAGGCATTCTTTCCAGTGAAATCACTCACTAAACACTACCAGTGAAGAAATCAAAGAGGAAATCAGAAAATGTGTCCAGACAAAAGGAAAATGAAAGCACGACACTCCAAAAGTCTATGGGATGCAGCAAAAGCAGTTCTAAGAGCGAGGTTCATAGCAATACAGGCCTTCCTCAAGAAACAAGAATATCGCAAACAACCTATTGATAACGTACCACCTAAAAGAATTAGAAAAAGAACAAAGCCCAAAGTCAGCAGAAGGAAGGAAATAATAAAGATCAGAGAGGAAATAAATAAAACAGATCAAAAAGACAATAGAAAAGATGAATGAAACCAAGAGCTGTTTTTTTTAAAGATAAACAAAATTGATAAACCTCTAGCCAGGCTCACTAATTAGAAAAGACAGGACCCAAATAAACAAAATAAGAAATGAAAGAGGAGAATTAATAACTGATACTGGAGAAATACAAAAAGTCATAAGAAAATACTATGAACTATGAAATACTGTTCTATATGCCATCAAAGTGGACAACCTAGAAGAAATGGACAAGTTTCTAGAAACAAACAGCATGCCAGGAATAATATAACTCTTAGTCATTTGCGTCTTGCTTAGTAGCAAATGGCTCACCAGGTACCTTTCTTATTCCATCTACAAATTGGGAATAATAAGCTTATGTTACATATAACTCTTGCTTATTACACAATTGGTAGATTATTATATTCTCAACAACCAATGTGCTAACTAGAGTCCTCCTGCAGCTATCACCCACAAGAACAAAAATTAGGTCCAGTTGGGTACAAGTGGGCCAATTCAAGAGAATTGCTGACTGAATATTCAGGTAATGCCATCTGGGGGTCATCAAAGTTCTGTTTCTGTCCTAGGACAAACAGGGTAGTTGGCAGTTCATAACTTAACTGTAACTGCAGAGGAAAAATGTCTGCTCTCATTCTAATCTGGTCAGCTTGGGTTCAAGCAAAATAGCTGTGGCTCTGTCTCCCCAAGTACAGAATCACATCTCAGATTCCACAACATTTGTAGCCATGGAGGCACATGCATTGACCAGGAAGCAGCTCTAGGGGTATAGGAACCATCTGAATCTCTGCAGTGGTGTTGACCAGCCTTTGGGGATTAACACAGATTTTTCAACTTGGTATAATTATTAATCTAGATCATTAGAAAACAAAAGGCAAGCCCTGGGCCCCATTCCTCCAGCAAATATTAAACACCGACTACGTGTCAGAAACTATACAATGGTGAACAAAGACATGGTTCCTGCCCTCAGGGTATCCCTTATGACAATGTAGCCCTCCAGGTTGTAACTAAATGAGCAGAAAGCCAAGGTGACGCAGTGATTAAGAGATCCTCTCACTGTATGAAGTGTGCAAAGTTTAGGTTATCTTCTCTTAGGGAGTCAACTCACCCTTTGCCCTAGCTTTTCTTAAAACTTGGGCCCTTTGCATCAGAAACACCCACTTTTTAGAGCTACTGAATCCGTATCTCTGGGGGTGGAGATTTAGATCTACAGAATTAAGACTGTCCCTGAAAGCTCGCTAAAGTTTGGAGCACTGTCTTGGTCCGAAGCCCTGGGAGGTCACCACCCACATCCTACCTGTTTCAGAGGCAGGTGGTTTGATGGAGCCTAGTCAGCAGGATTCCTGTGGGGAGCTGAGTTGGGACTGGGCGGGTCCCACAGGCTCCGTGGCAGCAGCAGCTCTGCGGAGGGATGGAGGGTGGCATAGGAGACTGGTGGTGGAGGACAGCGGCAGTCCCCCTGGAGAAAAGGCAGGCTGAGAGCCCCACAGCGCAGGCGTCTGCTTGCTTCCTCCCCTCAGGCTCTTCCTCATACAGGCACAGCAGTTACCACCCCACCTTAGTTAAACAATGACTCCAGCCTGGGGCCTGGGGCCTCCCTCCCGGAGAGAGGATATTGGATTTAATTGCAAAACTTCCCCAAAGAGGGCTTCCCTGGTGGCGCAGTGGTTGAGAGTCCGCCCGCCGATGCAGGGGTTCATGCCCCGGTCTGGGAAGATCCCACATGCCGCGGAGCGGCTGGGCCCGTGAGCCATGGCCGCTGAGCCTGTGCGTCCGGAGCCTGTGCTCCGCTACGGGAGAGGCCGCAACAGTGAGAGGCCCGCGTACCGCAAAAAAAAACTTCCCCAAAGATGCTCCACCCTAAGCCTCTGTCCACCTGATCCCACCTCACTTCCTGGAGCCCCGAGCTTTCGACTTCTTGGCTGCCTGAGTTGTGGTCGTCCGTTGTTTGCAGATAATTCAGTTGCTTTGTTTTTTACTTCAGCAACTTCTCCTTCAGAGGAAGTGCTGAGACAGGGAAGTGTCCTTCCTTGGTGCCTCATTCCCACACCGGAAGTGCCCTCGCCAGGTGTTGCACATTAAGAGCAGATGCTCAAAGTAAATCACACCACCTGGGCTTTCTGCAGGAAGAACGTCTTTCCACAAATATAAATGGCAGACCCCATGAACCCTTGGGCATGGAGAGACCCGGGGAAGATCTCCGCATCATCCCTGCTTAATGGATCAAGGGGAAAGGGATGAGGCATGTAAAGCAGGCGCTTCCTGACTCCAGACTCCCGATAGCATGGCTCACCCTACGATAGCATGGCTCACCCTACGTAATAGGTGTTGACTGAAAAAAAATGCACACCCTAAAAGCTGAGAATTATTAGGACTTCAAGCCCAGGAGGCAGCCTCTCACATAGCTCTGAGGGACGGCTCTGAAGAGGTAACGGAGGAGCCAGGGTACACAGGAGTTTTTGCAACAAACACCAGGTAGTTGGAACATCAAAAGGTTACTGTTAATTAAAGAAAAGCAGACATCTCAAGTTAAGGAATTTAGCGCTTTTCTGTATATGGGAAGATGCAAGAGCCTGGACTCACTGAAATCATTCCTTTGACATGCACCTTAGCTATCTACAGCCAGTATCCTGTTCTTTCCCATCCTGAGTCCCCTGGGGGGTGGGCGTGCTGCAGTGCCTGAAGGCTTGGCAGTGGGCAGCCCTGTTTGTCTCCATCCGGAGTTCCCTCAGGGCTCACCAGCGGGGGCTGCTTTAGTGGCTGATGGTTGCAATATCCGTTGTCTGCTGATATGGCAGGCAACATTTTTCATTCACAGCCTAAAAGAGGGAAACCTCATCTCTACCGATGAGTCATGGGAGTGATGGAGGGTGGGGAGCCTGCCAAGAGAAGAGGTTGGTGATGTAGTCCAGGCAAGGGTGAGCATAGTGAGAAAGTACAAATGCCAAGTGGACAGCTTGAGGAATTTGCATGAAGTGAGACCCAAATCACCAGCATCCAGATAAAGAGACAACATTACCAGTACCCCAAAGCCCACTTGGGAACCCCCTTCCCATCACTATCCTCCAGGATAGCCCCAAGGCAAACTATCCCCAGCTCCCCCCCCCGTGCATTTAGATAAGCTCTATCCTCTTCCTCATTTTTAAGAAAACAGATTCAGTGTTTTTGTCCATTATACCCCAATAAAGCTGAGAAAACCAAAAAGAAAACCAAAAAGAAAAAACAAAAAAAAGGAAAAAAAAAAAGAAAACAAATTCAGTGTTGATTTAGGGGATTAAATCAAATGTCCCTGCAAAATATGACAAAGGAGGGCTTCCCTGGTGGCGCAGTGGTTGGGGGTCCGCCTGCCGATGCACGGGGCGCGGGTTCGTGCCCCGGTCCGGGAGGATCCCACATGCCGCGGAGTGGCTGGGCCCGTGAGCCATGGCCGCTGAGCCTGCGCGTCTGGAGCCTGTGCTCCGCAACGGGAGAGGCCACGGCAGTGAGAGGCCCACGTACAGCAAAAAAAAAAAAAAAAAAAAAAAATATGACAAAGGAGACAAGTGTGGTAGGGCAAACAGGTGTACAGAGTATTTGCCATGTAATCAAATGGCTCATCTAACAGATTTCACGTGTTTTGACATTCCTCTCTGGGTGGAAAAAGTCGTCAACAAAGTGAGATGATTTATTTTAGTGCCAAGCAGTGTGAAGTGCAGGCTCACGCAGCTTCGGTGCTGTGCTGTGGGCTGCATTCTGGACGAATTAGGCAAGTCATGTTCTTAGACTCAGAGCAGTAGGTGACAAATCTAACAGTATCTTCAAGAGAAGCATTAGAAACACTCAAGTTTTCAAACCAAAATGTCCTGGCGCTACCACTTACTTATTGTGGAATTTTGGACAAGCAACTTAACGCTAAGCCTGTTTCCTTAACTCCAAAATAGCGATGATAATTGAACCTAACTCAACAGCCATTATGAGAATAAAAAAAAAAAAAGCAAAGGCAGGTGAATTGCTTACTATTAAGTCTGACACATAGTAATTATGCAACAAAGGGCGGCTATTATTTAATAAAGCCAGACATAGTACTTGGCTGGTGGGAGTTTAGGAGAACTAGGTCAGAGAGGCTGGGACTTCTGAGGTGGAAACCATGGACTCTTTTGGGAAGGATAAAGGTGATGCCCCAGGCTAGGGAAGTAGAGACTTACACTGTTGGAGAGAAAGTCTGGAAAGGGAAATTAAACTTATCTTCATTCATTTCTTAAAATTCTGTTTCAGTAACAAGTAAATCTAACCTAATTGTCCATCAACAGAGGAATGGATAAAGAAGATGTGGTACATATATACAACATATGGCTTTCTTACAGCCATAAAAAAGAATGAAATAATGCCATTTGCAGCAACATGGATGGACCTAGAGATTGTCATACTGAGTGAAGTAAGTCAGACAGAGAAAGACAAATATCGTATGATATCCCTTATATATAGAATCTAAAAAAAGGGTACAAACGAACTTATTTACAAAACAGAAGTAGAGTCACTGATATAGAAAACAAACTTACGGTTACCAGGGGTAAGGGTGGGGTAGGGATAAATTGGGAGATTGGGATTGACATATACACACTACTATATATAAAATAGATAGCTAATAGGACCTACTGTATAGCACAGGGAACTCTACTCAGTACTCTGTAATGGTCTATATAGGAAAAGAATCTAAAAAAGAGTGGATACATGTATATGTAAAATTGATTCACCTTGCTGTACAGGAGAAACTAACTCAACATTGTAAATCAACTATATTCCAATAAAAATTTACAAACAAACAAACAAAAAATAAACAAACCAAAACCAAATAAATCCACATAACTATTGCCTGAAGAAACCAACAGAGACCGGCATGATGTATTTGTTTCTGGTGTTGCCACATGTTGCTGACCTGAGAAAGACAGAGGCATCGGGCCAAGTAGAAAGGAGCTCTGCTACCAAAGTGGAAACCTTCGTAATGAGGGGGCTGAAAGGAGATGGACCCCTTTCCCTGCCTTCTGATGTGGTGGCCATGGTGAAGGGAAACTGGGGAAACCCACATCTTGCTTGTGCTGAAGGAGCAGGAAGCCAGCACCCTGAGAGACGTGTGTCTGTGTCGGGGCAGGGTCCCTGGGCGCTGCTCTGGCCCTGTCAACGTTCCAGCATCCCTCAGGGTAAGCTCCGTTGTTGGACGCCCAGTTCCACAAAAGCACAGTCTAAGGGTGGTCACTGTCATTGCAGCCTGAGGAGGTCACATGGCCCAGAACTGTCCTGAGACTACCGTATGGGTGAGGGGACAGGATAGAGGACTGTTATTGCTGCTTCCTTCTTGGGTTACATCCCCAGTAAAGAAGTTCTCAGAAACTAGAGGCAAGAAGGCTTAGGTCAACCAACACACGTGGTGGATTAGGGAGGATTGGAGTCAGTTTACTCCCTGCTTTCACTCCTGAGCTACCCCAGGGGACTGCGGAAAACTCTCCCTTCTTCCTGAAAGGTGACAAATGGGGTGGAGTAGGAACGAGTACAGATAAAAAGGGTTCAAAGTTGGTGCAGAGTGGCTTGAGACGAAGGGGTATTTGGTAACCGGGCTGGGAAACACTGCACTTGTCCAGAAAGGTCAGTAACTGACCTTGGAGGTGAGCAGACCTCAGGGAGGAAGAGGCAGTGTGCCCAGGACAAAGGATGACGAGCAGGTTCTTGCAGGGACTGGGAATCCATCTACACTGGGGGCAGCATCAACCCAAACTCACGTGGGGCTACGGCGGGCTTGCTTAATTTTGAGTCATTTGCCTGAAAAGAGGCTCTCAGTCCTGATGGCAGAGAGCTCCAGGGAACCTCTAAGAAAACGATCCTGCAGAGCCTGGTTAAGTCAGTGCGGCTCTGCCTATGGATTTCTAGGCTTCCCCACCTGTCTCCCAATGTAATGGACAAGAAAACTAATTAAAAAGGATGCTTAGGGCTTCCCTGGTGGCACAGTGGTTGAGAGTCCGCCTGCTGATGCGGGGGACACATGTTCGTGCCCGTGAGCCATGGCCGCTGAGCCTGCACGTCCGGAGCCTGTGCTCCGCAACAGGAGAGGCCACAACAGTGAGAGGCCCACGTACCGCAAAAAGAAAAAAAAAAAAAAGGATGCTTATGCTCATTGGGGAGACAGAAAGAAAGGGATGAAGAGGCTGTCTCCATCTAAGCCAGTCTTGGGGTGACAAAAGGAACTACAACAGAGCAGATAAATGAATCCCCATGAAAAAAGAAGAGAGCAGGGGGGAGCCTTGGAGAAAAAAGAAAGGGAAAACCCTGGGTCTGAACCAGCAGAAAACCTGCACTGTGCTCTTTATGGGGCTGCAAACTGTCCACTGACACACTCTCTATGAAAGATAATCAAAATAATTCATTATTATGGATGTGGCGCCCTCACAATGTAACTAAATGAGGACGTTAAACCGCCCAGTACCGTGTATAAGGAATACACAGAAGTGCCTCATAAAGATGGGACTTCGGTCAAGCTCAGATATTCCAGTTTTGACTCCCGAAAGCCAAGATGGGAGGTCAAAGAAATAGTTGTGCCTCTTTTTTTTTTGTGGCACGCGGGCCTCTCACTGTTGTGGCCTCTCCCGTTGCGGAGCACAGGCTCCTGACGCGCAGGCTCAGTGGCCATGGCTCACAGGCCCAGCCGCTCCGCGGCATGTGGGATCCTCCCGGACCGGGGCCCGAACCCATGTCCCCTGCATCCACAGGTGGACTCTCAACCACTGCGCCACCAGGGAAGCCCAGTTGTGCCTCTTTGATGAGAAGATGCTCCTGGGGGGTGTGGTGCGTACAAGCCTATGAATATCTATTTTTATCCACCTCAGGGCCATACTTAATCTTGAGAGGGCACTCATTAGACAATGGGCTGAGCCTGAAGAGAAGTACAGGGTGCTCAGTGGCAAATCTGCCTCCGAACAATCAAGCTTTATTCATTTCTTGTTTGCTCATCATGTTAACCGTTTATTATGCAAAACTGTCGATTCAGTTGCAGAATGCCAAAAAAATATATTTGGGACAATTCACAAGCCATGTTTACCATAGTTGCTAAAAGGAAAAAAAAAAAACAAAACGAAAGAATTTGCTGAAGAGGATTCTCAGGCTCTGCTCAGATCCCCACTGGCAAGCTGATCTTGAACTCCAGGAACCTGACTGCCTACTCCAGTGTGCGTTAGAAAACCAGGAGCAGGACAGCTCCTTTGCTGCACAGAAAGCAAAGCTTTCATATCAGCAAACTGCTGCATAAGAGAAAGTTCCCTGGAAGTGAGCTCTCAGTAGCAGTTCTCAAACTTAGGTGCACAAGATTCGTTGGAGGGGGTAGGGGTGTGTTTAAAATGTGGATTTCCAGGCCTCACTCCAGAGATTCCTATTTAGTAGGTTTGGGGTAGGGCCAGAGAATCCACAGGTTTGACAAGCATCTCAGGGCTCGGATTAGGATCGGGCATTGAGAATAAATCCCTGTAGTAGCCTGGTTGGGGCTGGTCCCCTGCTTAGAAAAAGCAACCCCCTCATCACATGCACACATGGGCCCTGCTGAGACATCGGTGCTGTCAGAGGGGCCTTCCAGCCGTCACAGGGTCAGGAGATGGGGCTCCCCTCTGTGAGCTCAGCCTGGGGCCCAGGAAGTGGTGAGTCAGGGTTCGTTTAGCAGGGGGCAAAGTAAACTTGCAGAGTAGATTTTAGGGGACGTCATTAGCCTTCCCTGCCTGCCCACCTCTGTTAGCCAAATGATTCTCCATCCTGCCTATGCATTAGAATCACCTGGGAAGATTAAAGAAATGCTTAAGCCTGAGCCCTACCCCTGATCAGTCAAGTCACAATCTTGATGAGTAAGGGTGCTCCTGGCAATGATATGTTTGAGAAGATCCTCAGGTGAGTCTAGTGTGCAGCCAGGATTGAGAACCACGGGTTTAGTCTCTTTCTTACCTCCTGGGTCCCTTCTCTTCTGTCTCCCTTGTGGGTTGGGGCACTTCTGATAGTTCAGTGCTCAGACCACACCCTCTGGCTGCCTAAAGGCCCCTGTTCTGCCACCGCATCCAGGCCTGCTCTTTCTCAGAGCACCTGTGCATTCCCTAAACACACTCCTCTCTTCCCTCAGCATGGTGCTGGGGGAGTATGCCAGGCTTCAGGAGTCCTAGAGGGAAGATGTGCATTTCTATATCCCCTTTGTTCACAGTGTGTCAATGACTAACGGTTTAATGGTCTCAGGGCAAGTTCCAGAGAAACAGACTCTAAGAGATTTATGTATATAAGGTTTACAATAGCCAGGACATGGAAGCGACCTAAGCGTCCATCGACAGATGAATGGATAAAGAAGATGTGGCACATATACACAATGGAATATTACTCAGCCATAAAAAGAAATGAAATTGAGTTATTTGTAGTGAGGTGGATGGACCTAGAGTCTGTCATACAGAGTGAAGTAAGTCGGAAAGAGAAAAACAAATACCGTATGCTAATGCATATATATGGAATCTAAAAAAAAAAAATGGTACTGATGAACCTAGTTGAATGGCAGGAATAAAGATGTAGACATAGAGAATGGACTTGAGGACACGGGGTGGGAGGGGGAAGCTGGGGTGAAGTGAGAGTAGCATCAACATATATACACTACCAAATGTAAAATGGCTAGTGGGAAGCAGCAGCGTAGCACAGGGAGATCAGCTCGGCGCTTTGCGATGACCTAGAGGGATGGGATAGGGAGGACGGGAGGGAGGCTCAAGAGGGAGGGGATTTGGGGACATACATATGCATATGGCTGATTCACTTTTGTGTACAACAGAAATTAACACAGTATGGTGAAGCAATTATACTCCAATAAAGATCTATTAAAAAAAAGAGAAATGCAGGTGATAAATAAAATGCAAGAAATATCGTTCCTTTCCCATTATTAATCAAAGTTTTCCTTGAATCCCTTCAGTTCAGCACCTGAATTCTTTTTTTTCAGTAAGAAGTGAGGTGTAGGGACGCATGGCTGTCAGAGATGCTGTCTGGCCAGGAACAGTCTTGGAGACAAGGGGGTCAGACCAAGAGTGCTTTCCCTCCTTTCTTTCTTTACCTTGTACGTTGCATTGGAGCTCACAAAGCAGTGAGGGGCCCCTGGATTAGAAATTACCTTTTTCTCAGATACCTCTGTTTCTAGGAATGTGGCGTGAAATTCTAATCTGTCGACACCTTGTCAAGTACACTGATTTAGCTGGAAAAATGCCATACCATCATTATGGTGAAAGATTTATCTCTAATAATTAAAAAGAAACTTGGAACTTGAAGGTGTAACTGCCTGAGGATGCAACTGTGTATAAGGTAATGCAAAACTCTGAAAGAGCCCTGGCCTAGAAAATGGGAGATGAAAGAGATTAGCCATTTTGAAAGTATATTTTTCTTAAAAAAATCAGTGGAACCGTTTCTTCAAATAATTATCAAAGAATTACAAAGAGATAATATACCCATTCTTAAGAAATTCACTGTCTAAGGGGAAAAGTCTATCACAAGACTACTCTTACTAAGAAAACAGCTTAAGATTTGAAAGCAGACACACCCTAGGGACTTCACTGGTGGTCCAGGGGTTGAGACTTATCCTTCCAATGTAGGGGTATGTGTTTAGTCTCTGGTCGGGGAATTAAGATCCCACATGCCTCAGGGCCAAAAAACAAAACATAAAACAGAAGCAATATTGTAACAAATTCAATACTTTAAAAGTGGTCCACGTTAAAAAAAAAACTTAAGAAAAAAATAAACAAATAAAAATAAAGCAGACACACCCTGTTCCTGAGAAATGCTTATGTATTAATAGAGGTGTGTATATATTTTGAGTCTGGTTCACTATTTAGATAAATGTTCACTCCTGAGATAACCATATTGATCACAGCAGGACCTGCCAACAGTCTGATCTCACGTTCCTGGCTGAACCTGAGATACAATTGGCTGTGACATGGGACCAAGGGAATTTCTCTTAGTTTCAAATTTTTATGTGAGACTGTACATTCTAGAAGATTTCATATCAAGGATTTTTTAAAGAGCTGTGATCTAAACCCTCTGAAGGAAGCTTATTTTATTTTATTTTACCTTGTTATTTTATTTTATTTGAAAAGATTAAGTAAGATTTTGCTAGATTGAATTTAGATATGGCTTGGAATCCTGCCTGTTATGATAGAGATATAGTAGGCAGATTTCCCTATGGGCAATGTTTCATTTCTGAAACTTGTTTTAAAATGTGTTTTTAATCTAGTTGGTTCCTTGGGAGAATGATATGCAGACAGTAAGATATAGCATTGGTTGACATGCAGGCAATCTCCTTCTAAACGTCAGACTATCTGCTTTTGTGATGATTCCATGTGTTTGGGGTTTTCCACATGTATAACCCCTTACATGGACAATCAAAGAGCACTTTGTTTTGGAGAACACTAATTTGAGGGAGTTTGTAATTCAGGAAGGTAGACTCTGTATTATTTGTAAAATATATCTGGAAATTTATTTCTCTCTGTTTATCATTGGCTCTCAGTGTTTGTGTGTGTATTTAAATGCTAACTGGATCAGGAAGTATTTAGGTGGGTCATGTCAAGTGGGATCAGTCAGGGAAAGCTTCCACGAGGAGGCAAAACATGTGAGCAGTGATTTCAGGAGAAGAGTCACATGGTTCAACAGGGAAGAAAAGGGGAGGACTTTCTAGAAAAGAGGGAAGCCCATGGATGGTAGGTAGAAAGTTGATTTGTTTGAATCAAACAGGGTCTAAACGCAGTGGGAATAAAGGGCCTTGTCTAAAATCATGAACACAGGGAGGTCAACCAAGATGGTGACATAGAAGTTCTTGGACTCCCCTCCTCCTACCGACACACTGAATCTACAGCTACACACAGAATAATTACCTCCGAAAGAAATTCAGAAACTAGCTGAGCAACTTCTACACATAAGGTGTTTGACATAATACTCACATTGAAATGGATAGGAAAGGCTGAGACACACGCTCATCATAAACCCCATGCATGGTGTAACATCATACAACTGGGAGGGAACTCCTAACTCCCAGCTTTTCTGTGAGGTGTGAAGGGTTGGGACCCCACATTTTACTGCTCCAACTTTTAAAACTGCCACCTGAGCAATAGACCCCCAAAACATCTGACTCTGAAAGCCAAGGAGGCTTGTATCCAGGAGACCCACAAAACTATAACAAAGAAGCAGCTGTTAATGGGTATACAGGCACTCTCTAGGATCAGTACAGAGGCAGCAGAGAAAACCGCCCATGTCCCAGTCTCTCCTTGAAAGCGGTTCCTCTGAAAACTTTCAAAGCTGCTGCCTGAGGGTCAGGTTTCTAATTTAGAACACATCCAGGGGCTGCTATGATCTTCTCCAGGAGCTGGATAGCTGGCAGACACCTCCCCCATTGTATCCTTATAACTTGCTCCAAGTCACCAGTTTCTCCCAGAAAGAAGCTTGGGCACACATTTGCACCAAAGCTTTTGTAGCTGTTGCCCAAGGTACATGTCCCCAAATTGCCTGGGTCTCATTGCCAATGGGGCTTCCATTTATGAATTCCACAGGACTATACAAATCAAAGAAGGAGTTTTTAACTGACTCAACACAGAGGGGACAGACAAAATGCTCATCTCCCAGTCTTCTCCTGAAAAGACTTCATCTCATACATTAAGAGCTGCTGCCAAAGTGTCAGCCTTCTAATTTATCATATATCTAGGGGCTGGCTTGGATCCTCCCTAAGGACCAGGGAAACTGGTGGACACCGCCACTGCTATCTTCCTATACTCTGATCCAAATTGCCAGTATCTACCTGAAAAGAGCTTATACACACCTCCATGCTCTACTTTTTTGCAGCTGTCACACAGGGATGGGTTCCTGGATTCCATGACTCCAACAGCCAAAGAGACTTCCATTCATGAGTCCCATAGGGCTGTAGCAATCAAAGAAGCAGTTCTTAGTGGGTGCAGGAACACCTGCACCATAGCTATACACATGGGCTCAGTCCAGAGGGAGAAGACAAAACTACCTATCTTCCAGTTTATCCCTGGAAGGGGCTTAAGGACATACTTTCCCAGCTGCTGCCTGAGGATCTAACTTCTTATCAGCCTGCATACAATTTACATATTATAGAGGTCCCAGAAGGAGAAGAGAGAGAGAAAGGGGCAGAAAACTTATTCAAAGAAACAATGACTGAAAACTTCCTTAATCTGGGGAAAGAAAGAGACATCAAGACCCAGGAATACCATAAAGTATGAAAAAAGATGAACCCAAAGAGACCCGCACCAAGTTACATTATCACTATATAATCAAAAGTTAAAGATAAGGAGAGAATCTTAAGAGCAGCAAGACAAAAGTAACTTGTTACGTAGAAGGGAATCCCCATAAAACTGTCAGCAGATTTTTCAGCAGAAACTTTGTAGGAC
This sequence comes from Mesoplodon mirus, assembly GCF_964341445.2. Classification (NCBI taxonomy): domain Eukaryota; kingdom Metazoa; phylum Chordata; class Mammalia; order Artiodactyla; family Ziphiidae; genus Mesoplodon; species Mesoplodon mirus. The sequence continues at coordinate 49,198,769 of NC_138990.1, forward strand.
AGAAGGTAATGGTTTGATATATTCAAAGTGCTGATAGAACAAACAAATCCTGCTAACCAAGAATATTCTACCCGGCAAAGTTGTCCTTCAGAATTGAAGGCAAGATAAGAATTTTCCAGACAAACAAAAGCTGAGGCTGTGGATCACCACCAGACCACTCTTACAAGAAATGTTAAAGGGAGTTTTTCAAGCTGAAATAAAAGGGTACTAGTTAGTAACATGAAAACAGACGAAAGTATAAAACTCACTGGGGTAAAAGAAAATATATACTTAAATTTAGAATACTCTAATGTTGTAATGGTGGTGGGTTAATCACTTATAACTCTAGTATGAAGACTAAAATGCAAAAGTGTTAATATAACTACTACTACAATAATTTCTTAACGAATACACCAGATAAGATGTAAGATGTGACATCAAAAACATAGAATGGGGGAGGGTTAAAAACGTAGAGCTTTTATATGTGTTAGGAGTTAAGTTGTTATCAGCTTAAAATAGACTGTTATAAATACAAGATGTTTTATGTAAGACTCATTGTAACCACAAAGCAAAAACTCATGTAGGATACACAAAAATAGAGAGGAATCAAAGCATACTACAACAGAAAATCATCAATTCACAAAATAAGAGAAAGGAAGGAGGAAAAAAGGAACAAAGGAATTACAAAACACCAGAAAGCAATTAACAAAATGGCAATAGTAAGTCAATACCTATCAATAATTATTTTAAATGTAAACAGACTAAATTCTCCCATCAAAAGACATAGAGTGGTCAAAAGGAGAAAATAATAAGACCCAAATATATTCTGCTTACAAGAGACTCACTTTAGCTTAAAGGACACAATGGACTGAAAGTGAAAAAGATATTCCATGCAAATGGAAACCAAAAGACAGCAGAAGTAGCTACACTTATATTAGACAAAACAGACTTTAAGCCAAAGACAGTAATGAGAAATAAAGAAGTCCATTATATAATAATAAAGGGGTTAATTCACCAAGAAGATATAACATTAGTAAATATTTATGCATCCAACAGAGGAGCACTTACATACATATATAAAAGAAATATTAAAAGATTTAAAGGGAAATAGACAGAAATAAAATAATAGTAGGAAACTTCAATACCTCACTTTCATCAATGAGTAGATCGCCTAGACAGAAAATTAATAAGGAAATATTGGACTTAAACAACATGTTAGATCAGATGAACCTAATAAATATTTACAGGACATCCCATCCAACAGCAACAGAATGCACATTCTTCTTAGGCACACAAGGAACATTCTCCAGGATAGATCATATATTAGGCCACAAAACAAGGCTTAATAAATTTAAGAAGATTGAAATCATATCAAGCATGTGACCACAATGCTATGAGATTAGAAATGAATTACAGGGAAAAAAACCCATAAAAATCACAAACACATGGAGGCTAAACAATACGTTACTGAATAACCAAGAGATCACTGAAGAAATCAAAGAGGAAATCAAAAAATACCTAGAGACAAATGACAATGAAAACACGACGATCCAAAACTTATGGGATGCAGCAAAAGCAGTTCTAAGAGGGAAGTTTATAGCTATACAAGCCTACCTCAAGAAACAAGAAAAATCTCAAATAAACAATCTAACCTTACACCTAAAGGAACTACAGAAAGAAGAACAAACAAAACCCAAAGTTAGCAGAAGGAAAGAAATAAAGATCAGAGCAGAAATAAATGAAATAGAAACAAAGAAAACAGTAGCATAGATCAATAAAACTAAAAGCTGGTTCTTTGAGAAGATAAACAAAATTGATAAACCATTAGCCAGACTCAACAAGAAAAAGAGGGAGAGGACTCAAATCAATAAAGTTACAAATAAAAAAGAGGAAGTTACAACAGACACCGCAGAAATACAAAGCATCCTAAGAGATTACTACAAGCAACTCTATGCCAATAAAATGGACAACCTGGAAGAAATGGACAAATTCTTAGAAAGGTATAACCTTTCAAGACTGAACCAGGAAGAAATAGAAAATATAAACAGACAAATCACAAGTAATGAAATTGAAACTGTGATTATAAATCTTCCAAAAAACAAAAGTCCAGGACCAGATGGCTTCACAGGTGAATTCTATCAAATATTTAGAGAAGAGCTATCACCTATCCTTCTCAAACTCTTCCAAAAAATTGTGGAGGAAGGAACACTCCCAAACTCATTCTATGATGCCACCATCATCCTGATACCAAAACAAGACAAAGATACTACAAAAAAAGATGATTACAGAACAATATCACTGATGAATATAGATGCAAAAATCCTCAACAAAATACTAGCAAACAGAATCCAACAACACATTAAAAGGATCATACACCATGATCAAGTGGGATTCATCCCAGGGATGCAACGATTCTTAAATATATGCAAATCAATCAATGTGATACACCATATTAACATATTGAAGAATAAAAACCATATGATCATCTCAATAGGTACAAAAAAGCTTTTGACAAAATTCAACACCGATTTATGAAAAACTCTCCAGAAAGTGGGCATAGAGGGAACCTAACTCAACATAATAAAGGCCATATATGACAAACCCACAGGAAACATCATTCTCAATGGTGAAAAACTGAAAGCATTTCCTCTAAGATCAGGAACAAGACAAGGATGTCCACTCTCACCACTATTATTCAACATAGTTTTGGAAGCCCTAGCCATATCAATCAGAGAAGAAAAAGAAATAAAAGGAATACAAATTGGAAAAGAAGAAGTAAAACTGTCACTGTTTGCAGATGACACGATAGTATACATAGAGATTCCTAAAGATGCCAGCAGAAAACCACAGAGCTAATCAATGAATTTGGTAAAGTTGCAGGATACAAAATTAATGCACACAAATCTCTTGCATTCCTATACAGTAATGATGAAAAATCTGAAAGAGAAATTAAGGAAACACTCCCATTTACCACTGCAACAAAAAGAATAAAATACCCAGGAATAAACCTACCTAGGGAGACAAAAGACCTGTATGCAGAAAACTGTAAGACACTGATGAAAGAAATTAAAAATGATACCAACAGATGGAGAGATATACCATGTTCTTGGATTCAAAGAATCAATATTGTGAAAATGACTATACTACCCAAAGCAATCTACAGATTCAATGCAATCCCTATCAAATTACTAATGGTATTTTTTACAGAACTAGAACAAAAAATCTTAAAATTTGTATGGAGATACAAAAGATCCCGAATAGCCAAAGCAGTCTTGACAGAAAAAACTGGAGCTGGAAGAATCAGACTCCCTGACTTCAGACTATACTACAAAGCTACAGTAATCAAGACAATATGAGACTGGCACAAAAACAGAAACAGAGATCAATGGAACAAGATAGAAAGCCCAGAGATAAACCCACGCACCTATGGTCAACTAACCTATGACAAAGGAGGCAAGGATATACAATGGAGAAAAAATAGTCTCTTCAATAAGTGGTGCTGGGAAAACTGGACAGCTACATGTAAAAGAATGAAAATAGAACACTCCCTTACACCATACACAAAAATAAACTCAAAATGGATTAGAGAACTAAATGTAAGACCAGACACTATAAAACTCTTAGAGGAAAACATAGGAAGAACACTCTTTGACATAAATCACAGCAAGATCTTTTTTGATCCACCTCCTAGAGTAATGGAAATAAAACCAAAAATAAACAAATGGGACCTAATGAAACTTCAAAGCTTTTGCACAGCAAAGGAAACCACAAACAAAACGAAAAGACAACCCTCAGAATGGGAGAAAATATTTGCAAATGAATCAACGGACAACGGCTTAATCTCCAAAATATATAAACAGCTCATGGAGCTCAATATTACAAAAATAAACAACCCAATCCAAAAATGGGCAGAAGACCTAAACAGACATTTCTCCAAAGAAGACATACAGATGGCCAAGAAGCACATGAAAAGCTGCTCAACATCACTAATTATTAGAGAAATGCAAATCAAAACTACAGTGAGGTATCACCTCACACCAGTTAGAATGAGCACCCCTCAGAAAATCTACAAACAACAAATGCTGGAGAGGCTGTGGAGAAAAGGAAACACTCTTGCAGTGTTGGTGGGAATGTAAATTGATACAACTACTATGGAGAACAGTATGGAGGTTCCTTAAAATACTAAAAATAGAACTACCATATGACCCAGCAATCCCACTACTGGGCATATACCCAGAGAAAACCATAATTCAAAAAGACACATGCACCCCAACGTTCATTGAAGCACTATTTACAATAGCCAGGTCATGGAAGCAACCTAAATGCCCACTGACAGATGAATGGATAAAGAAGATGTGGTACATATATACAATGGAATATTACTCAGCCATAAAAAGGAACGAATTTGGGTCATTTGTTGAGATGTGGATGGATGTAGAGACTGTTATACAGAGTGAAGTAAGTCAGAAAGAGAAAAACAAATATTGTGTGTTAATGTGTATATGTGGAACCTAGAAAATGGTACAGATGAACTGGTTTGCAGGGCAGAAATTGAGATACAGATGTAGAGAACAAACGTACAGACACCAAGCGGGGAAAGCCATGGGGTGGTGGTGGGGGATGGTGGGATGAATTGGGAGATTGGGATTGACATGTATAAACTGATGTGTATAAAATTGATGACTAATAAGAACATGTTGTATAAAAAATAAATTAAATAAAATTAAAAAAGAAAAAACTCTCAAAAACCTGGGAATGGGGGAAATGTCCTTCAATATAATAAATGTCATATATGACAAGCTGACAACTAACATCAAACTCAATGGTGAAAAGCTTAAATCTTTTCCTCAAAGATCAGGAAAAAGACAGGGATGCCCACTCTTGCTACTTTTAATCAACATAGTACTGGAAGTCCTAGCCCAAGCACTTAGGCAAGAAAAGTAAATAAATGGCATCCAAATTGGAGAGGAAGGAGTAAAACTGACTCTTTTTGCAGATGACATGATATTATATATAGAAAATCTTAAAGGCCCCACCAAAAAACTGTTAGCACTAATAAATGATTTCAGTAAAGCTGCAGGATACAAAATCAATATACAAAAATCAGTTGCATTTCTATACACTAACAATGAAGTATTAGAAAAAGAAATTAAGAAAGCAATCCCATTTACATGGGATTGTAGAAGTACCAAAAGGAAAAAATACTTAGGAATAAATTTAAGAAGGTGAAAGGCCATATGAAAACTAAAAGACATTGGTAAGATACGTTGAGAAAGACACAAGTAAATGGAAAGGTGTTCCATGCTAAAATGCCTATATTACCCAAAGTTATTTACAGATTCAGTGCAATCACTATCAAAATTCTAATTATATTTTTCATTGAAATAGAAAAAAGATCCTAAAATTTGTATGGAACCACAAAAGACAATCTTGAGAAAGAATAAAATTGGAGGAATCATAGTCCTGATTTCAAACTACAGGACAAATGTATAGTAATCAAAACAATATGGTAATGGCAAAAATATATACATATAGATCAGTGGTAAACTAATTTTTGATAAAGGAATAAAAAATATACAAAGGGGATATCATGTAACTCACAGTTAAATGTTCATATGGTCACTTAAAGTATAATTACTCAAATTAACTACTTAAATACAAAATCATCAAAATGATGATTCATCAAAACCAAAACCCAAAGCCACCTATAAATTCAATGCAATCTCTATCAAAATTCCAATGGCATTTTTCATATCAATAGAAAACAACCCCAAAATTTGTGTGGAACCACAAAGACCCCTAATAGTGAAAGGAATCCTGAAAAAGAAGAACAAACCTGAAGGTATCACACTTACTGATTTCAAATTATACTACAAAGATATAGTATTCAAAACGGTATGGAACTGACATAATAGACACATTGACCAATGGAACAAAATAGAGAGCCCAGAAATAAACCCATACAAATATGGTCAACTAATACTAGACAAGGGAGCCAAGAATACTTAATGGGGAAAAGATAGTCTCTTCAATAAACGGTGCTGGGAAAACTGTGTAACTACATGCAGGAGAATAAAATTGGATCCCTGTCTTACACCATTTACAAAAATGAACTCGAAATGGATTAAAGACTTAAATGTAACAACTAATACCATAAAACTCCTAAAAGAAAACATGGGGAAAGCTCCTTTGACATTGGAGTTGCCAATAATTTTTTGTATACAGTACCAAAAGCACAAGGAACAAAAAGCTTCTATACAGCAAAATAAACAGTCAATGAAATGAAAAGGCAACCTATGAAATAGGAAAAATATTTTCAAATAATGTATCTGATAAGCGGTTACTATATAAAGGATTCATACAAACCAATAGCAAACCTCCCAAACAATCCAGTTAAAAAATGAGCAGACAGGTTTTCCTGGCGGCACAGTGCTTAAGAATCCGCCTGCCAATGCAGGGGCATGGGTTCGAGCCCTGGGCTGGGAAGATCCCACATGCTGCGGAGCAACTAAGCCCGTGCACCACAGCTACTGACCTTGCACTCTAGAGCCCGTGAGCCACAACTACTGAGTCCACGTGCCGCAACTACTGAAGCCCATGTGCCTAGAGCCCATGCTCCGCAACAAGAGAAGCCACTGCAATGAGAAGCCCGTGCACCACAACGAAGAGTTGCCCCCACTCGCTGCAACTAGAGAAAGCCTGTGCACAGCAACGAAGGCCCAACACAGCCAAAAATAAAAATAAATTAAAAAATAAAAATAAACAAAATGAGCAGAGGAACTGAATAGACTTTTTTCCAAAGAAGACATCCAAATGGCCCACAGATATATAAAAAGATTCTTGACATCACTAGTCATTGGGGAAATGGAAATCAAAAACACAATGAGATATCACTTCACATCTGTTAGAATGGCTATCATCAAAAAGACTAGAGGCAGGGCTTCCCTGGTGGCGCAGTGGTTGAGAGTCCGCCTGACAATGCAGGGGACACGGGTTCGTGCCCCGGTCTGGGAATATCCCACATGCCGCGTGGAGCGGCTGGGCCCGTGAGCCATGGCCGCTGAGCCTGCGCGTCCGGAGCCTGTGCTCTGCAACGGGAGAGGCCACCACAGTGAGAGGCCTGCGTACCGCAAAAAAAAAAAAAAAAAAAAAAAAAGACTAGAGGCAAGTGTTGGTGAGTTTGTGTAGAGAAAGAAACACTTGTGCAGTGTTGGTGGAAATGTAAGTTGGTACAGCCACTATGGAAGACAGTATGAAGCTTCTCCCCAAAATTGAAAACAGAACTACTGTATGATCCAGGAATCCTACCTCTGGGTATATATCCAAAGAAATGAAATCAGGATCTTGAAGAGACATCTGCATTTCTATGCTCATTGCAGGTTTATTCACAATAGCCAAGATGTGGAAACAACCTAAATGTCCATTAAGGGATGAATGGATAAAGAAGATGTGAGATATATATATTCAGTAGTCAAAACGTGGAAGCAATGCAAGTTGCCATACACACACAACACACACACACACACACACACACACACACACACTACAGTGGAATATTATTCAGCAATGATAAAGAAGGAAATTCTGCCATTTGTGACAACATGGATGGACCTTGAGAGTATTATGCAAAGTGAAATAAGTTAGAGAGAGACAAATACTGTATGATATCACTTATGTTTGGAATCTAAAATAGACAAGTTCACAGTAACAGAGAGTATAATGGCGATTACCAGGGGCTGGGGGCTGGAAGAAACAGGGAAATGTTGGGCAAAGTATACAAACTTTCAGTTACAAGCTGAATAAGCTTGGGGGATCTAATATACAGTACAGTGATTATAATTAACAACATTGTATTATATACTTGAAAGTTGCTAAGAGAGTAGATCTTAAATATTCTCATCACAAAAATAAATGATAATTATGTGAGTTGATGAAAGTATTAGTTAACACTATAGTGGTAATCATTTCATAATACGTAAGTGTATCATATCAACATGTACATCTTAGATTTACACAATTTTATGTATCAATTATATCTCAATAAAGCTGGAATGAAAAGGAAAAGAATTTTATACAAGAATAATTTTAATAGATACTTTTATTGATCTAATTTAGCTATGTCCTATAAATAATGAAACATTTATGCAGTGGGATACTGTATAGCCATTCATGCACACACAAGCACATTTATCAACACTTGGAAATGCTCACAATATAATGTGGAATAAAAGGAAAAAATCATAATTGTATAGATAGTACTATCTAAATAATTCTGCTTGAAAAACACAAATAAAATCATCTGAAGCCCATAAGGGTAAAGTTACAGAGAACAAAGATTGGACAGAAACATTTCAAAATGTAAACAAAGGTTATCTCTGAATGATGGTATTATGAGTAACTTTTATTTTCTTTTACAGTCATTTCCATATTTTCCAAATTGTTCATAAAGCATGTATATTATCCTTAAAATTAAGGAAAATATATTAAAACTATTTTTGCCATTATGAAAAACAGCATGGTACTTCCTCAAAAACTTAAATATAAAATTACCATATGATTCAGTAATTTAATTCTAGGTGCATGCCCAGAAGAATTGAAAGCAAGGACTCAAACAGATGTTATCACCCCCATATTCATAGCATTATTTGTCAATAGTCAAAAGTGGAAGCAACCCAAGTATCTATTGATGGATGAATGGATAAACAGAATGTAGTGTAAACATATACCGAATAGTATTCGGCCTTAAAAGGAAGGAAATCTGGGGCTTCCCTGGTGGCGCAGTGGTTGAGAGTCCGCCTGCCAATGCAGGGGACACGGGTTCGTGCCCCGGTCCGGGAGGATCCCACATGCCACAGAGCGGCTGGGCCCGTGAGCCATGGCCGCTGAGCCTGCGCGTCCGGAGCCTGTGCTCCACAACGGGAGAGGCCACAACAGTGAGAGGCCAGCGTACAGCAAAAAAAAAAAAAAAAAAAAAAAAAAAAAGAAGGAAATCTGTCACATGTTACAACATGAATGAACCGTGAGGACATTATGCTAGGTGAAATAAGCCAGTCACAGAAGGACAAATACTGTATATTTCCACTGATATGAGGAAACTGGATTAGTCAAATTCACAGAGACAGAAATTAGAATGGTGATTAACAGGGAAGAGGGGAGAGGGCAATGGGGAGTCACTGTTTAATGCGCACAGAGTTTCAGTTTTGCAAGATGAAGAGTTCTGGAGTTGGATGGTGGTGATGGTCCAACAGCCATGTAAATACTTTACATCACTGAATTGTACACTTAAAAAAAGTTAAAGTGGTAAATTTCATGTGATGTATATTTTACCATGACTTTAAAAAGTTTTTTTTTCATCTGATTTGAATTAAAATCCAGATAATGCTAGGTCCTAGATAAAGTGATAAAGTTGGTGACAAAGCTGAAAGGCAGTGGGCCAAAAGGTGGACCAGGGCCTTGACAGCCCAGCTGAGCTGTGACATAAGAGGAGCTATGGGAAAGAGACACGGAGAGAATGGGACTGCAGGAGAACCAGTCAGTCTCAGGATGAACTAAGCAGGAGGGGCAGGAGAGGAGAAGGAAGCCAAGAGTCATCAAAAGCCTGTTATATCCTGGATGCTCTGCATATGCCTCCATGCTGATGGATAAGGAGATAAAGCCTAAGAGAGACTTGCCCAGGGTCCCAGAGGTAGCAGGTCGCTGATCCCTGTCTTGAGCTCAGATGTCAGATTCCACATCTCTGCTCTTTTCTTCACACCATGCTACTTCTCCCATATGTTAAAAGTGAAAGAAAGGAAGAAGAATGGTGGGAGAGGAGAAGAAGACAGAGAGAATGGGAAGAAAGTAGAAAAAGAGAGGAAAGAAAGGGGATGCCAGGAGAAAGGAAGAGGAACTTCAAAGCTGCAAACAAGAACAAACTGTTAAATAAGGCCCCCAAGTCTGCACTGAAACTTTTGACAATTATGGTTTGTCAGCATGGTAACTGATTCATAATTATTTCATGGGATTTTAGCAACTCTTTATGTAACTGTCTTGGAGCCATTGCAGAGCTGTTAATCCTGAGTGTTTATTACCCACCATTCAATAAATAGCTTAATAAATCTAAAGAAGTCCAATTTATGGGGATGGTTATAGCATGCTATTCAAATTCCAAGCAATTACAATAAAACCACATCTACTGATGGTAATGCAGTTTTTTAAATTTGATGCTGGAGGATGCGAGAACTTGACATCCCTGTGAGCTCTTCTTTGTTCTGTGTCTGGGCCATGGGGGCCAGAGCAGGACAGGGGTCAGAGGCTGTCTTTGGGTTGCTGTTTGCCAAGGTGATGGAGTGAGATGGGACATATGTTCATCAATTTGAATGATGTTTAGGGATCTGGGTTCTGGGTAACAGTGACATTTCAAGGCTGTTTGGTTCTCCGTTCAGGGCTCACCTCTGACCCTGGTGTGGTAAAGTATGCCACAGCCCAGGCTGGGTGGGCTTTGGGCATCTTCTAGAAGGTGAATGACTTGGGAAGAGCCAGGAGTGATGACTTCTCTCCTCACAGATCCTGTCAAGATCAGAGACTTCTCTGCTCATTTCCAGGAGCCCAGTGCAGCCACACAGAGGGCTGTATATAGGGTAGAAAGGAGGCAAACACACAAAACACACACACACACACACACACACACTCACATACACACTTGATGGACCCCATGGCCCATGGATTTCCTTTCACTCTCTGACACTTTTCCTTCCATTGTCTCCCATTAGGGTGACAGCTGGTTGAAGGTGATGCAAAGAGGGAGCAGAGAGAGAGAGTCAAGTGGGAAGATACTGTCCTAAAGAGAACTGTCCTAAAGTGCCCTGGCCTTGGCTCTTATCCTTGCCATGTAGCAACCCTGCATCGAGCAAGTCTATTGGCATCATTTTTCCACCAGCAGTTTCTCACTTTGTGTCTGTTTTACATTTTGGTAGCTCTTACAGTATTTTAAACTTTATTGTTATTGTTATATTTGTTATGGTGACCTCTGATCAGTGATCTTCAATGTTACCATTGTAATTGTTTTGGGGTACCATGAACTGTTCCCACATAAGATGGTAAATTTAATCAATTGCTGAAATGACAACAAAGGATTTAGAATATTATATAAATTTAGTTGATAAAACAGTGGCAGGGTTTCAGAGGATTGACTCCAATTTTGAAAGAAGTTCTACTGTGGGCAAAAATGCTGTTAAACAGAATTGCATGCTACAGAGAAGTCATTCATGAAAGGAGAAGGTATTCATGAAAGCAAAAGTCAATCAATATGGCAAATTTCACTGTTGTCTTATTTTAAGAAATTGTCACAGTCACCCAACCTTCAGCAACCACCACCCTGATCAGTCAGCAGCCATCAACACTGAAGCAAGACTTTCCATCAGCAAAAAGATTATGACTTACTGAAGGCTCAGATGATCGTTAGTATTTTTTAGTTAAAAAAGTATTTTTAAATTAAGGTATGTACATAAATTGTTTTTTTAGACATAAATCTATTGCACACTTAATAGACTACAGTATAGTGTAAACATAACTTTTATATGCAGTGGGAAACCAAAAAAATTTGTGTGACTCATGTTATTTTGATCTTTGCTCTATTGTGGTGGTCTGGAACCAAGCCTGAAATATCTTCGAGGTACGCCTGTACTTTTTTAAAATTTTATTTTATTTTTTTTGGCCACACCACACGGCTTGTGGGATCTTCCCTGACCAGGGATTGAATGCAGGCCACAACAGAGAAAGCCCGGAATCCTAACCACTATGCCACCAGGGAAGTCCAAGGTATGCCTGTACTAATATCAGAAAATAGACTTTAAGACAAAAATTGTTACTAGAGACAAAGAAGGACATCAAAAAGATATAAAAAGTATAAACACATATGCACCTAACAACAGAGTTCCCAAATGCAAGAAGCAAAATATTATATGACAAATTGAAGGGAAAAATAGACATTTTAACAATAATAGAGTCCTCAATATCCCACTTTTAATAATGGATAGAACAACTAGACAGAAAATCAATAAAAAAATAGAATACTTCTATATATAGAACAACAACACTACAAGCCAACTAGACCCAATGGACATCTATAGAACACTCTACCCAACAAGAGCAGAATAGACATTCTCAAGTGCATATGGACATTCTCCAGGATAGACCATATGTTAGGCCATAATACAAGCCTTAACAAATTTAAAAGGATTAAAATCAGACAGTATGTTCTTCATCTACAATGGAAAGAAACTGTAAATCAATACAGAAGGAAATTTGATAAATTCACAAATGTGTGAATATTAAACAACAAACTCCTAAATAAGCAATGAGTCTAAGAAGAAATCATAAGGAAAATTAGAAAACAGTTTAAGAAGAATGAAAATGAAGACATGATTTTCTGAAACTCATGGGATACAGCAAAAGTGGTGCTTGGTAGAAAAGTTATAATTGTAAAGTACTATATGAAATAAGAAGAAAGATTTCAAAACAAAATCCTGTCTACCCTAATTAAAAAACTAGACAAATAAAGTAAACTAAACTTCAAGCAAGGAGAAGGAAGGAAATAATAAAGATTAGAATGGAAAGAAATAAAATATAGAATAGAAAATAATAGAGAAAATGAATACAATCAAAAGTTGGTTCTTTGAAAAAAATCTACAAAACTGATTAATTTATAACCAGATTGATAAAAAGAGAAAGAAGACTCAAATTACTAAAATTAGGAGGCATTGCTATTGACCATATAATAAACAGAATTATAAGGGAATAGTATGAACAATCGTGGGCCAACAAACTAAAAGACTTAGATAAAATGGATGTTTCTAGAAAGTTACACATTAATTTCAGGAGAAACAAAAAATGTGAATGACCTATAACAAGTAAACAGACTGAGTTAGTAATAAAAAAATTCCCCTCAGAGAAAAGCCCAGAACCTAGTTTCTTCACTGGTGAACTCTACCAAAGCTTGAGAGAAGAATTAACGCTAATCCTTTTACAAATTCTTCCAAGAAATAGAAGAGGGGGCAAATTGAAAGCTTCATATGTTACTGGTGGAAATGTAAGACGATGAAGCTTCTTTGGAAAACAACTAGTTTGGCAGTTTCTCAGAGGTTAAACATGGAGTCACCATGTGACTCAGCAATTACACTCCTAAGTATAGACTGAAGAGAAATGAAAACACATTTGCACAAAAACTTGTATACGAGTGTTCATAGCAGCACTGTTCACAAGAGGCCACAGGGAGAAGCAACCCAAATGTCCATCAACTGATGAATAGTTAAACAAAATATGGTATATCCATACAAGGGAATATTGAGCCATGATAAGGAATGAAGTTCTGATGCATGCTACAACATGGACGGACCTTGAGAACATTATGCTAAGCGAATGCAGCAGACACAAAAGGTCACATATTGTATCATTCCGTTTATATAAAATGTCAAGAATAGGCAAAGTCATAAAGGCAGAAATCAGATTTGTGGTTGTCAGGGACTGGGGAAAGAGGGAAATGAGGAGTGATTGCTAACGGGTACAGGGTTTCTTCGGGGTGATGAATATGTCCCAGAATTGGATAGGAGTAATGGTTGCACAACCTGTGAATACACTAAAAGCCAATTAATTGTACACTTTAAAAAAGGGTACGTTTTATGATATGCAAATGTTATCTCAATAAAAAATTTACTTTACGCATTCTGGCAAAAAAGAGAGGGCAAAGATAATATACATACAATACAGCCATAAAAATGTTTGTAATTCAGATGGTAGATAAACTGTCAATTCCACTACTACACAAAGAGAAATTATAAATTGACAAAAAGACTAAATCACAATAAACAGAACAAATTATATCAAAATACAATTCATAGAAGGGCATATGCAAATGGCACAAAATGCACTCAGTTCGCTGATAGTCACAGAAGTCTAAATTAAAATAACAATGAGGTATATTTTTGCACCTATCAGACTGGTGAAAATTAAAAAGAACTATCATATCTATTGCTGGCAGGGATGTGGAGAATAAAGAGTATTTTCATCCATTGCTGGTTGGGACAGTGATATAGTTATAGCTATTTTGGAAGCTAGCAAGCAAGAATCATTAGTATTCAAAGTACATATATCCTTTGACCTAGCAGTCCCACTTCTGTGAATCTAGCCTATAAAAATAAAAAGAATAGTTTCTAAGGACACAGACACAGGTGGAATATATATATATATATATATATATATATATATATATATATATATATATATATATATTTGCTGAATTGGTTATTGATGTTTATAGTGGCCCCAAACTGAATAGACTGGTACATCTATACTGCAGATTATTATGTAACCATAAAAAAGTATGAATTGGAGAACTACCAGAAGACTTAGAGGAAATTCCACGGGTTTTACTGAATGAGAAAAGAAAGATACAGAAGATACAGAAGAAAAGAAAGATACAGAAGGGTCTGTATAATATAATCAATCCCCTTTTAATAAAATAATTACAAAGAACAATATATGTATATATGCATATATTAAGTACATAAATCTATATATGATTATACTTTTAATATACCTATAAACACAGAGGGGAAAAGATAACTTTGGTGGTTCTAGTGGGGAAGATACTTGAAAGGAAGCAGAAATGGATGGTACAGAGACTAAGAGGGAGGCTCCTGCAATGGTCCAGGAAAGACACGATGAAGACCTTGACTAAATCAATATCCGAGCCCCGGGGATAGAGCACATCTCCAAAGTTCTGCCCCTCTCTGGGGCTGTCTTTTGGATACTGGAGCCCCTGTGTGCCTTTTCTCCTGCAGACTGGGTGACAGGCCTACTGGGTTTCTGCTCCATAGCCACCACCCACTCCATCTTGGATTTTCTTTTTTCCACAAGGCCAGTGAGAATGAAAGCATCTTCACAGCTTCTCCCTACACCCACCCCTGCCCCCTCATGGTCCTGAGCATGCCCTCATATCCTTCTGATACTCTCCACGAATTTGGACCATGGAATCCTCCCAAAACACACAGGGTCAACAATAAGACATCCAAGATGATATCCTAATGGCCTTTTCCCATATTTATCCTCAGTCTATGTGGATAGTAACATCGAGCTGTGACCTTTCTTTACCTCTTCCCTGCCCTCTGCATGTTTTCTGTCTTCATTCTCCTGGGAGTCAGTTTCCCTTTTTCTTTTTTTTTTTTTTTTACTATCTAGAGAGTCTGAGTTATCCCAGAACACCATGTACTCCTCCATTACAACCCAATTCTCTTGTCTTCAGACCTAGACTAGAGATTCTCATGTTGGGGGTGGATGAGTTTATTAAATCCTGTGGGGAAAGATTTTCAAAATACACATGCCTACCACTCTCTATCCTGCTTCCCTCCCCCATGTGTCATAGGTTCCTGAAAAATGAGGGTTTTTTTTAAATGATAGTAATAAGATGGTACCATCCACTATCTCCATTTTGCAGATTAGGAAGCTAAGGACCAATGAGATTAAGTGATATTCCTAATATCTGACTCTAGAGCACATACTATTTCTATTGCACTCCCAGCTTTTTAGGGGAATTCATCAAAGACTCAGAGGAGGTTCCTTTACTTCTCAGAGGAACCCTTGGGAGTCTAATGCCCAATAGCTTGTTTGGGTTTTCACTTTTTTGCAAACAATTATTGAGCTTCTAATATGTGCTAGGCATTATAGTAGGTCCCTAGCGTTAGAGGTGAGGAAGTTCGAGGAGAGATATGGAAACAGAAAGATGAACAAAACAGGGCATCTGCCTTTATTTATTTTTAACATCTTTATTGGAGTATAATTGCTTTATAATGGTGTGTTAGTTTCTGCTTTCTAACAAAGTGAATCAATTATACATATACATATGTTCCCATATCTCTTCCCTCTTGTGTCTCCCTCCCTCCCACCCTCCCTATCCCACCCCTCTAGGTGGTCACAAACCACCTAGCTGATCTCCCTGTGCAATGCGGCTGCTTCCCACTAGCTATCTACCTTACGTTTGGTAGTGTATATATGTCCATGCCACTCTCTCACTTTGTCACAGCTTACCCTTCCCCCTCCCCATATCCTCAAGTCCATGCTCTAGTAGGTCTGTGTCTTTATTCCCATCTTACCCCTAAGTTCTTCATGACCTTTTTTTTTCTTAGATTCCATATATATGTGTTAGCATATGGTATTTGTTTTTCTCTTTCTGACTTACTTCACTCTGTATGACAGACTCTAGGTCCATCCACCTCACTACAAATAACTCAATTTCATTTCTTTTTATGGCTGAGTAATATTCCATTGTATATATGTGCCACATCTTCTTTATCTATTCATCTGTTGATGGACACTTAGGTTGCTTCCATGTCCTGGCTATTGTAAATAGAGTTGCAATGAACATTTTGGTACATGACTCTTTTTGAATTATGGTTTTCTCAGGGTATATGCCCAGTAGTGGGATTGCTGGGTCATATGGTAGTTCTATTTGTAGCTTTTTAAGGAACCTCCATACTGTTCTCCATAGTGGCTGTATCAATTTACATTCCCACCAACAGTGCAAGAGGGTTCCCTTTTCTCCACACCCTCTCCAGCATTTATTGTTTCTAGACTTTTTGATGATGGCCATTCTGACCAGTGTGAGATGATATCTCATTGTAGTTTTGATTTGCATCTCTAATGATTAATGATGTTGAGCATTCTTTCATGTGTTTGTTGGCAATCTGTATATCTTCTTTGGAGAAATGTCTATATAGGTCTTCTGCCCATTTTTGGATTGGGTTGTTTGTTTTTTTGATATTGAGCTGCATGAGCTGCTTGTAAATTTTGGAGATTAATCCTTTGTCAGTTGCTTCATTTGCAAATATTTTCTCCCATTCTGAGGGTTGTCTTTTGGTCTTGTTTATGGTTTCCTTTGCTGTGCAAAAGCTTTGAAGTTTCATTAGGTCCCATTTGTTTATCTTTGTTTTTATTTCCATTTCTCTAGGAGGTGGGTCAAAAAGGATCTTGCTGTGATTTACATCATAGAGTGTTCTGCCTATGTTTTCTTCTAAGAGTTTGATAGTGTCTGGCCTTATATTTAGGTCTTTAATCCATTTTGAGTTTATTTTTGTGTCACCTTATCTTTGATAAAGGAGGCAAGAATATACAGTGGAGAAAAGACAGTCTCTTCAATAAGTGGTGCTGGGAAAACTGGACAGCTACATGTAAAAGTATGAAATTAGGGCATCTGCCTTTGATAAGCTCATATCCAGCGGGAGAGTAGGTCAGTGCCTTATGAGAGGCACTTAAAATCAATGTGATTAGTGCCTTTACAGGCTAGAGAAGTTTGGGATTTATTTAACCCGTGAGTGCTTGAGAATCTTCCCAGTGAGCAGGTGTTAATCCACTTAATGTAAATGGACCTATTTAGACTTAGCTGTTTATAAAAGGGAATAATCCTGTCTTCCCTTAACAGAGTCTGCCATTTCCCATGATTTCTGAGGGCTGTTCATGAACCAGGATGTCATGAGAGTTTTTGTTTTGTTTTGTTTTTAAAGATGCTTTTTGATGTGGACAATTTTTAAAGTCTTTATTGAATTTGTTACAATATTGTTTCTGTTTTTGTGTTTTGGTTTTTTGGCTGTGAGGCATGTGGGATCTTAGCTCCCCAACCAGGGGTCAAACCCACACCCCCTGCATTGGAAGGTGAACTCTTAACCACTGGACCACCAGGGAAGTCCCATGTCATGAGGCTTTGACAACAAGGTCTTTGGAAGCTCCCCAGCAGACAAAATAAATGCATGAAAAAACAATAAAGTGAGTGGGTCTTTAAAGTGTTTTTTAAGAAGTGAGTGTGATCTTATAGGAAAGATTAGAGGTTCATCAGATGAAGGAAAGGAAGAGATGAGAATTCTGAGCAGATGGAAGAGTATGAATTTTAAAATGCTTTTGAAATTTTGCCTCTGTTCCATGGGCATGTTCTTCACAGATCATGGACTATGGAGCTAGCCTGCCTGGCTTCGAACCCCAGCTCCGCCACTCTCTAGCTGTGTGGTCTTGGGCCACTTATTCAGAAGGAGAAGGACATTTCTCGTTCTGAAATAGAGAGAAATTTGGGGGGAGGGTGTGGAGGTGGTGATGCTCAAAGTAGGTTGGTCCAGACTGTAAAGGATCTGACTTGAGTTTGGGCCTTGGCTGGGGGAAATTGGGGGCTAGAGCAGATTTTAAAGTGAGCATTGCAAGGTCAAAAAAATTATTTTTGATCATTTCTTCATAACTCCCCAGTGGTTTTCCTACCTGGCAGGGATTTCTGTGAAGCATTTGAAATCAGCCACAGAGAGACGGCAAGAGAACACACATCTGACATGGGCTGAATCACATATCTCTTCAAAGCAGAGCGGAACCAAGGGAAGAAGGGAGGTATACCAGGTGAGAGAGTGGGGGCAGGTCCGCAAAGCCAAATGCTTGTGCAGTTTCTGCCTCTGGGGCACAAGAACTCCTGAAACCTTTGCTCTCCTTCTGTGCTTTCAACCTATAAAAACTGCCTCTTTGATCTAAAAGAAAAAAAATGGATTCAGCCTCTGGGTTAATGTTGTTGGCTAAGTACTTCAGAGAGGCTGCATGACTTAAGCATGAACAGAGAACACGGCATCAGAAGAAGCAGCTGTGGAACAAAAGCAGTCCACTTAGCCTCTATGAATCACAGTGTTCTCATTTATGAAATAGGGGGTGTAACCCCTGCCCTACATTCCTTCCCAAGGAGGGGACACAGGAGGTCATACAAGGCAAGTCTCCTCATCAGATATCTGTTGCCACATTAGGGATGCTGAACAAAACCCTCAAAACCACAGTAGCGTACAGCAGTAAACACTGAATTAGGTCAGGAGTCTGTGGGGTTCAGCTGATCTGCGCTTGGCTGCTCCCGATTTGCTTGCTTGCCCATGTGACTGTGGTCAGCCGCAGGTCACAGCTGAATGGCTCTGCTGATATGAATGGGCTGGGCTCATTCATATTGCTGGGAATTGGCTAGCTATTGCTGATCTAGGATGGCCTCGGGACAATTGGGATGCCTTGCCTCTGTTCCAGGGGCATGTTCTTCTAAAGGCGATGGCAGAGGGCAAAGATAAATGTCACGTCTTCTGACAACCCATTGGCCAAAGCAAATCACATGGTTAAGTCCAACGTGCAAAGTTACAAAGGCATAAGGTGAGGATGCAGCGAGTGGTGAAGAATTGGGGCCATTTCTTGCCATCTACCATGGCCTCTATAAACCATAAGCTCTGCAAACAAATGTAAGGTAATATTACTATCCAAACATAATTTAATCAATGTGTTCTTGTTGAACTGATTTATATGGCCATCGGCCTGTCTCAGACCTGATTACTTCCACAAGTTTTTCCAATTGCACCATAGTTTTTCATAGCCAGAATAAAACTCCATTTAAAAACTATCTGTAAGTTTTTCTTGGACAGCTGAAGCTCTCTGCTTTCTCTCCATCTGATACTACAGTGCGTGTATGTGTATGTGCCGGGGTGGTAGGTGTTAGTGGTGATTTTCTGTTTCCGTTTAGCTTAACTCATCAGCGATAACTTTAACTTGGCAGTTTCATCAGGGCGCTTTCTAAATGTGCTGACATTTCAATTAAATGTCAGTGGCATCATTCTGTTTACCAGCTGGAAGATTTGTAATGGGGAATCTTGGTAGTGCCAGAGACTATGGAGATTTCCATTTGGTGAAATGCCCGCCAATGTCTTTGTCTCTGCTGCACCCCGAGGGTCCTCTGCACGTGTGTTTTGACAGACTGATTGTTCCTTCAGTATGTCCCTGGTGCTCTAGGTCAGGAATTTCAAACTGTTCCCCGAATCCTAATGGGGGTGCTTCAGGGGCGAGGTTATTATTTTTTATTAGAACATGGAATAAGACTTCTCTGCCCTCCCAGTTTAATTAAAGAATAGCCCGGGTTTGCAGGGCAGGCAATTAAAAAATTATTCTTTACAACTACGTATTTATATATATTAGGCTTTTCATTGGAGCAGCAGAAGAAAATAGTTATTCCAATCCTGGACTATGGAGCTGGGCTGCCTGGGTTTGAACCCCAGCTCTGGCCACTCCCCAGCTGTGTGATTTTGGGCCACTTAACCAGGTCTCTGGGCCTCCATTTCCTCCCCTGGGAATGCTAATATAATCTCTTAGAGTTCTGAGGCCTAAATGAGTTAAAATGTTTGAAGCACTCAGAGCAGTGCTGAAGTATTAGTTATTACGCATTATTAATACAATACAACCCAAATAAAATACAGATATAAATCAGATGCTGAAGCTGATATAAAAAACGCAACTGTCATCTGCAGTTTCTGATTTAATCTTATTTGTTAATCAAAACAACCTCAGTACTGTCACAGATTGACTTTGAAAAAAGTATTATTAATTAGAAATTATAAAATAAACACATAAGCTCCAGACGAGATTTCATTTGGGGAAAAAAATCCTCTGCTGCTTAGAAATTTTGAAAGCCACTGTTCCTAGCTATCACGTAGGATTCTGAGTTAGGGGCTTAGAAAGCGATTCAGATAAGGAGCCAGCTCCCAACCTGTGTGGCCTTGGAGGACAGATTCCAGGTCGAGTGCTTCAGTATAACAGTACAGAGCTGAAATCATTCCTGCATGGTTTCCACTAGCCACACACAGTTGAACCAAACAATTTGTAAGAACATTTGGCGACAATAATCTTCTCTGAAAATATGTAGTAGTAATTGCTTTGTGCATTGACCAGAGTCTGGAAATGGTCCTCTAAATGGTTGCTAAAGCATGAGAAGTCCCGAGGGTATGTGTGGCTATTACCATCATTGCTGTTAGGCCCAGTTCTAATATTCTGGTTCAGCAGAACCCACAAATACAGAAGGGCCCCAGGGGGAGCCATGGTGGGTCCACACCTCTCCACGCCTGCCACCGTGTGGACAGACTGCTGCACATCGACTTGATTCAGATTATGGAAGAACCTGGTGGGCGGGCAAGTCGAGACAGCAGTGGTGGGCCGCCTCTTCTGCCAGGGTGCCATGCTGAAGCTGCGCTCACTCTCCCTGTGCTTGCAGAAAGCCCTGAACGACGGAACAGCAGGGAGACACGCTCCTGGGAGTGCTACCAGCTACCAGTTGTGCTCAGCACAGCTCCTCAGGAGATGGAATCCTCCCCATTTTACAGATGAGCACCCTGAAGTCTCAGTGAACCAGGCAGGCCTTGAACTAATGGTTTCTGACTCCAAGTCCATTGTGGTTTTTATTCTCCCAGCTACCTCAGGCACTGCTCCAAGGAGAAGCTGGCAAGTGCTGGAAACTTTAACTTAGACGTGAATACAAAGCTTGATTAACTCGCATTATCACTGTGTTTGTTGTTATTATTATCCTGGGGTCCATGCCAGCCATTTCTGGTTTCGCTCATATACAATATGCCCAGGACGCCTCAGGGAGATAGACTTGCTCTTCCTTTAGCTATGACCATTGTGGGGAGCCAAATGCTCCCCTGTCATGGGCTCCTACTTCCATTTCAGTGGCTCTTTACTAATCTACACAGTTGAAATAATTTATTCTTAACATTTCAGTTATGGTTGACCATGTATGTTGTTTTTACTTTTACTGTAATGTATATTGCTGTAATAAACATCTTTGTGTTTAATGCCAAAACGTCTTTCACAGTATACAGGTATGTAATGTGTGTGTGTGTGTGTGTGTGTGTGTATACATATACATTTTTTTTACTGTGGCAAGAAAAACAGCTCAATTCTGAGAGTGTAGAAGGAATGCAAGTATTGGACTTGCTCAGACACCTCACTTGACTCAGTAGGGTTGGGGGATGGTGCACAGAAGGTTGACCAAATCGTGGGGGGAGCTTGGATGGCAAATGAAGGTATTGTGACTTTTTTATGGGGAAAAGGATACTGCTAAAGAGGAAAGGAGGGTGAGATGTAGAGTGTGGGACTGTAAATCTGAGGTTGAAGAGGGTAGAACTAAATGGAGCACAAAAACACGAGGTCAGGCCCTGACTGCTGGAGTTCTTACAACTCTCTGGGTCTCCGTTTCCTTGTCCATGAAATGATTGGAAAGCTCAAGGTACAGAGCAAGAGTCCCAGCCTCAGAGCCAGACAGATCTTGATATAAATGCTAGCTTAGCTACTTACCCATCTGTAAAATGGGGAGAATTTTACATACCCCATACAATTATAATGGAGAGAACACAGTCCAATGGTTGCACAAGCCTGGATAAGTAGTAACTGTTTCAATTTTATGGACTGGAGGTTGCCAAAGCTATTTT